>NC_140587.1:143511348-144114641 GCF_964204655.1 Triturus cristatus | reverse complement strand
TTTCTTTGAACTAATTTTAGATAAATTACCATTATTTGAAATACTGTGTTGGTGGTTATTTCTTGTCAATTATTGAGTACTCTATTTTGATTATTGTTGATTATTATTGGTTAAATCATGACTCAAGACAGTGTCAATTAGGTCTTATCGACCGTAGTGTAGATGCAGGGTGTTTAGAAGGTTTTCTTTCCACAGGTTCAGTGCTGATAGAGTAATCTGAGTGTATGTTAGTGAAATGGGCCCAAGCGTATGATGAGTGTATGTGCGTGTATCTGTGAATTTACTCTATCCGTGGAAGTAGGGAGAATTAGTACACCCTAATCTGCACCACAACCTCCTCCATAAGAATAATATACGTATAAATAACTGTTTCACCAATTGACATAAGAATAAAATGCACGGTGAACTGAACTACAGGTTGTTGCACATCCTTCTGTTGTGAATAACGTATTGAGTACTATGAGCTGTTACACTGTTCTCAAGCTAGCTCAGGAAATAATTTGCTAAACAGACCATACAGGGAATTGATTTGTTTCTTGTACAAATAAGGTCCAGGACCACTGTTTTTTGTATTACTGTTCGACCAAGCTACCACTTTAGAGAGTAAGGTTATATCTAACTTTAACCTCTGCCAAACCTCTGGGTACTGTGGACTCTGTACACACTGTACCTATTTGGGAACAGTATATACAGAGCCATTTTCTCACAATGGCCAGGTCTAAACTGGGGTGGCATGGTGAGGAAAAGAATGATGGATATAACCCAGATCTCTTGACTGGGGGTGAATGTTTTGATTTGTTCTTTATTCCGTCCATCAATTGTGTGTCTTTTGCTTCCTCGTCCTAAGTGCACCAGGTATGCCCAGATGTGGTCCCGGGCTCACTGTGCCACTGGAATTAAGCTATCCTGGCTGATGAGGGGTGAAACCGTGAAACCGGTCCTAGGATGCTTGTTTTCAGTCCAGGGAGGACCTGGCTTGGCAGTTTGGGCTGGGCTGTTCCCATGAGGCACAGGATCAAGACTGATTTGCATATGGTCAGGTCTAAACTGGGGTGGCATAATGTTAAAAGGTGGTTCTGACACTATGGGCCGCCCGGATTTTTCGCTTTTTGAGCACCTAATTGCTGAGCCTTTACTGTGGGGGAGCCTCATAGGTTGGGACTCACCCACAGTGAACTCACCATGAAAGAGACTGCATGGGGGTTTTACTGGTGTCCCCCTGGCTTGACCAGGCCACTGCGCAGTAGCTGGAGTAAGGGACACCGGGCTGGTTACATGCAGACACATGTGTACATGCGTGTGCACACGTGTAGGGGCTGCGCAGGGGAGATTCCTAGGAGCAGGTGCAGATAGACTGGTGTGGCAGGACTTATGCAGAATGGGGTGGTGACATGGAATAGGCGTTATACAGTGGGAAAAAACATGCCAGGGAAAGTCTGTGTGCTTTACAGTGTTAATTCCATTATCCTCTTATCGGGATAGGGAGCACACAGGCTAGTTTTACTTTCATAGGGCCTATAAATTCCAGACACACACCAAACTCCACTGTAACTTATGTGAGAAGAAGTATTCTGCAGAGTCCAAAGGCATATTTGTACTGCTTTTGGGTCATCCAGAAATGTCATATTTCTCTGAGTCAGCCATAACCAGGGCCTGGCTGGGGCCTGCCCTCAGCAGGCTGGATTGATAACCTTTCTTCCACGAGCTAAGGCCTCCTCCCGAGGAAGAGAAGATGGGTGGAGCTACAGGCTCATTCATCAGCAGCTATCACTGGGTGCCAGGCACCAGGCTGCATCAGAGAGGGAAGGCAGCGAGGGGGGAAGGGGCTTTCAGAGACCATGTGGCAGGAGACCCTGGACGACGCCATCTTGAACAAACCCAGAGGCCTGGGCAGGAAGGAGGGAGCAGGGGCAGAGAAGTGATATGTCGCTGTGTGATAGGGCAAACAGAGACTTCCTGCCAGCCCCCTCCCCAACTTCTTAAAAGAACTTGCACAGGAAGAGAAGCTCTCTCTGGGGAGTGGTCTGCTGAGGCAGAAGGTGCTTGAGCCTGGCACAATGGGCAGTTGGAAGGAGGAAACCCCAGACTATCCCAGGATCCTGCACAGCGCCAGGAGAAGAGACCAGGACCAGTGTGCAGAGGAAGGGGCCTCTGCGCAGGGAGAAGAGAGGCCCAGGAGGAGAGCCAGGTGAAAGGCTGGCGCAGGGAGCCAGTGAAGGCAGCTCCCTGCTGAATCCACCCTCTTGGAGACAAGGAGGGCAAAGGAAAGTGCTTCCAGTGGCTGGGGAGCGCCACCAGGAGCAAGAAGAGGCAGAAAGGGTGCAAATCGGTACCCTGGGTGCCGAGTTATGCCCCCCAGAATGTAGGCGACCTTTGACCCTGCCCGGACCGACGATGAAGCATGTGGGACTCCGCCGCCGATCCACGAGGAGCCCCCGGGGTAGGTCAGGTCCCGAGGGCTGTCCCCCAAAGAAGTGCCGTCGGGGTGCGCCATCGCGCACCCCGTGAAGGTACCCCCGCGGGGTGCCAGGAGCCCACCCTGGCCCCCGCCGAACATGAAGTCGGGGAGCGCTGTCACACTCCCCGTGAAGGTGTGCAGGGGGAAGGGCCCGGGATCCCAACTCCGGGCCCCGCGTGCAGAGGAGGGGACGGGGAGCGCCGTCGTGCTCACCGTGAATGTGTGCACGGGGAGGGGCCCGGTATCCCAACTACGGGCCCCGTGTGCAGAGGAAGGGGCGGGGAGCACTGTCTTGCCCCCCACGCGAAAAGGAGGAGGCAGAGAGCGCCATCGCGCCCCCTGCAAAGAGGTCTCCAGGGGCCCGGGACCCGTCCCCAGGCCCCGAAGCTAAGCCAGTGAGCGCCGTCGTGCTCCCCATGAAGCTGGGGAAACGGGGTGCCAGGAGCCCACCCTGGCCCCCGACGAGAAGGCTGAAGTCGGGGGGACGCCATCGCGTCCCCCCCGTGAAGACTGCCCCTGGGGGCCCGGGAGCCCAACTCCGGGCCCCGAAGACTATCCCCGAAGATGGGGAGCGCCGACGTGCTCCCCATGAAGAATCCTACAGGGAGTGGCCCGGGATCCCAACTCCGGGCCCCGTGTGTCTCGCGGAGGCGAGGGAGTGCCACTGCACTTCCCCGAGGATGGAGGATGGTGGGGGAGTGCCGTCGCACTCCCCCGAGGTCCAGCTGGGAATCGCTGTGTCTGCCCGCCGGAGCGGGCAGACCAGAAGAGACCAGCCGGCTCCCGTGGCAGCACGCGAAGGTGCTGGCCAGGCGGGGAGCCGGCGGGGGCAGCCGGGGGTGGGCTCCCCGGGCTGCCCTCCAACAATGGAGCAGTGTGGGGACCCAGGGTGGGACCGGGGCCCTACAAAGTAAAGAGGAGAAGCCAGGGGCCCGGGTGGGACCGGGCCCACGACAAGCGGCAGAAGTGGCCGGGAGTGGGCTCCCCGAGCTGCTGTTCCTTACCTGGGGATCCGGGTGGTACCGGACCCTCATCAAGGGCCGAAGATGCTGCGAAGCCGCCGGCAGTGTATTCGCGGCTCGCCCCAAAGCAGCCTGTAATATGCAGGGAAATTACAGAACCGCCCCATAATGCCATGCAGGCCTGGACAGGCCTGCAGGGAAGAACAGCCTTTTTCTCTGCTCGTGGTGGCCCCAGGACAACGGGGTCACCACCAAGTGCGTGGCAAAGGTGCAAGGGGAGCTGCAGGAGCAACGTAGTCTCCCCCAGCACCCCGAGGAAAAGTCCCACCCTAAGTTTCTAGGGGACCTAAAAGAATAACCCCTCAAGGGCTCTTTTGGGACAGAACTTTTGTTCTACAGCTGGAGGAGAATTGAGAAGTGCGCCAAGGGTTGAAGGGCTGAGTTGGGGATGTCTGGAGAAGGGCATCCCCTGGAGGTGAAGAGGTGTAATTGCACCTATAGTGCATTTACTAATGCTATTTCTTTCAGAGGAACTGAAGGTCACATGTGTAATGTGATGTACCTGTGTAAGGTGATGTCATAAGCAAAGTGGGATTATGTTGCCAGACAAGCCTGCTAGGGTGTCTGGTTGTATATGTGTAATTCTGTGATTTCATCAGTGTTGCCTTAGGGGCTGTAATTGCAATACATTCTAATGATCCACAAATGTGATGAGTTATGTCAATCTAAAGTGATGCTTACACAGGTCTTCTTGCCGCTGCGCTTAGGTGAAGAACCCAGACTGCTAGCCCTTAAGATGTAGAGGTGTATACTTCATGGTCAGTAGGAAATGCTCACTCAGGGTTATGTTTCACCAAGGCACGGTTACCTATTTTAAATGGTTGTTGAGATAATAGGGTGGGTCGCCACTGGGATGGTGCCAGTGGGCCCTCGCTCCAGGTTACGTTCAACTAACTACACTGGGGGCAAGATGATGTGCGTACATGGGAGTGGTGGTACTAGACCCCACCCCCCTGCGGGAGGGGTGGAGATGTTATGCAATGTCACAAAGTAATTCCAACAGCTTATGTATATTTGTAAATTGGTGCATAGTATTGAGTAGTGTGTATGTTTAATAAATGTACTCTTACTTTTATAAAGCAAAGTACAGACTGGACAATCAATTATTGAGTGTTATTTCTGCGCACCTGCAAATGGCGATTACTAGCCCACACCACCTCCCTTGAGTAAGCCTCAGACTGCTCTGCAATGCTACCCCCTGAGAGTCAGGCGCTACAATTGGATGTTTGGCTCCCAGTGAAGGACACATGTAGTCATGTTATTTGTGCAGGCCTCACAGATGCTGCCTCGTTTTCCAACACATGGTGAGCAAAAGAATGATGGATTTAACCCAGATCTCTTGACTGGGGGTGAATGTTTTGATTTGTTCTGCATTCCGTCCATCAGGTAGGTAGCTGCTCTGACAGCGCGAGAGCAAATCCCCTTGTCTTACCTTCTGTTCTCACCCTCTATGCAAGCCCCATACTTTTCTTGGCTCCCAGAGACCCTTGTTCTTTCCAGTTTACACAATGAGGCGTCCTCCTGGCCTTGGCATTGGGGGTTTATTTGCACCCGGCAATCCCAGGCCTAGCATTAGAAGTAGATTCTGCGTCCACTTCATTAATTTGCTGTTCCTTTTATCTCTTTCTAATTCAGACTCGCCCTCCCTTTGTACCACCCGTCCAGGCAAATGGGCAATTTGAATTTTGGGATTACGTGGGTGTAAGGGAACGCACGGGGTACAAAAAAGGGGCCAGGGGTGCAGCTGCTGGCCACAATGAGGGAGTGGAGGGCGCATTCTTACCCTGACCCCTGGAGCCCGGGCGAGGCCTCGGCCTTTGTGGCAGCTTTAACGCGGCTATTCTCCCACCCTCTATTGTGCCTGTGTATGAGACGCCCTGGCCGGCGCGATGGCTTCTGGGAGTCAGCGGGGGAGAGGCGGGGCCGAAGCTGTTTTGTGTGTCATTGTGACATGAGCGTGGCTGGGGCTGGTGTATCTTCCGCTTGGCTGCACTCCCTGCACGAGGACTCCTTCAGGGAATGCCCTGATGTGCTTCGAAAGCAAGAGAGAGGTTCACTAAAGGACCGACCCTCACAAAAGACCGTCGCAACAACACACAACAACATTTACTAGCCTAGCACAGCGGGGAATAACGCAGCAGCACTTCTCATTACCTCACCACAGGCCACACCCAGCTCACCAACAGAAAACACATCATACCACGTGCAGCACGCCGCACCCCCATTAGAACACGTGATACAACAGATCACGTCACACATGCCCTTCACCCTCCTTAGCATACACGTTCACCACACATAAGAAACATACTGCATGCACACCACCAATGCCTTATCACATTACAACAAAATGCAGCAAACAGATCACACATCTCACAACATATCACGCACAACAGACAATATAAACAAATGCAACGGCCAGCACACCACAACACATACCATCCAACACAGAATGTAATGTAGGCAGGCCCGGCCCCAGGAATTTTTATGTGGGTGGGCCAAGGGTGCATTTGGGGGGGCCTCTGCGGGCTCGATTTGTCGCATATATGTCTGGGCAGGCCTGCTTCAGGGCCCTCCTTTATCTCTTCTCAATCTAACAAGGCCCAGTAAAACGCTCTCTTTTCCAAATCTCTTTCTAAATATTATCACTCTCAAAAACTGTTTTTTCCATGTAATGTTCCTTTGATGGGAAGAGGAGGTTTATGAGGTGGGAGTATCAGGCAAGTGACACTAATTGGGCTCCCTCTGTTCGAGCCTTCATGGAGGATCCCTCTTCATTACTACCTCCACCTGACCCCAGACTCCGCAACGCACTCCCTTCCACCTCCATCAGTGCGAGCCTTCAGGGAGGATCCCTCTTCATTACTACCTCCACCTGACCCCAGACTCTGCAGCGCACTCCCTTGCAGGCTTGATTATCCACTACTCCTCTCCAGTGCACCTTATCTCACAGCTGACCTTGGGCCCCAGCCCCATATCAGGCACCATCGGGCTCCACTTTCATTTTTCCCGGTAAAAACATTAGTAAAATCACCTTCAAACTTAAAACATTGAATATAGCAGTAAATATAATTAGCACACACTTAAAAGTATGTTCCACAGTAGCCCTTATGACCCGACTGCTAATTAAATAAACAAAAACAGAAAGGCCATGACAGGGCCAGCTTTAGCGCTGATGCGAAAGTCTTTTTTGGCGCCTTACCAATAACATCTTTCTCCGTAAATACCTTTACTACCACCTTCCAACAGTGCCCCTCATCCCTCCATGGCCCCTCTATTGACCTCCTCCTCGGATTCCCTCACTGCCATACGCCACAAGTGACTGTCATCTCCCCATAGCCCCTCCCCCTCATGACCTCCTCCTCGGATTCCCTCACTGCCACCCTCCACCAGTGCCCCTCATTTCTATGTAGCCCCTCCCCCTCATGACATTCTCCTCAGAATCCCTCACTACCACCCTCCAGCAGTGCCCCTCATCTCTCCCTAGCTCCCCCCTCTCCCCTCCAACCCATGACCTCCTCCTCGGATTCCCTCACTGCCACCCTCCAACAGTGCCCCTCATCGCTCCATAGCCCCTCCCACTACCTCCTCCTTGGATTCCCTCACTGCCACCCTCCAACAGTGCCCCTCATCTTTACGTAGCCCCTCCCTCATATGCATTTCATTTGTTGTGTAGCGCTACTCATATCAGTGTAGTGTGTGTCAGTACTTTACACCACGTACACATTATACAGAGACAACGAATCATACAAGTATGTAAATCAGCCTACAGGGAGCGTCACATAAGCCAATGAGGATTACAAGGTGTATGAATCACATGTCATGCATACTGGTGGGCAGTATATTTTAAGAGGGTTTGGTCTAGAGAAGCACAAACTCAGGATTTAAAGAGTACTCCAGTGGTTAGGGGTGGCTTTACTGATAAAAATGTATATCTGCCCAAACAAACTCTTTTTTTCAACATTAGAATAATGAAAGACTGGGGAAGTTCTAACTATAACACAAAACAAAAGAAGCAACGTTCTAACTATACCATTCAGGTTTGCATACAGCTCTTTGATGACAGTTCATTGGTCACTGTCCTATGTTAGGACTTCTGAACTGCAAGTAACACAAGGATCTCTGTCACAATGACAGTAACCCACTGAGATTCCACATAAATACAGTTAATCTGCACTTAACTACTAACAGAGAAATGATTGCTCTCCAGCAGGATCATTAATCACCAGCGTTAATTGGGCCATTTTTTATTGTCTTATTGTTGTCCTGCATCAGCCATGATAATGATAAAAACTTTTTAAATGAAGCAGACACAAAGCACATGTCCTGCTGCGCCTGTGCAGATTTTAAAAGAAAAATAAATAGTCACACATTCTCTGACCTACTCCATTAGTCAAACTTAGTGTCGCAGCCTGGTGTGATAAGCTGCTGCAGGGGTCAGGAAAGGTGAATCAAAATAAACAAACGTCTTTTCCCTGCGCTGCGTAGAAAAAGAAATATCCACGCAGCAGAACAGTAGGCAGAGGTTACCGCGGCCAAAGAAAGGCTTTGTTGCCTTTCGCCATGCCCCTCCCTGGTGGAGATGAAGGGGTGAACAAATAAACAAAGCCTTGTTAACATGTAAATGGTCTTTTGAAGACCCGTGAAGTACTCAGGTGCGGCTGCGATAATCTCAAAAACTGCCTGTGTGTGTGGGCCCGGGAACCTGTCTCAGTCCGGGCGCACACAGGGGGGGGGGGTCGACTTCGAAGCACTTTTAGCCCCATGGCATTGCGCGCCTGCCTTCAAGCCCTCACTGCGAGGGCCAAGGCTCCTGTTTGGGTGGGCTAGGCTCATGTTTGGGTGGGCTAGGCTCATGTTTGGGTGGGCCTGGCCCACCCGCTAGAGCCGGGCCTGAATGTAGGCACCATTTCCTCACAGGAGACCATGTCTCATTTTTGCTCAGTGCTCATTTTGCAACTATTCGGCGTTTACACACCTGTGTGTGTATGTTTTGGGGCGAGGGAGGCGTTATTTGCTAAACTAGTTTTACACGGGATTTAACCGATTTCCCATAACAAAAGCCAGCTGGGCGTGGCGCAAAAACTGAGTAGCACTGCGCAGCCCGTAGTACATCTAGGCACTAGTCCGCTAAGGAGGGAGGGGGGCGCACTGTGTCTTGTTTGGCAGGAAAGGAATGAGGTCACGGGTCTGGGATGAGTCTACTTGAGTGACAGCGCGTGCAGGTGCACAGTTAGGTGATAGCAGAGAGAGTGATACACGTCACAGACACGACTACTGGAGTTCAGAGTCTGTACGTGTGCGGTTAGAAGTTAGTTCTAGGCATGTCTAGTTGTGCCACGCCCACCATTTGGGGCACGTGAAGGAACATCCTTCAGAAGCGTCTGAACTGTGATGGGCCTGTCCCAAAGGACAGACAGGTGCCTTGGGCACCCAAGGGAAGGGCTGCCTAGCAATAAGTTAATATTAATCACTTGGAGAGTGTGAGTACTACATTAAGGACAATTTAGGCAGGGCCACTGGAATTATGCGGCAGGGGAGAAGCAAATTATGTGGCAGGGTTTATTTTTTATTTTTTTAATACAGATTTTATTACGTTTTTGTTCCAAAATATGCCTACCTGATCACAGTTGTACACCATTACCAGTGGATTAGTTACATGAACAACATACTACAGGGAGTACAATGATAGTAGCATTATCAGGTTGTAAATGACATATTACAAGAATGCACCATTAGTGTCCATGTCCTGTTATCACGTCATCAGTCGCATCAGAGTCCAGGATCCTATGCGGTGCCCTTATTTTATTATACCTAACATTTATAAAACAACGATCGAGCCCCCACCCAAATCTAACTGCGCAGCGCAAGGAATAAATCTGTTAGTACATACATACCAAGTATATCTACCCGCAACAAAGGATTATGTAATATACATGAAGCGCTTTTTACATTTGGTCTAACATACACGAATGTGGACATCAACGCATTGTAATCCTTTCCTCACTGTGTGTCTAGTGCTGGGTTGTGTGTTATCTACTCCTACGTGTTCTAGTGTCCGACCGCATGGTAGATTCCCCAGTCGCCACAACACCTTGTCTCCCCCCCATGCTTTGAATGCCTCCAGCATCATATCCCAGGACATAGCTATGGGACTCTTTCGGGTCCCTCTCGCTTCTTCGGCCGAGCCCCATCGCTCCATCTCCTCGACTCCTTCTCCATGCAGCGATTGTTGGTGGCCTCTTCGCTTTCCGTCGTCTAGTTGTCAATCTCTTTGCGATTCTCATTGCCAGGTCTGTAAAGCGCGCCTGTACCTTAAACCCCTTCGAGTCGGATAGATTCCCCGCAAACATCATTTAACTGTATACCACGTTTGACCACCCACTACTCCCGGTAGTGTCTGCGCAATTTGTGCCCAGTAGGCTGCTAGTGCGGGGCATTCCCAAAGCATATGAATAAAGTCTGCGTCCGTTTCCGTACACCTAGGGCAGTTCGCTGCTGTTGTAGGGAACATCTTGTGCAGTCGTTGCGGGTAAGGTATGCCCCCTGTGTAATCATTTACTGAATGAATTTAAAGCGTACAAGACCACTTTTGGGTAAGTTATGAGGGATGCCAATGTGTTATCTGTCAGTTCTTTTCGTAAGTCAGCGTTCCACTCAGCGCACAGGGGGTCAAGGGGGGGGGGGGGGGGGGGAGGGGCATTGCCGCTCGTATACCTGTGTACAGCCACCGCGTCACGTGCCTACCTGTCCCCTTAAGTGTAGCATGTGCACCAGCTCATGTGTTGTGGGTTCCATGCCGTCCGGGGCCCATGTATCCATGTATACCTAACGAAGTGGCTAATACCAGCATGCAGTGGGAACAAGGTGTCCGCAGACCCTGAGCGTGTATGAAATCTTTGACCCTCAGTGAATAGCGCACCTACTGTAGTTATTCCCACCTCCCCCATTTCGCCAATTGATTATGAGTCGTGGTACCCGTGGGGATGGGAAGCACCAGTAACAGGGCCGTTTCTAGGTGTTTTCCCGCCCTAGGCGAGAATTGAAAAATGCCGCCCCTCCCTTTTTCTACCATCAATCACTCTCTCCCCCTGTCATCCAGGCTAGAGAGGCACACCCTCTACTGCCGAACCCTTCTATGTTACTCTCATTTACTATCAGGAAACACGATCACAAAAGTCAGTCCTGCAAACGACCTCAACGAAAGGCCCACGCCAGACCGTTGCGGTAGTCATACACTCACAGAACTATGTACACAGATGCCCAATAGAGCCTTGTGTTTAAATACCACCGAGGCGTCAAGGGCACCTCGTTTTCAAAACCAGAAACAAAAAAAACAGTACTTTGCATTGCTCACTCACCCAGTGCCTGTCCTCAGTATCCCACAGTGAACACAGTCTTCCGTGCTCACTCGGCCAGTACCTGTCCTCAGTACCCCTCGATGAACACAGTTTTCAAAGTCACTGTCAGTACCTGTCTTCAGTACCCCTCAGTGAACACAGTCTTCAATGCTCACTCCGTCAGTACCTGTCTTCAGTACCCCTCAGTGAACACAGTCTTCAATGCTCACTCCGTCAGTACCTGCCCTCAGTACCCCTTAGTGAACGCAGTCTTCAGGGCTCACTCGGTCAGTACCTGCGCTCAGTGCCCTTCACTCAACACAGTCTTCAATGCTCAATTCGTGTGTATCAGTCCTGAGAGACCCTCGGTGAGTACCAATCCTCAGTGCCCTTCGCTCAGTGCCAGTCCGCATAATCCCTCTCCAGTGACAGTCCTCAGTGCCCCTCTGTTAGTAGCAGTCCTCAGCGCCAGTCTTCGGTACACCCCGCTCAGTACCAGTCCACAGTGCCGCTCTGTGAGTACCAATCCTCAAGACAGTCTGTGAGTACCAATCCTCGGTGCCAGTCCTCAGTGCCCTTCACTATCATTCAATCAGTGCCAGTCCTCAATGCCTCTCCGTGGGTAGCACCCCCTCAGCACCTCTCTCTCAGTGACAGTCCGCAGTAGTGTCCATGCTCTTGCATCACTGGTGCCCCTTCCCTCTTGCATGGATCATTGAACTCTCTGTCCTCATGCCCTTCTCATCCTACATGTCGGCACTCCCACTTTCACCCGGCAGCTCTCGCTTCTCTCACGGTGCCTCCCACTTACCCTGGAGCGCTTGCTCCCTGCTTCCTCCTTCTACCTTTCATATGGCCTGGTATTACCTATACCCCCTCCTCCCTTGTTCAGAACCACAGAATATCAAGAACAAGATATTATTGGAAAAGGGGGTCGTAGATAACCCCGGACGTATTTATTAACAAAATTAATCAAACAATGAATATTAACAATTTTTACAAACATTTACACAGATAATCATATAATTGACATTTGATTACATTCGATATGTACAGATATCAGGTGGCTATCCTTAACATAACTCTAATACAAGTTATTCCTATCCGAATCTATGCATAACATATACATAATCATAATGGCAATCACTTTCTGCGTATCCATGTTTGAGCCTACGGCAAGGTCAATAACTGGTGTCAGATCCTTATCAATTAAACCCCGCCCTCCCGCCTGAGTGCGCATGCGCAGAGGGCCTGTTCACCATGAGGGTACTTCCCCCCCCAGCTACCCCCGTACGCTCTGTATACTATCTCCATCGGGGGCCCTTGCAGTTCTGCGCCCTTTACTGGCGCCATTGTGCACGGGCGGGGTGGCCAACCAGCCTAGGAAAAGCGTAACTCCCCCCTCCCACGCACCCATACAGCCACAACGGCTGTAACTGCCCCTGGAGAGTTCTTGGAGGGCCGACTAGTCCCTCCCCCTTGGGCGACCCATTCAAGAATGGCGCCGCCCCCTAAGGGCCTTAAATGTACTGCTCACCTATCATGACCTTACCGCCTGACCACGGAATCGCAATAAAATATGACAATTTTACCTTAAAATGGGAAAACAAGTTATTTACACATCACAACCTGAAATGAAAAGAGAAGACAATTGTACACAACACAACCTTTGCTCTAGGGGATGGTGGGTGGGCTAATAGTAAAATTACGACCTCCTAGCGAGGTCGCACGACAAGGCTGGGGAGCGCGGAGGGCAAAGAGGTCGATTCCTCTGCTCCCCAGCCTTTTATTGGGCAAGTACTCGCCCCTCAGAGGGGTGAGGGCTGGCGACTTGCGTGACCCGGAAGTGATTCTTTCACTTCCGGGTCACGACCTGGCCCGCCAATAGGAGAGGTGGCACGCCTGTCTCATCACTGCTGTGCCCGACAGGCCCGCCTCCTTTGGATCGTCGGGGGCCGGCAGGACCGCCATATTATCGGCAGGTCCTATGCCGGCCCCACCTTTTCTATATGGCTTGGTACTACCTATACCCCCTCCTCCTTTGTTCAGACCCACAGAATATCAAGAACAAGAGTTTAGTTGGAAAAGGGGGTCCTTTTCCCCAGCCGTATTTATTAACAAAATCAATCAAACAATGAATATTAAAAAATTTTACAAAACTTTACGCAGATAATCATATAATTGACATTTGATTACATTTGATATGTACAGATATCAGATGGCTATCATTAACATAACTCTAATACAAGTTATTCCTATCCGAATCTAAGCATAACATCATTCATAATCATAATGCCAATCACTTTCTGCGTATCCATGTTTGAGCCTACGGCAAGGTCAATAACTGGTGTCAGATCCTTATCAATTAAACCCCGCCCTCCCGCCTGAGTGCGCATGCGCAGAGGGCCCGTTCACCGTGAGGGTACTTTCCCCCCCCAGTTACCCCCGTACGCTCTATATACTATCTCCATCGGGGCCCTTGCAGTTCTGCGCCCTTTACTGGCACCATTGTGCACGTGCGGGGTGGCCAACCAGCCTAGGAAAAGCGTAGCTCCCCCCTCTACCATCTGCGACCATGCGATGGTGCATCCCTGGCATGCTTTTGCTAACCAACCCACTTCTGTGATTATGGATTCCACCAGCCCTCTTCTACCCAGATTCACCAGATCATTCCCTCCCAGGTGTAAGATAATGATATCCGGACGGGGACCCCTTCTACTCAGCAAATCCCCTATAAAACCCTTGCATTGACTCAAACAAAGGCCCCCTTTCCCATGGAATGAGACTTTTAAACCAGCCTGCTCCGCCCTGTGCATGTAGTTCCCTGAACAGAAAAATGCTTTCAAACGTGTCACATAGGAATGGCCAATTGTCCAAACCACCTGTGTTCCTGACGCTGTCAGAGGTGCCTGTCCTTCCTTTGTTTGTTGCAGATATTCCGACGCCAGTTTACCCCCTGCGTGACAGGTTCGAGAAACTGTAGAGATTAAACAGAATGACACGCATCAGTACAGTGCACATGGCCCACTTACAACATGTGCAGCCGCACATAACGTTTGTAACAATTGGAGGACCACCTCCCAATTCTCTTGACATTGCTGCTGTGTAACCCCCTAGCTGTTGCCTCGGTCGCAGCCCCTATTCTAAACGAGTGAGTTCCAAAGCGAGCAGGATCTAAACCTGTCTGCTTAATTGCCATGTCCATGACCCTCTTAAACTGAAACCGAGTGAGAGGTGTACCGTCTGCATGGATTAATAAAGTCCCACACCTTTAGAAGATCTCTGCCCAAAAATGCCTCCAATTGTGCTACAGGGCAGCGTGGATTGCCATGTGCTCTGTGCAACACTAACCCCTCACCGCGGGCCTCTTGGTCAGTTTTGGACTTTGTAATTGATATTAGTAGGGCGTTGCCATGTATCTTCACTTTTTTTTTTTTTTTGTTGAAACATTTTTTTATTGTTTACATAGCAACAGCACAGTACAAACCCGCTTCCTCCACGGCCAAAGAATGTTTAGTACACATAAAGTTACCAGCCAACAACCGGGAGAATGAGCTTCCGGCCCGTACCGGCCCTCCCCCCTCCCTCCCCACCCCATGTCAGTGTGCCTCCTGTCTTTCACCTCGCTCCCGATGTGCCCCCTCCCTGCCATAAATCAGACATGGGTACTCGCCTTCCACTAGAGATCCGTGACTTTCCCTTGCGCTTAGCCACAGCCTCGTTGCCAGCGATCACTACTACCCCCCTTCTATTCCCCATTCACCTCCTCCTCCTGTCCGCCAGATGTGTCCCCCTCTACCCCGTTGTCAGCCATCAGCCCCTGAAGTTCCACCACCAGCGCCTCCCACGCCCGGGCCGTCGCCAACGCCTTTTCGTTATCCCGCCGAAGAGCTAATTGCAACCGGAGCGCACCCTCAGCTCCCGCCCAACGCACAAAGGCTGCCCTCCATCGCAAGAAGCTAGGCCCCGACCTGGACTTCCAGTGCATAGTCAGTTCCCTCTTGGTCATTATCAATCCTAAGTCGTAAAACTTGCTAGTGACCTTCGTCCGGCGGGTGTGCGGGAACCAAAGCAACAAGCAGGCCCCCAGGTCCGGGTCAATAACTCGGTCCGTCACCTGATTTAGGCAATCCATGACCTCTGCCCAATAATCACCCAGCTGGACGCAGGACCAAAACATGTGACGAAAATCAGCGCCCTCTCTTCCGCACCGCGGGCACTGTGAGTGCGCCCCCCAAAAAAATTGCAATATTTTAACCGGTGTCAAATACGCCCTGTGCAACGTGAAAAATTGCACCAACTGGAACCGGGCATTGCGCGTTCCCTTCCAGGCCCGCCGCACCAGCGTGGACCAGGTAGTCTCGGGGATCGGTTTCTCAAGGTCCAACTCCCACTTGCCCCTCAAGGCGGCAAGGGGCGGCAAGCCTTCCGTCGACAGCCTGCGGTATAGGCAAGTAATGGCCGTGGACGTCCCCGCCGCCATCACTACATATTGGCAACCCGCAGCGACCGGTGGCTCCGAGAGCCCCGCATTCCAGTGCCGCTGAAGGCTCGCTACCAGGGCCGCGTGAAGTAAGAAGTCCCCACGTGGGAGCCCGTAGGAGTCCTGCAACTCCTGGAACGGCAGCAGCACCCCCTCCCGGAATAAGTCACCCACCATCTGCACACCCAACTCCTCCCAAACAGCCAGCCCAGACCAATCGTCTCCATGCGGGAACGCCGTACACATCCCCAAAGGAATCTCCGGGGCGTAGGGGCGAGTTATCGCCGCCCTCCTCTGGCATCGGTTCCAACACAGCCGGAGTGTACGCTCTTCCAACGTGAGCAGGTCAAGGTCCAGCCTCTGCTGTAAGACTATGAAGGCTAGCACATGTCGCGGAATCAGCCTGCCCTGTGGGCCCTCCGGGCCCCGGTATTCTCTGGCAACCGCCTGCGTAAGCCACTGGAGTTGGGCCGCTAGATAGTACCACTCGAAGTCCGGGACTGCCAGGCCCCCTTCCGCCCTCGGCCGCCGCAGGGTGGTCAACGCCACCCGCCTTCTCCCGGAGCCCCAAATGAAGCCCGTGGACATCGCCCTAAGCCGTTGGAAGTACGACGCCGGCACCCATATAGGTAGGGTGCGAAAGTAATAGAGGAGTCGTGGCAACGCCACCATCTTCAACAGCGCCACCCTCCCGGCACACGACAGCGGGAGCGTACTCCAGAAACTCATGCTGCCCCGCAATCCGCGAATGGCTCTGCCAATGTTCCCCTCCAGCAAGTCCTGCTGGGTGTGGTAGATATTAACCCCCAGATACCGCAGGCAGCCCCCCTCCCATCGGACCAGTCCCAGTGACTGGGGGGCCCGGCCGCCCGGTCCCAGCGGGAACAAGCATGTCTTGCCCCAGTTGACCTTGAGCCCTGATAGGCGTCCAAAGGCCTCCAACAAGGCAGTCGCCCCATTCAGCGCTCCCTCGGCATCCGCCAGAAACATCAGCAGATCGTCAGCATACAGGGAGATATAGTGAACATCCCCCCTCAAGTGGACACCAGCATAGGAACGCCCCAGCCGGGCATGCGCCGCCAACGGTTCAATAGCCAGGGCGAACAACAAGGGGGAGAGCGAGCAACCCTGCCTCGTTCCCCTCCGCACCGGGTAGGAGGCCGAAATGGTAACCCCCGTCTTCACCCGGGCCGTGGCTTCATTATAGAGCAAGGTGGTCCAGCGTACAAAGCCATCCCCCAGACCAAAAGCCCGCAGCACTCGGTATAAAAAGGGCCACTCCACACTATCGAAGGCCTTTTCAATATCGACCGACAGAGTACAGGCATCCGGATATGTGTCCCGGTCCAGCTCCATCACCCGTAACAACCGTCGCACCGACGTGGCCGTGTTACGTCGGGGGATAAAGCCCGCCTGATCCGGGTGGATCAAGGCGGTCATATGAGTCAACAGGCGCGACGCCAGAATTTTGCTCAGGATTTTGTAGTCCACCGTCAACATGGAGAGCGGGCGGTACGCCGTGCGCGCGCCAGCCTCCCCTCCCGGCTTCAGCAGGGGCACCACAATAGCCTCTCGAGCGGAGGCCGGTAAGCGCCCAAGTCGCCAAGCCTCTCCGTAAAGGACTTGCAGCTGTGGCGCGAGCAAATCTGGGCAAGCCGCATAGAACTCGATGGGCAATCCGTCCACCCCCGGGGTCTTTCGCCTGGCCATTTGCTTAATTGCTGCGCGAATCTCGCCCAGGGTGATAGCACCCCCGAGGTCCTTCTCGCTCTCCGGGTCCAGCCGGGGCAGGCGAGCCGCCACCAGAAACTCAGCTAAACCTTCAGGTTCTCCCCGCATGGTGCTGTCATACAGCCTTGCGTAATAACTGGCAAACTGTTTATTAATCTCCTCCTGAGAATAGACCGGGACCCCCCCTGTCTCGACCAGAGACAGTATAGGTGTACCGCGGGCCGTCGGGGACGCCAACCATGCCAAAAGAGACCCCACCTTATCCCGTTCCGCATGCGCCCGGGTAAGGTAGTCCTTATGATCAAAGCAGCGAAGCTTCTCTACACACACCGCCACGCCCTCCCGTGCCTCCACGACCGCAGGTAGCTCGCCCTCCCCCGCCTGATGCGCGCGCTCAGCCGTCCGCAGTTGGGCCTCCGCCCCCGCTACCTCCTTCAACAAGGTCTTCCGCACGCCAGCGGTGGATGATATACAAACTCCCCGGACCACTGCCTTGAACGCATCCCATTCCGTCGCCCGGGTCGACGCCGTATCCGCGTTAGTCCCAAAGTACTGCTCTATGCAGCCGCTAACCTCAGCCCGGAAAACCGGGTCCTCCAGCAACAAGGGGTTTAAGCGCCAAGTGGGTATCGCCTGCCGCTGTCTAGACCACTGCAGCACCCCCATGCAAGGGTTATGGTCCGAGATGGTTTTAGCCAAGTACTCATTGTGTCGCATCAGAGTCTGGGCATCCGGGGAACACAATATACTGTCCAAGCGGGCATACAACTCGTGGGGGGCTGAGTAGAAGGAGTAATCTCTAGCCCTCGGATGATGCGTCCGCCATGTGTCCACCAACCCCCATGTGTCCTGCCAAGCGCGCCTGCTATTAGCCACCCTACGGACCACCGATTGTGCCAGAGGCGGGTGGGACCTATCCAGCTCAACATCTACCACTGAGTTAAAATCCCCCCCCAACACCACCGTCCCCGTCAAATAGGCCGCGAGCTGCCCCGACAGTCTGGAAAAGAAGGCGGCCTGGTCTACATTAGGGGCATACACACTACATAAGGCCATGTCCCTCTCATCTAGTCTCCCCTGCACTGCTACAAACCTGCCCTCCGGGTCCACCAGTGTCGCCAGCGGCTGGAAAGGGACTCCCGCCCTAACCCATATCAGGGCCCCTCGGGCAAACTTTGAGAAGGTAGTATAGAATAGTTGGCCTCGCCAGCGCCGCTGTAACGCCTTCCCTTCCTCGCGATCTAAATGGGTTTCTTGGAGGAAGGCTACCTGGATCCCTCTCCGCACCAGGTAGGCGTGGACTTTATATCTCCTCCCCATAGAGGTGAGCCCCCTTACATTCCAGGTCAGGACTCGCAGTTCAGGTGGGGTCCCCATCCCATCGCCTTACCAACCACTCTTCTCCAACCCTCCGAGGCACACTGACATTCCCCTGAAACCCCACAACTCCCCAACTCCCCACACGCCCTCCCCTCCCCAGAACAGGTGCTAAACTGCAGTTACCCATCCAAATACCACCCCAAACACTATCTAATACTCTGGTAGCCACCAGCGTCTCACACTGTCCGTGAGGGTGAGGTGGTGGCTCTGCACCAGACGGGCCGGTCGACTGTCCCCTGCTGTGCATCCGTGCCCAGTCCCTGCAAATTCCCCCCCGGTGTTCCTCGCCCCCTCAAATCACCCGCTCTCCAGCTCCCCATCCCGGGGCCCCCCCAGCAGCTATCCCCGGACCGCAAGGCATCAGCAAGTACCGATCACACTCCCAACCCCGCAAAGCCAGGTCAGGGCCCTCCACCCCGCATACACACAGCTCCCGCTCTGCGCCTCTTACTGCACCCGGGGAAGTCCCAGCTCCTTCAAGCGTCCAGCAGTTCATCTGCCGTCCTTGGGGTCACATCCGGCAGCAGCTCCGCATCCTCTCCGGGGCCATCCGACAGGGAGGCCTCCGAGCCCCTCTTGGAGCCCGAGTCCTCACTGGGCTGGGAGGCCGCGGCCCCCGAAATCACAGAGACCGCCTGCAACGCGGCCCGCCACTCCAGCGCCGTCTGAGACGCTCCTGGTGATCGAACCCCTGTTGTCCGTGTCCTGTTGCGCCTGCTGCGGCGGGCCCTCGCTCGGGTCCCCGACGGACCCTCCTTGTCCACATGCGCCGCTGCTCCCGTTCGGGCCGATTCGAACCAGCCCCAGGCCGCCGCGGGATCCGTAAAGAAGAATGTCTTGCCGTCCAGTACCACCCTGAGGCGAGCCGGGAACAGTAATGAGTACTGCAGGCCCTCGTCCCGCAGCGCCTTTTTCACCGCCTGAAAGGAGGAGCGCCTGCGCTGGACCTCCATAGGATAATCCGGATAAATTGATACCGGGACATTCTCCACGTGATAGGGGCCCATGGATCTCGCCTTCTGGAGAATGATGTCGCGGTCCCTGTAGTGCAGCAGCCAAGCTACCACCGGCCTGGGAGGTCGGCCCGGATCCGGGGGCCGGGCCGGGACCCTGTGCGCCCTCTCCAGGGTGTAAAACTGTGTCAGTCCTCCCGGCGCCACCACCTCCTTCAGCCAGGTCTCCAGATAAGCCAGCATGTCCCCTCCTTCAATCTTTTCAGGCAGGCCCACCACACGGATGTTGTTGCGGCGATTGCGTCCCTCCGCGTCCTCTGCCCTCTTCTCTAGGGCCGCCACCCTTCTGAGAAGGTCCGCCGACTGGGCCTCCAATGCCTTCTGCGCCGGAGCTGCCAAATCCAACGTGTCCTCCGCCTGCTTGACTCTATCCACCAGCTTCCTATGGTCCGCGCGCAGCAGTCCCAGATCAGAGGACACCTGCGCAATGTCCGTCTGCAGCGCCGTCCGGGTATCTGCTATGGCCTGCAGGATTTGTTCCATTTGACGCTGCTGGAGCCCCACCGCAGGGTCTACGTGAGTCCCGCCATCCCGGCCACCAGCCGGGTCGCCCACGGAGTCCGCCGGATTCGCTCCCGGCTTGGACCTCGGCTTGCCCATGCTCCCAGGTTAGGGAGCCCGCCAGGGGGCCGCGAGGCTATCACCAAGTAGCGCAAGGCCCTAGCCCAGTGGTCACGGCAGGTCTCTTCTCCGACCACGAGGCGCTGCAGCCTCCTGCCCCGAACCGCCAATGTCCTGCTCCCTGAGGGGCCGCTCCACTCCTCCAATCCTCCCAGCCTGTCGTCCCAGCAGCGCGGCGCGACAGCCGCAGGCGCCCCCGTCGGCCACAGTCTTATCTCCCCACTGCGCCCCCGAGGCAAAGTCCGCCCAGCCGTTCGGCCCGGTCAGCAGTCAAAGGCCCGGCCGGCCACCTCCACAATGATCTGCGTGGCGCCGGTCCTTCCACCTCTGACCTGCTATCAGCGCGTCCGGGGGTTCCACAGTCCCGCCGTCACCAGGGTCGCCGCCCCACTGCAGGCCGCACTCCGCTCCTCGGGGCACCCCACCTCCGTCAGGCCGCACTCAGCACGTCGGAGTTCTTCTCCTCCTCGAGGTGGCCGTCGCGTCCTATCCAGCGCTGCCAAGGGCCAGCAGCGGCTAGGCCCCCCCCTCGGGTAGGCTCCGACCCGGTTCGGCCTCCGCCCCGCCGGGGCCGCCACTTCCGGTGTCTTCGGCCGTCCGCGCCTCACTTCCGGGCGGGTCCCACGAAACTGTGGGCCCCGGCCGTTCCGCTGCCCTCAGGCCGCCCAAGATGGCCGGCGGCTGCTCGCGGCCATCGTCACTCCCAGCGCGGCACCAGCCCTTGGCGCCGCGCTCCGCTCCGCCGCGCCGCGGTCATAGACCGGAGCACTCAAGGCTGCCCTCCAGGCGTTTGGAACACCGGGGCCGTAGGTGAAACAGGATGATTAGCTGGGCTGGATGCGGAGCTCTCTGCTCACGCGTCCATGCCCGTCGGCAGCCAAGCCACGCCCCCCTTGCCATGTATCTTCACATGGTCTAACTGCAAATCTCCCTGTGCATCCTGTTTATTCTGGGCGACCAATTCCCCAACGCGAAATGCGCCATAAAAGGCTAGTGAAAAAGCCGCCCTGAATAATAAAGCTTCCCCTTTCGTCGTGCAGACCGCGTCAAGCATCCCCAGTAGGGCAGCTAGTAGTTCCACTCCTATTGGATGCCTTGAATCTGGTGGTGTTCCCTGGATGCGCTGCCAACCTTTTAAAGTCTTCCTTACGTTAAAGCTATCAGTGGGATCCCCCTTGTCCCTGGCTCGGGCGAAGAAAGATATCGCCGCCACGTGGCGCCTGGCTGCCGCCACTGAGCGTCCCTCATCATGCAATACGCCTAAGTAACGTAGCAATGCCTTCGGGGTGTGCCAATCTTCTGCCCAATCCCTCCCTAAAAAAGTGCAATATGACCAAAACGCCCCATCATAGGCTTTCTTTGTCCTGGGAGCTAGACTAGCTGCCATGAGGTTAGCTAGTTGGGGGCACCAATCAGCCAAAGTACTTCTGGGAAGGGTGTTGGGTTCGCTTCTGCAGAAGGGAGGTGTGTTCTGAAGACCTACATCTTGAAGCGAGAGAGTACATCAGCAGCATTATTCAATACGCCTGGGACATGTTTAGCCTTAAACAATATATTCCCCTTCATACACAACAGGACAATCTCTTTTAACAGGCGGAGGATCATCTTACATCCCGCAGCCTGCTGATTGATGCATTCCACCACAGTCATGTTGTCAGTCCAGAATACCCCTGATTGGTTCCGCAGCCTGTCCGGCCATACCGTTAGGGCCACCCAGATAGGAAACAATTCTAAGAAGCCAATGTTAGCCGTTAGACCGTTCCGTACCCATGCGTCTGGCCACCTGTGCGCTACCCACTCATTGCCAAGTATGGCACCAAATCCCACACTACCCGCAGCATCAGTCCATAAACCTGACTCTGCAGAAGCAGTGGGTGGACCGGGCCAGACCATCCTGCCGTTAAAGTCCTGCAGGAATGCCATCTAAATCCGCATGTCCTGCTTGACCTCAGCCGACAGCCGAATGTGATGATGTTTTTCTTGAATCCTGGTCATGGCTTGGGCGATAGAGCGAGAGAATGGGCGTGCCATTGGAATCACTCTAAGGGCAAAGTTCAACTGTCCTACCATTTGCTGCAACTGATGCAAGGTAACCTTATCCTTAGCTAAGCATTGCTGTAAGGTTGTCTTGAACTTCTTAATCTTATCTTCCGGCAAGCGGAAACACCCTTGAACTGAATCTAGCTCAATAACTAAGAATTCTATCTTTGTCGTTGGTCCCACTGTCTTTCCCGGTGCCAGGGGAACCCCAAAAGCCTGCATGAGTGTGCAGAATTCCTGCAGTGCCCACGCACACTTCTGAGAGCCCGCAGACCCCAGGATAAGAAAGCCATCTAGATAGTGCATGACAGACTGGTGCTCAGTCACACGTCTAAAAACCCATTCCAAAAATGAACTGAACTTTTCAAAATAGGCGCAGGAGACCGAGCAACCCATGGGCATACACATATCCATGTAGAATTTGTCCTGAAACTTGAAGCCTAGCAGGTGAAAGTCCTCTGGGTGAACCGGTAAAAGACGGAATGCTGATTCAATGTCAGACTTTGCCATCAAAGCGCCAGGGCCCAGCTCCCTGAGCATTTCCACAGCCTGATCAAAGGAAGCGTATTTCACACTACAACTTTCCTCACTGATGGCATCGTTTAGTGAATAGCCTCTAGGTGCTGATAGGTTTTGGATCAACCGGAATTCCCCCTCCTCTTTTTTGGGGATAACACCCAGTGGTGAACAAACAAAATTATGCACCGGAATGCAATCAAATGGGCCCATTATTCTGCCCAGGCGTAGCTCTTTAGCAATTTTATTTGCCGCCACTCCTGGGTTAGTCCTTACTGACAATTGATTTTTGCATTCAGGCATCCCGACATAACCCGGGGCAGGAATCCTAAACCCATATGTGAAACCCTCTTGCAGTGTCCTAGCAGTATCATGACAGGGGTACCTGTTTTGCCACGGGGTCATAGCTATGACATCAATGGGGGAATGTGTGACTCGGTGCACCCTGCCATCAATCCTGCTTTCTCTTGCCTTTATCCCTAGATTTTTTGAGACACTTGGATTCTGGGTGTGAAGGATTTTCACAGATAGAGCAGGCATGTTTAAACTTACATGTGCCTGGCGCCCTAGTGCATGTTCTTCTGTTAAAATCCCAACATGTCCCCATCCGCCCCCCTCCACCACCTGAGCCATGGGCAGGGCCTGTGTTCTGCGCAGGCCAAAAGGGCTGATAAGGCTGAAACGCTGGAATTGCTTGTCCTCTGTTCGCCTGCGTTGTGCTAAACTGAAAATTGGTCTGAGGTGCGCCAAACTGATCCAACCAAGAGATCGTGTCAACCATGTTCCAAGATAGCGCAGGGTCCGATGCCTTCGCCCTCCTGAAGTTTATGTCATACTGTTTCCAACCCCATCCCCCATATTTGTCGTGAGCCATGGTAATGCGGTTCTGGTAACATGCCATCTCTGCCTGTATGTTAGGGAAAACGTTCTGCCATTACTGCCATAAATACTGAGAAACCCCTGATCCAGTGGTTTAAGTTCTCCTCCACTCTGAATCGTAACAACTCGCTTGCCCATTCTCGGGGGAGCATCCAGTCTTTTTGTTTCTCAGCTTCCTCTCTCTCTCCCTCTCATCTACTAGGAGAGAAAACATGCTAACATAGCACCCTGACCAGATGAGTTCCATCAATTCGCGTGACACATGCCTAGCCACGTTCTCCCTCCCGGTACGAGATTCACCCACTCCCAGCATTGGCAGTGTCTCCTGCCTACCTGCTGTGGTCACTCTTTTGCCTGGCTCACCACCGGTACTTCTTTGTTGATGCCCCCTGGTGAAACCCCATTGATGGGGCTAGGAAGAGAAGGAGGCGCCTGCCCTGGTCCTCGTGGCCCTACAAACTGGGCAATCAACTTCCTTGCTTCTGCCTCAGGGTCGCCCTGCATGCCCTTCCCCCCTACAGTTGGTGACAAAATCCCTGCTTTCCCCAACCAAGGCAGAACCGCTGCTAAATGCACCACCAAATCTGTTAGAACCAGATTTATGCCTGCTGTACTATCCTTAGGGACCCCACTATCTGGCACCCCTGCGCCCTGTGGCGTAATGGCTTCCGGAACTGCGCCTGCCGGGACGACCGGTAATGGCTCAGGCAATGGTTCTCCCATAGGTACCACCGCCACTGGCAGTGTCGGGGCCGGGGCACTCAAAGGAACTCCCCCCAGCGGGACCACTCCTGATGGTCCAGGGACCTCCCCCTCTTTAGGCTGAGACACCGGCGCCGTCGCTTTAGACTTAATCCCCCCTTTCTTTGGCCTAACCCGCTTTGGAAGTGGATCCAATTCACCTCTGGGCTTGGGGGGTACTATGGTGCGCCTGGGTCTTTCTAAGGTCCCTTCTTGACTCTCAACCCTCTCCCTGAGATCTGCCAAATGTTTCCCCAATCTATCCACCTTCTTCCATTTCTTGTCCATGCTAACCATTTTTCACATCATTGTCTCCATCATATACTCCATGCAAGAGTGCTTGTCGCCCGCTTCATTTTTCCTGCCATTGCCACTTATGTGCCAAATGCTTTGACCCTTAGACTAACACCGCGTATACAATGCTAGCTTTGTCCTAACCTGCCCAAAAGGTACCCAACGTAAGAACGTTCTTCTGGATAAAATACTTGTCAGCACTGTATCACTGCAATACATAAAACACTATTGCTTGAAGCGCAATCCCCAAAATATGATGGCCTCCTGCGCGCTGCACTCCCAACGTAGAACCAATTTCAAACTTAAATGCTGAACAAACAGTATACTTATTTGCGCAGCGCAAGTGTTTCATACCCTAATCCTGAAATCGCAGTTGCTAGCCCTACCTGTATGTTCTATTAAAATTGCATCCTAACACATTCAGCCACGAACACAACCCTGGGAACATGAGCCTCAGCATTATATGAATTAAGCAGTTTAATTTATTATTCGCTCTTAAATCAAATATTTCCCAACCTTACGGAAAGAAATACCATTGCCTACACTTTAGACTGAGCAAACAGTAACATTGCAACACCAGGGATTGAACACCTAGCCTTCAGAGTAAGAGTCCAAGACCTTGACCATTAGGCCAGAGTGACTCTTTTTCTTTTGCTTTTAAAGAATTAGGCCAGCGTGTCTCGTTTTATTTGGCAACGATTACGAAAGCCACGAAATCCTCTCTGTGTAGAACTTCACCACGAAGGCTTACCGCACCTGCAAAAGCGAAATAGACAAATAGTAAAATTACGACCTCCTAGCGAGGTCGCACAAGGCTGGGGAGCGCGGAGGGCAAAGAGGAAGATTCCTCTGCTCCCCCCGCCTTTTATTGGGCAAGTACTCACCCCTCAGAGGGGTGGGGGCTGGTGACTTGCGTGACCCGGAAGTGATTCTTTCACTTCCGGGTCACGACCTGGCTCACCAATGGGAGAGGTGGCACGCCTGTCGCGTCACTGCTGTGCGCGACAGGCCCGCCTCCTTTGGATCGTCGGGGGCCGGCAGGACCGCCATATTATCGACGGGTCCGATGCCGGCCCCACCTTTTCTGCTTCTTCTCCTGCGCTCCCTTCTTATCCCCGCAGCCTCAGTATTCGGCGCCTCTCTTCCAGGATGCCTCCTTCCGGATCCCCTCTCTCATCTACAGCGCTCTCTGCACCAGTCAATGCCCCTCGTGCATGGCTCTCTCTGACCCAATAAGCCCTTAAGACTGGATGAAAATTCATAGTTTCCATAGTTTTGAGGGTTCTGGCGATGCAATAGGTTCTTCTTTTTAATTTAGGAAGAGGAGGGGTTATTTTTGTTCAAAAGTCGGCGTATTTGAGTACGTATTCACTTTGCGGTTGGATCACCGAAATACATTTTGTTTAGATGTGAAATGTGCGTATTTGTGAGATGTCTTGTATCACCAGTACTTTTTTCGAGTTCATCAATTAAGCGTGCTAATACACCATAGAGCGTTTACATTTTAGTGTATATATAGAATTTTTTTATTTTATAATGAACTGAACTAATGTATTTTTCTTCTATTTTATTATCAATTCTAATTTGTTTAGCAATATTGAAAGAGGCGCTGGCTAAAATTAACAAATTATGTTTATTTCTGGTGGAATTATTCGGAGTTTTGAGCTTTCCATGCGAAAGTAGATCGTCCAGTCCAGGTTTTCGCTTTATACTCAGGAATTTGTAGTCCTGTTGATTCACCTCCCCCCCGCCCCCCACCCAACACACCATAAACCCAGCAGTTTTGTAATTAGTCAACTGCACATTCAGCCCTCATTCGCATGTACTTTCACAAGATGCATATCGCCACAAATTAATTACACATATCAAACACATGCAGTCCTTGAATTTGCTGAAGAGTTTGTGCTTACTCTGATAAATTTGCCTACAATAAGCTAGAGCCTGTTTTTCTTATACCCGATGCATAAGAAGGATTTATCTACACTTGTGTTATGTTTTAACATCAACAATCATGTGAAAGTGGCGTGGTCAACGAATATGGCAGCGTATCCTGCGGCCATGCTTGAGCAAAGTCCCTAGTACAGAGTGTGGCATTACACACCTGCACCCCGCCTGCATTTAGGGACAGAGCCTCTTCCCCTTGTAGCAGGCCGGCGGACGGCCCTGAGACTGGACCGAGGGTACAGTCTGGTGCGGCACTGTGCTATCGGGGGTCGGCGTTACCAGGGGGCAGGCTGGAGTGCCCGGCAGCGAGATGCTTGCGCTGAGTGCCAAGAGGTGGCACCTGGGCTATCGGTGGGCTGATGCCCCAGCCGCTGGAAAACGAAGGATAGGTGAGGCAGGGGCTGTGCTGCAGTGGAGGAACAGGGAGGCAGCCCGTGTCAGTTCTCAACGGGCGGAGCACCGTCAGGGAACTGCGGAGCTCCGTTCTTTATACACTGCCTCTGCCCTATCCAGAACTGCCTCACGCCTGGAAGGGGGTGTGGATGGCTCCCAGACACAAACGGATGGGAGCCGGCTGCCTAGGGCGCCGCTGGAAAGCCCGATATGGCCGCACGTGGCCCTGCGAACCGGCTTCAGCATTGTCTTACCCCCATCTCCTGCCACCTTCTTGTATCTGCTGGGGGCAGGGCCGTTTCTACCATTAGGCAAGACTAGGCGGCCGCCTAGCTTTACTTTCAGAGGTTCAAATAAAAAAAATCCCCCCTTTTGCTGCCCTAGCCTTTTTGCCGCCCTAGGCAGCCGCCTTGTCTTGCCTAATGGTAGAAACGGCCCTGAGCAGTAATGGAATGTTTGGCGCGTATGGTAGCTGTGATGCTGTGCATCTCAATGCTTGCTTGCAGACAGTAATGCAAGGCAACCTGCAATAACGGCGACAGGACTCCTGCAGTCGATCGTGTATTATGTAACCAGCTGTGCAGCTTCCCTTTGGCTATCATGTTGGGCGTATAGTTAATTTCGTGTAAATTGCGGCCGGCCAGCCAGTACGAGAGCCACTGTAGCTGGCTCGCCAAACAATAAGTCCTGAAGCCTGGGGCCCCAATCCCCCGGCATTTGTCGGAAGGTGTAGTTTTTTTAAACCGATTCCGCGACTCCCATTGCCCCATATTAATTCTGTCAGTAACGAATCCAGCCACTTAAATACCTTTGAGGGGATTATTATTCTGAGTGTAGTGAAATAATACAACCCCCTGGTAACATAACCATGTTAGTTATTGCTAAACGGCCTGCAGCAGACAGCAGGAGAGTGAGCCAGGAGCTGTTCGGGATCGTAGCGAGGCAGTCGTGCTCTGCACATTGCCATCCAACGTGTCTTGCTGCAGTCTGTATATTTTCACTCCCAAATATTTGAAAGTGGTTTGAGCCATTGTTACGGTATTACTCGAAACGCATCTCGCGGGATATTCCAACCTCGCTGAAAGGGAATGCAATGGACTTATCGAAATTAATGAACAGTCAAGACGGCTCGCCAAATGCGGCAAAAAGTCAGGCTATGGAGTGAAACCCACAGTGAAAGTCTCTTACGTACAAAATAATGTCGTCAGCATATAGTGACGCTAAGTGCATCGTTTGCCCCATTGGTATGCCCATTCCCCGGCTGACGCAGGTATTTTTTGAGCCAAGGTTTCTAGCCCTAGGATAAAACAAGCATTGGCAAAGCCAATAGGTCTCGCTTTTGGGACCTTATAAGTATTTAGTTATGCAGCACAATATCCTATAACTGTTGCATGACCAAACACTTATAAGGTCCCAAAGGCGAGACCTATTGGCTATGCCAATGCTTGTTATAGGTGCGCTTGAACTGCACTACTAACAAGCTGTAGCCCGGTGACTGACGAGGAGGGAGGGGGAGAAGGGAGGGGTTAGTGAGAGCACACAGCAGGGGGTGGTGGCAGAGAGCGCCTCGCTGACAGCAAGCCTGTGTTTACAATCCCTAGAGGGGTTGGGGGGGTGGGGTCATGGCCTTCACAGACACCTGCCAAAAGCTTTTTAAATGTTAGCTCGTCACTAACTAAAACGCCAGTGCCTCATGAAATCAGTATCCCGTGAACTTTGTCTAAATAAAACTCACCGTGATAACGAAGAGGACGTGCCCCCGCTACTGCTTAAAACCCAGGTGTACGCGCGGTATATTTAAATTAACAAAGTGCTTCCGACTGCTCGCGTCTCTACATGCAAGTACAAAAAATAGAGGTAGGACAACAGACAAGGTGTAGAAAAAAGAATACAGAAAATGCGGCCTTCTTAACAAAGAGCGAGACCTATTGGCTATGCCAATGCTTGTTCCATGTGCAGCTGCCACATAAGAAGCACAAGTACGGCCAATTACATTCTTGAAGAACATTTATCTCTAATTCGCGAAAATACTGGGTCCAGATTTTCTTCATTTTAGACAAATGCTTTAACAAGCCTCCTCAGGTCTGTGATGATTTCAAAATAACACGTTCTCAATAACAGTTCCTTTATATGGAAACACTGAGACACAGTGCATGTTGTAGCATGATGAAAAGAGAACATTACAGGAATGGTACACCAAAATTACCCCTTTGCAGAAAGTCCCCCAGCGGGGAAAGCGAAAAGCACGCATAGTAAATTAGTATAATCGAAGCAAAGTGGTGAGCCTGGTCGTTGTGACCGGGCGCTGCTTTTCCTGTGTAATGTGTGACGCACATAAAAGGTATATTCTGAGAAGAGCAGCAACTCTGATGAGAACTGGCCTGCAGGAGTGATGGTTATGACTCCTTTCACCACCGGCGCCTAGAGACCAATCTGTTTGTAGAGCGCCTTAAAAATAAATAAATAAAGATTGTTGTAATCTAATTATTCTACCATAGGACCACACTTACCAATAGTCCATTCCCAATTACCAATTATCAATAATCAGTCAGTTGGCAGTGAAGAAGGGTCAATCATTTATTATACAAAGGAACTCTGGCCAGAGGAGCCTCTCACATCCTCACCCCTCGAGGTGCGCGGAGAAGACTGAAGACTTACAGTCAAAACCAGACAGATATACTTTCAGTGAACACATGAAGTCAGCACATGGAAATCTACAAGTTGGCTCAGAGAGAGGGGAAAGTCCATATATGGCACACATAATTAGCTCAGCTCAGGCATGGGAGTATAGGAATGTGCTTATCGCAGGCCCAAGGCCGGACACGGCCTTGGGCCTCAGAAACAGTTCACTTTCAGCTGCTCTCAGTAAATCACACTCCAAGAGGGAGGGGGAATTGTGCCGTGCACGGAGCTACAGAACAAGTGTCTGTATCAGAGGTCTTTTCTGCCATTAACAAGCTTCTATTTCTTATAACAGAAACATACAGAAACATCCATATTATAGACTTAGCTGGAGGAAAGCAATGTAGCATAACAGGTCTCTTACTGAGAAGGCAAGAATAAGATAGAAGCTTCCACATTACAGAGACAATTCTATACACCTGAAGCTTGCACATTACAAAGATAGCTCAGTGGGTTGCAGCACATGAATAACAAACTGCGACTTCATATTGACTAGACATATTAGATACACTGGGCTTAACTGTATATTTGACTTGATTACTTCATCCTAACCAGAGCATGATAAACTAGGGGCAAATGGTGGACAGAAAAGACCATGTGACCGAACAACGAGGGAGCCTCAAACCAAAATGGCCGTCGTTCTTCTCCCGGCCCTTTTATCGTATTAGGCCTAACAGGAGTTCCGGACTATTGGTTAGGCTAAAACTAAGCGGACTGGTTTTAGACATACTGTGCTAATCATATATTAATATTTGATCACCACAGAACGGCCCTTTTAGCACAGTATAGCTAAAAATCGATTCAATCTTCAAAGATTCCCTCATCTATCTGCATCAGATCATGTGTCTCCTTTTCGGGCCCGCTGAGTATCTATCCGGGTCTGACTAGGCTTGGGCTTAGGAATAGATCGGCGAACCTGTGCTACACAGAAAACGCAACAGGCCGGACCGCATTGGATACACAGACAGCAAGTAAAGAGGAAACCTGCTACTCCTAAAAGGATCATGAAGAGCTTCCAACCCCAGGTAGTCAAAAGACCCCAAATCAACCAGAAATAGACCAGGTACCTGTATCTGTATGGATTTCAGATGCTAGGCAGTGCAGCCTTGGAATAGGATCGGCCCTTTTTGGCGTAATGTAGCCAATATTCAAACAAAACTAAACAGAGAACACTCCCTCCTCCGTAAGTGCCACTGGGACTAAGAATTGGACATTCCATTGTCTGCAGAGGGTGAGATCACCACTACTTTGCACTGAACCAACATTCATTTAACTAATCATGTCTCTGAAAGCCAAAGAGATGGCATGAGGAAAATTCAAATTGAGGCCTAAAGCCTAGGTCAACCTATATTCTTGGATGACATATATGGAATGATATGTTCTGCATTACTATATACAGGTACTCAGATACATTTTCTAATAAAGACATTCTCACATTATATACAGCTAACTGATTCAACTGAATGCACACATTGTTACACAAAATCACTGCCTTGCTCAAGGGAAACATTCTGCTCAAGGGAAAGAACCAGCATACTCAGTGAGGTTGAGCCATTGGAATCCTACACTTCATTGTCATATCTGTTAAGGAAAATTCACGCTTCCCTCATTACATTTGGACAGGCATTTAGATACATAGTACCTTGTTACTGTTCTCTCAAGATCTATCTCTGATGCAATACACTGTACCTCAGGACATCTTCATAACCCAATTTACTTCACTTTGGAGCGTAATAAATATTTGTATTACCATGATTAGGCCCATCTACCTATACACCTATAACAGGATTAGGGACAAAACCAGATCATCCTTTACTAGACAGAGTGGGAAGCAATCCGTGGACCCTACAACTAATAGATACTATCATTTCTCCCTCTGTGGCAGTCTTTGTGTGTGATCAGACAAGTCATAGACATACTCCAGTGAGACAGTGACATTCCTCATTACTACTTTCAGGTGAAAAAGGGGGTACGTTTCATCCTAGGATGAGTTTAATGCTACTTCCACTAATCAGAACACTATTCTAAAACAGTGCCAGCAAACACAGTAAGAATCAGTCTCATAACACCCAACTGCTCGTGCAAATACAACTATGCCCAGAGTCCGTTCGAAGCCTCTCTGGCAGGCTTCTATTGTTCATCAAGTCTGCTCCCATCATCATATTGGGCCTCTTGATCAGGCCTTCCAAGAAAATAGTTCTTCGTAGTATCCGTTGGAGTGCCCTCCTGGCAAACACTCACAGCTCACTTGAAAGTCTCAATGTCTCTAGGCAGTGCACCAACATCTTTCCTTTGTGGCAGGCACTATCATGGACACAGATCATATCGTGCAGAAAGTTTCAAGTTCAGCTACACCTTCAGGCTCCAACACTCGTCATTCAGTGTCAGAGGACATTTGGGCTGCTGTTTCATGGGTACCACAATATAGTGCCTTCTGCCACTCGTAGATTCTATGGGGCACTGCCTTTCCGTTGATACAAAGGAAAAAGGGGGATAGCCAAAACTCAGGCCAAGGGAATCAGGGGACCGCACGCTGTCAGAGGTTACTAGCACATGACAGGTAGAAAACTGAAGAAACTGAGCGACGGCCCTGCCATCAACAACAGGGATCCCTCTCCTTTGTACTTTTTCACTGAAGTTCTGTGGCCAACGGGCCTCATCCTTCTCTGATGTCCGACGTCATCCAATGAAGCAAGCACGATGCTGCAGTTGATGAAGCATTGGCAATCACGGTCCAATTTTCTTACTTTCTGGGTGCTGAGACTGTAGGGCCAGGACATGTAGCCCTTATCTGTAGCTGGCACTGATGGGAAATTAGGACTCATCTTTATCACCGTTCTGCAGGGTATCATTCTCCCTTTTACTCTGGAAGATCCCGCAGAACCTAGTGATGTAGGAAATGTAACATAGTTGTTAATTTTCTTCCAAGTACAGAAAAACAGTTCCTAGTATTTAACAAGGTGACTGAAAGCAGGCGGCCTGCAATCTTTGAGGGAGTGGCCATACGCCATGAGACTACTCTTGAGCTCATACCATATTTAATTGCAGCTGCACATAAAGGGGTTGCTATCTTTACAGAGAAGGCCGACAGGGTGACTCCCTTCTCGTCCCAGGCCTAGAGGAATTCGCTCGATACTCCCCATGGCAGATGTGACCTTGGGCCTTAGCCGTAAATACAGTTCAACCTGTCTCTTGGCTGGTACGAGCTAAATCATGCTGATGGTGGGTAAAAGGAACCACGTGGCCTGTGGCGCGACTGGTCATGATCCAAGATGGCTTCAGTATAGTTCTTCAGCCCTTTCTATCGTGTAAGGAACATAGAGAGGAACAGGCCATCCTACAAAGCATATCTTGTGTATATAAAGCATGGATACAAACCAAGATACAAACCAAGATACATCATGCTAACTTCTCATGCTGACATGATATGGGGGTCCATGGTACATAGCCTGGGAATGCGTACTTGAACAGCGTACCAAGGGCTGCAAGAAGACAAAACTGCTTTTTCCTAATCCGAATTACTCAACATCAGCTCCTAGTAAAGACTGTGAGTGTATTCACACAGACTAGTTAATGAAGAACTAGTCATTTCGCCTAAGCTTAGTAGAACAAAAACTACCCACAACTAATTCCCCTTAAAGATCACAATAAAACATGAGAGAAAAAAAGGAAGAGCAACATACATATTACCTCGGCTTAATTTCTAAGGGGGCTAGCAGGAAGCTAACCCCCTCCTGTCTTCCCCCTGTTTGACAGGAGGAAATCTGAAACAGATTTCAATGCTGTCAAACACTATCAAACCCTGTGTCTATCAACACTATCAATCCCTGTGTGTAGCAACTGGGCATAAGCAAAATTATAGGAGATACATAGCACTTTTGAAATGGCGAGAAATCCTTCTAGCAAATGTACAGATCTCATTGTCTTAGCTTATAGGCTGGCCAAATGACATCTCATATACAAATGTCCCTATTAGGTGATACTACACGAACCTGCTTAATGCTAGGAGGCCATAATATGTTTTGCTATAATTTCCACCTATAAACAAGCTGCATCCCTCGCCTTTCATATTCAAACATCTCCCTTCAGAAGCCCAAGCCCAATAGCCTAATTCAAAAACATGACAACTTTTTGCGCCACCATTTACAAAAATGAGCTTATAAAAAGAAAATGCTAAGAAAAGGAAATCCTGTCAGATATTTTCTCATTACCCAAACTACTGAGCCTCATTTGTGGAAACCCGTTACAGCATTCTAAAATGCAGAGTTGTCACTCTGAGGGAGTCTTAGCTAAATAAACATTCCTGTTCCATCTGTGGCAACAGCAACAGCTGTTTTGCTCATCAGCAGTAAAGGCGCTTCTGGTGGCAGTCCTATTTAAAACAGGCATTTCAAGTGTTAAGATGCGAGTGTATAGACCATAATGGTTCCACAATGTCCAATCTGGAAACATATGACCGAGGCTGCCTGTCTATAAGAGAAGGGCAGTCATGTGACACATATTTTAGTCTTGCATAACCTTTTTGTTTTATTCATTTTCAATACCAATTAGACATGCACTGATAACGTGTTGTCTACTATTTTGACAGCATGATAATGATAATATCATGTCTGTGGAATTTAGTAATTGTGAACAAGTTCCAGCCAAGCGCTGCGCAAAGATTGACGTCGTCACGACCATCTCTGTACCGCACAGGAGAACTTGTATTAATGCTAAACAGACTGGTCAATACGACACAAAAACAAAACATATATAAAATACATATGCCAAGCCATCAGTATACCAAGCACAGAAAGCATAGACAAATTACAATAACATACATAAATGAGCAGTGATGCGCAATTACCGTACCTACAGTTCAGAGTCGAACATTCTGGCCTGCTTAATTTGTCAGGCTTAAAATCAATAACTGATTTTTCTGCCCTACTTACCCCCATCTGACAGCAGGTCATCTTAATGATGACCAGCTGTCAGCTGAACTGACTGTGTCGTTTCTGACAACACAGGACCAGCAAGAATAATCAAAAATGAAAAACACACGAACATTTCCTTTGAAAAGGTGTTATGACAAAAATACGTTTATCTCAATACAATGTACCCTGATATCCTATTTGAAGGCGCATATCTCATGTTTCCTCTCATAGTTATAAACTTTTGATCATTTTACCAATCCAACTCACGTGTCTTGTCAGCCTTAAAACCACCCAGAACAATCCATGGACAATCTGTGGACAGAAGAGAGAACTACAGCACACACAAAAGAAAAACATGTCCCATAACAGACAAAATAACACTTATAACTTTTAATCAAAAGACAAAACATAATGCACTGTTATCATTTTACCAGTTAGGTGGTGACAGCTTTGGGCCACAATTTCCACTGTGAATTGTCTAAATTAGAAAATCGTGTTTATATAGGCATATAGCCCTCAAAATTTCAAGCAAGAGCATCATTTTACTTTTTTGTCTAGAATCAATGCAAGAAATAAAAACAACAGTCTTCCATAGACATTTCCTCGGGGCACTGGTCTTGCACAGAATAGAACAAAGGAAGGCTCCTTGAGTTTTGTTTCTCAGCTGCCCTGTCTTATCAGAGAAGCTAAAAATAGTCCCTCAGCGCTGGCTTGAGCCTGGGCTGCTAGCCATCTGTTCTCTATCTACTCCCGGCCCCCACCTCCTTCCAAGGCTCCCCGGCTGCAGGCATTGCACAGATTCTATGTCAGAGAAGCTTTCTAAGCAGTGATTTCACCTCCCAGTTTACCGCTCCTAGCCCCCACCTTACAGGCTTCAAGGTCAGAATCTGCCTTCGATTCCTGCATCGCATTCTGCGCTCTTTAGCCCCCACCTTCTCCTCACTCTGAAGCTGTCAAAGACAAAAAGTCTTCCCGATTCCATATAAACTGCAATAATTCGCCCTATTGAAAAATTGTTTTTGATATACAATTTGTTTTCAGGGGATCGTAATCTTATTTTTCAATCTCAGATTAGTAAAACGCTCACTGTGGATAATGTACAGCACATAACTTACTAGCACGGAGCAGATATTGGGTATTACTTCGCACAATGGTTACTTATTTTATTAACCTCTAATAGGTGGGAGTCTCTGCATGTTCAGCGTGAATCAGGACCTACAACCGTCTGGACCCAGCACATTGACTCACTGAACTACCAAGAACACAAACCTGTATTCTTGAACAATTTGCAAATTCGAAATACCCACAATTTTTCTCAAGCTAAACTTTTAACCGATCACTAATTATTTTACGTTAATACTTTGTACATTAGGGGTGTCATCAAATCACAGGGGTTGCTCTTTCTCTAGCTACACCCCTCTCAATTTCCTTTTGCGACGCATTGACGGTGATGAGACCAAATTAAACTTACTCCTCAACAATCTCACTTCTCAGAATTCTTTCACATATTCACAGTCATTCAATCACACGCTTTTTCCAGCGCTAGCAACCTCCAAAACACAATTGAGCATACCACAACATTCTTATTCACTAATAACTTACTTACATTCAACTGAGCAATCTTACCAACATACAATCTCGCATTTACATGGCCATGTTACAGACACTCTCATATTTTTTTCTCTGCAGGCATATATTCGCCACTCACACACATTTTCCCAAAAATAGCCGGCGCTTTAACCAAAAATGCAAAATAGGTGTACACAACGTTTTCTGCAGTTCAACCTATCCAAACTTGATGCATCCAAACAAACGAACAGAGCCCGTCGACTCCCGTTCGTGGAGAATTATTCAAAAGGACCGACAAAATCACAACAAGCAGTCTTCCAACAGACTGGCAAGAGGCTGTCAGACAGGGGTAACCACGAACTGGACTACGGACCATGCCATTGCCTCCCTGGTTCACCACTGAGACTGTTCTGATGTGGTCCAAGCCGCACCTCAGATATGTCTCATGGCTACCCAGTTACAGCCACAGGCTTTTCCGAGTGCAATCCGGCCATGTGTTACACACAGGTAACAACTAGGCATCTGATCAGTGTCTCCAAATCACAAAAGATCCGCGGAGTCCCTACAGTCAGTCCCTACCGGACCATCCTGCAGGACCTCCGTAATTCTCCTAGGGTCCTCATGACCCCTCAAATCAAATACAGTTAACTGTTCCAAATGCACTGCTCAACAGCGCGTGTTTCAAACAAACAAATTACTCACCGGGTGCACCCAGGTCTGATTGCATATTCTCCACTGCCAGCTCCTGACAAAGTGCTCTGAAGACCAACACGGTCAGCTCCTGGGTTACTCCTTATAGGATTCCGGCGATGGGTCATCTTGCAGCTGGGGAGACTTCTGGGCGCAAGAGTGGAATCTCACCAAAAACTGGCTCTGCAATTAGGATCCTTATTTTCATATCCACCCCTTTGACCAGAACTCCCCCCTATCCCTCTTCTCCTGTTTACAGGAGGGGGTGACCCTAAACGCGGAATCCCGGACGAGCCCCCAACTGTTGTAATCTAATTATTCTACCATAGGACCACACTTACCAATAGTCCATTCCCAATTACCAATTATCAATAATCAGTCAGTTGGCAGTGAAGAAGGGTCAATCATTTATTATACAAAGGAACTCTGGCCAGAGGAGCCTCTCACATCCTCACCCCTCGAGGTGCGCGGAGAAGACTGAAGACTTACAGTCAAAACCAGACAGATATACTTTCAGTGAACACATGAAGTCAGCACATGGAAATCTACAAGTTGGCTCAGAGAGAGGGGAAAGTCCATATATGGCACACATACTTAGCTCAGCTCAGGCATGGGAGTATAGGAATGTGCTTATCGCAGGCCCAAGGCCGGACACGGCCTTGGGCCTCAGAAACAGTTCACTTTCAGCTGCTCTCAGTAAATCACACTCCAAGAGGGAGGGGGAATTGTGCCGTGCACGGAGCTACAGAACAAGTGTCTGTATCAGAGGTCTTTTCTGCCATTAACAAGCTTCTATTTCTTATAACAGAAACATACAGAAACATCCATATTATAGACTTAGCTGGAGGAAAGCAATGTAGCATAACAGGTCTCTTACTGAGAAGGCAAGAATAAGATAGAAGCTTCCACATTACAGAGACAATTCTATACACCTGAAGCTTGCACATTACAAAGATAGCTCAGTGGGTTGCAGCACATGAATAACAAACTGCGACTTCATATTGACTAGACATATTAGATACACTGGGCTTAACTATATATTTGACTCGATTACTTCATCCTAACCAGAGCATGATAAACTAGGGGCAAATGGTGGACAGAAAAGACCATGTGACCGAACAACGAGAGGAGCCTCAAACCAAAATGGCCGTCGTTCTTCTCCCGGCCCTTTTATCGTATTAGGCCTAACAGGAGTTCCGGACTATTGGTTAGGCTAAAACTAAGCGGACTGGTTTTAGACATACTGTGCTAATCATATATTAATATTTGATCACCACAAGATGAATTAACAACTGTTAGGGACCAGCAGGGACAGCGTTGAAACTGAGAAAAAGAACAGAAGCAGGGTGGCAGAGGATAGCGGAGATCCGCAGGGGAGGTGGAGAGAAGAGAATGAGGGTGGTAAGGGTAGAGACATGCATGAAGTGCAGCAACACTGGGGAGAAAGAACAGACCGGCGGTGACAGATAAGAGCAGAGAGACTGCCGGGGAGCGAGGCAACACTGAGGGGAGAAAGATCATACGTGGGCACTCAAGGGCAAAACAGACACTGCGGTAAAAGGGCAGGCTAAGGATCAGAAACGGCAGACTCTGGGGAAAGCAGTCAAACAAGGGAGGCTGGAAAGCAAGCAGACTCAGGGGAAAGTGGAATGACTAACAGTGAAAACAAGCAACTTTGGGGACAGCAAACATACATGAAAATTGGAAGCATGAGGTGCAAGTAGCGAGACAAGGGGAAAACTAGAGGAAAAAGCACGCGCGCCTCGCGCTCAAAGTTTAAAAAACATACAAGCGGGCACGCGGGAAAGCTTATTAGAAAGAACAAGCAGGAAGGGGGTGGCAAATAGTGTGCATTTTCGCGGCCGCTTTGATGTCCTCAGTGGCCGCGCGGCTCACTGAGGACATCAAAGCGGCCGCGATCAGGCAGTGCTTTTCAGGCTGCCAAATGGTGCGCACGCCCGGCGCACATGCACTGTATTTGGAGGCCTGAAAAGCACTAGTTTGCACTTCCAGACCCCCCTTTTACAAAAGCTCTCGCGAGAGCAGCGCTAAAGCGCTGCCTCAGGCGATACCTAAAAAAGCATGGGGAGAACGGGCAAACCTGTCTGGTCCCAGATTTTAAAGGCATTAACTTTTGACAGAAAAGCTACCATACACATTACACAGATATTAAAGGTATTAGCTTTTGAGAGCAGAGCTACCTCTCACATTACACAGATCTTAAAGTCATTTGCTTTCGACAGCAGAGCTACCTCTCACATTACACAGATCTTACAGGCATTAGCTTCTAGACAGCAGAGCTACTGCTAACATTACACAGGTCTTAAAGGCATTCGCTTTTGACAACAGAGCAACCTCTCACATTACACAGATTTTAAAGTTATTTGCTTTCGACAGCAGAGCTACCTCTCACATTACACAGATCTTACATGCATTATCTTCCAGACAACAGAGCTACCGCTAACGTTACACAGATCTTAAAGACATTTGCTTTCGACAGCAGAAATACCTCTCACATTACACAGAACTTAAAGGCATTAGCTTTTGACAGCAAAGCTATCTCACACATTACACAGATCTTAAAGCATTAGCTGTTGACAGCAGAGCTACCTCTCACATTACACATATTTTAGTCATTAGCTTTCGACAGCAGGGCTACCTCTCACATTTGACAGATCTTACAGGCATTAGCTTCTAGACAGCAGAGCTTCCTCGCACATTACACAGATCTTAAAGGCATTCGCTTCTAGACAGAAGTGTTCAGGTTTCACGAGCTGTAGAGGGCCAGGCCTTGCATGACAGAACTAGCGCTGGAGTGACAGTGAACTTCTAGGCCTGGACTTTAAACAGCAGAGCTGTCAGTCTGCCAGAGCAAACAGATGTCTCAGATGGCACAGATCTCACAGGTTTTGGTAATGGACCGTCTACATAGAACCTACTGGTCTGGGACGCAGAGAGCAGAGCTATCGCTCAAGTGACAGACCTTGCAGCGTGTCACAGGTCTGTGTCACAGGCTCAGCTGTGGCAGGTGAGACATTATGTAAAGGAACCGGGTGAGTGCCTAGGATTGCACTGAGAGTCTGCAAGGCGCTCTATGCCCTGCCTCTTCTCTCTTGGGCTTACAGCAGCAGCTTCGGTACCCAGAGAAAACTTGGGGTACTTTGCTTGCTTGTGTTAGGTCCAGCTGTGCAGCACATCTGGTTCCTATGTGTTACTTTTGTGTAGCAAAGGAACTCTAAATTGTGCAACAGGTTTTCAAAACAATGTGTAAAGGAATGACTCATTTTGAGGCAGCAAAATAGAAATTGTGTGTTGTATTAAACTATTAAATGCAAATGATATATCACATTCTTTGATGTTATTACCAAGCTATTTTGCCATTGAGGCAAACGGTTACAAAAGGGAACCCAGTGCTATAAGGACGATGTTGACTTTTTAATAAAGACATCTGCACTCACTCAGCAAACCGTGCTGCAGACCTCATTAATCCATGCTCACATCACAAGTATTATCCTCCAGTGAGTAGATATTGAAAGCAGGGCTTTAAGTGGGCCGGGTCCTGCCAGTGCTCAGCACCGGCAGTTCTAAAAAGTAGGTGCTGAGACGGGTCCCTATCGGGCTCTCCATTTTTTCCCTCATCCTCAGGGTGAAACAAATCTTAACTCTGCAGCAGTACCAGCCTTCAGCCTTCACTGCCTTTGAGGTAACTTCAAAGTGACTCATTATATTTCTTTCACAGTTTCATCATTTCAGAACGGAAGCATTTTCAATATTTTATACCACAAAGCCTTAGTTGTTGCTTATTTATCTTATGCGACTAACAACTATAGTGTCCTGCACAAAAAGGACACGGACACAAGGTCAGGATTCTAGTAGCCTCATTTATTCACAACCTTCCTGTTCTAATTCTTACTCCCTACTACCGTTTCCCGGCCATGACTCTGCCTCCTCCCTTATCCCGCCCTCACCACGCCTCCTCAGCCGAGGAGGTCCTAACGCCCAGCGTTCCAGCGCAATGCTACATCTCCCCCTTTCTTAACAAAATGAGTTAAATCACTCTTTTTTTTTTTTAAATAACCAAAAGTAATGTCACATAGTTACAGTTCTTCGATCAGACGACTCGGTCTCTTGATAGTTCGGCGGAGATGACCATTGACGTCTGGTTCTCCTCCACCAGGGATCGCTCTCGGTGAATGGTCACTGATTTCAGTTGCATTTAGTCTTGTTTCTCCAGTGGTAGGACCATCGAGTAGTTCTTTGACTTTAGGACTACACTTCTGAAAGTGCGCCACATTCCTGGTGATTCTCTTATCATCCGATTCCGCAGTGATCATAGTTCCCTTTTGTTTGGTGACCACTAGGGGAGTTTCATGATAACGACAATCAGTCTTCTTTTGCTGTTCTTGTTTCACTAGTACCCAGTCACCTTCGTGGATCACGGGTGGGGCAGCTCTTCTGCGACGATCTGCATAAGTCTTCATCCTCTCTTTCCTGAGTCGATCAGTGCTAGCTATGTCATCTGGGTCAGAATCATGGAATACTGCTTCATCAGTCCAGTCAACCATGGGTATTCTGGTGCGCACTGGCCGTCCCAGCATTAGGGTCGCGGGACACTTACCAGTAGTGGAGTGAGGCGTGTTTCTATAGGCCCGCAGGACTTCATTTAAGACCTTTTGAATGTCTTGTCACGACACTTCAGCCTGTTGGATGGCTTTCTTTAAGGTGGACATAAATTTCTCAATCATTCCGTTAGCCTGTGGCCACAGAGGTGTAATTTTGCGATGCTTGAAGTTGAGATGTTTGGCAAAGTCTGCGAAATCTTGACTGTTGAATGGGGGCCCATTATCCGTTTTCACTATTTTGGGAATGCCCTAGGCGGCAAACACTTCATCCAAAACAGGTTTTGTGCTGGACGCTTTGGTTAATGCAATGAGTTGTGCAATCGGAAACCATGAGTACTCATCCATGATAGCCAGGATATATTGTCCAGACTTAAATGGCCCAAAGAAGTCTACAGCAATATGCTGCCACACACCCTCCGACAATCGGGACATTTGCAGTGGTGCGGGAGGATCAGGTCGACTGACCAGTTGACATTGGGGACAGTCCTTCAACGTGAGCTCTACCATTTGAGTTAAGACCGGAAACCATACACGCTCCCTCAGGGCTCTCTTGGTGGCCACAATGCCTCTGTGACCTTCATGTGTCAGGTTAATGATGCCTTGCCGTAAATGTTTCGGGGTGACTATTCGATTGTCTCTTAAGATCAGACCATTTGTGGCTACTGACAGTTCCTCCTTCACATGCTTGAAGGCTGCAAGTTCATGTCTGTCAACTGCACTGTTTGGAGTGTCGACATCTAAGTGTCTCCAGTCATTGTTCTGTATATGGCGCTTTACCTCTTGCAGAGTGACATCTTCAAGAGTGGCATCTAAGATGGCCTCCAGCGGGACTGCGGGTGGTCGGGCCTGATCCACTACAAAGCATATATATTCCTCGGCTACAGACGATCTGCACTTGGTTGTTTCTTTGGGGTGCCTTGACAACAGGGTTTTCTGCTTTTCCGGGCTTGTGCACAATTGTGTACGTGTATTCTTGGAGGCGAAGGCCCCAGCGTTCTATTCTCGGTGGCATCTTAGCTCGAGGATTACCAAAGATGGTAATGAGAGCCTGATGGTCAGTGATTAATGTAAAATGTTTTCCGTATATGAAGATGTGGAAGTGCTCGCAGGCCCAGACAACAGCCAAGCTTTCTTTTTCGGGCTGTGAATATGCTTTCTCCGTCTCAGTCAGGCTTCTGCTTGCATAGGCAATTATGTATCGTTGATCACCTTCCGAGTTATATTGAGCTAGAATTGCTCCCAACCCCACAGGACTGGCATCTACCGTAATTTCTGTCTTTTTTTTCGGATCAAAGTAAGCCATGTTGTCGGCTGACTCCACAGCCGCTTTAATTTTGTTGAAGGCTTGTTTGCATCCCGCTGACCACTGGAACGGGTGACCTTGTTTTGTGAGCTGTCTCAGGGGATAGCTGATGGTTGCATAATCTTGGATATACCGAGCACAGTAGCTGGCCATCCCTAAAAAGGAGCGAACATCTCCTGCATCCCGGGGGCTGGGGGTGTCATTCAGCGCCGCCACTTTGTCTGGATCTGGTCTCATTCCCGCCTGGGAGAAGATATGGCCAAAGAACTTCAACGTGGACTTGTGGAACTCACACTTGGCTTTATTTAACGTGAGATTGGGTTCCAATAGTGCATGACAGACTCGTTCTAAGGCAGCGTTGTGTTCTCGTGTTGTGGACCCATACACCAGGATATCATCACTGTAGTTTAGGGCATTGGGGATGTGATGAACCGTTTTCCTAATGGCTTCTTGAAAGATTTCAGCAGCGGAAGACACTCCGAAACTGAGTCTCTTGTATCGGAAGAGGCCAAGGTGGGTTGAAAAAGTTGTGATGTAACGCGACTGCTCATGTAATTCCAGTTGGTGGTAACCTTTATTGAGATCCAGTTTGGAGAATATCTTTGCCCCGCTGAGTGACGCCATCATGTCGCTGATATGTGGCCCTGGGTGTCTTTCTCTTTCAATGGCGGTGTTAGGCGCCCTCATGTCAACACACAGCCGGACTTTGTCAGGTTCTCCCTTTTTCGGCACACCGACTACCGGAGAAACCCAGGGTGTAGGTCCATCTGTCCTTTCAATGATGTCAGGTTTGAGCAGATCTTGTAGCTCCTGTTCAACTGCGTGTTGGAGATGAAAGGGGACCCATCGATGATGTTGAGCTACTGGAGTTATTTGTTCGTTGATGTGTAATCGAATTTGACAATGAGCCATCTTTCCCAGGCCAGAAAATAGCTTTAGAAATTTTTGAGCCACATCAAGTTCGTCATCAACCCTGTACAAAATGTCCACTAGTCTTAGCCGCTCGGCAGTCGGAAGACTCAGAAGGCAGTCAGCCTCTGGCCCTTTAATGACGTGGATGTACGTAGGAATGGTGCGATCCTGATATGTGAGATGCGTTGAGAACTTCCCCAAACACGGGAGTGGCTTTTTGGACATCCACGTGTAAACTCTCACATGAGCCGGGCTTAGTCGCGGTGGTGGCTTCATCCTCTGATATTCCGCCACTGGTATATATTTTAAAGAAGCTCTGCTGTCCATCACAAATTTCGTCAAGTGTTTGCCGATTTGGATGCTGAGCCGAGGATATTTCTTCAATCGGTCGGGGTCAGCGACCATACACACATATTCATCACTGTCCTGCGAGATGGGAGACAGTGACCTTGATTCTTGAGAAGACGTGTGTCAAGATCGATAACTTCGGCGAGATTGGCAGCTGGAGCGGGAGGATCCTGTTGACGAGTCTCTGTGATCACGTACTGCTTTGGCCTGATGACGCGTGCTCACAGATCGAGATGACCTTTCCTGATCTTTCTGTTTGTTTTTTCTGTAATTTCCGCATACGTTCTCGAAATGGTTCTCCCCTCCACACTTCTGGCATTTCTGACCCATAGCGGGGCACCCATCGTGTGGGGAAAATCATAGCCACACCGATAACATTTGAGATGCCGCTCCCGCCGTCTGTTATTTCGACTGGAGCTACGACGTCGTCGGTGCACCGGCTGCTGTTTCATCTTGGACCGCGATGACCTCGGCTTCGCTGGAGAATATCTGCGTGTGTTGCGGGATTGAAGCCTGAAAGCTTGTTCACACTTTTCACTTCTCCCTGCTTCCATCTTTTTGGCATGCTCTTCAGCCTGATCATGCACCCGTGTCATCTCTTCGATTTCGTCCAGCGAATTGCTTTTCTTTAACAGTTTCCGTCTTAATGATTCAGACTGACATCCTTCAATAACCCTCAGACGAAGGGCATCTTCGGTCGAGAAAGAGTCAAACTCGCAATAGCGTGCCAGACGTCTAAGGTGAGTGATGAAGGCGCACATGGGCTCTTCTTTTTCTTGAGCCGCCAGGTTAAACGTGTATCTCTCATAATCAATGTTCTTTTTATGCAAGAATTTCCGGTTTAGGGCTACACACACATCAGTGTAGGATGCCACATCGGCTGCAGGTAGTTCTTTTATGATTTAGCCAACATCTTTTCCTATTAAATTACGTAGTGCTATCAGCTGTTGACCGGCGTCCGTCACGTGCGACCCTTTCATAAAGTCTTCAAAATCCTCAAGCCACTCCTGTTTCGAGGACCAGCGGTTCAGGTGGGCGCAGAAACGACACTCCAAGCATCCCCGTATGTCCAGCATTGGCTTGCGCCGGACCTGCTCGACGAGATGGTGAGGTAGACATGGTGATGAAACGGCCTGTCAGTTGACTTTACCAGGGCTTGACGAGTTTTCACAATTTTCAGTTGAATGTATCAATGCTTGATTGACGTTCAGGTTATTCAGTTACATTTACCAATGCTTGATGACTATTAGGCTCTTTCATTTGGATTTTGCCAGTGCTTGATGAATTCCAGATCATTCAGTTGTATATACCAATGCTTGATGACTTTTAGGCTCTTTCATTTGAATTTCCCAGTGCTTGATGAATTCCCGACCATTCAGTTGCATTTACCAATGCTTGATGACGTGTAGGCTTTTTTCAGTTGAATTTGCCAGTGCTTGATGAATTTCAGATCATTCAGTGACATTTACCAATGCTTGATGACTTTAGGCCCTTTTCAGTTGAATTTACCAGTGCTTGATGCTGGTTTATGAACTGCGCCTGACTTCAAGATGGCCGCCAGGGATTCCTCGCAGGGGATTGGTCCAGGCGCCTGACTCAAAGATGTCCGCTACAAACTCACGCGCCCCTCGAGATTCAGCCTTGCACACACCGGCAGCAGCGTCTCAGGCAACCGGGCCTCTCCCAGGACTCGGACACGAAGGAAGGCACTCACCCACAGGTACCAGGGCACAGGAAACATGCGACTGGGGTGGGCACCCAGATCGTCGTTGCATGCAGGGAACGTGGGACCTCCATGCCACTCCAACGTCGGGGTGGGCCCCGCATGTGTCCCTCACTCTTTGCGCTACTCCAGCGTCGGGGTGCTCTCAGCTACCCCTCAGTCTGTCGGCAATCCAGACACGACCGGGGTGGGCACCCGCGTCGCAGCACGCCGGAATGAACGCGGTCGGGGTAGGCTCCCGAATCACGCCATGTGAATCCTGAAGAGCGCTCCACACGCTCGCGCAGCTCCGCCCGGCAGCCGCATTCAACAGTGCACGCACCCACACCGCATGGGCCGTGGCCACCCTCGTCGCCAGTTGTAGTGTCCTGCACACAAAGGACATGGACACAAGGTCAGGATTCTAGTAGCCTCGTTTATTCACAATCTTCCTTTTCTAATTCTTACTCCCTACTACCGTTTCCCGGGCATGACTCTGCCTCCTCCCTTATCCCGCCCTCACCACGCCTCCTCAGCCGAGGAGGTCCTAACGCCCAGCGTTCCAGCGCAATGCTACAACAACCATTGACAAAGCCAATACTATTGGCTTGTTGTAGATGTACTGTTTATATATCTGGATGCAATGACAAAAGCGGCACACTATGCTAGGCACAGATTTTTATGTTACCTGTTTTAAAGCCATGCCCTTAATTACATTGACCATGCCCCTTTCAGAGGCCCTCCAGTGTTTTCATCCCACTTAAAGCCCAGATTGTAAGAGGAAGCCAGACATTAACAAGCATTTGCAAAGCAATAGGTCTCGAATTTACGAAACTGTCGTAAATGCGAGACATATTACATTGCAAATGCTTGTTTGTAAAAAGCACCCATGTGGCACTTTCACTTTAATGGTGGCCACTTCCCTTTCCTTAGACGAGCCGCGGCTAAAGAAAAGGGCGCGGCCGCCATTTAAGTGAAAGCGCAGTATGGGGCGCTTTTACAAAAAAAAGTATTTGTTTGTCAAATTGACAAACAAATGTTTTTCTTGTAAAAGCGACCCATACCGCGCTTTCACTTTAATGGCGGCCGCACCCTCTTCTTTTGACAGGCTTGTCTAAGGAAAGGGGTGCGGCTGCCATTAAAATGAAAGTGCCACATTGGGCAGTTTTATATAAAAAACGTAATAAATAGTACAAAAAATATGTGACCCCATTCGGCGCCGCAAATAAACTAAAGGCACGTCTGCCACTGTATGAGCGTGGTGTGCAGGGCTATCAAAAATTTAAATTAAAGTAATGCAGGAGAGCGTGTCCTGCCTGCAACAGCAAGCAGGAGAAAAACATTCAAGCAAATAGTGCTTAGAGGCTGTAATTAAAGCCTATAGAGTATCAACACATGCACCAGGGCTTGTCCTCATGGGAGGTTACAAAATACGACAAGGTGGTACGAAGCCTATTGACCACTGAAAAGGTACCGTATTCAAAGGAAAATGACACAAGCCAATGAAAAATATGGGCGGAGAGTGGGCGGAGCTTCAAGTCCATACCTGAATACAGCATGCCTCGCAGAGGAGCGCATACACTGCCCAGGCTCGACCTAAAAAGAGATGCAACTTGTTTGGAATTCTTCTGATGTTTGATTTCTTGAATCTAAAATGGCTTCATAGTGAGCGGCATACTCAATAAATACGAAATAAGCAATATTATTCTGCTGGGTTGCTTCTTGATGGGAGAAGTGCTTCCAGAGGCCCTATTGTGACACCTTAGAAAATGGAATGCAAAGTAATAGGTTATCTACAAAGAGCAAAACATGGGGAGGGGTTTTGAAGGGGGGTCAGCCCTCATGATGAGGCGTGTGCACATGGAATTGCTTTCTGTTGACTATAGCAGGGTGTGCTTTTTACACAGTCTAATCCAGTCTGGGAGCTAGAGTGCTAGTGTTAATAAAATGACCTCCCTGTGCTTCCAAGCAAGATGAAACTATTGATTATTAATATGTGTGAGCATTCAAGCAAAACATGTTCATGTCAAGGCATTCATTTTTTCAAACCTTTGTGAATTCCTCGTGAGGCTTTTGGTTCCTGCTGTCGACAAAATTATTTCTCCCAATCTGTCAATAGTGGATGTTTTAACTCTTTGGTCAAAATTGTCAAAATACAACAATCAAGGGTCTTAAGGCAAAGTGTTAGTGTTTGCAAGGTGTCAGGGAGGGCGGTGTATCCTGCGTTGAATGATTTTAATCATGTGATCTAGTTCTGCAGGAATTTGTTTTTTAATCTGAAAACTGTGCAGCAGATGGCGGATTCTGTGCTAAATAAAGTTCTCTCAAAGTTGGAGACAAAGCCAGGGCTTCATTTACAAGGAATTTGCGTCGAGCGGCCATGCAAGTGTTTTTGCTGCGCTTCCCTATGCCAATTCGAAAGGACAGGAATGTACCATATTTACAAGATACAGTGCATTCCTTTTCTTTCTGCCTGTGGACAATTTGGTGCCTAGCGCCAACGCAGGCACCCGTGCACGATAGTGCAAGGTGTCTGCATTGTTGACATGATTATTTTTGTGTAGGAAGGGGCACCTTCCTGCACAAAAACATTCCTTGGAGGCATATTCCTCTTTCTATGTGTGCTGCACAATGCAGCACACATAGGAAGAGGAAACAATGAGGAGAAATAAATACATTTCTCCTCGTTATGCCTCCCCTGGGGAGGAGTACAGTTTTGACGCATTCCCAGGTTCACAGATCCTTGTAAATCTGGGAATCTGTCAAAACCCATGGGTGTTGTGTGGGAAAACCCACCGCATCGCCCATGGAACGCTCCCCTGACACAGTGTAAGATAACGCTGCGACTACACTGCGTTGCCTTACACCATATTTATGAAGCCATGAAAAGCCACGCAAAGTAGCTTTGCATGGTCTCGCAGATAAGGGGTCTGCAGCTTGCGCCACAGGAGTGTCATAAAAAGTGACGCATCGGCAGTGCAAGGGGCTTGTAAATAAGCCCACCCAGTCTCCGGCATTTCTCCAGATTTGGCACAAGGACATCTGCAGTGCTTGGCAAACGTCTTTCTGTACAAACTGGAAGACGCTGCCTCAAAGATGCGTTTCTCTTTATTTCAATAAAGTCATAAAAACATTGATGCAAAGTCAGAATGATGTTTCAAAACATGTGCCTGGCAGAGGAAAATGTACACATTTTGGGGCTTGTTTACAAGAGGCCTTTGCCGCTGGATCGTCACTTTTTTTGATGCTCCGTGGGGCAGACCTCTCAATCACATCTATGAGGTGACGCAAAGCTACCTTGCGTGGCTTTGCATGGCCTCATAGTTATTGAGTACGGTAAACCAGCTCAAAGCACTGCATTGCTTTATTCGGTGTCAAGGATGCGCTCCATGGGTGTTGCCGTGGGTGTCCCCATGCACCACCCATGGATTTTGACAGTACTCCAGATTTACAAAATTATGTAAACTAACCCTGAGCAGTAAACTCCGCTTCTCTCTTCTAGCGGAGTTTGCAGAATTTTCCACACGCTTAGCGGTGCAGAGTTTTTTCCTCACTCACGTTCATCAACATCAAGTTGGCGCGCGGGCGCTGAAAGTCCACCTCCCGGCTAGATTTTCCCTTGTTCACGATCGTCAATGTCGAGTTGGCGAGTGCGAGCGTGGAAACTCAACCTCCCGACGAGATTTCCCAACGCGGGCAGTCGGATTTTTCATTGCGAGTGAGCTCACGACCGCTCGCTTTGAGAAACCATCCGTTCATGTTGAGAAAGCTGCAGCTCGAGTAAAAAATCTACTCGAGCGGCAGAAAGGAAATGGTGCCCGCTTACGCCTGTTTGTGCTGTCCCTGGTGCCGTTCGCGCTGATTACACAGTACGGACAAACACCTGGCACTGAAAATCACTGCGAACTGCATTTATCTAACCCTCTCTGCCTCTTGCAGAGTGCGCTACAGAGTTTTTTGCATTTCACGGAGTTCCGTGAAGCAGAACTCTGCAAACTCCACCCAGGCTTGCTGTAAACCTGGGGCAGCGCCAAAGCATTATGCCTCCCCAGAGCAGGCATAACAAGGAGAAATGTTTTAATTCCTCCTCGATTTTAGGTCTCGCCCGAGCCAGCGCATGCGATGCACGGAGAGACATTTAGTAACTGGCTTTTAAAAGTGCAACCAAAGGCTTTTCTCGGCCTCCAGCCTGCGGGAACGCGCGCATGAGCCATCTGGCTTTTGTAATGGCTCATTAAGTCTTACAATGCTTCTCCTCCCCCTCTCTCTCTCTTTGCTCTCACTCCCCCCTCCCACTCCCTCCTCGTCAGCTTCATTTTTTTCGAGTATTGATATTGACAGACTTTGTGTGTTTCCCGTACTTCAAGGCAAGCGTGCGCATGTATATTTTTTGTATTTGCTAATAATTGCGTCAGTTTGTTTGTAATTCCCGTACTTCAAGGCAAGCGCACACGCATAATTTTCTTGTTAATATCAAGTATTTGCTAATAATTGCGTATGTTGAGCCGACAACAAGGCTCGAACACTGGTCCTCAGCTCCCGAGTTGGCAGCTCTCACCGCTGAACCATAACCTCTCCCCCGAGAGCAGCATTCATTTTAAATGCTTGTTTGCTTCATTGCAGCTGGCATTGCAGCTGGTGTTCCCGCAAAATGGCGGCTGCTACCTCTGAGCCTCTTGCAGCGCTCGCTTCACGCCATTCATGCTTGTTTGCATTGGATGCTGACAAAACTTCTGTTCTTATAACTTGCAGTGAAACTGTGTGTTTTGAATTGCACTTTCACAATCCTGTGCAGCCTAACGTGCAATGCGGGATATGATGCACAGCGCTGTATATACATCTCAGTGCATTGCACTTTTTTTATTTTAGATCACTTAATTTCATGTACTTCATTAGTACTTTAGGTATCTCCCGCCCGCTTCACGTTTGGAGCCCTCCTCTACCTTCCTAAAACAAACTCAGCGTTTACCACACCCATCCCCTCCCTTTCCGTGTGCTTGAAGTGAGGCAGCAAGAGGCATGGGCACCCGCTCAGCCCAAGTTGCTTTCACTACGCTTGGCCGCTTGCTGGGATGAGCTTCTTAGCTCTCTCGTCTGCGGCACCATTACCGATACCCTGTCCTTCCTTACTGTGCTCCAGTTAAATTATTGTGATCTTTATCTTCACCCTTCTGCTCCTCTACTGTATCTAGTGCAGTTCCCCTTACGTTTCCCTGGATGCTCTATTCCGATTTTGGTTTTGTTTATTTACTGTTAGCGTTTCCTTTTTAGCCAGCGATGAGCTTCTTTCTTGTGCTGTAAAAGGCATAATTGTTATTTTTTCTCTTTCACGAAAAAATAAGATGTTCCCATTCTGAAATGGCCACGATGTTTGTTTTAAGGTGATTAAAAATACATCCAATGAGCCTACGGTCGCCTAGAGCTAAATAGTACGTTTGCTTTTCAGAAGGTTGTTTTTTAAGAGAGCTCCTTACTAAAAAAAACACGTTTCCTGATCTACATCAGAAACATAAATATTTGAGAACTGCGCATCGCCTAGTATTACGAATAAAGTATACAAATATGCTCTTTTCAAATGAAAAACAATAATGCGCAAACTATAATTATGAATAATTTGTGTTTAGAAAAGATTTCAGAATGCCTATCAAACGAATTCAAACTTTTGATTTCCCCCCAATCAATAATGAAAGGGTTTGTACATTACAACATGGTCCTCATGTTCGATGAGAAAGGCCATAGCTTTGAAGCTGCTGTGCCGCCATTTTGAAATGCATACTTTGTGATTCAGCGCTAAAGTAAACAATGATTTAAATAATAATACACGTCTTACTACGCCAGCCCACAAACGTATCTTTTTATTTTCATCAGCATTTTCGAACATATTAAGAGAAGTGTGCTGTTCGATAACTTTGCTTTAGATATGTATTTGGAATGTGTTGGGCCTCGTCTTGTCCTACCTTAGTTTCCACTTTTTACCATGTAGTCCATTTTTAATGTCAAAAGATTTGTGTCTGGGTAGCATTGCTCGCATTCCTCGCAGCCTTGTCAGGTGACCGAGGGGAAGAGGAAACAAGCATTGGCATAGCCAATAGGTCTCGCCTTTGGGACCTTATAAGTGTTTAACCATGCAACAGTTAATGTTTTTGCACCAAGGACGTTGTGCTGCATAACTAAATACTTATAAGATCCCAAAAGCGAGACCTATTGGCTATGCCAATGCTTGTTTCCTCTTTCCATGTGTGCTGCATGCAGAAAGATTGTTTTTGAGCAGAAAGTAAAGTGTCCCTTCCTGTACAAAAACAATCCTGCTTGCAATGGAGGCACCCTTGCACCATGGTGCAAGGTTGCCTACGTTGGCGCTAGGCAGCAATTTGTGCGCCTACACAGGGTGAACGGACAGGAATGCCCTGTACTTCATAAATACGCTGCATTCCTGCCCTTTCACATTGGCGTAGGGCAGCGTCGCAAGAAGACTTGCGGTGCTGCCCTACTCTAATTCCTCGTAAATGAGGCCCTCCATTTCTAAATTTACAAAGTTCTCAATAACAAAGAATACAACTGAATCTCGCTTCTTGATCGTTTCAAACTCAGAAGTTTTACAATCCTGTACTCATTCTCTTATGCAAGGGACTCTTGTTCAGTCTTTCTTATCATTTTATAAATCCTTTGTCATGTATTTCCTTTCCAAACTTTCTGAAAAGAAAGAGCGCGAGAAGGAAGAAAGTTTCAGCTCGGCAGCTGTGTTTGGGAGGGCAGATGACAAGCCCGCATGGGCTGACCGCAGACTATCATTAGCGAATACTTCGTCATTCATCTATTCATTACAAAGTATTGCTTCAAAACCCATTGTTACATGCAATTGAACCTTTAGGTTTCCCCAAAAGTTCTCCATTAGCATGAACAATGCAATGATATTATTGATTAAGAACACCTTCCTTCAAGGGGCTTAGTTTCAGGGGGGTATTTGGGGTGTTACCCCCCCAATAAATATATTATCTAATAAGTAGTTGGGTACAGGTGCTTTTAGTCGGGTATGGTGAGGTATGTGCCGGATTTCACCTGACTTCTCACATACGCAGACAAAAAACAAACACATTCACTCTCTCTCTGGTCTCTGTTCTGAAGGTCTTAAAAATATTGCTTATTTTGCACAATTGTGTTTTAAATACCCCTAACAATCCACACTCCTTCCCTCCTGCTTCTTAAGCCCCCTCATTCCAAACTTCTCATATAATATATTTTAATATGATATGTGGGCATGATAGTTGGAAAATCTGACGCCCACACCCCTCCAGCCTCATTGACTGAACTACCCCGTGCCTACCTTTAAAGTCCATGAAAAGTAATGTATTGCGCCCTCTTCGCTAATGGATTCTGGCTGTAACTCACACTCAGCTCCCAAGGGTCTGGAAGTAAATTATGTCTGTGGGTCTGATTCACAAACTATTTACACACCCACGTGCCAAAAAGAACAATATTTACGAGAGCTGATTCAGCTCTGCTTTTCACAAAATGTCCATTTCCATTCAGAACACGATTTAGACACAAGTAAGGTTACACAAATAGGGGAGCCTATTTATTAATAAATCATGCAGCGCAGCATGTCACCTGGCTGGGCTGCGTGATACGGAAAGGGCGGGACCGCGCAGCACTTAATATACAACGCATTCCTGTCATTTCCCATTACTAGCGCGCAATGCGCAGCCTAGCACCAACGCAGGCCCCCTTGCACCATGAGGCAAGGGTGCCATCATTGCAAGCAGTTTTGTTTTTGAACAGGAAGGGGCACCTTCCTGCACAAAAACAATCCCCTGAGGCCTTTTCCTCTTTCTATGTGTGCTGCAGAATGCAACACACATTTTAAGTGGAAAAAACTAGGAGAAATAAACATATTTCCCCTCGTTACGCCTTCCATAGAGGAGGCGTGGAATTTTGACGCATTCCCAGGTTTACCATTGTTGGTAAATCTGGGAATGCATCAGAATCCATGGATGAATGCGTGGAAACAGCCACGTTCCACCCATAGAGCAATTTGTGCTGGGTTGCTTTACTCTGGATTTATCAAGCCATGCAGTTCCATGCAAGGTGGGCTGGCGTGGATTGATAAATCCGGTTTAGGTTTGCGGTTGCCCTGGTGCAAGGGCGACGCACAGCCTTCATAAATATGCCCCATGCTGTGACTTTTCCTGTGAATGAGTCATCTCACAGGAGCACGTTAAGGAAGTATCTCGATGCGTCCACCTGTGAAAGTCACTGAAAATCTGCACGGGGTATAGCGTAAGGGATGGTCTTTGGGGGTGTAACACCCCCCAAATAATTGCATTCATGACTTGGTAGTTGAGTCTGGGGGGCCTGGGTCGGGTCTGCTGTGTCTGTGTTGGTGTTTCTTGTCAAGGAAGAGGTCCTTTGGATGGGGAACTAAACTATAGATAGTGACCGGTTTACCGAAAAAGTAGAACATCTGCACTCACAAAAGTGCTAATGTACTACTTTTTGGAATTCATTACAGTGGGCCTGGAAAGCTGCACCAGTGTCAGGTATCCAGGCCTCATACTGGCAATCAAACACCCAAAAGGTGATCGGACAGATGCTTGCAAATAGTCTAACCACTAGCAATTGCTCGGGGTAGCTTGCCAACTCGTTGTTTTTTCAGGCACATTCCCATTCCAGATATTTGCCCACATAATGCAAATCAGTACTGACCCTGTTCCTCATGTCCATCTTGAACCTTGGCCATTCCGCCCCTTCACCCTGCGAACCGCTGCTTTTTTAGTTGGGAAATTTGAGAAATGAGCTTGAAACCTGAAATTCCTTTTTAATTCCATAAGTTGCTCCAAAGGTAAGATTAGCCCTAAAAGACGAAATTTCCGATTTCCTTTGTGAATGAGACGCAGAGGGTGTACAAAGGAAAGTGGGTCTCCCTAAGCTCTTCTTACCTTGTGTAGGGTTCCTTTATAGCAGGCCAGGACACCTCAGTTAATGTTCCTACTGAGAAATAATAATAATGCAGATACTCTGCATTCCACCTTTGACCTCTTCTCTATGAAATAATGCAACCTCTCCCTGGTCCAGCCCTCTCTGTTCTATTGGGACCGTGGCAGCCTGTCTGTATCCCAGCCTTCTCTGTTCTATAGGGACTGTGGTAGCCTGTTTCTAGTCCAGCCTTTTCTGTTCTATAGGTACTGTGGCAAACCTGTCTCTATTCAGCCTTCTCTGTTCTATTGGGACCGTGGCAACTTGTCTCTATACCAGCCATCTCAGTTCTATTGGGACTGTGGCAGCTTGTCTGTCTATTCCAGCCCTCTCTGTTCTATTGGGACCGTGGCAGCCTGTCTATATCCCAGCCTTCTCTATTCTAAACGGACTGTGGCAAACCTGTCTCTATTCAGCCTTCTCTGTTCTATAGGGACTGTGGCAACCTGTCTCTATTCCAGCCTTCTCTGTTCTATAGGGACTGTGGTAGCCTGTTTCTATTCCAGCCTTCTCTGTTCTATAGGGACTGTGGCAATCTGTCTTTATTCAGCCTTCTCTGTTCTATTGGGACCGTGGCAACTTGTCTCTATACCAGCCATCTCAGTTCTATAGGGACTGTGGCAGCTTGTCTGTCTCTATTCCAGCCCTCTCTGTTCTATTGGGACCATGGCAGCCTGTCTATATCCCAGCCTTCTCTGTTCTATAGGGACTGTGGCAGCCTGTGTCTATTCCAGCCTTCTCTGTTCTAAAGGGACTGTGGCAAACCTGTCTCTATTCCAGCCTTCTCTGTTCTATAGGGACTGTGGCAAACCTGTCTCTATTCAGCCTTCTCTGTTCTATAGGGACTGCGGCAACCTGTCTCTATTCCAGCCTTCTCTGTTCTATAGGGACTGTGGCAATCTGTCTCTATTCAGCCTTCTCTGTTGTATAGGGACTGTGGCAAACCTGTCTCTATTCAGCCTTCTCTGTTCTATAGGGACTTCAGCAACCTGTCTCTATTCATCCTTCTCTGTTCTAAAGGGACTGTGGCAATCTGTCTTTATTCAGCCTTCTCTGTTCTATTGGGACCATGGCAACCTGTCTCTATACCAGCCATCTCAGTTCTATAGGGACTGTGGCAGCTTGTCTGTGTCTATTCCAGCCTTCTCTGTTCTACATGGATTGAGGTAGCCTGTCTATATCCCAGCCTTCTTTTTTCTATAGGGACTGTCGCTACCTGTCTCTATTCAGATTTCTTTATCCTATATGATCCGTGGCAACTTGTCTCTATTAATCCTTCTCTGTTCTATAGAGGCTGAGGCAATCTGTTTCTATTCAGCCTTCTCTGTTCTATAGGGACTGAGGCAACCTGTCTCTATTCAGCCTTCTCTGTTCTATAGGGACTGCGGCAACCTGTCTCTATTCCAGCCTTCTCTGTTCTATAGGGACTGTGGCAATCTGTCTCTATTCAGCCTTCTCTGTTGTATAGGGACTGTGGCAAACCTGTCTCTATTCAGCCTTCTCTGTTCTATAGGGACTGTGGCAACCTGTCTCTATTCATCCTTCTCTGTTCTAAAGGGACTGTGGCAATCTGTCTCTATTCAGCCTTCTCTGTTCTATTGGGACCGTGGCAACCTGTCTCTATACCAGCCATCTCAGTTCTATAGGGACTGTGGCAGCTTGTCTGTGTCTATTCCAGCCTTCTCTGTTCTACATGGATTGAGGTAGCCTGTCTATATCCCAGCCTTCTATTTTCTATAGGGACTGTGGCAATCTGTCTCTATTCAGCCTTCTCTGTTGTATAGGGACTGTGGCAAACCTGTATCTATTCAGCCTTCTCTGTTCTATAGGGACTGTGGCAACCTGTCTCTATTCATCCTTCTCTGTTCTAAAGGGACTGTGGCAATCTGTCTCTATTCAGCCTTCTCTGTTCTATTGGGACCGTGACAACCTGTCTCTATACCAGCCATCTCAGTTCTATGGGGACTGTGGCAGCTTGTCTGTGTCTATTCCAGCCTTCTCTGTTCTACATGGATTGAGGTAGCCTGTCTATATCCCAGCCTTCTATTTTCTAAAGGGACTGTGGCAACCTGTCTCTATTCAGGCTTCTTTGTCCTATATGAACTGTGGCAACTTGTCTCTATTAATCCTTTTCTGTTCTATAGAGGCTGAGGCAATTTGTCTCTATTCAGCCTTCTCTGTTCTATAGGGACTGAGGCAACCTGTCCCTATTCCAGCCGTCTCTGTTCTATAGGGACTGAGGCAATCTGTCTCTATTCATCCTTCTCAGTTCTATAGGGACTGTGGCAGCTTGTCTGTGTCTATTCCAGCCTTCTCTGTTCTACATGGATTGAGGTAGCCTGTCTATATCCCAGCCTTCTATTTTCTAAAGGGACTGTGGCAACCTGTCTCTATTCAGGCTTCTTTGTCCTATATGAACTGTGGCAACTTGTCTCTATTAATCCTTTTCTGTTCTATAGAGGCTGAGGCAATTTGTCTCTATTCAGCCTTCTCTGTTCTATAGGGACTGAGGCAACCTGTCCCTATTCCAGCCGTCTCTGTTCTATAGGGACTGAGGCAATCTGTCTCTATTCATCCTTCTCAGTTCTATGGGAATGTGGCAGCTTGTCTGTCTCTATTCCGGCCTTCTCTGTTCTACAGGGATTGAGGTAGCCTGTCTATATCCTAGCCTTCTATTTTCTATAGGGACTGTGGCAGTCTGTCTCTAGCCCTTTCTTCTCTGTTCTATTGAGACTGTGGCAGCCTGTCTCTATTCCAGCCTTCTCTGTTCTGTAGGAACTGCGGCAACCTTGCTCTCTTCCAGCCGTCTCTTTCTGTTTTGTAAAGGGAATAAAGAAACCTCTCTTGTTTCCATCCTAGCACCACCTCTTATACCGGGGTTTGGTGTTCTTTCGTTTACTGGAGTCCGGCTCCTGCGCTTATAACGGGGTTTGGCGCTCTTTTATTTACTGGAGTCCGGCTCCCCCTCTTATACTGGGGTTTGGCGCTCTTTCATTTACTGGAGTCTGGCTCCCCCTCTTATACCAGGTTTTGGTGCTCTTGTGTTTACTGGAGTCCGGCTCCCCCTCTTATACCGGGATTTGGTGCTCTTTCATTTACTGGAGTCTGACTCCCCCTCTTATACTGGGTGTGAGAAGTTGGCCTGGTATATGATGTTCACTAGTTAAAGTGACCACCTTGTACCATGCCAAGCAACCCTTATGGTGTGGTTGTAAGTCAACCTTTTCGGACTAGCTGCCCTAGTGGTAGCGTAGGCTAAGCAGTCTTTGAGGCTAAACTCGTTAAAGCGTGTTAAGCAGGCTGTTTTACCAAATGTAACCCCCTTTTATACCAATGAAAGGACACCACACAGATATATATTGAAAATATATATGTATTTATTTCTCAAAGTAACCCCTAGACTCTTTATGAGCACAGGAGCACAAATCGTTAAACAAGATTACGTTAGAATACACAGAAGTTGCACTTTATATGGATAGGCCCTGGTGGCCACTCGAACCATATACTAAAATAGTGGTATAAGTACCACGAACAGAAAAGGGAAAAGGCCTAGGGCCTCTAGAATCGCTGGGCCTACAAGGAGCTAACTTTAGTTAGTGACCAGGAGGTCCACGGGTTGCGTGTGCAGAGCAAACAGTCACACGCGAGCTCCCATAGGTTTTCAATGGGTGCGTAAAAGTTACAAAGTTACTGCAAAAAGGATCTTCCGGATGGACTATGAACTCAAGATTGGAAACACAGACACTAGAGATGATACTCTACACTTGGGCACCAGAGTGCCAGCTTTACCTCACCCACAGGAAGCGGGTGCATAGGTCTCGAAGTGCGTCGGGTTTCTTCTATCTGTTCAATGGAGCCTGAAGACAAGGATGCTGCAGGCGGTCGGTCCGGAAGGGATGCGGTGGATCCAAGAGTGGATCGGAGTTGTAGAAGACCTGTAAGCAGAGGGGACAGTGTTCACAGTGACTAGCCAGTGACCAGCGTGGCACCAGGTGGGTACCAGGCGATGTCGGGTGCAAACAGGAGGAAAGGTGCAGCTTGTCTCTGCAGCCACGTGGTCCCTGAAGGTCGACGACGTCCAGGAGTCGGTTCACGAGCTGTCCCACGCAGGCTCTCGCTGTCGGCGGTGTCGGCGACTTGATCGAAGCAAACAAGCTTTGGCAAAAGCAATTGTCAGGGAAAACGAAATAAGCTGATGGTTCTGACCAGCAAGGTCAGAGGGACTGCTCCTTTGGAGGGGAGCCAGGGCCAGTCTGGAGCAAGCAGACCAGTGGTGTAGTTCTTGAAGTTCGTCGCCAAGATGGCTACTAGCCAACGGGCCAGTTAGGCGCGTCGAGTGGCAAAATGCAGAAGGGCCCCACGCAGATCGTGGAGATGCTGGAGGGCTCACCTTTGGCGCAGATGCTACTCGAGTGTTGGGCTTCTCAGGACCCAAAGCACAACTTGGAGGGAGCCTCGGTTGTCGCGCTTGCAGCTTGTCGTGGTCTTTTCAAGATGGCTGGCTCCACGTGTCTCGGTGCCTCCACGGGTTCCTTCTTTTCAGGGACTGTGGATCGGGCGGTGAGACGTCTGGAGGGCCAGGTCTTGTCAGTCTCTGGGCTCGGGCTCCGGCGGGAGGCGGCGGCAAAGCAGACGTTGATTCGCTGGATGGTGCTTGCGTTAGCAAGGTGGTCACTCCCTGACCACAGGGGAGATTTCCTTCAGTCCTCTGTGCAGCAGAGCGTCGAAGTTCCCGTCTTCTTCTTGTAGTTAAGTTGATTCCAGGATGTCTGAAGTCTTAGGACACAGCTCCTACCTTTAAGCGGATTCTAGGGGCCGGACTACCTGCTAGGTCCCTCCCTAAGGGTGGGACCAGGAAGGGGGGTGGTTACACCCCCAATCCTTTGTCCAGCTCGCCCCAGGCCCGGGACTGGTGTGCCCCAGGACCGGTTTGAACTGGCATATGCACCGAGGCTCCTTGTGAGCCTCAGGCATGTCTGGTTTCTTTCAAGCCCTACCTGACCAATACACAAAATCCTGTCTGGGATGGTGCACGCACCTCCCCTGGCAGGAAACCCTTTGTCCACACCTCCCAAGCTGGAAGGACTCCCAGCAGCAGGAGGGCAGACTTGTGTCTGTGGTGGCGGCATCCATTTTGTGGAGCTGAGGCTATGTCTGATTTTACCCGGGTTTCAGGTACTGTACATGTCGTGTCCCTCTAGAAGGGTGGAATGCTAACCCCGTCGCCAGAATTGGCGAGGGGTTAGTATTCCAATTCGTATGACACCTTACTCGACATGTTTTGATAAAGTCAAACCAAAGATAGCATTTAACCGCGAGGTTCATAATGCACTTAAGAGTATATGGTATGACGATATCTGGAAACAGTAGAAGGAAGTTGTTCCGACCACTGCAGACAGGCTCAGCTCATGCCAGAGCACCATCTCACATGGAACCAAGCACTCTGCCTTCAGGATTGTCAAGGCCTGCTATAGGAGTGGCTGATAGGTTACCATGTGTTCCATTTAAGGTTAGGTATAGGTATACTACACCTAAGTAAGAGGTGGTTACACCAACTTACCCCAGCTGAGTGATCAGCCAGTTGTGTCAAATTTGTTAGGCCAGGCCAGGGGTGGCACAATACATGCTTCAGCCCCTGGTAGGCCTTAGATACACCAATGCCCTGGGTACCTAGTGTACACTGGTACAGGGGCTCACAGGGTGATCCACTTCCAATTGTTTATGCACCTAGGGTGCATAGTGTAAATTTAGTAGAGAGAACAGCAGGCTGGGGGTCTGATTGGCAGGCCCACAGCCTCAATATGTCAAAAACCAGTGAAGCAAAAAGTAAAAATTTGGGGTGGCCATAGGATAGCAGACCCTACTCTCCTACACAACCCCCCCCACCAAACGCAGGGACATTAAACTAGCCTTGACCAGTCTCGTCTTCATGTCCTAAGTGGAAGTACCTGGAGAGACCATCTGCATTCCCATGGTCAGTACCTGGCCGGTGCTCCACTGTAAAGTCCATCCCCTGTAGGGAAATGGACCACCTAAGCAGTTTGGGGTTTTCACCCTTCATCTGATTTAGCCACAAGAGGGGCTTATGGTCGGTCTGAATCTTGAAGTGAGTGCCAAACAAGTATGGCCTCTTCAGGGCCCACACCACAGCAAAGGCCTCCCTCTCAATAGCTGACCAATTCTTCTCTCTGGGGGTCAACCTTCTGCTAATAAAAGCAATGGGTTGGTCTTGACCATCTACATTAAGTTGTGACAGCACAGCTCCCACACCCAACTCAGAAGCATCTGTTTGGACAATAAACTCTTTGGAGTAGTCAGGACTTTTCAGGATAGGTGCAGAGCACATGGCCTCCTTCAGGTCATCAAATGCCTTTTGACAGCTTACTGTCCACTGAACCTTTTTGGGCATCTTCTTGGATGTCAGATCATTAAGAGGAGTCACAATGGACCCATAGTTCTTAACAAACTTCCTGTAGTACCCAGTCAAGCCCAAAAGAGCTCGAACTTGAGTCTGGGTGGTTGGAGGAGACCAGTCCTTGATGGATTGTATCTTACTCTCCAGTGGTTGAACTTGGCCTCCCCCTACAAGGTGGCCCAAATACACAACCTTACTCTGCCCTATCTGGCACTTAGTAGCCTTGATAGTGAGGCCTGCCCTTTGCAGAGCCTCAAGAGCCTTCTTCAGGTGGATCAGGTGATCCTCCCAGGTGGAGCTAAAGACAGCAATGTCATCAAGATATGCTGCACAAAAGTCATCCAACCCAGTAAGGACTTGATTCACCAACCTTTGGAAGGAGGCAGGTGCATTCTTCAGACCAAAGGGCATCACCACAAATTGGTAGTGCCCACCTGGGGTTGAGAATGCTGTTTTGGCCTTAGACTCCTCAGCTAATCTGATTTGCCAATAGCCAGCTGTCAAGTCAAATGTGCTCAAAAACTTAGCAGAAGCCAGTTTATCTATGAGCTCATCTGCCCTTGGAATAGGATGTGCATCTGTCCTAGTGACAGCATTGATTCCCCTGTAATCCACACAGAACCTCATCTCTCTCTTGCCATCTTTGGTGTGAGGTTTGGGGACCAGGACCACTGGGCTAGCCCAGGGGCTCTCTGAGGGTTCAATGACACCCAATTCCAGCATTTTGTGTACCTCAGCCTTTATACAGTCCCTGGCGTGGTCAGGTTGTCTGTAGAGCTTGTTCTTTACAGGCAGACTGTCACCAGTGTCCACCACATGGGTACACCAGTCAGTTTGGCTAGGTATCAAGGAAAACATGTGTTGAAATGTTTGTAGAACTTGTCTACATTCAGTCTGCTGATGATCAGTGAGGTTGCCTCCCAGGGTCACTCCTTCAACTGAACCATCCTCAGGGTTCTGAGACAACAGGTCTGGGAGAGGGTCACTCTCTTCCTCCTGTCCCTCATCTGTAGCCATGAGCAAGCCCATGTCTGCCCTGTCAACATATGCTTTTAACCTGTTAACATGGAGTACCCTGTGGGGACTCCTGGGAGTTCCTAGGTCCACCAAGTAGGTGACCTCTCCCTTCTTTTCCAGGATTGTATGGGGTCCAGACCATTTGTCTTGGAGTGCTGCTGGGGCCACTGGCTCCAACACCCATACCTTCTGTCCTGGCTGAAACTCAACCAAGACAGCCTTTTGGTCATGCCAAGCTTTCTGTAAGGCCTGGCTTGCCTCAAGGTTTTTGGATGCCTTCTCCATATACTCAGCCATCCTGGAGCGGAGACCAAGTACATAGTCCAATATGTCTTGCTTAGGCTTTTTGAGAGGTAACTCCCATCCTTCCTTCACCAAACACAGTGGGCCTCTTACAGGGTGCCCAAACAACAATTCAAAGGGGCTGTAGCCAACCCCCTTTTGTGGGACCTCTCTGTAAGCAAACAGAAGGCAGGGTAGAAGGATGTCCCATCTTCGCCTGAGCTTTTCAGGTAATCCTTTGATCATACCCTTTAGGGTCTTGTTGAATCTCTCAACAAGCCCATTGCATTGTGGGTGATAAGGGGCAGTGAACTTGTAGTTGACACCACATTCCTTCCACATAGCTGTCAAGTATCCTGACATGAAGTTGGTACCTCTGTCAGAAACCACCTCCTTAGGAAACCCCACTCGGGAGAATACTCCCAGCAGGGCCCTGGCCACAACAGGTGCTGCAGTGGTCCTAAGGGGAATTGCCTCTGGATACCTGGTGGCATGATCCACTACCACCAGTATAAATCTGTGCCCAGATGCAGTGGGAGGATCCATGGGATCCACTATATCTATTCCCACTCTTTCAAAGGGGACCCCCACCACAGGTAGTGGTATTAGGGGGGCCTTTGTTGTGCCACCTGATTTGCCACTGGCTTGGCAGGTCACACAGGAGCGACAAAACTCCTTGGTATCTTCATTCATGTGAGGCCAGTGAAAGTGAGGGACAAGCCTGTCCCAAGTCTTTTTCTGGCCTAAGTGTCCTGCTAAAGGAATATCATGGGCCAAGGTAAGAAGGAAGCCCCTAAATTGCAGAGGTATAACCAACCTCCTGGTTGCACCAGGATTGGGGTCTCTAGCCTCTGAATAAAGGAGCCCTTCATCCCAATACACTTTATGGGTACCTTGAGCATTCCCAGCAGCCTCAGCAGCAGCCAGCTGTCTGAGGGGTTCAAGAGAGGGACAGGATAACTGAGCCTGCCTCAAGTCAGCCCTTGAAGGTCCCTCTGTCCCCAGAAACTCAACCTGATCAGGTTCAAGCTCTTCAGGGACAGTTCCTTCAGGGTTCTCTAGATCAGCTTCCTGGGAAGGTTGATCATCACTCTGAGGCAGGGGGGAAGGCACAGCCTTGACCCTCCTGTTCTTCTTCTTGGTAGGTGCTTGGTCCATTGTTCCAGGATCCAAGACCTGAGGTTCAGTAAGGCACTTTTTGGCCTGTGACCTGGTCACAGCAAGGACATGTGGTGATATACCTAACATCTCTGCATGTGTCCTGTACTCCACTTCAGACCATAGAGAACTCTCTAGGTCATTGCCCAACAAACATTCTACTGGGAGGTCTGCACTAACCACAACCCTTTTGAGGCCAGTTACCCCTCCCCATGAGAAGTTAACAACTGCCACACTGTGTGAAGTAGTGGCATTGCTGGCATTGGTCACCAGGTAGTTCTCACCTGGTATGTACTGTCCAGGGTCCACAAAGCCTGGTGTCACCATAGTGACACTGGCACATGTGTCCCTGTAGGCTTGAGCCACTTTTTCATTAATTAAAGGAGTCTGTCTGTACTTGCCCAGGTTACAGGGGCTCACAGTCAGGGACAAATCTATGTCCCCATCACAGATCAGGACTGCCTGTGTCAGGGTTCTGTCTAAATCAGAATCTCCTTCAGTTCCCATAGTGATTCCCACTACACCCTTTGTCTGGGGACCAACACTGCTAACAGTAGTACTGGGAGCAGGTGCCTTAGGGGCAACAGTGTTGGGGGCTCCACCCTTTTTAAAATCACTAGTCCAGTGAGTTGTATTCTTGCAATGATTGCACCAGGGTTTCTTTTGACCTTCTTTCTTCTTCCCTTTAGGCTGGAACCCACCCCCATTAGTACTAGTTTGGGGCCCTGTTGAAGACTTCTGGTCTTTAGGTTTCTGATCTCCACCCTTTTGGTCTGTTTTCTTCTGATCACCCCCTTGGCCCTGGTTCTGGTTATTATGCTTAACCCTGGTTCTGACCCATTTGTCTGCCTTCTTTCCCAATTCTTGGGGAGAGGTCAGATCAGAGTCAACCAAGTGTTGATGCAGTTGCTGGTTTTGACAGTTATTTAAAATCTGTTCTCTCATCATCAAATTGTACAATCCTGTATAATCAGATACCTTACTTCCCAGCAACCAACCCTCCAAAGCCTTAGTGGCACATTCAATGTATTCAGACCAGTCCTGAGTCTGTGTCTTCTGGGTGTCTCTGAACATTAACCTGTACTGTTCAGTGGTTAAGCCTAACCCATCAACTAGGACACTCTTCAGGACTCTGTAGTTTCTGACATCCTCCTCTCTAACAGTGAGGAGTCTATCTCTGCCTCTACCTTCAAAGGAGAGCCATAAGATTGCTGCCCACTGGTCTTCAGGAACCTGCTGCACTTTGCAGGCTCTCTCAAGAGCAGTCATTCATTTGTGGATGTCATCCCCACTTTTGTAGGGGGGCACAACCTTGGACAGGTTCCTATTATCAAAGACCCTATCTTTGTCCTTAGGGACAATGCTGCCACCAGTGGGTATAGACCCACTCTCTTTAGGTCGCCTAGCCTTACTCAGTTTCTCTTCCATCAGAGCTACTTCTAGCTCCTGTTTCCTGATTCTCAGCTGAGCTTCCTGCATTCTGGCCTCATGTTCCCTCCTCTGAGGGGTGGTCATCCTTCTCCTGGAGTGACCTTGAGAGCCTCTAGAGGTATGAGAAGCATTAGATTCACCTGAGTGATTCCTTTGCCTCCCAAGCCCCTGGTTAAGTCCTAGGGAGATCCAATGGGGTGATCCCATTGTCAGTCCCCAGTAGCCTTAAGTTAGCTGGGCCACGTATAACACTTGGCACTGGGCTAGTTCTCCCTTCATCCTCACTACCTTCTGTATCAGTACCCTTCTCACTTTCATCCTCTGTAGTATGAATCTCATCTAAGGGGTGACTATTGGAAAGGGGTACCTCAGTAGCATCTTCAGAAGGGAGGCCTCCTGTTCCAGTCCCTAAGGGGCCTAACTGGGAGGCTTTCCTGAGAGCTTTCTGATCTTCATCAGCCTGTAAAAGCTCTCTGAGTTCAGCAGAAGTAGGGTTCTTGGGCTGTTTAAGGCCCCTGATATTTGCCAACTGCCTGAGCTCATTTTGGTTTAGGGTAGCAAAGATGGATGGTGCCCTCTGGGGGTCACTCTCAACAGAGATGGGTACATTGGACCCCTCTGCCCCAGCCATTGCTCTTAAGTGTGGGTGGATGTGTTGCAATCTACCTACACTTGGGTTTTCCTACTAAACCTATCTAGTAGTTGTAGTCAGGGTGTGCTACTCCCTTTGCTCTACAACAACTAAGTTCAGTAGAACTTAAGTATATCTATTCTTGTTTTATATGTACCTAAAGGTACCTGTATGATCTTTCAATTGGTAACAAAGAGATTACAGAGGTAAAACATAGCAAGCTCAAATCCAACCGCTGCTCACCAATGTGAGAAGTTGGCCTGGTATATGATGTTCACTAGTTAAAGTGACCACCTTGTACCATGCCAAGCAACCCTTATGGTGTGGTTGTAAGTCAACCTTTTCGGACTAGCTGCCCTAGTGGTAGCGTAGGCTAAGCAGTCTTTGAGGCTAAACTCGTTAAAGCGTGTTAAGCAGGCTGTTTTACCAAATGTAACCCCCTTTTATACCAATGAAAGGACACCACACAGATATATATTGAAAATATATATGTATTTATTTCTCAAAGTAACCCCTAGACTCTTTATGAGCACAGGAGCACAAATCGTTAAACAAGATTACGTTAGAATACACAGAACTTGCACTTTATATGGATAGGCCCTGGTGGCCACTCGAACCATATACTAAAATAGTGGTATAAGTACCACGAACAGAAAAGGGAAAAGGCCTAGGGCCTCTAGAATCACTGGGCCTACAAGGAGCTAACTTTAGTTAGTGACCAGGAGGTCCACGGGTTGCGTGTGCAGAGCAAACAGTCACACGCGAGCTCCCATAGGTTTTCAATGGGTGCGTAAAAGTTACAAAGTTACTGCAAAAAGGATCTTCCGGATGGACTATGAACTCAAGATTGGAAACACAGACACTAGAGATGATACTCTACACTTGGGCACCGGAGTGCCAGCTTTACCTCACCCACAGGAAGCGGGTGCATAGGTCTCGAAGTGCGTCGGGTTTCTTCTATCTGTTCAATGGAGCCTGAAGACAAGGATGCTGCAGGCGGTCGGTCCGGAAGGGATGCGGTTGATCCAAGAGTGGATCGGAGTTGTAGAAGACCTGTAAGCAGAGGGGACAGTGTTCACAGTCACTAGCCAGTGACCAGCGTGGCACCAGGTGGGTACCAGGCGATGTCGGGTGCAAACAGGAGGAAAGGTGCAGCTTGTCTCTGCAGCCACGTGGTCCCTGAAGGTCGACGATGTCCAGGAGTCGGTTCACGAGCTGTCCCACGAAGGGTCTCGCTGTCGGCGGTGTCGGCAACTTGATCGAAGCAAACAAGCCTTGGCAAAAGAAATTGTCAGGGAAAACGAAATAAGCTGATGGTTCTGACCAGCAAGGTCAGAGGGACTGCTCCTTTGGAGGGGAGCCAGGGCCAGTCTGGAGCAACCAGACCAGTGGTGTAGTTCTTGAAGTTCGTCGCCAAGATGGCTACTAGCCAACGGGCCAGCAACCGGTTAGGCGCGTCGAGTGGCAAAATGCAGAAGGGCCCCACGCAGATCGTGGAGATGCTGGAGGGCTCACCTTTGGCGCAGATGCTACTCGGGTGTTGGGCTTCTCAGGACCCAAAGCACAACTTGGAGGGAGCCTCGGTTGTCGCGCTTGCAGCTTGTCGTGGTCTTTTCAAGATGGCTGGCTCCACGTGTCTCGGTGCCTCCACGGGTTCCTTCTTTTCAGGGACTGTGGATCAGGCGGTGAGAGGTCTGGAGGTCCAGGTCTTGTCAGTCTCTGGCTCCGGCGGGAGGCGGCGGCAAAGCAGACGTTGATTCGCTGGATGGTGCTTGCGTTAGCAAGGTGGTCACTCCCTGACCACAGGGGAGATTTCCTTCAGTCCTCTGTGCAGCAGAGCGTCGAAGTTCCCGTCTTCTTCTTGTAGTTAAGTTGATTCCAGGATGTCTGAAGTCTTAGGACACAGCTCCTACCTTTAAGCGGATTCTAGGGGCCGGACTACCTGCTAGGTCCCTCCCTAAGGGTGGGACCAGGCCCGGGACTGGTGTGCCCCAGGACCGGTTTGAACTGGCATATGCACCGAGGCTCCTTGTGAGCATGTCTGGTTTCTTTCAAGCCCTACCTGACCAATACACAAAATCCTGTCTGGGGTGGTGCACGCACCTCCCCTGGCAGGAAACCCTTTGTCCACACCTCCCAAGCTGGAAGGACTCCCAGCAGCAGGAGGGCAGACTTGTGTCTGTGGTGGCAGCATCCATTTTGTGGAGCTGAGGCTATGTCTGATTTTACCCGGGTTTCAGGTACTGTACATGTCGTGTCCCTCTAGAAGGGTGGAATGCTAACCCCGTCACCAGAATTGGCGAGGGGTTAGTATTCCAATTCGTATGACACCTTACTCGACATGTTTTGATAAAGTCAAACCAAAGATAGCATTTAACCGCGAGGTTCATAATGCACTTAAGAGTATATGGTATGACGATATCTGGAAACAGTAGAAGGAAGTGGTTCCGACCACTGCAGACAGGCTCAGCTCATGCCAGAGCACCATCTCACATGGAACCAAGCACTCTGCCTTCAGGATTGTCAAGGCCTGCTATAGGAGTGGCTGATAGGTTAACATGTGTTCCATTTAAGGTTAGGTATAGGTATACTACACCTAAGTAAGAGGTGGTTACACCAACTTACCCCAGCTGAGTGATCAGCCAGTTGTGTCAAATTTGTTAGGCCAGGCCAGGGGTGGCACAATACATGCTTCAGCCCCTGGTAGGCCTTAGATACACCAATGCCCTGGGTACCTAGTGTACACTGGTACAGGGGCTCACAGGGTGATCCACTTCCAATTGGTTATGCACCTAGGGTGCATAGTGTAAATTTAGTAGAGAGAACAGCAGGCTGGGGGTCTGATTGGCAGGCCCACAGCCTCAATATGTCAAAAACCAGTGAAGCAAAAAGCAAAAATTTGGGGTGACCATAGGATAGCAGACCCTACTCTCCTACACTGGGTTTATATACTGAGGTCTGACTCCCCCTCTTATACTGGGGTTTGGTGCTCATTCTTTACTGGAGTCTGGCACCCCTCTTATACTGGGGTTTGGCGCTCTTTCATTTACTGGAGTCCGGCTCCTGCGCTTATACTGGGGTTTGGCGCTCTTTCGTTTACTGGAGTCTGACTTCCCTTCTTATACTGGGGTTTGGCGCTCTTTCATTTACTGGGGTCTGACTCCCCCTCTTATACCGGGATTTGGTGCTCTTTCATTTACTGGAGTCTGGTTCCCCCTCTTATACTGGGGTTTGGCGCTCCTCCTTTTACTGGAGTCTGGCTCCCCCTCTTATACCAGGTTTTGGTGCTCTTGTGTTCACTGGAGTCTGACTCCCCCTCTTATACCGGGATTTGGTGCTCTTTCATTTACTGGAGTCTGGCTCCCCCTTTTATACCGGGATTTGGTGCTCTTTCATTTCCTGGAGTCTGACTCCCCCTCTTATACTGGGGTTTGGCGCTCTTTCATTTACTGGAGTCTGGTTCCCCCTCTTATACTGGGGTTTGACGCTCTTTCATTTACTGGAGTCTGACTCCCTCTCTTATACTGGGGTTTGGCACTCTTTCATTTACTGGAGTCTGACTCCACCTCTTATACTGGGGTTTGGTGCTCTTTTATATACTGAGGTCTGACTCCCCCTCTTATACTGGGGTTTGGTGCTCGTTCTTTACTGGAGTCTGGCACCCCTCTTATACTGGGGTTTGGCGCTCTTTCATTTACTGGAGTCCGGCTCCTGCGCTTATACTGGGGTTTGGCGCTCTTTCGTTTACTGGAGTCTGACTCCCCCTCTTATACTGGGGTTTGGCGCTCTTTCATTTACTGGAGTCCGGCTCCCACTCTTATACTGGGGTTTGGCGCTCTTTCATTTACTGGAGTCTGACTCCCCCTCTTATACTGGGGTTTGGCGCTCTTTCATTTACTGGAGTCTGACTCCCCCTCTTATACTGGGGTTTGGTGCTCTTTCATTTACTGGAGTCTGACTCCCTCTCTTATACTGGGGTTTGACGCTCTTTCATTTACTAGAGTCTGACTCCCCCTCTTATACTGGGGTTTGGTGCTCTTTCATTTACTGGAGTCCGGCTCCCACTCTTATACTGGGGTTTGGCGCTCTTTCAGTTTACTGGAGTCTGACTCCCCCTCTTATACTGGGGGTTGGTGCTCTTTCATTTACTGGAGTCCGGCTCCCACTCTTATACTGGGGTTTGGCGCTCTTTTATTTACTGGAGTCTGACTCCCCCTCTTATACTGGGGTTTGGCGCTCTTTCATTTACTGGAGTCTGGTTCCCCCTCTTATACTGGGGTTTGACGCTCTTTCATTTACTGGAGTCTGACTCCCTCTCTTATACTGGGGTTTGGCGCTCTTTCATTTACTGGAGTCTGACTCCCCCTCTTATACTGGAGTCTGGCACCCCTCTTATACTGGGGTTTGGCGCTCTTTCATTTACTGGAGTCTGACTCCCCCTCTTATACTGGGGTTTGGCGCTCTTTCATTTACTGGAGTCCGGCTTCCACTCTTATACTGGGGTTTGGCGCTCTTTCATTTACTGGAGTCTGACTCCCCCTCTTATACTGGGGTTTGGTGCTCTTTCATTTACTGGAGTCTGACTCCCTCTCTTATACTGGGGTTTGACTCTCTTTCATTTACTGGAGTCTGACTCCCCCTCTTATACTGGGGTTTGGTACTCTTTCATTTACTGGAGTCTGGCTCCCACTCTTATACTGGGGTTTGGCGCTCTTTCAATTACTGGAGTCTGACTCCCCCTCTTATACTGGGGTTTGGTGCTCTTTCATTTACTGGAGTCCGGCTCCCACTCTTATACCGGGGTTTGGCGCTCTTTCATTTACTGGAGTCTGACTCCCCCTCTTATACTGGGGTTTGGCGCTCTTTCATTTACTGGAGTCTGGTTCCCCCTCTTATACTGGGGTTTGGCGCTCTTTCATTTACTGGAGTCTGACTCCCTCTCTTATACTGGGGTTTGGCGCTCTTTCATTTACTGGAGTCTGGCTCCCCCTCTTATACTGGGGTTTGGCGCTCTTTCATTTACTGGAGTCCGGCTCCCACTCTTATACTGGGGTTTGGCGCTCTTTCATTTACTGGAGTCTGACTCCCCCTCTTATACTGGGGTTTGGTGCTCTTTCATTAACTGGAGTCCGGCTCCCACTCTTATACTGGGGTTTGGCGCTCTTTCATTTACTGGAGTCTGACTCCCCCTCTTATACTGGGGTTTGGTGCTCTTTCATTTACTGGAGTCTGACTCCCTCTCTTATACTGGGGTTTGACGCTCTTTCATTTACTGGAGTCCGACTCCCCCTCTTATACTGGGGTTTGGTGCTCTTTCATTTACTGGAGTCTGACTCCCCCTCTTATACTGGGGTTTGGTGCTCTTTCATTTACTGGAGTCTGACTCCCCCTCTTATACTGGGGTTTGGCGCTCTTTAATTTACTGGAGTCTGGCTCCCCCTCTTATACTGGGGTTTGACGCTCTTTCATTTACTGGAGTCTGACTCCCCCTCTTATACTGGGGTTTGGCGCTCTTTCATTTACTGGAGTCTGACTCCCCCTCTTATACTGGGGTTTGGCGCTCTTTAATTTACTGGAGTCTGGCTCCCCCTCTTATACTGGGGTTTGGTGCTCTTTCATTTACTGGAGTCCGGCTCCCACTCTTATACTGGGGTTTGGCGCTCTTTCATTTACTGGAGTCTGACTCCCCCTCTTATACTGGGGTTTGGCGCTCTTTCATTTACTGGAGTCTGACTCCCTCTCTTATACTGGGGTTTGACGCTCTTTCATTTACTGGAGTCTGACTCCCCCTCTTATACTGGGGTTTGGTGCTCTTTCATTTACTGGAGTCTGACTCCCCCTCTTATACTGGGGTTTGGCGCTCTTTCATTTACTGGAGTCTGACTCCCCCTCTTATACTGGGGTTTGGTGCTCTTTAATTTACTGGAGTCTGGCTCCCCCTCTTATACTGGGGTTTGACGCTCTTTCATTTACTGGAGTCTGACTCCCCCTCTTATACTGGGGTTTGGCGCTCTTTCATATACTGGAGTCTGGTTCCCCCTCTTATACTGGGGTTTGGCGCTCTTTCATTTACTGGAGTCTGGATCCCCCTCTTATACTGGGGTTTGGCGCTCTTTCATTTACTGGAGTCTGGTTCCCCCTCTTATACTGGGGTTTGGCGCTCCTCCGTTTACTGGAGTCTCGCTCCCCCTCTTATACTGGGGTTTGGCGCTCTTTCATTTACTGGAGTCTGACTCCCCCTCTTATACTGGGGTTTGGCGCTCTTTCATTTACTGAAGTCTGGCTCCTGCCCTCATACCGGGGTTGGGTGCTCGTTCTTTACTGGAGTCTGGTTCCCCCTCTTATACTGGGGTTTGGCGCTCTTTCATTTACTGGAGTCTGACTCCCCCTCTTATACTGGGGTTTGGCGCTCTTTCATTTACTGGAGTCCGGCTTCCACTCTTATACTGGGGTTTGGCGCTCTTTCATTTACTGGAGTCTGACTCCCCCTCTTATACTGGGGTTTGGTGCTCTTTCATTTACTGGAGTCTGACTCCCTCTCTTATACTGGGGTTTGACTCTCTTTCATTTACTGGAGTCTGACTCCCCCTCTTATACTGGGGTTTGGTGCTCTTTTATTTACTGGAGTCTGGCTCCCACTCTTATACTGGGGTTTGGCGCTCTTTCAATTACTGGAGTCTGACTCCCCCTCTTATACTGGGGTTTGGTGCTCTTTCATTTACTGGAGTCCGGCTCCGGCTCTTATACCGGGGTTTGGCGCTCTTTCATTTACTGGAGTCTGACTCCCCCTCTTATACTGGGGTTTGGCGCTCTTTCATTTACTGGAGTCTGGTTCCCCCTCTTATACTGGGGTTTGACGCTCTTTCATTTACTGGAGTCTGACTCCCTCTCTTATACTGGGGTTTGGCGCTCTTTCATTTATTGGAGTCTGACTCCCCCTCTTATACTGGGGTTTGGTGCTCTTTTATATACTGAGGTCTGACTCCCCCTCCTATACTGGGGTTTGGTGCTCGTTCTTTACTGGAGTCTGGCACCCCTCTTATACTGGGGTTTGGCGCTCTTTCATTTACTGGAGTCCGGCTCCTGCGCTTATACTGGGGTTTGGCGCTCTTTAGTTTACTGGAGTCTGACTCCCCCTCTTATACTGGGGTTTGGCGCTCTTTCATTTACTGGAGTCCGGCTCCCACTCTTATACTGGGGTTTGGCGCTCTTTCATTTACTGGAGTCTGACTCCCCCTCTTATACTGGGGTTTGGTGCTCTTTCATTAACTGGAGTCTGACTCCCTCTCTTATACTGGAGTTTGACGCTCTTTCATTTACTGGAGTCTGACTCCCCCTCTTATACTGGGGTTTGGTGCTCTTTAATTTACTGGAGTCTGACTCCCCCTCTTATACTGGGGTTTGGTGCTCTTTAATTTACTGGAGTCTGGCTCCCCCTCTTATACTGGGGTTTGACGCTCTTTCATTTACTGGAGTCTGACTCCCCCTCTTATACTGGGGTTTGGCGCTCTTTCATTTACTGGAGTCTGACTCCCCCTCTTATACTGGGGTTTGGCGCTCTTTCATTTACTGGAGTCTGGCTCCCACTCTAATAATGGGGTTTGGCGCTCCTCCGTTTACTGGAGTCTCGCTCCCCCTCTTATACTGGGGTTTGGCGCTCTTTCATTTACTGGAGTCTGACTCCCCCTCTTATACTGGGGTTTGGCGCTCTTTCATTTACTGGAGTCCGGCTCCCACTCTTATACTGGGGTTTGGCGCTCTTTCATTTACTGGAGTCTGGTTCCCCCTCTTATACTGGGGTTTGGCGCTCTTTCATTTACTGGAGTCTGGTTCCCCCTCTTATACTGGGGTTTGGCGCTCTTTCATTTACTGGAGTCTGGTTCACCCTCTTATACTGGGGTTTGGCGCTCCTCCGTTTACTGGAGTCTCGCTCCCCCTCTTATACTGGGGTTTGGCGCTCTTTCATTTACTGGAGTCTGACTCCCCCTCTTATGCTGGGGTTTGGCGCTCTTTCATTTACTGAAGTCTGGCTCTTGCCCTTATACCGGGGTTGGGTGCTCGTTCTTTACTGGAGTCTGGTTCCCCCTCTTATACTGGGGTTTGACGCTCTTTCATTTACTGGAGTCCGGCTCCCACTCTTATACTGGGGTTTGGCGCTCTTTCATTTACTGGAGTCTGGTTCCCCCTCTTATACTGGGGTTTGGCGCTCTTTCATTGACTGGGGTCTGACTGCTCCTCTTATACTGGAGTTTGGTGTTCTTTCGTTTACTGGAGTCTGGCTCCCCTCTAATACTGTGGTTTGGTGCTCTTTCGTTTACTGGAGTCTGGCTCCCACTCTTATAATGGGGTTTGGCGCTCTTTCATTTACTGGAGTCCGGCTCCCCCTCTTATACTGGGGTTTGGTGCTCTTTCATTTACTGGAGTCTGACTCCCCCTCTTACACTGGGGTTTGGCGCTCTTTCGTTTACTGGAGTCTGACTCTCTCCAACCCTCACATTTCATTCACAAGAGCACTGAACCACTGTATCTGTGGTTTTCACGGTATTATGGCTATGCATTTGAAGCTAGAATCCATCTAAAAATTGCGTGCATGACTCATAAAGCCCTACATCACAACACTCCCAGCTATTTCGCGAAGAAACTGGCTATCTCTGGTGGTCTAAGGTCCTCTAGAAATGCTGGTAAACTTCTACTGAAACCACAAAGGTTCAACAAGAAGAAAACCTATAAACGATCCTTCTCAGGGATGGCGCCCAAAATATGGAACTCTCTTCCCCCTGAAACCAGACTGAATGACTCTTCCGCATCGTTCAAAAAAGAAGTTAAAGCTTTGCTCATGGTAAAACTTACATGAACACTTGCCATCCATGTCCGAGCTCTTTGGAGCCTGTTTAAAATGCACTACTTGACTAATCCTCCTACGATTTCTTGCTCCAAATGTTGTTTTTTATATGACTGTTACCTGCACACTATTGTTTGTTCCAACTTACAGCTGTTGTTATGTAAAGCGCTCTGATATCCGCAAGGATCTTGTTCGCGCTATATAAGACTTTCAAAATAAAAAATAAATAAAGCATGTGTCCTGCTTGGCTTCTTTGTGTAGTGCCTCTTCTCGTTCATTGAGATTTTGATCTCCCCTCACTCCATGTTTAGGTGTGAGGCATCTTACTCTCTTTCTGGTGTCTTCTGAGAAAGGAAGGTGTACATGTAAAATGCATGATTGGCCTTTCGGAATCTATTAGCTGGGGTTGAATTGGTGTCCAGTACAGTCGCTTACGGGTGCTTGTGCACAGGTCAGAGAGAGACACACTGAAGAACAAGTCTTTATGGCCCGAGTTCTCAGCACTGATTAATAAAATCTCAGGATATCAGTGCAGCCTGTTCCTGGTTCATTTTTCTCCACACCATTCACAAAGCTTCACGAGACCCTAACCAGAAGCTCACTTTCTAAACACGTAGGGCTTTTCACATACAGGGCATATGATGTTTCTGATGCCCAAATAAAAATCATTGATAGCATCATGTCCAGCATTTCCTGCAACTCACTTGTATCCTCTCTACTCATGAAATAGTTGTGCCTTTGTTGACTTCACTGTCTATTTAAAGACCTTTAGGGGTTTACTCACAGATAACACATCAAGATTCACCAATATGCAGATGATACACAACTCCACCTAAAAGTCTCCTCTGCTGTGGACATCCAACGCCTCAAACAAAGCCTGCACATCATCCAGACCTCCATGTCCAGCGCCTACCAGAAGCTCAACCCAACCAAGACTGGATTTCTGGGTTTTTCCAAGAACAATATACAAGATACCGTACATACCTAGCTCAATGACATAAACCTTGATTGCTTTGAACCTCAACTTTCACTGAATGTGAAGTTACTCAGATTCATTTTGGATGCCAACCTCTCTCTCAAGAAACACTATGCCAACAAAAACACAACTTGACATCAGTTCCCTCTTCTAAAGAAAGTGGAACCATTTCTTCCAGAAAGCGACTGTAGAGCAGCTGTTCAAGCCCTGGCACTCTCACATCTGGATGGTGGGGGGAACAACCTTTACAACACAACTTTTACAACGCGCTACACTTACAACGCATTTTTTACAACGCAACATCCACTACAACGCATTCCATTACATAGCATGACACTACAACGCATTTTTAAAAACTACCTTTACAACGCATTCCATTACATCGCATACTACCTTTACAACGCATACCATTACAACGCATAATATTACACTACACTATCCAACACTTACCCTACTGTTGCACCCCCTGGAGTTAGAATAGTAATTTTTACCCCTATACTATCCAACACTTACCCTACTGTTGCACCCCCTGGAGTTAGAATAGTAATTTTTACCCCTATACTATCCAACACTTACCCTACTGTTGCACCCCCTGGAGTTAGAATAGTAATTTTTACCCCTATACTATCCAACACTTACCCTACTGTTGCACCCCCTGGAGTTAGAATAGTAATTTTTACCCCTATACTATCCAACACTTTCCCTACTGTTGCACCCCCTGGAGTTAGAATAGTAATTTTTACCCCTATACTATCCAACACTTACCCTACTGTTGCACCCCCTGGACTTAGAATAGCAATTTTTACCCCTATACTATCCAACACTTACCCTACTGTTGCACCCCCTGGAGTTAGAATAGTAATTTTTACCCCTATACTATCCAACACTTACCCTACTGTTGCACCCCCTGGAGTTAGAATAGTAATTTTTACCCCTATACTATCCAACACTTACCCTACTGTTGCACCCCCTGGAGTTAGAATAGTAATTTTTACCCCTATACTATCCAATACTTACCTTAAATGCAATTTAATATTATGCGTTGTAATGGTATGCGTTGTAAAGGTAGTATGCTATGTAATGGAATACGTTGTAAAGGTAGTTTTTAAAAATGTGTTGTAGTGTCATGCTATGTAATGGAATGCGTTGTAGTGGATGTTGCGTTGTAAAAAATGCGTTGTAAGTGCATGCATTGTAAAAGTGTGTGTTGTAACGACATACATCCGGATGGTGGTAATGCCCTGCTCCATGGCCTCTAGGAATACACAGAGGCACCCCTGAGGGGCATTCTATATGCTGCAGCACATCTCATTCAGGGCCAGAGGAAATTTGATTGTATCACCCCCGTCCTGATGGAACACCCTGAGCTTTCTTCATCCACCCAAACCATCTTCAAAACCAGCTGCATTTTTTACAGAGCTGTCACGACCAACACCAACCGCTAGGACACCATCTAACTATGGATTAAAATGTGTAAAACAGAAAAACGCTACAGACCTTATCTATCTTTGCATCCAGGATATGAGACAACATCCCAACATCCATAAGGACCGCCACAACGCTGCTACAACTTATGAAACAGCTGTAGACTCACCTCTTTCAAGAGCACTACATCACAGTGCATTGTCTGTCAACAACCCAGCTACCTCCCCTATGATACACTGACTTTATATGTTTGTTTTTTTTACCATGGACAGCGCTCTGTTGCCTTTTGGCTAGGTTTGCACAATACAAATTCCACATACATACATACATTCATACGTACATACTATAATCAGAGTGCTAAGTGGACCAAAATAAACCCCAGGGATATTACTGTGATCTACATTGTCTAAGATAGTTCTTTCAAATCAGATACACACACTGCTGTTTTTTGTCTATAATGGAATAACTGCAATTGACCAGACACGTCAACAGCTGTGGATCATTTATTGGAAAACCGTCAATGAAACTTCACCAAATGGTTGTGCTTTTTTCGCTATATTACTAACTAAGGATAAAAGTGACAGTGTTCTGGTGTGCTTTGGTGCATATGTTGGACACAGTACCCCAGAAGGATTTGGTATACATCGAATGTATATATTTTAAAAACTATGTTAAACATTTAAAACGCTGTCACCTATTGTAGAATTCTTCTGATGTGGTCTCCGTAGATTTGATTATTTCTAAGGTGAACTGAACCCATGCTTCGTGACCGGGACCTTATTTCATGCCTAGAATGTTAAGCACACCTGTGCAGAAATGCCTTGAGCATCGGGCAGGTAAAGATTAACTTGCACAGAGCAGGGTTATTTCAACCCAATCGAAGTTCTAAACAGTATGACTGGATCTCTGCTACAGCTGAAAGCTGCAGAGAACATACACCACAGTTGGTCACAGGTTGTACAATAGCCTTGGACCAGGTTAGCCCCCATTGTGGTTGCTAGGAAAAGCAATAATGAAATTTGTTTATGTGTGGACTTACGTGCATTAAACAAGGAAGTGGTGCTGGATAAGTTTCCATTTCCTAACATAGATGAGATGGTTTCAACGTTAGATGGTGCTTGCTATTTTAGTACACTGGATTTAGCTTCGGCGTATCACCAGGTGCCCTTAGAAAAGAGTTCAAAGGAACTTACTGCTTTTATTACACCTATGGGTGCTTTCAAGTTTCTAAGGATGCCTTTCAGACTGTTTCAGCCGCTTCTGTATTTCAGAGGATTATGAATGATGTTGGCAAAGGTATCAAAGGGGTCAGGTGTTATCAGGATGACTTGTTAATCTTAGGTAAGACCATAGAAGAATATGATGGGAGAGTTGATAAAGTGATGAGCAGATTGATAAAAGCTGGGTTGACTCTACGTTTTGAAAAGTGCAAGTTTGGTGTGACTGAGGTAGATTTTTTGGGTCATCATATATCTGGTAATGGTGTGAAACCGAAAAGAGAGCTGGTAGACACTATTGTAAATCTGAAAGAGCCATGTTCGAAAGAGGAGCTAGCTTCTTTTCTGGGAATGGCAGAGTTTTATAGTAAATTTATAAAGAACTTTGCAAATAAAACAAGTCACTTAAGAAGTCTACTCTCAAAGAAAACAGAGTTTGTGTGGAATGAGTTATGTAAGGAAGAGTTCATGAATGTCAAGCTCGATCTAAGGAATACACCTGATTTGCAAGCCTACAAACCAGGTGATTTAACGTATATTGTGACTGATGCGAGTAACAAAGGGCTTGGTGCATTATTAATTCGGAAAAGAGATAATCGGGAATGTTTGGTCGCCGGTGCGTCGAGGTGTTTAAGAGGAGCTGAGATAAATTACTCAGTTATTGAGAAGGAGGCATTAGCCATCTTTTGGGCTTTGAATAAATATAAGAAATTTGTTTGGGGCACTCAATTTATTGTTAGGTCCGATCACAAACCGTTGAAGGAAATTTTTGAGAAAAAAGGCTTAGACTCTATTTCCCCTAGGATCAGGAGGTGGGTGATATCACTCCAGGAGTTTGATTTTTTGATGGAATATATTCCAGGGGCATGTAATGTTTCTGCAGATTGTCTATCACGTTTGGTGGATAATGTAGAGTCGCATGATGTTAATAGTGAGGAAGACTGTGTTGAGGAGTTTGATGTGAGTGTTTGTGAGATCACCTCAGGTGTTATCAAGGAAGATGAATGGAGAGGTGAAGTGAAAAAGGACAAGGAAATACTGAGAGTTATGGAGTTGATTTCACAAGATAAAGGCAACAAGCTGGAGAAGCCTTGGTTAATGAGGCGTGATGAACTTGCCATCAGTAATGGAATTCTAACCAGAGGGACGAGGCTGGTTCCTGCACTGACTTTGAGGGACAACATAATAAAAATGGCTCGTGAGGGGCACATGGGTATTTGTAAAACTAAGGAGAGGATTAGGCAGGATTTTTGGTGGCCTGGTCTGGATTTGATGGTGGAGCGATTGGTGCGTGATTGTGTTTCCTGTTCCATGAGTGATAAGATTCTTAAATCCAGACAAACTCCCATGGTCTGTAGGAGGTTACCCATGTGTCCCTGGGATGAAATAGCCATTGATATTGTTGGACCACTTCATGGTGAGCATCAGACTCCATATTTGATAGTTTTACTTGATTTGTACTCTCGTTAGATTGAAGTGAGTTGTGTTCGTGATATCTCTACTCAGGCTGTTATTAAGTTTTTGGATGCAGTTTTCAAACGTGAAAGTTTTCCAGGTTCTTTGCTGTCAGATAATGGTCCACAATTTTGCTCAGGTGATATGGAGAAATACTTGAGTAAGTGTGGAATTGTACATAAAAAAACCTCGCTTTATCATCCAGAGACCAATGGGGCAATAGAGAGATTGAATAAGACCTTGAAAGAAAGTATTCAATTAGCAAGAGTCAACAGCTTGAATTGGAGAGAGGAGTTACAGAGAAGAATTACAGCTTACAGATTTACTTCACATTCTTCAACAGGAAAGACTGCTTTCGAGTTATTCAAAGGAAGATCTGCAAATACAATTATATGCCCTGGATGGATGACATTGGATAAGGGGAAAAACAGAATGACATTGGACAGTGGAGGGACAAAGAATACTGGTTACAAAAGAAAAGGAAGGGATATTTTGATGCTCGTAAGTCAGCAACGGTTGTGGAATTCAAAGAGGGAGACAAGGTTAAAATTAAAGCACCTGTTTTGTTGTCTCAACTGGTCTAAATTCACTGATGTAAAGACTGTGGTGAAGATTTTCAAAAACGCAGTAAAAACAAGTGATGGTCGCATCTGGAATCATAGTCGTGTTGTTCATGTAGGATCCAAAAATGTCAATGGTGGTAGTGAAGAAAGTTACAGTCATTCTTCTTCACTAAAGCGGCCTGTTAATCCTATTCGCAAGAGTGTAAGACCTTCAAAGCGCCCTTTGTATCTTAAGGATTTTGTAACATGTTAATTGTGGTGACTTTGTGGTTATATTTAGCAGCTGTGATTTGTTTTTTGTTTTTTTTAATGTTTTTGTTGTTCACATTAGGTGGGAGGATAGATGTGTTCAATATGTGATCTTAGATGAAAAGTTTTATGCTTAAAGTGTACTGTAAAATTGTATGTACTAATTTCATTTTATTTTTGTTAAATATTCTAAAGAGGGAGAACTGTGATATCGTTTGAAGTTCTACGTTCTATGCTGGAGCGTGGAGCGTGGAGATTCTATTGGATTCAGTTATCTGAAGTCCTCTGTGGATGGGGTCAAATAATAAATCCTCCATCGATATTTAACGTATACAGTGTTTATTGCTTATTTTACACAGTGCTTTATTAGTGCCCGTGTTTTCAGGTGCTTCGCACCGATACTTACTTCTAAATACCGGTACCTACTAATGAGAATCTACCACATGGTGGTGCTGTGTGTGTAATTTAGAAATAAAGATAATTAGTGAAGTATTTGTTTAATTATCTTTTTTTTTTTTTAACTCAGACTTAAACTTTAAATTTAAAGTTGCAGGTGGGTTGCACCAACTGCAGTTGCAACATGAGAAATACCTTGGGTCCTGGCACTCAACTTTTTACAAATTAAGCACTATCCTGGATTAATTTATTCCCCAAACAATGTAAGCCCTCAGATAGCTGCACCCCGCTTAGGAAAGTCTGAGCACATACAAAGACCAGGGAACATTGGTGGCAGGGGTGGTGAATGCATCTTATGCTGCATAAGTCACAGTTAAGGAAGTTCTCCTGCCAGTGGCCCTGATTAATGAGGAGCCTTCCTGCATATTCTTTTTCACTCACCTCTTTTCATCTCTCTCTCTCTGTTTCTCTCTTTCTCTTATTCACTCATTAAACTATTCTGTCCTATTCTTGGCATTTCTAAAGCGCATGGCTACCCAAAGGGCCGCTCAGGGCTGGCAGATCAGACCAATACTTGTATCCGGAGTTAAGTACACGGCAAAGTCTTTAACTGTTTCCTAAAACTCGACTCCTCAGACTCTGGTTTGATGATGCAAGCAGTGTGCCAGACGGTCCCAGACCTCCTCTCCCTAACTCTGTCTCTGCAGTGCGTTCTCGTGGGTGGTGTTCATACGCCGTGCCACCGACTGCTAGAATGTGCTCAGGAAACTGTCATTTTTGGATTGAAGTGACACCAGCCCCACAGTCCCTCACACAACATATTCATGGCGTTGTTTTCATCCATCTTTCCAGACTCGCCTTCAGTCTGCTAAAAAACTAGTGTTGCTTCTTTTACCATATTTGCACCAGTACTAATAGGCCCCAAGCCTATCCTTGAACTTGATAGAGATCAGGGTATCTAAAATATGCCCACTACCACGGATAGAGTAATCACACAGTTACACGCACATACATTCATCATATGCTAGGGCCCATTTCACTAACATACGCTCAAATACTCTACCAGCAATAAACCTGTGGAAAGAAAACACCTAAACACCCTGCATCAATATCAGGTCGATCAGATCTGGTTTTGTGACTGTCCTAATCAATAACATAATCTACACAACATATACAATAATGATCAGAAATATAAACCCAATAATTGACAAGAAAGAAAATTCAACACCATGTTTAAAATTATATTGCTTTATCTAAATTAGTCAAAGTAAATCAATCAGAATAAATCATTTCTCATAGTTACCTATTCTAACTAAGTGTCAGAACGGGTCAGGACAAGTCTCTCGGTAAAGTCTCTCAAGACGAAATCCTCAGCATCGATCCTCAGCAACGTAGATTCACGCGGCAAAGGCAAAATGGCAAGTGGCAAATCCCTCCCTAAGCTAACATTTTTTATAGTAAAAATTACAATGGAAACACACATAAAGTTTGCAAAATACATTGAATCACTGAGCAAAGCGAGAAGGAAGAAATGTAACATTGCTACATCTGAAAATCTCCGCTCAGGAAAAGTCACAAGACGGAAACTACGGAACAGGAACCAAGATACTATTTAAGTATCCGATTTGTTCAACTTCCCTCGGCAGCCGAGCCACAGTTCATTGTTCATTTCTAAAACTTCTTTGTCTCCCAAGGCTACCCATGATGTTCCATTTCTTTTGGAGATCCTCCAAAACTGCTGCGTCCTCATGGAAATTTTCATTCAAGGACCATGGTCAGCCAACTTCAAGACCATTTCCAGCAGGAGTCTCCCTCGTCTCAGTTTTCACATATTCACTCGAGGCCAGGCTCACAAAATCAGCCATCATGGACTAGGCCTCCATAGGCCACAATAGACCATCTCAATTAAAAGAAATAAAAACAACGTTACTACAGCATAATGATTAAACAGTGTTAACCCCACTAATACCCTTATGTGTATGCATTTATCTAGCTCTCGCAACATAAAAAAGCATTAATTCAGACAGCGTTTTGTGCTCAAAATAAACAGCACACAGCAACGTTTAAACATGAAAACTTGCACGTTATTTTTTAGAAAACAGAAACAGCACACGTATGCTAACCCTCGTGTAACTTTCTCTTATGTTAAGACAAACGGATTGATTAATAAAAAAAACACTTGCACAAGACAAATAATTACTTGTTATTTATTAATATTTAATAAAACACATAGACATACTAGAGCTTCAAAAGCCCCTGAATTTTCTAAATGAAAACTCTGCTCCAGCAATCCCCCCTTTGGTGATTTTATCACCAAATAAACCCAAAAAAAAAAATAGTGAAAATTTAGTCCCATTTTAGGAGAAATCAGAAATGTCTTTTCCCCTTACACAACATTAAACACCAGTCACTCTTTCATCATCCCTTTTTGTCTCTAAATAAACACTCTCCCTTAATTCTTCTAGTTCAATTTCTTGAGGTTCTCTTTTCAACCTTTTGTTTTTCTTTTCTTTATTCAATTTCTTCCTCCCTCCCCTGTTTTTACAACACACACACACCAATCTTATTATTAATAAAGCCACAATTATACAAGACAAGGGAAACAATATTCTACCTATAATAGTACTACCTATCTTTGCAATAAAATCTTTAACAGCTATTATTTTATTAGCTATTTTAGTCCACAAACTCCCAGCTTCAAGTGGTACTAATTCTTCATGCAAATCAGTAATATTTTTGATATAGACCTTTAGGTCTTTACTTTCGTCAGGAATGTAAGTGCAACAATGTTGAACTTTCAATATTCCACAGACTCCACCCTCCTTGGCCAATAGAATATCAAGGGAAAGTCGATTTTGCATAGACATGGCACGTACAGCACTTAATTCCGTATTCACCAAAAGAAACCCTCCTGCGGTATTTGTCGATAAGCGATCAACCACTGTGGACAGTTTCCGAATTCCATAAGCATTTAAAGAAATTCCCACTGCTGGAATCAAAACCCCAAAAATATCACCCACAATTTCAGACCAAGTTTCTCTCTTAAAACGTGTTAATAAGTTAATATCTTCTACATCTCTTATTTTATCTGTATGAAAAATCTTAGGAAAAACCAGGCCCACATAACATGAGCCATACCAATGATCAGGCAACTTGTAATAAGCCTTGTTCCCACAAACATAGTACACTCCTGGAAAAATCGTATCTTCTCCACCTCTGAAACCCCAACCTGTCGCAACAAAGTATGTATCATGGCACTCACTAGTCCCCACAAAATATGTATCATATTGGGATTTCCTTCTTGTAATGCAAAGTTTACCCTTCTGTGGTGCATCTAGAGCTAAAGTTGGACTAGCCCCATTTCTCAACTCTTTTCCCATCTCAATGTCCCAAATTGTCTCACTCACTTCATATTTTCCCGCTTTCTCATGCATGTTCACTCTCCTTTCTTCTACCATATCCAGGAAAGCTTTCTCCTCTTCTTTCAAACTGCAAGTTAAATTATTCTTAAAAATGTAATCTAATGTTAATCCTTTTTCTTCAATAAAAATCTCTCCAAAAGTGTTAGCTTCTTTAGCTGGATTCAGCTCTTTGTTCATTGGCAAGTGCCCAAAAATACTATCTCTGTTAGACATCTTATAATCTATTTTCCCTAACAAATAAAAAACACTACTTAAAATACTACAAGAAATACCATATGTAGCTGGTAAATGGTGATAAGTAACACCCTCTGAAACAGATGCAGGTAATTGCATACAAACGTAGCAATCCCTTACTTCCATTGTCTTCACATATTCATATAACAGTTTCGAAAAAACATTACTAGAAAAGTTATTAATTGACCTATCTTTGTGTATGTAAGCATTACTAATTCTAATTGGAACTACTTTTTGTGAATTTTTCTCTACATTTGTCACATTTTCTATATGCATTCCAAACTCTACTTTAAAAGTAACTAATAAAACTAAAACACCCCATAGAAGCATTAATAATCCAGTACAACAGCAGCACATCCTACACCACCTCTTAAAGAAGGCACATCTATTTCTATTATCCTCTATGTTAGCCATTTTAGTTTAGCCTCTACTACTCCACTACTGTTTGAACTTCTTCAATTCTTCAGCAATTCTTCAGCTTTCAGTTTATCCAAATGATCTCTTCGTTCACTTATTCCAAGTGAATCCCTCTTTCACTCAGTTTGGATACTTGTCATTCTTCACTTCAATTTCTTCAACATCAAATTGTATCAGATCTCCAACATCAAAATCCTCAGTACTCGACTCTTCTCCAATGTCAGTCAAGAGTACTTTCAGAATTTCACCAGTATCTTCCTCAACCACTTCTCTCAAGACCACTTCCGGATTATCTCGAGTCACTGTTTCTTCTTTTCCTTCTTCAGACAGTGCCACATAAGACCATTCCGGTGATCTGTACTTTTGGTTGGGTCTTCTTACTCTTTTTATTTCCACTGGTTCGTTTGATTCCTTTGATTCTTTTCCTTCAGCTTTTGAACTTTGACTCGAAACTTCATTCACTTGTTCAGCTTTTGATGAATTTGCTCTTATTACTCTGTATCTCAGCCTCTTAACTCTGTTGTTAGGCCAACGGTCTCCTCTTAACACCTTTTTCGGCTTTGTTTCTTTATTACTCCTTTCTCCAATCCAAGTTCTCTTTCTCAGAACTCGACCTTCTGTTTGTTCATCTTCATCATCTGTTTCAAGTGCCTCTTGTTTCCGTTTTCCAGCAGCTTTCTTCTTCTCCACAGATTTTTTCACCACTGTTTGAGACTTCCCTACTCCTGTCCCTCCTCGGGTCTCCGACACGCAATCTTCTTGCTGTCTACTTGTCCCTTCTCCTAGCTCCTCATGAATGTTCCCTACACCTCCTCGGGGGTCTTCCGCAATCTGTCCCTCTCTATCTTCTTCTGACCCTGTTTCTTCAAATATAATCTCAAGTGGTTCTTCAATCTCCTCCTCTTCTGATTCAGGAGTAGTCTCTGTGTGATTTCTCTTTTCTTTTCTTTTTCCTTCACTGCTGTTTGAAACTTCAGGCTGTCTTACAGAATTTGATCTTTTCTCTGATACTCACAGTGATTCTCTTGAAGCTCTCTCTGCTTCTTTTCTCACTGATTCCGTATCTTCAGTATCTTCACCATCACTGGAATCTGACTCTTCAAAATACTCTTTACCAGTCCCTTCTTTTGGGTTTGGAACTCTCAGAGTATGACTTGCATGTACCCAGTGCTTCACTCCAGCACACTTTACTGCAGTCCTCGTAGTCAGAATAACTTGTCTCGGCCTTCCCCACCTTGGAATCAAGCAATTTCTTCTCCTGTGCACCTTAATCCTCACCCAGTCTCCTGGACTCAGATCATGGGCTTGCTTCTTCTCATGTGTGGTAGCTTCTTCTCCAACCTGGTGAAACACAGAATGAACTGCGTCAGCCAGGCCTTTACAGTAATCCAAAATCATGTCATCAGTTATTGTCACCAACTTATTGACAGGCACGAATGCATGGCGCATAGCACGTCCCATGATTATCTCGTGCGGGCTCAAACCAGTAGTTCTATCTGGAGTAGATCTCATTGTCATCAGAACTAGAGGCAAAACATCTGGCCATTTCATGCCAGTGGCTAAGCACATCTTTCCAATCCTATTCTTGATCGTGCCATTAATCTGCTCAACCACACCAGAAGCCTCTGGTCGGTATGCACAATGTAGCTTCTGCTGTATTTTCAATGCTTCACAAATCAAACCCATGAGCTCATTTTGAAAGTGTCTACCTCTATCAGACTCAACTGTAACTGGAAACCCGTACCTAGGAATCAACTCCCTCAACAGTAACTTTGCCACTGTTAATCCATCATTTCTTCTAGTCGGGTAAGCTTCCACCCACCTTGAAAACAAACAGACTACCACTAGAACATACCTCAGTCTGTTCACTTGGGGCATCTCAATGAAATCAATCTGCATTCTTGTAAAAGGACCTCCTTCTCTGCCTATTGTTCCCAGACTCACCACTGTCTTTTTCCCAGTGTTAAATTGCTGACAAACTAAACACCTCTGACAAATGCTTTCTGCAATTGTCCTGAACTTTGCATTGTACCAGGTTTGTTGAAACGACCTAACCATCGCGTCCCTCCCCAAATGTCCCTGGCCATGATACATCCTTGCCATTGACGACAAGATTGAGTTAGGCATCACTGGTCTGCCATCTCTGTAGACCCAAACATGGTCTGTTTCTCTTGGAGCACATCCTGCCTTAATCCAATCTTGTTTCTCTTCTTCTCCTGCCTCATCTTGTAACTGCTTCACTTCATCCCAGGTCTCTAGGACATTAGTAAACATCACAGAAAGAAAAGACATTTCCCTTTCTCTGTCCCTATTAATGGACTGATTTGTCTTGGCGCAGTATTGCGCAACATCATTGGCGTACCTGTTTCCAATCGTTATGAAATCCTCCCCCTGACCATGGGCAGCACACTTTACAACTGCTAACTCCTTAGGCAGCTGTATCGCCTCAAGCAATTTACCAATCATTTCAGCATTCTTTATTGGAGTTCCACTCGATGTCAAGAAACCTCTTTGTAGCCAAAGTTGGCCAAAATCATGCACCACTCCAAATCCATACTGACTATCAGTCAACACAGTCGTCCTCAAATCTTTCCCAATTTCGCAAGCTTTTGTCAATGCTATTAATTCAGCAACTTGCGCAGATTTCACTCCTTTCAATGGTGATGCTTCCATGACCTCTGAAACTTTACACACTGCATATGCTGCACATAGCACACCATCATCATTCCTCAAGCATGATCCATCCACAAACAACACATGGTCATTCTCAGGTAAGGGAATATCCCTTATGTCTGGTCTTGGTTTTGTACAGTACACAAGCACATCCAAACAATCATGATCATCTTCCATTTTCACACCCACATTTTCAATGTCTGGCAAAAGTGTCGCTGGATTCACATTCACACATCTCTCAAGAGTCACATTTGATGCTCCCAGTATCACTTTTTCATACTTAGTCAACCGACTATGTGACATGTACTGAGTTCTGCTTCTTGTCAAAAGAATCGCCACATTGTGAGGTACGAATACCCTTACAGGATATCCCATTATAATTCCCTCACTCTGTTCCAGGCTTCTGCATGTTGCAGCCACAGATTTCAGACAACCTGGTAAACCCACAGCTACAGGATCAAGTGTTGATGAGAAGTACGCAATAGGCCTTCTCAATTGTCCATGTTTCTGGATTAACACTGAAAGTGCACATCCATTTCTCTCACTACAGTACAGCTCAAATTCTTTTTCATAGTCAGGCATACCCAAAGCTGGAGCTTCACACATTTTACTTTTAAGCTCTTCAAATACTGCCAATTGTTCTGCATCCAAATCCAATGGATCTGTCATTTCACTTTTTGTCAATTTAATCAGTGGCTTTGCTATCAGGGAAAAATTAATTATCCACTAACGACAATAACCCACCATACCCAGGAACATTCTCACTTCTCTCTGGGTCTTTGGAGCTTTCATTTCTCTGATTATTCTGATCCTGTCAGTAGTCACTTTTCTCAGACCCTTTTCAATATTGTGTCCAAGATAATGCACCTCTTTCTTGCAAAATTGCAATTTGGCTGGAGATACCTTTAACCCTCCATCTGCCAGATGATTCAGTAAAGCTATGGTATCCACTTCACAAGCTTCACGTGTCTTTGATGCCACCAATAGGTCATCAATATATTGTACTAGCACTGAACTCTCAGGCATGATCAGACTTTCCAACGATCTTTTCAATAACTGATTGAATATCGAAGGACTCTCCGTATACCCCTGTGGGATACGACACCATGCTAAAATACGCAGGCCAAACCTAAATGCAAAAATCGGCTGGCTGTCATGATGCAATGGAATTGAAAAGAACGCATGACACAAATCAATCACTGTATACCACTCAGCATCATGTGGAATTTGATACAGAATCACTGATGGATTTGGCACAATAGGACAACATGCCACCACAATTTGATTAACTTTTCTCAAATCCTGTACAATCCTAAATTTCCCATTAGGCTTCTTCAGTCCCATTATCGGTGAATTACACGGACTACTCAGTAGTTCTCTCAGAACTCCTTGCTGAATCATTTTCTCAATTATAGGAGTTATCCCTTCAATTATTTCTGGTGTCATTTTGTATTGAGGAATGTTAGGATATGTAATTCCCTCTTTCACTGCAATTTTCACTGGATCTACATTATTCATCAATCCCACATCCTCTCCTGTAAAATCCCAAACTGCTCTTTTCACTGTGTCTCTCAGCTCTTGAGGCAAATCCTCCGGATTAAACACAGCAAATGTACCAATTAACTCACTTTCTCTATTTTCTAGAGTCATTCGGTAGAAAACATCATCATCTGGTGTCTCAAAAGCTATTCCATCTGGTGTACAAAAAATTGTGCAGTTCATCTTACACAATAGGTCCCTACCTAACAAGTTCACTGGACTCGTGTCACAGACAATAAATCTGTGCATATCTGAAAATTTCCCTATCTGTACCTTTACTGGTTCAGTAAGACGTGTTCTGATTTGTGTATTGGCTACACCAACTACTTGGATTGCTTCATCCGAGAGAGGAAGATTTCTAACATCTGTTGACCTGACAGTTGATCTTGTCGCACCTGTGTCTACCAAAAAAGTAACACTCTCCTCATTTATTTTCCCATCCACAAATGGTCCTGCCTGGTCTATTTCTAGAGTTGCACCAAGTATGCACTCTTCCTCCTCTCTTCGGCACCGTCAATAATCACCCTCAGACTCACTCCCTTCACTCTTTAACAAGTACTGCTGTACTTTGTTAGAACGTCTTGGTTTGTTTACCTGCTCATCATTGTAGAATCCTGAATCCTGATTATACTTTTGTACCCCTCTATTCTGCGGCAAGGGCGGTTTTGGCTCTTGACTCTGCTGTCTCACAACTTTCTGTTGTTGCTGTTGTTGATTATTTCCTTCATTCTGGTTCTGCACCTGTTGATTTAAAGGTTTACTCTCATTACTCACTAATGGTGGATTAGGACATTCAGATCTCCAATGTCCCAGTTGGCCACAGTTGTGACAAGGAAACTTTTTCTTCTCTTCCTCAAGACTTCCTTTTCCTTTTCCTGCATATCTTGGTCTATTTCCTGCATTATTTCCTGGATTATTCGCTTGTTCCACTAACTGTGCTTCCTGTCTCTCCGCAACTTTCACTTGTGCCCACATTGCTTTCTCTTTCAGCTTTCTTTGTTTTGCTTCAATTTCATCACTGAAGTATTTTGCATGTCTCAGGATCTCATCTACTTTTTTACTCTGCCAATCCACTGTGTGTTCACGAATCCTCTCACCAATTTCAGGTCTAAGGCCATATACAAATCTGTATACAAAGTGACTCAAATCTTTGTCACCCAGGTGTTCATCTCCACTGAATTGTTTAAATGCCAGTATCAGCCTCTCGTAAAAAGCATGAACTGATTCTTTTGCTTCCTGTTGTGTTCGATCTATCTTTACCCAGTCTGTCTCTTTTGGAGGAACTTTACTCTTCAGGTATACCATCACCTGATCATATTTCCTCATTACCTCTGGATCTGGTGCCCCTGTTCTCGAATCTCTTGGATATTCCTCAGTAGGCCAACTCACAACTATTTTACACTCAGTCCACAAGTCTGCTGGAACAATTATATCAAACAGACTATTCAGGTCAACCCACAGCACTTTTGACAATTTCACAAACCTGTCTACCTGCCTATACCACTCGACGGGCTTTTCTCTCAATCGAGGGAAATCATTCGTAAATGATAAAATATCCTGTCTGGTCCATGGAACATGTACATATCCTCCTCCAGGTATTTCTCTCATAGGATAATTATTCACCGGTTTCTCCTTTTCTCTCACTGGAAATGCTGAATAAGTTGTTCTATCTTCAGATTCCTCTCTTTTCTTATACCACCTATCCTTCCATTTTTCTACATCACCCCATCTTCGCAATAATGCTACCATTTCTTTAATCTGTCCTGTTCTACCAGTAGCATTCAAATTTTCAATATCCTTCTCTGTAAAATCCATCCTGTAAGTTTTCTGTAAAGCTTTTCCTTTATCAATGTCAACTCCCTGCTCATTTGCTATTGTTCTTAGCCTGTCATGAGTATTCCTAGCTCTCCAGGTAACACTTTTGCACATAAACAACAGCTCACCATCATGATGACTCTTCAGGATTTCTGTTGGAACTGTTCCTGTCACAAGCTCTTCTAATTCTATACGTAACCTAGCCACATCAATAATTTGTGAATCCTTATCCTTTTTCTGAAGAACCTTCATCCAATCATTCAAATCATCAACTGTTATTTCAGCAGTTTTTTTCACTGGAACCACTCTTTTCTGCGGTTCTAAAATTGGCATCCCTGAACAACTAGGTTCACTAGCATCCAATAGTTCACTACATGTGTCATGTCTTGTTTGTCTCAGGTCACTTCTCTCTGCTCTTTTATCTGAATCTCCTGAAGGACCACACTCTGATTGGCTGAGAGTGACAGCTGTCAATGGCTGCTGGTGGCCATTTTTCATGACCTCATCTCTGGTCACCAATAGTTGTGGAATTTGCTGCACAGGAAGTCTCCAGTCCTTTAGATAAGTAGGCTTCGTCACCGGCAAATCAGGAAGCTTAGAACGCTAACCATTTGTGAGTTTCACCTGGGGCGCAACTTCCGGGTGAAATTCTGCATCTTTCAATTCCAAGTCTCTCTGGGTACCGGATATCAGGTTCTCAAATTCTGGACCTGACCATTCCGATCCTCAGTCCCCAGCCCCAGCCCATCTGTACTACTGCAGGGTCAGATACGACCCCACTCCTAGAGCAGTATGGAAGCAGCAAACAATGTTTGCCATAGACAGGATCAACTCTGCCCTGCGCCCCTGCCCTTACAACACCTACCCGCCTCCCACCGGCCTCTGTGCGGACACTCTCCAGCTGCTCACAGCAGGTGGAAAATGTCAATGTTTCCCCCCAGAATCAGGGAAAATGGACCTGAAAAAGACCCCGTTTTACTGGGTCCGAGCAGTAAAATACTTGTATCCACTGGATTTTGGTGCAGAGATTCCTGCCAGCATCGTACAATTAGGCCTCCTTCTAGCCCCACACCAGTCCTTAATTTGTAAAAAACAATAAAACGTGCCAGGGCTCTCCTCAGGAGGCCACCACAGTTTGCGCCACACATTGCCACTGTATTTACACAACTTCTAACCATCACACTGCTGCAAGTGTGAGAATTCAGACTGTTGTAGGCTCCCAAAGTTTTAAGAATGGCTTTGGCGTCAGGTATTCGTTGTTTTGATATATATTAAATTAATAAACAACTGTTGTTCTGCTCATCTCTAAATTACACACACAGCGCCACCATGTGGTAGCTGTCATCAGTGCTGGTGTTGACAATTAAGTGCGGTGCAGAGCAGAGGAAACCACTGGCTCAAATTAAGCACTACAAAATTCCGTGCTCCTCGTAATGAGGGCCTTAGTGATGGAGCAAGGTGTCAATCTGAGCTTCTTATGCACGAGCAGGCTTTGAGTGAACACCACAATTCAGGGCCTGTGACAGCAGGAAAAGTCTACCAAGGCTGAGAGAAGGCATATAGCACTGAATATCATGAGGCAGCTACAATAAGAGAGGTAGGTGCAAGAGATGATGGACTGAAGATGAGAGTTCAGGGTCATTGTCACCCTGCAAGTACATCACATGATACAGGAGGGAGCTGCCTCTGTCGCACATTATTGACACAGGGGATTCTTTCTGTAGATTACCGCTTCATACCTAGTGAGGTGACAGGGGAAGAAACGTAGGGCGTAGCGCCAGATGAAAATGGGTGCAACTGAGCAAGAGGAGAAAGCCAGAGAATTGGGAACTATGTGTAGGGCACGAAGGAGACAGTGAGAGAGGAAGGGCTTTATAAATGAGGAAGATCAGGAGAGCTGGATGCAGTGTGAGACCAAATACATCGTTTTTTGTTGTTATTTCCACAGGCCGTCCCCCACCCTAACTATATGTTGCTGGCTGCTTGTCTGCCCTTGTGCGAAAAGTGCACTTCAGAGGTGTCCGCATGATGTGGGTAATCCAACAGTAACTCAAGAGATGTGGGCCAAGAAATTACACATCTCCTGTTCATCCTAATGCATTAGCAAAACAAGATTAGCTGAGTAGCCTATCCAGTGTATGTGCGAGAGCAAAGTATGCATACACTGGAACCATAAGTGTGTACAAAGTACAGTGTAAAAGTGCCACCAGGTGTGTGCAAATGAAGAACAGCATAGAAATGGAAGCCATGTATGAGCAAACAAGGTATAGTTTACAAGGGCACCCCAGGTGTGTGCAAAGCAGTGACCTTTGAAGGAAAATGGAGGAGGGTAAGATATACCCATTGAATGGCTGAACTGCACATCTTAAAACTAGACCACCTGGGATTAATCCCAGCTTAAACAAATTGTGTGATCCTAGGCAAATATTTTATTTCACAGAGCCTCCCTTTTTCATTATGACATACGAGAACACCTTCAAATATGTTAGTTCGGGATGTGCACTGTACAAAAACCTCGTGTCTGAATAAAGAAGCTATAATGTTGCTCCTTGTATTGTAAGAATCTAGAGCACATATAGAGTACACATTGACTTACTTTGTAGTTCACTAAAGGCATTGTCGTAAGGGTAGGGGGCATGAATGATTCCAAGTTAATGTTTAAAAACGATTGCATTTTGTATGTGCCTCTCAATGCAGTGATATAATCTGATTACTTGGGTGAAATGCTTCCACATGTTAAAGAAATATACATATTCTTTAAATCCGTAAGACTTTATCATACTTTTAGATGATGCGTGTTGGATGATTTACATGCCGAATATGTTCAATGTTCAGCTTGTGCACGGGCTCTTAGATCAGACCCTTGGCTGGGCTCTGCCTCTTAATTTTAATGAATGTGTAATTCATGGCCCTTATGTAACGCTATAGTGCTGTTGTAAAGCGTTCTAACACCAGTGGTCGAAGTGGGCGGGATCGGCAGGGCACAGCCTGCCCCTACTTCTTCAATTCCAGGAATTCCGTTCCCCTACTTTTTTATTTTGAAAATGCGTCCCAGGACGCAAGAAATCACCATCACCTATAAGTAAAGCTCGGAGTTCCTGGCGTTCGTTTTCCTTCTCGCCCAGAGAAGAAAAATACAGTGTCCACTTCTGCTATGCCGCTTCAGCTGCCCCCCCCCCCCCTTCCACACCCCCACCTCTCTTTCATTCTTCCCTCTCTTTCTGTCTAGCAGTTCTTCTCTTACTGAAAACCGAGACTTCAAGACGGGGTTTTCACTCTCTTTCCTCTCCTTTCTTTTATTTGCTCCCCTGTGAAATGGATCCAAAAAGAAAAACATTTTTGCTGGAAAATGTCGTATTTTAATTCCAAAGTGCAGCATCTGGAATAAAAGGTTAAAAATATGAAAAATAACTAAATAAAGTAAGACACAGTGGTAGCTAACTGGCCAGATTGATTTTATTTACACCCAAACACATTAGCGTCACTTTTACAGAGTTTGGCAGTGAAGCGCTATTTTTCTTTAAAGCGCTATTTTTGTTTTCTTGTCTTTGTTTTCCCTGGGCTTGCAACTAGAGCACCAATCCTGGAGGTACTGCAAAGTGTGGATTGGAAAACAAAATGTGTACTGCGGCTCTGCGTCCAGGGATGTGGTCGTTTTGCCATACTGCTTACGGTTTGTAAGGATATAAGCAATGGACATTGAAATGGGTCTATTCAGGGTCCTGTAGTCATGTCCTTAACTTTTCAGGCATAAGCGCTCACTGATTTCTGAATAGTGAATGTAAACGTGTTAAGGTAACCATGTTGTTCCTGCTTACATTTCACATGGTTTGCTAAATTTCGCATTCCCTGTGAGTGTTTACTTTTTCCAGGATCTTGTTACTTTTTATGTAGGCCGCATATTGCTCTTGTCTAGTGCATCATTTAAATTGAGCCGCATCCAGGTGTTTATAGCCGGCAGCAATTGGGTTGTAGTTGAAGGCAGTGTGAGTTTTTCTCACTGGGGCAGTTTGGTGTTCAGTGGGGGAGAGGATGTGGCACTATGGCCAGAGCTACTGAATTTGGAACTGGGGAACCAGGTTCAGCCTTAATAACCAGTCCACCTGCCCACTCTCCTGAGGTAGCACATTCCTATGCTAGACCTTAGAAGGCTGCGCCAGACCTTAGAAGCCCTGGTGTCTTAGAGCCGGCAGGTGGACCCTAGCAGTGGTAAGTGTGGGTTAACCTTCAAGGTTTGTCCACCACAATCCATAATGAAGTTCACCTCCAGTCTTGCAGACAGGCCTATGAAGCAGCATACCCTAGAGCGACAGTGACTCTGTCACTGAGGTCACAGTACACTTGAGAAGGGCTAGCTCTAGTGACCGCACCGGGTGTTGACTTTGGGTGGAGGCATTATGTTTGCATACTAAGGTTTTAAAAGCACTTGCCGCCTCCTTCCTGGCCTCTAGCAATTTTCGGCAACAATAAAAATATCATGATGACGCTGGTGTTTAATGTTCTTCCTAGAGAGAGATCATTTTGTCTAGTGGAAGTTTTGATTCATGGAAAGGTAGCTCAGAGGGTTAATATGCCCGCTGCAAAGAACATGTACCATGCAGATTGTGAGAAGTTTGCCCTGTATATGCTGTCCACTAGTTATAGTGGGCACCTTGTACCAGTCCAAACAACCCTTATTGATGATAGGTTTAAAGACAACCTTTATTGAAAGCTATCCTAGTGGTAGCTATGGAGAGCAGCCTTCAGGCTAAGTCTTGAAGGAGTGTAAAGCAGCTTGGTTTACCAGATTATAACCTCTTGAATTCCTAAATGAAAGGAGATCCACACAAGGTATATATAAAATATATGTATTTATTTCTAAACACTCACTACTAATCTCTTTATGAGATTAGAGTCCACGATACACAATAATATAGTTCTAAAACGACAGTAAATAGCACAATATACAATGGGCCCTAGGGGCGGACCAAACCATACATTAAGAAAGTGGTATAAGAACCACGACTTGACTAGACACAGTGCCTAGAGCACGTAGAATTGCTGGGACCCCAAGGAACCACCCAAGGTAGTGACACAGGAGACCCATGGGGGACTCGTGCAGTGTGAGAACACAGGCGCGAGCCCTGTACTATTCTATGGGAAAGTCGCTGTTGGAATTTTAGAAGTTAAGGACACTTAGGAGAGAACTTTGGGCAAACCCCTTTAGACTTGGGAGGTTCTAGGGCCAGCACCCACGGGAGCACCGGAGTACTGGAGTTACCTCACCCAGGGAAGCCGGGTGCATAGTTGTCAAATGGTGACGGGAATCGTCGTTGATTTCAATGGCGATCTGCTGCAAAGTGCTGCTGCCAGGAAGGAGAAAAGTGTCCAGTGTGATCCAAGCCTGGATCGAAGATCAGAAGAACCTGAAAGCAGACGGGACAGAGTCTGGGTCACTTGCCAGTGACCAGGGGCACGATAGACGAATGCCCAACGATGTCGGGTGATTCAGGTGCGAAAAGGCGAAGCTTGACTCTGCAGCCCAGAGGACCAGGAGGCGTCGACGACAACTAGGAGCTGGATTTGAGCTGTCCCACAAAGGATGTCGAGTGTTGCAGTGTTGGTGCTCGGATTGAACACAACAAGCCTTGGCAACAGCAACCCACGCAGGAAGAGAAAAGATGCTTCGGTGCTGACCAGCAAGGTTCTGGGGACTCCCCAAGCAATAGAGAGTCAGGACACGTCTGGAGCAACCAGGTAAGCCCAATTAGAAGTAAAGTTGCCTTTACAGGGACCCACCAGTCAATGGACTAGGAATCGCAAAGGGACCTAGAGAGAAAACACAAAGGGCCAGCTCACGGAACACTCGTGGAGTGTAGGCAAGCAATCGTCGGTGCAAATGTTGCTTGGGATCAGGGCTACAAGTAACCCAAAGCTCAGCTGCAGGAGTCGTTGGAAAGCTGATGCTTGCGCAAAGTGATGCGGTGTCCAGGGGCTCGGGATGCACGGTCGCCACGAGGGATACGGGCCTCAGACTTGCTGTGCACACTGATCAACCTCTATGACCACGGAAACCCACCTCCTGTGTTGCAAAATTCTTCGGAGTCCGGAAGGAGCTTTGGAGGTGCAAACTGGTCAGATGTGTCTTTGGTGCCTGCCTTGCAGGAGAGTAACTCCTTTACTCCAAGGGAGATTCTTCACTCATTTAGTTCAATGTAGATCATCGAAGTTCCAGGATTCAGTATCAGAGTTTCGTCCAGGTGTAATCTAAAGTCCTTTAGCCAGGGGTTCCTTTCTTATACCCAAGGAAGGGGTGGGACAAACTCTAGGGAGCCACCTATGGGATGGTCAGGAAAGAGGGGTGGCTTCACCTATTTCCTTTGTCCAGTTTTGCGCCAGAGCAGGGGTTGGTAGCCACTGCAACCGATTTGAGCTGGACTATACACAGGGACAGCAAATGTGCCCCCAGTGTTGAACTTCAAAGCACTCTTGGAGTGCACCCACGCAGCCCAAATACATTAAAGCCTGTCTGGGAGGTGATAACACCTCCCTGTGACAGGAAACCTATTGTCCAGGCCTCCCCTGCCGGAGTTTCGTCCAGCAGCAGGAGGGCAGACTTGTGCCTGTGGCTGGCAGCATCCATTTTGTGATGCCAGGGCTCAGTTAGCTCGTACCGGGTATACCGGTGCTGTCCTGTCTCTCCCTCTGGAAGGGTGGGATCATACTCCCACACCAGTTACTGGTGTGGGGGTATGATTCCAAGGTGTTTGACATGAAACACGACATGTTTCCGTGCAGCCATCCCAAAGTTAGCATTTTTCGTTTGGTTATAATGCACTTAAGAGTGTATGGTTTGTTTGCATCACAAACAACCCCAGAATAAAGGTTCAGAAGGCTTCAGAGGGGCTCTGCTCATGCATGGGCACCCTCTCACATAAAACACAGCACCCTGCCTTCAGGATTGGTAAGGCCTGTCATAGGGTGGCTGATAGGTTTATATGTGCAGTGATATGGAGAGATATAGTGAACCTATATCTCAGTAAGGGGTGCATGCACTACCTTACCCAGGCTGCAGTAGCAAACCTGTGGTGTAGGTTTGGAAGGCTTCCCAGGGGTGGCACAATACATGCTGCAGTCCCTGGTAGGCCTCTGGGGTACCTATGCCCTTGGTACATAGTAGACCATATACTAGGGACTTATAAGGGTACCCCAGAATCCAATCTGGAGGGTACCTATAGTACTTGTAATCAATTTAAGGGAGAAAGCAGATAGGCTGGGGTCCTGAATAGCAGGATCCCAGCCAGACTAAGTCGAAGACCAGCAAAACATCAGGAAAAAAGTGGGGGCAACCATGCAGTCAGAGTCCACTTTTTTTTTTTTTTTTTCAAAAACCTTTATTGAGCATGAAGAAATAGTACACAGCTGTACGCCTACATCCTGAATGATCAGGCCGGCAGCGACAACATGCAGTGGAGGCATCGGTAAGCATATTTTGAAAAGCAGCCACTGGGTTACACAGCATGTCGCCTACAACCCAGACGGGCCGGCCGCGTAGTATAGGAATTTGAGCTGTTTAAGCATGTAGTAGTGAGAAATCCTAGCTGCATGAGGTGATCAAGCATGAGGAACATGAGGTTTCTTTCAACTTTAGCAACGTAACCAAACAAGTGCTACATAAACTGTGCCCTCCCAGCAGATATCCTCCACACCCTGTATGAGGCATATATGGTAGTGTGGCGCCTGGCTGTGCGGGCCGTGCATCCCGCTATGGAGTGCAGGCAGCAACCGGGGCAATGACGTCCCACGCCCCAAGGCACCGTCAAGTGATCTGGGAGGGTATGGCAATGGCCCTAGTAGAGAACATGACATGATGCTACTTCCTGTAGTGTCGTGCATGCTATGCCGTAGTAGGGTGGGCTCCGCCCACCCCCGGTCCTGGGGGGGGGGGGGACAAAAAGCTCACAGCCCCCTCCACCCGTGTAGCCTGTGGATGTTGGGCGATCCCACGGGACGTGTGTAGCCCAGCCGGGTGTAGCGAGAGTGCAGGCGTAGTATGTATGGGGAACTAAAGGAGTGCGGGAGGGGAGGGGGCTAAATCAGTGTCAGCTGTCAGTGGCTTAGGTGCTGGAGCCGATGAGGTGGACCGGCCCCCCACTGCCACATCCCCACTCGCGCCTGTCGCGGGCGTGTCTGGGAACTGCGTCCTTAGAAGATACGCAGTGAGAGGACCCCACAAGTCTCTGGGGCGCGATTTGTGAGGTAAAAGGTCCGAATAGTTGTGCAGTTGTTCCTGCCAAGTTGTCATCGTATCCAGCCAAGTTTTGAATTTAGGCGCTCGCCCTCGCCCCCACCTGCATGCGACGTGGCGTTTTGCCAACAGAAGGCCCAGCGCAAAAAAATTCCGGTGCGCCTTAACAGAGGGGTTGGAGTGGCCCAGAAGGGCAATCTTAGGGCAAGGAGCAATGCTTACCCCAATCATTTCAGTGAGAGCTGCAAACACCTCCACCCAATAGGCGGCAACGGCCTGGCAAGACCACGCCAGGTGCATGAAGTCCGCCCCTGGCCTTCTGCAACGTAGGCAGCAATCATTGTCCCGGAGTCCGAAGCGGTGTAGTTTAGCAGGTGTAAAGTAGAGGCGATGCAGAAATTTAAAGTGAACCAGTCGAAGACGGGCATTACCCGTCACCGCACTGGTATGGGAGCAACTCTCCTCCCACTGAGCGTCCGACAGTGGTTCCCCCAGATCGCCGTCCCAGTCATTGCGCGCTCGGAGAGGGGGGGGGATGGGGCTGCCTGCGCGTGGTTATATAACATGGAGACCACATGTGTCGGAGTTCCCTTCTGCAGCAGGGCATGGAGTGGCGTCACGGTATCAGGCTCGCCCGGAAAGTCGGGCGTGACCGCCTTGATATTTTGCCGGAGCCGAATGTAAAGAAAGGTATCCATAACGGAAGGAGTGGTATCCCCGAAGAAGTGTGTCGCCGTGCGGAAACTCCCCTGGTGGTATAGATCCCCCCAGGTGTGAATCGCAAGCTTTGTGAGCATTTTACGGCCAATTTCCTCACGGGCCACACTCACCCTAGGATCATGTGCCAAAGCCATGCAAGGGGAGTATAGGAATTTCACTTCCATATGTTCCGCCAATCGTTTCCAGGCACTGACAGTGCAGTCGACCGTGGTGGGGTCTCTATGTTCTATTCGGGCTGAAGTGTATAAATATCCGGAAGGTTGTTCCAGCCTCATATATCCATCTTCGACTGCCAGGTGCGCCATAAAGGGGGGGGGGTGGAGCCAATAGGCGGCGAAGTGACCCTGTGCGCAGTTATAGTATCGTTGGAAGTTGGGGACATCAAACCCCCCTTGGTGGTAAGGTAGCATAAGGGTCCGCAGCCCGAGTCGGGCTTGCTTTCCTCCCCAGATGAGTCGTGATAACTGGGAGTTGAGGGCGCGGAAGAAATATGCGCTAGGGCTGTATGGTATGTTTGTAAAAAGATACAGCAGCTTGGGAAGGACCACCATTTTGATCAGTGAGATCCGACCCGCCATTGACAGTGGGAGGCGGATCCATTGGGTAACTTTGTCCGTGATTTTATCCACAACAGTCCCGTAGTTGGCTCTAATCAGGGCTTCCCGATTTCTGGTCACTTGGATGCCCAGGTATTTGATCTCATCTTGTTCCCATACCAGGGGGTAATCCAGGGGGAACTGCGTAGTTTTGTCAGTCAAGGGGAACAGGGCCGACTTCGTCCAGTTTATTTGAATCCCCGAGATGGCACCGAATTTAGTGACTTCCCGCAGCAAAGGGTTCAAGTTTTCATGCGGTTTATGCACATAAAGAGTCATGTCATCCGCATATAGTGCAATGAGCAGTTGGCGCTCAGGATAGATGAGAGATCGGTGTTTGTGATGCTGCCGAAGTTTGGCCGCCAAGGGCTCTATGGCAAGTGCGAACAACACAGGGGAGAGGGGACACCCTTGTCGGGTACCCCTTTGAATCGCAAAGGGGGGGGAGCGGGCACCATTAAGCAGCACCATTGCTCGGGGCCGGCAGTACAACAGTCGGATCCAATCCAGGAAATTGAAGGGCATGCCCATCCGTTCCAGCAAGGCCAGAAGGTAATCCCACTCAAGGGAATCGAACGCCTTAGTGGCGTCGAGAAAGACCGCGGCAGCCTCGCTCGCCGGGTTAATATCCTGTATCACCGCCTGAAGTGTGAGCAAGTTATGAGAAGTTGCACGGTTGGGAACAAACCCGGCCTGGTCTGGGAGTACGAGGCGCTCCATCAAGAGGTTAAGGCGTGTGGCTAGGACCTTCGCTAGTATTTTAACGTCTGTATTTAACAGCGAAAGGGGCCTGTAGGAGTCGCAACATTCTGGCGCTTTACCAGGTTTTAACAAAGACGTTATGAGGGCTTCTCGCATCGTGGCTGGCAGGGAACCCTCCTCTAATGCAGAGTAGTACACCTGCTGTAGAATGGGGGCTAGCACATGCTTGAAGGCTTTGTAGAAGTCGATCGGTAACCCGTCCGACCCTGGCGCCTTTCCCGACTTCATGGACATAATTGCATCCGTTATCTCATCTAGTTCTAGTGTATGATGGAGGAACTGCTGCTGTGAGGGGCCCAACCATGCAAGCGCAGTGTCATCGAGGTATTCATGCAATACAATCGGTGCGGTCCTGTGGGAGGTGTATAGCCTAGTGTAGTGATTTGTGAGGACTTTGAGTTGGTCAGCAAGATCCCACTGCGGGGTGCCATGCTCATCCAGGAAGGAAGTAACGTAGTTACTATACCGAGGGGGGCGAGTTGCGGTGGCCAATGCCCTGCCAGGTCTGTCACCCTCGCCATACACTCGAGAGACAAAGGGTCTCCCCAGAAACTTGCACTCTTTGGCTGCGGCTTCCGTGTATTCATTTAGCTTCTCTCGCATCTGCGCCGCAGTGCCAGGCTCCCGCCCATTCCGCTCCATTTCGCTCTCTAACTTACGGAGTTCAGCCTCGAGCCTGCGTAAATCTCCGCGCAGAAACTTAAGGACACCTCCTCCCTTAGCTATGCACCAACCTCTCACGGTAACTTTGAACGCCTCCCAGACTGTAGTGAGGCTGGATACGGAATCTATATTACGCTCAAAAAAGTCCTTTATGTCCTGCTCAAGTTCCGCTTGAAACACTGAATCTGTGAGGTGTGCAGGATTCAGTCGCCAACTCAGGTACGGGGAGATCGCAAGGGGAATACGCAGGGACAGCAGGACCGGAGAGTGGTCAGAGAATGTGCGAGTCAGATGAAGGGCTCCACCCAGCCATGGGGAGAGGCCCGACGACAGGAATACGTAATCAATACGTGCCCAGGTGGAATGCACTGCGGAGTAGTGGGTGCCCTGCCGGAGCGTGGGGTGGAAGTGCCTCCAAGCATCGATTAAGTGGTGCTCGGCCACTATGTTCAACAAAGCGCGCTGTGTGTGCGTGTAATGCGACGCCTGCGGGTTCGATCTGTCTATCCCAGGCTTGAGTGCAGTGTTGAAATCTCCCCCCAGTATAATGTGGGAGATACCTAGGGACTGAATCTTACCCCACATAGTGAGGAGCGCGGAAGGGTCATCCGTATTGGGGCCATAGTAACATGCAAACAGTATTGTATGTGAGTGCAATGTCCCCCAAGCCATGCAGTACCGCCCTCCAGAGTCTACTTCAGTTCCCGCCAGTGTAAACCCCATCCCGCGTCTCACTAGAATGGTCACTCCTCTTGCGCAACTCGAGTAAGACGAGAACACCCTACTAGCAGCCCATCGTGACGCAAATGGGGGGGGCCATCCCCGGTTGTAAGTGCGTCTCCTGGAGCATGGCCACGGACACTCCCTGCCGAGTCAGGTAGCTCAGGACTTGCCTCTTCTTCCTCGGGTTGTTTAACCCGCGCACGTTCCATGAGAGCAACTGAAAGTTCTGCGCAGGGCGCTTGCCAGCTAAGTCCCCCATTCCCCCGTGTAAAGGCATAAGTGGCATGTTCTCACAGCTTGCAATTGTACGTAGCACTCAGTAACGAATTCCATATCAAAACCCCAGTGAACTACCCCCCCCACCCGTCCTCCCGCATCTTGTACTGAGGAGACATATAACCCAGATGCAGGTCGGAGTATTCGCCCACCCACGCCGGCATCCCCAACTGGCCGGGTACACATTGCCCACCCATCCCCTCCCCCCCCTATCAAACCCAACCCAACAAACAGAAAAAATACAGTAACTACCCCTGCCTTGATGAGGAAAGGGGTGCATTGGGGTGCGCCCATTGGGGGATCGTACTCTAGGGGCGCCAGACCTGCCATCCACCTCCCTACTTGCACCCACAGGAACCCAGATTTACACTAGGCCCTCAGTGTGGGACGGAGGTGGGCGACCGGGCACAAAATATAACAGCGACCAAGTCTAGTGTCATTGACATGAAACAAAGAGAGGTACCTCACCAGGAGTAACGTTGATCCATTCGGGCAAGTGCAGTCCTAACAGCAGAGTGAGTCGGGGGGGGGCAGCCCCCCGATATGTTCAGTCCTGTTGCTCCATCGGCGAGGGTGACCGAGAGGGCCGCGGCCCAGCAGCCCCTCCACCCGAGTCCCCACGATGCCGCTTGAGGAAGTCCTCCACCTGCTGCGGCTGTTGAAAAAACAATTGTTTGCCCTGGTGTGAGACCTTCAGTTTCGCAGGGTATAGCATTGCATACGGGATCTCCCGGGCCTGCAGTTTCTTTTTAACCCCAGCAAATTTCCGACGGGCCTCCTGCACAGATGCAGTGAAATCGGGGAAGAAGGACAGCGTAGTGTTACAGTATAGCACTGTTCCCATCTCTCGCGAACGTCTGAGCACCACATCCCGGTCCCGATAGTTAAGGAAGCGCGCAATTATGGGCCGAGGCTGGCCGCCAGGGGGGGGCAGGCAGCGAGGGACCTGTGGGCTCTCTCCACGATGAAGTGTGGGGAGAAGGATTCCCGCCCGAACAGGTCGGCCACCAGGTTCTCAATGAAGACCTCCATTTTCCCGGTGTTGGTGGTCTCCGCAAGGCCCAGGATGCGGACGTTGTTGTGACGGGACCTCGCTTCTAGGTCCTCATTCTTGTCTGCAATTATCTTGAGGAGGCGGTCCATTTGGGTAACATGTCGGTCTGTAGAGGTGGCGCCGTCTTCCAATGTGGAGATCCTGTCCTCAGTCTCTTTTATGCGGGTATCGTGACGCTCCAGTCTGGCCACCACGCCATCCAGCCTGGTAGTGATGGTGTCAATTTTAGAATCTATGGTCGTTAGGCTTTGTTTCAATCCCAGCAGGAGAGATTTCCAGTCTTCGTCAGGAGGGCCGGCGGCGGATGGGCCAGGCTCGGGCGCGGGGGCCTTCTTGGTGTCAAACGGTAACTTGGACTGTCGTGCGTCGTTGCGCCCCATGGTGCCCGACAGTCGAACCCGCCAAGTTCACCCCGCCGGCAACTCGGGCGAGGGGGGCCCCGTCCAGGCCAAGCCACAGCCCCGCGAGTGGATAGGGGTGGTGCGGCTCCTCAAGCACGCCTCGAGGATCGTGGAACCGAGGGAGACGGCCGGTCCAGGGGCAACCCCCACGCGGCCGAACGACCAGGGAGGGCGGGGGGCGACTCCACCGTCAGTAGGTAAGCTCGGCCATGCCCCCAGAGGACGAGGCAGCAGTCTCAGGGCCCCGCAGGTCTCAGCCAGCACTCGCAGGATAGTGGGGGGGGGGACCGCCGGACCCAATCCGCCCAGCCCAGGCAGCCCCCCAGAGAGGCCAGCAGCGAGGCGCGGTCGGTAGTCCGCAGGTTCGGGTCCGACACCGGTAGTACAGGGCCGGGCGAGGGGCTCCGCGCAGACCCCGTCCCCGGAGTCGCAAACCTTCCCCACCCGCAGCTCCCAAGGCGGGGGCAGCAGTCGTCACGGCCTCCCAGTCCGCCCCGCCGGGCAATGCGGGACAGCGTGCGTTACTGAGGCCGCACTCCCCAGTCTCCCCTGGCGCGATCCGGCATCCAGGCGCGGTGCCTCAGGTAAGTGTCTCTCCTCCCGGGGAAGCGAGAGGGGGGGGGGGATAGGATGGCCCCCAAGCCTGTGCCCGGATATCAAGGCGAGTCCAGCGGCAGCCTGTGAGCGCGAGTCACGGGTGCAGGCCTCAACCAGCGGAGGGCGAGCGGGCGAGAGGCCCCCCAGATCGACCCAGCCTCGGAGGTGTCTCCGCCTACCTCCCGCAGAGCTCTCGGCCCAGACAGGGACAGCCGCCGATCCTCCGGCGTCGAGTGCAGCCTCGCCAGTCGGAGCTGCCTAGCGTCGTGAAGGCCTCTGAGCACCGGGCTCCCGTGGAGCGCGTCTCCCACAGCGCGCCGGCCGCAGACGAGCCCTCACCCCCGTCCGGGGGAACTCCAGCGGATATCTCGGCACTCCGGCGGGCTCTAGAGACGTGGCGGGCATCGGGGCGCTGCGCAGGTCACAGCGGAAACAGCCATGAAGGTGAGGCGGATGATAGCTCGGTCAGGATAGCAGAAAGGATATTGAAAGCGCCCGGTCCGGCGGGAGCCTCACTCTTGTGCGGCCATCTTGGTTTGGCGCACTCTAGCGCCCCCCAGTCAGAGTCCACCTTCCTACACAGATCACAAAGTGCACATAATGTAAATAGGTCAGTGGGCTACTGCTTTTGTCAGAGAGATCCTTTTGTTACTTGCAGTTTACAAGTTAAAATCCTAACATACAACAGTGAGCTATTAACTTTCATCAAAGAGCTGCATGCAAACTGCAAGGTAAAAATTAGAGCGTTATGTTTTTCCACCCAGTCTTTGATTATCCTAATGTTGCAAAAAGTGTTCTTTTTGACAGAAATCAATTCTGATTATTAAAGAAAACCCCCAACCATGGTATTACGTTTTAAATTCTGAGTTTGTGTTTCTCCAGACCAATCACTATTAAACTATACAGCCTAGTAGTAGGGTTGTTATGTGACTCCTACACCTTGCAGTCCTTAGTCTTATGTAACATTTTCTATACAGTGATTTACACACATATTGATTGTCTCTGAGTAATGTGTGTGATGTAAAGTGCTCTGACACCCTACACTGGTATGAGTGGTGCTGTAAATCAAATTAAATGCATCAGAGAGAGCGTGGTTATGGAGACTTGAGGGGCACTGTTAAAAGGTGGTAGTGAAGGAATCCATGGCAGAGGTGGCCATTAGGGGGTAATAACAAACATTAATGCACAGGGCACCACCAGTGCTAAGGCCGTCCCTGCCCTTGAGGCCAGTCTGCCTCACCCATTGGTACCTCCATTGGCCTTGTTTCAGCAGTAGTAGCTGCAACTCACCAGGGATCGGCAATGCAGAATTTGCGCGCACACCAAACTAAGTTCGTAAACTTCACAGTCTCTCTGCTTCATTCACAAGCACTTTTACCATGTGCTGCTTGCTGTGGGGCCACTGGAATTAAATATGCAGCAAAGGAGGATAAAATTATGCTGCGGTGTTGACTAAATTATGCATAAAAAAAGGCTGCAGCATAATGCAGTATATTTTCTGATATTTTATTATTTTGACATGTGTACACATGCTAACAGTCGTTGGAAATAGTTTGCCTTATTAGTACCAGTGTAACATACAAATGCAACAGAGAGAAAGGTGATCATTCAACCTTTGCAATAAGCCATCCACTCACAGGAAAACAATTCACATTTTTTATTAACTTTTGATACCTTTGAGCTATAAACAATTTATTAGTTTAAATGGTCAGATCATGCAACAGATCTTGCATTAGGAGGCAAATATGGCAGAGCCATAATTATATAGAAAACATTTGCAAACTAGGATATTTTGCCATTCATTTTTGAACTGCTGTTGTGGAAAAAGGGAGAAGTGCTGATGACAAACTCCATGGCTCGGAGACAAATGGCTTGTGCTTCCACATTTTATCGTATTTGGGACATTCTGTGATTAGAAGCATATCCCACTTTGTGAATGTATTTTAATGTCAATAACTCATTACAACCTTATATAATCATGTGTATCCATTGGTTGATTAAACTAGGCAGTGAAATGCCAAACAAATACTAAAAATTGGGGTGTTTGCGCATTCTGGCCACACCTCTGGCTCCGCCCACTGAGCCAATCCTTGGGTTATTCCCACCCTCTGATTCTCCGCCCACAGTTACCCTACTTTTTTTCCCCCACTTCGACCACTGTCTAACACATTTTGGTAATGTCCACGCTGTATAAAACTGCATAAGTGAACGTATTCAAAGCACAGCTCAATGACCTGGCCCAAGGAGGGTGCAAACAACTGTAGCCTCGGATAAGTTTGTAACTCATGGGCCTTATGTAACGCTATAGTGCTATTGTAAAGCATATTATTTACGCTGTATAAAACTGCATAAGTGAACGTGTCCAGATCACATGTCCATGGCGCGGCCCAAGGAGGGTGCAAACAAAAGTAGCCTCGTGTATGTATGTAATTCATGGGCCTTATGTAACGCTATAGTGCTGTTGTAAAGCGTCCTAACACATTTGGGTAATGTACACGCTGTATAAAACTGCATAAGTGAACGTATTCAAAGCACAGCTCAATGACGTGGCCCAAGGAAGGTGCAAACAACTGTAGCCTCAGATACGTTTGTAATTCATGTGCCTTATGTAACGCTCTACTGCTATTGTAAAGCGTATTATTTACGCTGTATAAAACTGCATAAGTGAACGTGCCCAGAGCACAAGTCCATGGCTCGGCCCAAGGAGGGTGCAAACAACAGTAGCCTCGTGTATGTATGTAATTCATGTGCCTTATATAACAGTACAGTGCTGCTATTGTAAAGCTTTCTAGCATGTTTGGGTAAAGTCCACGTTATATAGAACTGCATAAGAGAAGGTACCAAAAGCACAGCTGCATAGCGTGGCCCAAGCAAGGCGCAAACACATACCAGGTATGCACAATCCTTCACATCGGAGGTTCAATCCCACTCCTAGCTGTAGCTCTGCAGCAGCCAAGCATGACAAGCATCGAGAACTGCGAACACAGACACATTAAATAAAACATGCACCATCGAAGACACTAGGCCTAATGAACTGAAAGATTCAGTTTATCGAAAAACAAAAATTACTTTTAATTTACGTAAGAGATGCTTATTGCGTGCTTCATTTAACACATTTTAACGACCATTGCAAAGCGCGCATTAAATTGTAGAGCCGGTGTTTTACGCCTTTTCGCTGGTAGAAAACAGACAAGAAAACAATTGATAAATACATTAAAGTTTGTGAACTTTTTAATTGGTGAAGACAAAATATGGAACGCTTCACGAATTTGCGTGTCATCCTTGCGCAGGGGCCATGCTAATCTTCTCTGTATCGTTCCAATTTTAGTATATGTGCTGCCGAAGCGAGCACAACCCTAACATAACCGCAGTTCATATATAAAGTCCACATTTTAGAATACTTTAAAGTAAGGACGACTTTTAAGTAGACGTTTCAACCAAGAGTTTCTCTATAGCTAGTTTCGTATTTAGTCCTCGAAGTCTACTGAAATATTCACACTTTAAGAAGTCTTTTCAACAACATTGTCCTTTATTCTATTGAAAACGCGGAGCATCGTGGGTATGCAAATATTGTCAATGATGTCACGATAGGACGCTCTCTTCTGTAGTGTAAGCGAAACACACTCTTGCGTGACCTAGAAATAGGACTGTGACGGAAGTGCAGGTCAGTGCAATGAAAAATGGCGGCCATGTTGGAAAGGCGATTGAAACACGCGATTCTATTTTAAAGTAGCCAGATTTGTCTTTCTGCGTGTTTAATTAACTGCAAACAAAGCAAGCTAAAACAAAAGCTAACTGTTTGTATCTAACGTGCTCTTTTCTGACTGATGACTACCTATCATTGTCATACATGGCAAACATGAAAACGTTGGGTTTAAGCTGTAAACGCCAAAAGATCGCCTGGGTTCTTCATTTTAATTGGTTAATTTATCCATGCATTGCGAAACTTGTAGTCCTAAATTGTTAATATGCTAAGCAAACTTCTGGGTCAAGAAAGCGAAGGGAAGAGACCAAGAAGAGAAACTCAAGTAAAAGTTCTGTATTACCTGAAAGGTAGAGGTGGACGAGCCAAAATATTACCAGTGACAGACGAGGGTCTGGGTTGTTTCTAAGAGTCCAGATTGCCGAGCTGAAACAAATATTTGCAATGTAAAATATCCAACAAACATCACATAAAATATGATAACGCGTCTTATAAATTAAGAAAGGTCATTTCTTGAACACGAGTTAACTTTGACATCATTAAGCCACATTATAGGTTCATTGAGATGTAATGAAAAAAAAGGGAATTAGTGAAATTGTCTCAGTTTGATTAAGTGGAGAAACTGGGAATTTGTCTCTCTTTTTATCTCCAGTGTTAATGCTTTGGGACTTATTTATGGCAAAGTCACACAGTCAGTTGCGTCTCCTGCAGGTAAATGTGGAGGGGCAGTGGGGCAGAGGGGGGTGGGGGGGTTAGACACCGGAATAGGATTCATTTATTTAATTAATTTTCCCTATTCTGTCATCTGTCGACTCTGCCCGCTCCACCGCGCTTACCTGCAGGAGCCACAACTGCATGCAGTGCAGCAAGTCATCTTGCTGCATGACAGGAAAGGGCAGAAATGCCCTGTATTTAAGAGAATACAGCACATTCCTACTTCGTCCTTGTTCTGGCACCTTTTTAGCTGCCTAGCACCAACGCAGGCACTCTTGCACCATGGTGCAATGGTGCCTGCGTTGCACGCAGGATTGTTTTTGTTCAGGAACGGGGCACCTTCGTGCACAAAAACAATCCTGAGAGGGCTATTCCACTTTTTCTGTGTGCTGTAGAATGCAGCACACATAGAAAGAGGACGTAACAAGGAAAAATAAAGATATTTGTCCTCATTATGCCTCCCCTGAGAAGGGGTGTCTTTATGGAGCAGTGATGATAAATCTGGATATGTGACAAAATCCATGGGCAATGCCCATGGAACGCCTTCCCAGGGCAGAGTAACGCAATGCAGCGATTTGCGATGCACTGCGTTACTCCAGATTAATGAAGCCACAGAAAGCCACGCAAGGTGGACTTGTGTGCCTTCATCAATAGCTTTTGGGGCTTGCGTCACGCTTGCACCACGTTGCGTGGTGGAAGAGCAAAATAACTCCCCAAGTAAATATGTCCCTTTGTTTTCAACTTTGTGCACAAGGGTAGCATGAGAGTGTCAAGCAGAAGCAACATGAGCGGTCATCCAAGAGGATCTCGAGCCAAACCAGAGCTTGTCCACCTCTACAAAACGGAGATTTACAGATGAAAATGTTGAGAATTGTGTTTTACCATTACAAAGTTTTTAAAGTACAATTCAGTATACAAAAAAAGCACAATTCTCTTGACCCTGCCCTGCATCGCTAACACTCACCAAGAATAGGAATTCCAGAATGCTGCTTTGTCTGATGAGGTCTAGTTGGGATTTAAGATGTGCCATCTGTGTCATCATCACAGCCACTGGAATTATGCGGCAGTGGAGGGCCAAATCACACAAAAGGGTTGAATAAATTATGCGCCAAGAAAAGGCATATTATACTGTATATTTTATGATAGTTTGACTTCATTATTTTGTCAATTTTAAACTTGTTAACACGGTTTGGGCATTAGTTGCTCCTTTCTAGTGCCAGTTTAACACCCAAATGTAGTGATAAACAACAGTTTATAAACAGTAGTGATAAACTACGTGTTGCTGCGTTTTTAGTAACTTTTGAACCGTTTGAGCTAGAAACATGTTTTTTGGGGGAGATCTGCAGATTATGCAGCAGGTGATGCGAAAATCACAGCGGCTGTACAATCGCATAATTGCAGTGGCCCTTGTCATCATTCACTGGATAACCGCTGTAAGATTCCTGTGTTCATGATCGAACAGCTCATTGACGCTAGGTGTTTTTCAGTGCATTCTGCTAAATCTAATTGCGATTTTATAATGGAACAAACATGTCTAAAAGTCCAAAAAATGCAAAGAAGAAACCTGGACTGGTTAAGTGTCTCAAGGGTTGAACCGTGAGAGCTTTGCATTATTTGCATTGGAGACGAGGCAGCATAAACACGTTGAAAGCTAAAATATAATTTTTGGCTAAACAAATGCGAGTGTCATGTGGGTTGGCATATATATATTTGAGCCTTTCAAAGATTTGCTGTTGAGGAGGGTTAACATATGACTCCTTTTATCAAGGACAGACCTTTCTAGTTCTAGGCTTTCATTTATTCCCTAAGTGCATTCTGGGATTTGTAGTCCTGTTGAGTTGATTTGAAACAAATTGTCTATCCTGAATGTTGTGTCCTCGAGTCATAGTGTCATTGTTATCATACTGGTCATTGAGCGCCCTAGGATTAAGATCCATGCATTTAGTTTCAGCCGTTTTAAGAAGGCTGAAGCTAACACATATACTGGCATACCTAGTATATGGTATGTAGGCACGCTTGTGCAGGTTAATGAGAGGAGGTTTTTGCCTTATAGCTGGTGCATTCTTGCCAGCCCTTCTGAGTTACGAGGGAGATTAATGATCTTTTAATTAAAAGATGGCTTCAATTTAGCTTTCTCTTGCATATACCTTCCTATACTTTAATTCTAAACAAAAGGTTACATTTAAATTCCTTTGATTTTCAGTTCTAAACCTTCCTTTGTTCTGTTCCCAAATTATATCATGTATGCTGTTGTCAGTGACATGTGCTGTGCCATTCCGATGGCCAACATAACAAGGTTGTGGAGGCATGCTGTACTCTGTATGCTTTACAACAAACAAATGATGGACGGAATGCTGACAATGCAGACATTCTCCCCCAGTCAAGAGATCTGGGTTAAATCCATCGTTCTTTTGCCCACTACACCACCCCAGTTTAGACATGGCCATATGCAAATCAGTCTTGACCCTGTGCCTCATGGGAACAGTCCAGCCCGAACTGCCAAGCCATGTCTTCCCTGGACCGGAATCAAGCATCCTAGGACCGGTTTCTGGCTATCAGCCGTCATCAGCCAGGATAGCTTGACTCCAGTGGCGTAGTGAGCACGGGTCCCACGTCTGGGAATACCCATCCCACTTAGGGCGAAATGCGTTACAACAAACAAATGATGGACGGAATGCTGACAATGCAGACATTCTCCCCCAGTCAAGAGATCTGGGTTAAATCCATCGTTCTTTTGCCCACTACACCACCCCAGTTTAGACATGGCCATATGCAAATCAGTCTTGACCCTGTGCCTCATGGGAACAGTCCAGCCCGAACTGCCAAGCCATGTCTTCCCTGGACCGGAATCAAGCATCCTAGGACCGGTTTCTGGCTATCAGCCGTCATCAGCCAGGATAGCTTGACTCCAGTGGCGTAGTGAGCACGGGTCCCACGTCTGGGAATACCCATCCCACTTAGGGCGAAATGCGTTACAACAAACAAATGATGGACGGAATGCTGACAATGCAGACATTCTCCCCCAGTCAAGAGATCTGGGTTAAATCCATCGTTCTTTTGCCCACTACACCACCCCAGTTTAGACATGGCCATATGCAAATCAGTCTTGACCCTGTGCCTCATGGGAACAGTCCAGCCCGAACTGCCAAGCCATGTCTTCCCTGGACCGGAATCAAGCATCCTAGTACCGGTTTCTGGCTATCAGCCGTCATCAGCCAGGATAGCTTGACTCCAGTGGCGTAGTGAGCACGGGTCCCACGTCTGGGAATACCCATCCCACTTAGGGCGAAATGCGTTACAACAAACAAATGATGGACGGAATGCTGACAATGCAGACATTCTCCCCCAGTCAAGAGATCTGGGTTAAATCCATCGTTCTTTTGCCCACTACACCACCCCAGTTTAGACATGGCCATATGCAAATCAGTCTTGACCCTGTGCCTCATGGGAACAGTCCAGCCCGAACTGCCAAGCCATGTCTTCCCTGGACCGGAATCAAGCATCCTAGGACCGGTTTCTGGCTATCAGCCGTCATCAGCCAGGATAGCTTGACTCCAGTGGCGTAGTGAGCACGGGTCCCACGTCTGGGAATACCCATCCCACTTAGGGCGAAATGCGTTACAACAAACAAATGATGGATGGAATGCTGACAATGCAGACATTCTCCCCCAGTCAAGAGATCTGGGTTAAATCCATCGTTCTTTTGCCCACTACACCACCCCAGTTTAGACATGGCCATATGCAAATCAGTCTTGACCCTGTGCCTCATGGGAACAGTCCAGCCCGAACTGCCAAGCCATGTCTTCCCTGGACCGGAATCAAGCATCCTAGGACCGGTTTCTGGCTATCAGCCGTCATCAGCCAGGATAGCTTGACTCCAGTGGCGTAGTGAGCACGGGTCCCACGTCTGGGAATACCCATCCCACTTAGGGCGAAATGCGTTACAACAAACAAATGATGGACGGAATGCTGACAATGCAGACATTCTCCCCCAGTCAAGAGATCTGGGTTAAATCCATTGTTCTTTTGCCCACTACACCACCCCAGTTTAGACATGGCCATATGCAAATCAGTCTTGACCCTGTGCCTCATGGGAACAGTCCAGCCCGAACTGCCAAGCCATGTCTTCCCTGGACCGGAATCAAGCATCCTAGGACCGGTTTCTGGCTATCAGCCGTCATCAGCCAGGATAGCTTGACTCCAGTGGCGTAGTGAGCACGGGTCTTTGTTCAAAGAATAAATGAGAAACGGAAGACGGGCATAAACCGGAGTTCAGGGACGTCAGTGGTCAAAGCACAAACAGGAGTGAGTTTGGATAACTCGGAGGACAACTTGACGGAGGTCTTCATGGTTGCATCTGACACCCATGTGTGGTTTGAGAAGTCAACAATCTGGTCGAAACCCCTGAAGAAGGGTCAGATGTGATTGACCCGAAATGCATTGGGTGGATGTCTAATGTGCTCATGAAGAATAATTTTCATTATGTATAAAGAAATGTGGAAATTACATTTCAACCACATTATATTGGATAAACTTTCTTGAAACTCAATCTATGAAATTAATAAATTGATGAAGAAACTTGACAATTTCATTGTTTACTGCGCGCCCTCGTTTTGTGAGAAGGTGACTCTCCTCACTACATACTGAACTCTACGTATAACCCATGCCCTGGGGTCCAGTAACAGCCCATTTGAGTTATCTGAGTAAACAAAAGTGTGGAATATTGTGGGAAAAGATCATGCATTTGTTATTTACACAATGAATACTTAAATTAATCACTGTTGTATACGTTTGATTTCAAAATACATTGTTTATTTCGCTATTAGCTGTGTAGTAGTCTTCACTCTTGGTACTGGCACTTGGAGTGTGTCTTTAAAATTAACATTTAAACATACAAATAAACACAAAAAGAAAAGTGGACATAATTGGCAAGCTTTTTCTTACATTAACATATAGGTAGCAACTAGAACTGTTTGCTACCAAACAACACGGTTAGGCAGTACAATGTTTGCGATGCATTCTGCATATCGCCGGTGACTCAGCCCCCGGCTCTAGTGGATGGAGGACTCCATCGCACCGACTAGTGGTAGGCTACCGCCCCCAGTGCGACCAGATTGCCCCACGCGGCACACTCAACAAGCTTATCTCCCTGACAGCTGTTCGACTTCAGGCATAGTGGACCAATACTTTCGCCACCTGATTCTCCGCTCTTGTTCAAGCAAATTCCATCCCTGGATACCCCTACAATATAATTCCATGCCATTGGCACCAAGGCATTCTTTTCTTCCAATGTTCTGAGGAGGCCCACAGTTACAAGGGCCGAAACGTGTCAACATCATATTTGGAGGAGCCATCAAACCTTAAAACTACCAAAAAACAATATGTGTACATTTTAAAAGTAATAGAGGACAGGATTGTCCTCAATGTGATACCACCTAAAGGGCTACCTCCTATGTAAACTGCCTATTAAATTGCGTTTATTTGTTTGTTTAAATGTTAAGTTTAAAGACACTCCAGGTGCCAGTACCAAGAGTGAAGACTGATAAACAGCTAATGAGAAAATAAACAATGTATTTTGAAATCAAACGTATATAACAATGACTATTTTAAGTATTCATTGCGTACATAAAGAACGTACGATCTTTTCCTACAATGTACCATACTTCTGTTTACTTATATTTTGCCCAGGGATTATGGGCTCACTAGGGCAACCCTTAGATGTGTACTTTTAAATTATCTGAAAACGGGCACAGTACACCTCTGACTGGCCTGCGGCCCTCATTGACTGCTGGCTGATCACAGTTTAATAGCCTCTGAATGGCTCCTTGGTCTGGGGCATGATGTTTTCCCAGAGCCAGGAGCCACAGGCACAGTCCTCTCTGCGCTAGCCCAAGGTGCAGCAGGTGCAGTCCAGCAAATGGTGCAGCCTCTCTATGTGCAGCCCAGAGGGCAGCAGGTCAGCCCTTCCTTGGCCCTTGTTCCACTTCTGATGTGATAAGAGGTGGGGGGTGCCAGGGGCGCCATATTTATTCCCAGAAAGTGCCCTGGCGGGATGTTAGAGTCACTAGCCAATGAGAGGTTATCTCCCTCTTGGAGATGACTTTCTGGCTATGTGTGACATCTAACAATCCCAAAGAGCACTATACTGTCCCATCTAAAAATGTCTGGACCCTTCCTCGGATATCAGGAGCTTGGCAGTCCACTCTTGAGGTGTGGCTACCAGAGGGCCACACATCAATGGGATAACCAGTTTGGGCACTGGGTTTCCTTCTCTGTCCCTGTCACCAGCCTGTCTACCTGAACAAAGAACAGCCCCTGAGGAGTGTGAACATCATCTGCCCACCAAAGGCAGCTTCGCCTTTTGGCCTAACACCCTGAGTGGTTTCCTGCGAAGGGGAGATAACACCTCGCCCTGTGGCAGGCTGCTATTGTTCCTAAGCCTGGGAGTCATTCACACTACCCCCCAGGGGGCAGAATGCTGTCTGTTGGCCAGTGCCCGCGTGAGGCTCCTGGACAGCTGGCTCACAGAGTAGCAACTTTCTAAAAGTTGCATTTCTTTAATAGTGGAATTAAATTCGACCTGGGTATCAGGTTGGGTTTAATGCCACAATTAATTTGATACCTTACAGTACCCAGCTAGGTAGTCCTATTCATAAGTTAGCCAGGTTGAGAGGTCTGATGGTAACCCTGTGTTAGACAACGGGGCTTCGAGCCTTTCCACAGTAAAATTACAATTTAGAAATGTTGCCCTTAAGACATATATAAAATATATGTTCTACTTAATAATATACAGCTCCCTGCCTTAGGGCTCTATAGGCCTTCCCTAGGGGAGACTTACATATATTGTTGACGGAAGTTGAGGAAGGTGGGGATTTGCCGTTAGTTTAAAAGGCAAAGTCAAATTAGCAGTGTTTCCACTGCCCTTCCAATCTGCAATGGTAGGGTGGGAGGCATTTTGTACATTGTCACACACAGGTTGGCATAAACAGTGCTGCAGCCCTCGGTGGAGACTTACATGCCCTCGGTACCCTGGTCACTATATACTAGGGACTTATAAGTAAGCCAGTCCTTTCCAACTGGGTACAGCCAATTCAACATATACTTTGTAATGTTTTAGTACACTGCCAGTGAGATCTGATTAGCAGGCCCCAGTACACTGTCAGAGTCAATGAACCAGCACGATCAGTCCAAAATTGGGGGGTGTACATGCGAGAAGAGGCATTTCCTTACACTCTCTGTAGCTGTAGGATTGATATAACATAACTCTACTGTCAGTGTGAAAGATGTGTGTACATTTTTACTTTGCACTTCCTTTTTAAAGGAGATTCTTTGCTATACTGTATGACAAGTAAAATAGCTAGAAGGTGAGATGAAGGAAAATGAAGGGAAGTGGAAGGCAGAAGTAAATGGAGATGATTTTATTATTTTAGCATTGACAGGAGACCAACTTAGCAAAAGTCAACTTTGGACAAAACCTCAATAATCTGTAAACAATCTGCATGTTTGCACGGGTACCAAACATAAAGTGCATTTGGTGCTTTGGCTCCAGGACAGTAATACTTTATTATTTGTATAAGGGTATCACAATAGATATATTGCAGGCTGTTAGAAATTGTGTTCATGGTTGACTGAGGTATAAGCCCTGGTCAAGCAGTAACCACTATCCTAGCCAGGGTAAGGCACACACACCCTAACCTATGCTCAACCTCTGGTATCTAGGAACAGAACAGTCAGGCTTAACCCGGTTTGATAAATAGAGTTTAATTTTATACATAAAATAAGACCAAAGTGCCAAAAATCCAATAAGTAGCACCAGACATATGAATTTTTAAAGAATAAACTGTAAAATAGCGCTTAGAAGCATAAAGTGCCAACTGGGGATATATGGTCACATGGGACTTGGCCAAATCCAAAAGTTCAGGCCGACCGCGATGAAGCACGGGTCAGATACAGTCCCAGGTTAGTCCCACTAATGTTTTATCTTCTCAAGTTTTGTGCCAACAGTCCAGTTTGCGGGGAAGAGGTTCGCTGAGAGCAAGAGGAATATCGCTGGCAATGGTCGGCGTGGCGCAAAAAGCAGGCTGGGCATTATGGATGGACGGGCTAGAGCCTCGTGATGACAGTGTATGCCAGCAGACGATGCTTGCTGTGTGAAGAGACAAACTTGAGGAGGCTCGCGCTGATCCTTTTTGCAAGCGGCGTGGTTCCGGAGCGAACAGGCTCATTCGCGTAGAGCCTAAAAGCTTGACTCTAAGAGCTTAAAAACCACTTTCAAGGGTCCAGATCCATCCTGAGATGTGCTTCTTGGGGGTCAGGAGATTGTTGAAGACGGGTCCAGGAGCTGAGGGAAGCATGTTATGTTCCTGATGCTCAGATCAGGAGGCCAGTAGACTAGCCCTTTTAGTCCCTCTGTGGTCCTGGGTTCAAGATGGGTTCCAGGTCCAGTTCTTCCTCTCCAGGCAAGAGGGCAGCAGACAGCAGGTCAGAATTACAAGGCAGCAGCCCTTCAAAGTGGCACTGCAGCAGAGTGGCAATCCTTTCAGCAGCAAAGCAGTTCTTCTTCCTGGCAGAGTATCCACAGGCCCAGAGGTGTACTGAGGTGGGGATGTCGCAGGTCCAGTACTTATATCCAGTTGTTCCTTTGAAGTGGGTGAGACCTCAAAGACAATCCTTTGAAGTGCACAGAGTCCCTGTCCTTCCTGCCCTTGCTCCAGGCTCTCTACAGGAAGTTATGCAGCCCTCTGTGCATGTACAGGACACAGCCTGTTCAGGTGTAAGTGAGGCTGTGCCTAGCTCCTCCCTCCTATCCTTCTAGTATGGCCTATCAGGTCACACCTAAGCTCCCATTATGTGTGGCTGTCTAAGGGGAATACACAAAGCCCAGCTGTCACCCACCCCAAACATGTGAGCAGAAACAGACAGCAGGCACTAAATGGCTAAAGTAAGAAAATGACAAATTTCTAAAAGTGGCATTTTCAGAGTTTGCAATTTAAAATTCAACTTCACCATAAGTTGTGATTTTAAATTGTGATTCCAGAGACACCAAACTTGGAGATCTTTTCACTTCCCAATTAGAAATTACACCCATAAAATGAAATAAGGTAATCCCAATGTTATACTGTGGGAGATAGTCCTCCGGAGTAGCGAAAAACAAAGATGGGAGGTTTTCACTACCAGGATATGTCCTGCATTTTAAATATAATGCACCCAATCTTCTGGGTTGTTCAGGGCTGACCTTATGGGTGACCTATATGTATAAAAAAGGAACTGTTTGGACCTGGCAAAAGGTCTATTTTGGCAGGTTGAAATGGCAGTTTAACTACACACGCAGGCTCTGCAATGGCAGGCCTGAGGTGCTACTTAAGTGGGAGGCACCATCAGTGTTAAAGGCCCACTAGTAGCATTTAATCTACAGGCCCTAGGCACATGCAGTGCACTGTACCAGGGACATACAATTACATCAAATATGTCAATTAGGTATAAGCTAATATTGCCATGTTTAGAGGAGAGAGCACATGCACTTTAGCACTGATTAGCAGTTGTAAAGTGCTCAGACTCCTAAGGCCAACATAAACAAGGTGAGAAAAAGTGGAGGAGGAAGGCAAAAAGTTTGGGGTGACCCTGCAGAAAGGGCTATTTTCCAACACAGGCCAATAACTCAAATCTCATCATCAATTGAATTTACAGAAGGACAAACAGCATCATCTCTTTTGTGCGAACACCTTGGCTTAATAAATCATCCCCCTCAGATGGATTGCAGTGTGCAGTTTCTCATCACTGTCTCCTGGCTTCCCTTGCTCCTTCGGCCCCCGCACCCGCACATGGGCCTGCATTGATTTAGAACTGTAGCAGTTCCACTAGGGATCAGGCCAGAATTAATTACTTCTGAAGCCTCACAATGCTTCCAGGGATCTGAAGAATAGAGAAATTGATTTTTTGAAAATATACTGATGCAAGGAGATAGGATCCACAAGACCATGAGGGAACAGGGAGAAGGAGAGGGAGGAAGAGAGAAAGAAAGATCAAGAGAGAGAAGACAGAGAGAGGCAAAGAAAGAGGCAGTGAAAGAAACAGATACAGATTGAGACAGAGAGAGAAAAACAGATACAGAGAGAAATAGACGGAGAGACAGATAAGGAGAAGAGAAAGAGACAGAGAGACATGAAGGAAGAAAAATAGAGAAAAGATGTTTGTTTGTGAACAGCTTATACCAAATGAGAGAAAGAGGACAGATACAGCGTAGGGAGCTGGCTTTTCATGTAGTATGCCAAAATGAGGTATACTATGTAGAAACTCCAGACCACCTTACTGGCTTAAAGGGTTCAAATTAATAATCCCAAATGCTCTAATTTGTGGTAGTGTGGGCAAGCAGTTTAGACTTATCAGAGAGCAGTGTTAATGCATTTGTTGAACACACAAAGTCAATAAATGAGACACACACTCAAGAAGAAACTCGAGATCAATTTAGAAAAATATAAAGTATTTTATATTTAACACCAAGAACTTCATAATTGGGTAAGTACTTTGCGTAATAGCATTTTTTAACAGGTAAGTAAAATGTTCACTCAAATGCATTTTTATGTGGTAATGCTTTCCTATTGAGAAAAAGGCATGTGCTGCATATGGATATTTGCAAATGATTCTCAGGGGTCCCCTGATGAACTTAAGGTTCTAGGGGGCCATGGTCAAAGTGGCGGCTGGTGAAGTCTGAAAGTAGTGAGGCGCAAGATAAAATCATTGGGCCCGATTCACAGAACAAACTTAAGACAAAATCCTAAACTTAGTACCATTTTGGTATTCACAGAATGCACTTACTACTTCTGGTATTCACAGAATGAACTTACTACTTTTTCGATTCACAGAATAAACGTACTACTTTTGCTATTCACAGAATGGATTTACGACTACTAAACTTACGTCCGCACTCGGGCCGGAAATTCCGGCCCGGAGGCGGAGCTTCTGGCCCGGAGGCGGAGCTTCCGTCCCAGAGGCGGGGCTTCCGGCCCAAAGGTGGGGATTCCGGCCAGTGGCGGAGATTTAGCCATGGCCAAAATCTCCGCCTCCGGGCCGGAAGCTCCGCCTCCGGGCCGGAAACCCCGCCTCCGGGCCAGAAGCTCCGCCTCCGGACCGGAAGCTCCGCCTCCGGGCCGGAATTTCCGGCCCGAGTGCGGACGTAAGTTTAGTAGTCGTAAATCCATTCTGTGAATCGCAAAAGTAATAAGTTTATTCTGTGAATCGCAAAAGTAGTAAATTCATTCTGTGAATACCAGAAGTAGTAAGTGCATTCTGTGAATACCAAAATGGTACCAAGTTTAGGATTTTGTCTTAAGTTTGTTCTGTGAATCGGCCCCATACATTTTTCTGAGTGAGAAGAAAAGTAATAAAGGTGGGGGTTTGCCCTAACAAATTTCTTTTAAAAAATGGGATTAATGGTGGATTTCCCAGCACAATTTCTTTAATAAAATAATAAAAGCGCAATGGGTTTTACAGGCATTTCCAAAGTTTGGTCAAGAAAGCCTGACTGCCCCAGAGCTGCAGGCACCAAGTAAGAGACCTTCATGTAGAAAATGTAAATTTGGTGTCTCCACTGGGGCTTCATAGAGCGGGCATTGATCAGGATTAACAAATGCCAAAAGGTCTAATTATAAATTGTTGTTTAGGTTTATTAACAATTAATGAGAATAGGTAAACTACCACAGGAGGTATATAATAAAATATAACCCTGAGATAAAACTGAGATAAAACATCAAATAAAAAATTATAAAGTGTAAACTAAAGGAATGTATGAGAATTAAAAGCATTAGCCCCATTGTAAAGAAAAAATCGAGGAGTTTGAAAAAATTACCCAAAGGCACACCGCTTCTTTTCAGAGGAAATTTGAAATATCACCTGCTTAATCTCAGGGCCGATTAAAAAAGGTAAACTTAGACCTGAAATCTAACTTTAGACCTGAAGTCTAACTGAAGTCTAAGTTTAGACTTCTGGTTTAAAGATATAATTTAGATCTAACTTAGACTTCAGGTTTACCTTACTGAATAAGGCGCTCAGTTTTTTGGGTGCTGTTGATATCAGTCGCGATAAGGTGGCTTAACTGTATTTGCAGATAAAGACTAGGCAAACAGAAAAGCATTCTACAGTACTCCACATAATATGCATCTAGGTCACAAAGTATGGTGTTACTCTGAAAATCTGGCAAGGTCTGGGAAGGTGCATTTTAGTGTCATAAATCGACTCTGTGATACACACTCAAGTCTACAGATGAACCCACAAGACTATATCAGTTGAATCTCAACTCTAGAAGCATGGAAATGGAAACCAAGAGCTCAACCCTTGACTTAAACCCCGACGTTTAAAAAACCCAGAAATAAATTAGAATGTTAGCATATCTGTAGCCATGCACGTTAAGCGTTATTAAAACTGATATGCTAGTAAATATAATGGAAAGCTGCCCCACAGAAGGAGCTGCGACTAATACTGTCAGTGGGCAAAGGTTGGGAACTTAGCTTTAAAAAAAATGCAAACTTAGTTATTGTTTGCACTACAAAAGAAAGCAAAAAGTGATTTATAAGCACTCTTTTTTTCTCTCAGAGTTTGATATAGCTTAAACTTGACTCGAAGGTGTCGGGTATCAGAGCACTTCACACGAGCACAAGTTGCGTTACATGAGGACACATTCGAAATCATCATAGTCTTTATTCGAAAATTCAAATTTCATAAAAGACACAAGTATCACATAAATACAAGTACAATAAAAGCACCCTAATGGATGCAAGGAACCATAAAATACATCATATAATAAATATTAAAATATGAATATAAAAAGAGATTAAACAGTAATTCAGATGACTAGATGGTGGAATAACATATATAAATACAAAAAGATAAAACAGCAAGAGTACTCCCTGGCCCTACCGTACAAGGCTCACTTGAGAACTAGCAGAGTGAGCGTACCGATTTATTCATTAAATTCCATGCCCAGCCCAGATATTTGGCAAGACCAATAGAAATAATCGGAAGGGTATTAGTACGTAAGATCCTTAGGGCCGCAAGACTACTCCTTGTGCCCAAAACCCTACACAATGGAGACAACCAGATACGCCTAGGGTCAATATAGACGGGGCAGACAAACAGAAAATGGCCAATTGATTCAGACTGCATGCCACATGCGGGGCATGTATCATTACCAGCACTCGACCACCTACTTGTAAGGGACCTGAGTGGCAAGGAACCTACTCGTAGCTGAAAATATAATTTCCTGTCACTTGGTTTAGTAATCAAGTCCCAGTAGGTTTCTAGGGCTGGAGTAACCTTTATCTCTAAGAACCAGTTAGTCATCCAAGAACCGTTGACTTGGCTCCAGGTCTTATAATCAATATGTTCCCAATATAACATTTTCAAAGAGCTCTTTGAGGGGAATATCGTTGTCGTTTGATCATTCCACAACCCCACCAAGCCCAGGTCTACGAGGGCCGCACGTATCTTCCTCAGCCAACCAACCTTATGAAAAGTATCAGACTTGATGACATCCAAGAGCCCCCTGGCATAAAACGAGAGCTCCGGAGTAGTCCACAACCTCCGCCAGTATAAAACCGGACGGAGATTGGCTAGTTCCAGGATAGCTCTCCTACCTAGATCATATCTTAAAGGGACCAAGGGAGTACTCTGGGGAAGGCCTGTAATACTACGTAAGAATTTATTTTCAACTACCATTAATGGGCTCAACGAGTCAAGACCCCATAGCTCAGCCCCATACAGAACAGAGCTTAGAGCCTTTGCCTCATAAACTTGGAGATCAGGTTTAATCGGCTTGGTGAGAGAGGTTTTGAACTCGTTGAGTAAGACCCCAGTAATTTGCCGAAATTTCAGGGAGGTTGTCATGATATGCTTGCTCCACTTGTTGTCATTAGATATGTGCATACCAAGATATATAAAACTATTGACCTCCTCTAGTGGCTGAGCATTCATGAAAAACTTCCTCGCTCTATAACTAGAAGGTGGATTAAAAACCATGAGTTTGGTCTTAGACACATTTACTTCCAGACCCTGGGCTAAACAAAAATCGTCAAAGACAGACAGGGCTCTTTGCAGACCACTTGGGGTTTTTGACACAATAAGAGTGTCGTCCGCAAACATCAATATTGGGGTAACTATCCCTGCCAGCTTGGGAGCATCTGTATGAACACTGAGCATAAGATCTACAATCCCGTTTATATACAAAGAGAAGAGCGTCGGAGCCATAGTACAGCCTTGGCGTACACCACGCTCAACTGGGAACTCAGGAGTAACATCATTAAAACCTCCCCATTGAACTTTAGCAAAATTGGACTCGTGTAGTCTCATAACCAGAGTCAGGACTTCCGGGGAAAGTCCCAACTTTGCTAAGACAAGCCACAGCCTAGAGCGTGGGACTAGGTCAAAGGCAGCTCTTAAGTCGACAAAAGCAACAAAGAGACTGCCTTTCCCCAGAGCCACAACCTTCCAATATAATTGGATAAAGCGAAAGACCTGGTCCACTGTGCTGATGGATCTACAAAAGCCAGCTTGAAATGTAGATAAAACCCTGTTGTCCTCTTCCCAATCTAATATTAGATTCAAGACCATCCTCCCAATGATCTTCTGAATGGTGTCTATCAGACTAATGGGTCTGTAGTTACACGGGAGAGCCTTATTGCCTTTTTTAAAAACTGGAATAATAATAGCGCCCCCCCACGATTTTGGTACAGGGGCACCTTCAGCCACCGCGTTGGCCACTAGTGCAATGTACTTGCTCCAACAGGTTCTATTCTGGAGAAAGACATCAGACGGAACTCCGTCAGATCCAGGTGCACGTCCGGTAGCTACTGAGGCCAATGCTATTAAGGCATCTTTAGGACTGAAAGGGCCTTTGCTGTAAAGAAACGTATGAGATTGTTACAGAAGGAATATGTGAAAGGCTACAGGCATAGTGGGGCTTAAAATACTTGAGCCACTCGTCCTGGGCCACATAATTTAGAGGAATATCAGGCTAGCCACCCCTATTCCATTTAATAATATTCCAAAACCTTCTAGGATCATTCCCATAACTGGCTCCCTTCAGATCTTGCCAATTCTTTTTGGCTTGCACAAGGCATTTTTTGTAAGCCTGCCTTGCCAACTGGATGTAAATCCTATTGCTACTTGAAAGAGCAGCAGATAGATTCGATCTAGCATTTCTACATTCCCTATCGTACCAACGGAGCCGCCTAGGAGGGTACTTTTTATTTTTAGTGACTGCCTTCAGAAAATGTCCCTTTAATCCTTCAAAGAATAACTCATGCATGCCGGTTACTTGGGTCAAACCTTCGTCGGTTGCCAGTACGCCCTCTAGATGCAAAATAGCTCCGGCCAAGTCGGCTTCTATTTTTGCTATGGACATGTCGTTAGTCACCACCTCCCGCCACCTAAGCCTGCGCATATTATTAGAGGAGACAACTACAGGCGGGTGGAGTTCAATTACATCAGCTACAGAAGAGGTACCACTCCACCACTGGTGTGTGACACAAATGGGATTATGATCGCTCTCGACTCTGGGTTCCACCACCATATCTTTGATGGAATGCCATAAATTATTACAGCAGAGGACATAATCTATCCTACTTTTAGAGCGACCATTATCAAAAGTATTAGCACCCAACTTATCACCCTGGGTTCTACCATTCAAAGCCCTAAGACCATGCTCATAACAAAGAGAATTTATCTGAACTATGACCTCGGACCAACGTTTAATTGGGGGGAGAGCCAAAGCTGGAATATCCCACTGACGATCTTCCTCAGGATCAAGACCCCAATCCGAATCCAAAGCTAAAAGGGGTTCAAACGTAACATTAAAATCTCCTGCGATAATCGTACCCTCCTTACTACCATAGGTATCCATAAGAGAATCCAAGGTAGCCAACACTTGCGACCTTTTCCCCTTTGTCCCTCTGAGATAAAGGTTGTAAATAACCAAATCCTGCATAGAGACCAAAGGCAACCTAATTAATTGAATGTCTAAGGACCCAGTCTGCAACTCACTGGCCTTAGAGAATAGAGCCTGACGAGCCCAAATAGTTAGGCCACCCATAGGGCGGCCTATAGGGCCCTTGGATGCTGGAATATGGAAATTTAAATAGCCTGGCAAAAACAAAGGCTCAACCGACCAAGTCTCTTGGAATAAACAGACGTCAAAGTTACCTATGAACTCTATCCATACGGGAGAGTCCATCTTCGCCTTGAGGCCAGCAACATTCCAGGAAACAGGGAACCAAAACTGAATCCTGATGCCCTAATCTGGGTGTCAAGACAAGGTATGGCTACCTGGGGACTCAAAGATTGGGTGGGCAAATTTAGGACTTTTTCCCCAGAAGGGGAGGGGGTGCTAAACTGAACCTGAGAAGAGACATCAGGGTATACCTGAGGCACATCAGCAATAAAAGAAGCTCCCCCAGTAACGGATACACTAAGATGAACTACCTCCGGTCAATCTATATCGTTCAAGTTACACACACCGCTGTGGCCATTATTAGTCAAAACAGGGGTTACATGATTAAATCCTCTCCCCATCCAGGCGTGGCCCCTCCTATCCTCACGGGTAGTAAATTGCATATAGAAAAAATGTAAATCATGCACCTGGATCCCCGAATGAGACCAAGAAGGAACATGGTCACATGTGAAGCTAGCAACACGGCTATCTTTAAAGTTAATGATAATAATATCACCCGAAACATCTTTGGGTCGCGATCCTACCCAGCTAACCCTTCTGACAAACAAAATTTTCCCATCCATATTATAGGGAATAGGCGTGTTCTTGTTTAGCCAGTGGGTCACTTTGTTCTTAAGTTCTTCAAAGGATTCAGGTTTTGAACTTTTTAATTCGGGGACACCAGTTAATACCACCACATAGGGAAGAGACTGGGGAGGAAGTTGAATATGGGCCAGGGAAGAACGAGAAGTATTGTCAGTGGGACCAGTTTGTGTATCAACCTCAGTGTAATCGACTTCTGGATCGACAGTTGTCTGAGAGGCCTTCTTGGTAGGGGCGCGATTTTTGCTCCTAGGTTTTAAGGGACCAGAGCCAGGACTAACAGGAGTTGACATTGGCGGTATACCAGAAGGAACAGGAGCAGTAGGTGGTGGGGCAACTAAAGGTGTAGAGCTACAGTTATCGCTTACTTTAACAGTATCAATCAATCAATCAAAAGACCTTTATTCGAATTGCTTGAATTCATAAAAGTACAGACATAAAAACAATTCATTGATACAATATACAAGATACAATATTTTTAAAAATTTTAAAAGGGAACTAAGACAGCAATCTTTCAAGGGTTTTCCATCATATTGCGTACACGAATTATTAATCTTAAAAAGGTACTGGTACGAAAGGTCAGTTCCTCTGTATCCAGGGAGAGTAACATCAAGCGGGACTCCTCCAAGGAGAGGGGTCTTTGTTTTCTAAAATAGGGTGTTAAGAACCAATTAATATATTTTAAATAAAATTTGCAAAAAAAATAAAAAGTGCAGATCATTCTGTTTGCTGGTACCATCACAGGGGCAGGGGTTACATTCTGTAGTGTGATTATAACCCAAAGGAAAGCCCAGCGAAAATTTTATAGAACCTACCCTTAATCGAAATAACAGAGACCTCTCCCAACTAGACATAGGCAAGGTAAGATAGAGTGGGAGGGGTTGCCTGGACAGGTCATCCTCCATGTATCTGACAACAGTTGATTTGGATATTTCCCTTTCCATCCTTTCAGTTTCAAAGAGTGCATATAGTGCTTGTTTGACCTCGACCTTATCTTGACATCCGATTCTGGAGGGATCTGAAAAGAGATCTCCTTTATTCACGGCGCTTAATAATTTTAGGACCCCAGCAAGCCATGGAATTAAGAGGCCGTGATCACATTTAAGACAATCTTTAATTATGTCTTGTGTTAAGGAGGCAGCATTATTCCTCCAGATTCTCAGCCAAAATAGGGCTGGTCTACATCTGATAAAGTCGCTAATATAAGGGAGGTTCAACTCTTTGTGACAAATAAATTCAGAGGACGAAATTGGGGCACCCAGTACTTTCCTACAGAAATGTGTCTCTTCTCGTTGGATACCGGGATTTTTAGCAGAGCCCCAAACTTCCGCCCCATAAGTGGCAACAGGGATACACTGCAATCTAAAAAAATTTAAAATAGCACTGGTTGCACCTAATTTAACAGTATGTTTAACTACATTCTTTAAAGAACAAAAATTATCAAGAATTGTCTGCTCTAGGTTGTCAACTTTATCACTAACCAATTTAATTCTTTCCATAAGGGGCAGCATTAGGGAGCGAATCAGCTGCTCAATCATTGAAAGCATGTCATTGGGTTGCGGTAGGCCAAGTGGGCTATTAGAAGCCTCGCGAAATGCCGGGCGCGCTTCATGTGGGGGGGAGAGAGGGATAGACACATTTTTTGAGGTTTTGGAAATTTTACTCTGTCTTAAACCTTGGGCGTCCGTACCTCTCTTCCTCTTAGAAACAGCTAGTCTAGGTGCTTTGGTTATTTTGTTATTAGCCCTGGTTAACGGGGGAATACCCACAGGGCTTACCAGACCCTCAGTAGGGGGAGGGGGATTAATAACTTCAAGGGCACTTACACTTTGCAAAGATGTGGTGAGACTAGGGCCAGAGGTTCTATGATCCACTGACCTTGCTGGCGACTTGGCCCGAGCCAATGCGCCACTAGATGAGCGCCTGGTATACATAGGCTCGACAGAAAGGCGGCGTTCAGTGATGGAAATTTCGTGCTCCAGGACGGAAACAGCTCTAGTTATGAACTGGTCAGGAGTTCCCGTAACAGAGGCAGTACCCATTCCCCTGATATGCTAGTAAATATAATGGAAAGCTGCCCCACAGAAGGAGCTGCGACTAATACTGTCAGTGGGCAAAGGTTGGGAACTTAGCTTTAAAAAAAATGCAAACTTTGTTATTGTTTGCACTACAAAAGAAAGCAAAAAGTGATTTATAAGCACTCTTTTTTTCTCTCAGAGTTTGATATAGCTTAAACTTGACTCGAAGGTGTCGGGTATCAGAGCACTTCACACGAGCACCAGTTGCGTTACATGAGGACACACTCATTTTTGTTAGGCACGGGGAGATTAAGTGATTTGCCCAGAATCACAGGATGTTGAGCGTCGTTGCCGAGACTCGAACCCGGCTCCCCAGATTTAGAGTTGACCACCCTAACCGTTAGGGTACATCCTCTCCCCAGAGCACCCTTACTGGCTCTCTCCAATCTAACTTATTAATTGTCCTACTCTGACCATGCACATTACTTATATGTATGAATTGTATCTCTGTCAAACCTTTTTTAAATAGCAGAATGCTTTCCTGATAACATACTGCCAAAAATGTATGAATGTAGGTGCATGAATTTCCCTTTGTACTAGAGTGTTAACTTGTTAATCCTCCTTATTTGGGGTCTAAATGAAACTGCCACACAGTGAGAAGCTTATGCAGGATCAGGCACAAGGGAAAGCTTGCCCAGGGTCACACAAGGGGTCAAGTGTGAAATCTGGGAATGAAAGCAATATTCCTACCACTACAAAAATATGTGCCACCCTGCTACATCAGCCATGCCAACATCTTTCTACTTAATGAGCTCATATTTCCCTCTGTCTCCCCCTCGTGAATCAACATTTCAATCTTCTCACTTGTCTACCCTATGACTTTTCTATTTATAACTCCATTGCTCAAATCACACACTATGCTGGGTTTTCCTCTCTGACTTTCTTCCTCAACATCTTTGCATCCATTTAAGGTGATGTGAGCTACACAAATTATTACGTATATAACATTAAAAAATCTCTTATTGCCGCACTCTCTTTTCAATTACTTTTCTTGCCTCCTTTCCCTTTCTTACCTCTCTCATCAGGGGCCAGTCTCCTGCACTAAGGCCTGTACATAAACATTGCAGAAATGGCTTAACTTCGTAACTGATATTAAAAGCAGATGCATAGTCTGTTGCACTGTTGGAACAGAAGGACATTTCGTAAGTTAAGAGCTGGTGCGTGTACAGTGAGTCAAGAAAAACGTGCGCCAAAACAGTACACACTGCGTCGGCGTCAGTCTCCAGCTTCTCGTCTGAAGTGTTCGCCCCACCCTTTCACAAGTCGTCACAGTGTGACGAATTGTGAAAGGGAGCAGTAACATGACTTAATTTACTGACTGACATGTTGCCCCGGGCGCTTCAGGGCTCCAACCTGAAGCTCCCTGGATTAACTTCTCGAACATGTCTTTAGTGGGAGGAGCGCAGTGGTGATGACGGTTGCTTTATCGGACTGATGACATCACAGAATCCAGGTCTGTGAGCTCCTCAGCCCGGCAGTTTTGATTGACAGCCTGGTGAGATGGCTGCGCAGAAGTGTGCATAACTATATCCCAGAGTTCCTAATTCCACCAAAATCAAGATGTTGGATTCCTTCTTTCGTGCATCACATCAGGAGCCCACTTTAGGGGTGAGACGGGCGTGGTAGTGCACCATGCCTCCCTGCATTTTTAATATGCCACCTGTCCTGGTGCCAAATGGGCCTCAGAGCACGGGTGGCATCTCCCAGGCCTGGATGAAGCTGGGCTTGCATATCAAAGGTGGCAGGGAATTTGAAGCCTCTGGCCCTGATACTCTAAATCGCTATCCCTCCTGCTGGAGGAGATGTGAACACCTTTCTCCGAAACAAGCATTGTGTTTGGCCTCAGAGAATGCCGGCTCTCACCTGCGGGGGTCAGAAACTTGTCTGTGGTGGCAGGCTGGGCGATACCAGTCAGCCAGCACACTAGAGGCTGATAGGCTTTCAGGGGACACCTCTAAGGTGCCTCCGGGTGCATCTCTTTATAAATCCACTACTGGCATCAGTATGGATCTATTAAGACAAGGTGTTTGATACCAAACACCATAGGTTTCAGTCAAGCCATCATGTAGGTGGGAAACTCGTAATGGCCAGTGCCCATATACCTAAGATTGCTTCCCTGTTCACTTGTACTACCTAGTAATTGAACTAGACAGTGCAGGAGCATGTCTGCTCATGCAGATATGTCCACGCATGTAATATAATGCACCCTGCCTTCCGTCTACACGGCATGCTGTAGGAATGGCTTACATGCATTGCATGCAGTGTCCGTGGGCATGGCACACAGGGTGTGTGCCATGTTGTGTTTCACTTTTGTCTGCACTATTTCAACCTGCAATGGTAGTCTGCATGAGTGTGGTGGTTGGTCCGTTAGGGTAGGACAATGCATGCTGCAGCCCTTAGGGACCTTCTTTAGTACCCAGGCTCTAGGAACCAGGTGTACTTACAGGTGGGTGAAATGTCTTGCCAATTGGGGAAATATTGCACAGTTACCTTGTTTTGGGGAAAGAGCACTGGCACTGGGGACCTGGTTAGTAGGAACTCAGTGCGCTCCAGTCAAAATTGCATCAAATACAAGGCAAAAAGTGGGGGATGACCATGTCTAAAACTGGCACTTTCCTACAGACAGAGAAAGAGAGAGAAACACAGATAGATAGGTGGGGAATAGAGAAAGAAACAGATGAGGGGAGAGAAATGAGAAAATGTGTGTGCAGGCAGACAGGTTAAAGGGCCAGAGAGAGAGAAATATATGACTAGGCATGAGAGGGTGAACAATGGAGAAAGAAGTTTAACAAGCATTTGCGAGACTTCGATGTGTTGGCATTGTAAATGACAATGCCTTTTATTTATGTGTTTTGTAATCTGAAAACGGCTTGCAGGTTTTCAAAACACATAAATAAAAGGCATTGTCATTTATAATGCCAATACATCAACGTCTTTGCCAAACTGATAAGGAACTTACTGCTGCATAAATATACTGGCAGGAAATATGAGGTATCTTCAGTAAGGAAATGTATCAACAAGAGTAAGTCTTTTGTGGACTGAGGTGCATGCACAACACTTCATAATAATAATAATTATCAGGGAGTAATTGACGTGGTGGTTAATTGACGTGGTGGTTTGACCAGGGTTGCAGAGACCGCTCTTTCTTGGTATGTGGCTCATGTTGCAGTGAAGAAAAAAGATGGCAATCTGGTCGCTTATCTGTTTTCTTTTGTCTCTTCATCTATCCACTCTTATGCATTGACTTGTTGAATGAGTTTGTGTCAATAAATGTATTTGCTAAATTAATTTTTCTCTCCCATATGAAGAATGATGGAGTTTGCACTGTGAATTTGTATTAATGAGCGTTCAATTTATGACTGCAATCTTAGATAAAACTTATGAATCTTACCCAGAGTCTGTGGTTATTTCACTGAAATCTACAAAGTAGTTAGACAAATGTTAATGAGTAACAGTCCACTTTTCAACAACAACACATTACACACTCAGTCCTAGGAGTTATTTAATTTCATAGGTGCATCATACAACAAAATCACTGACTCCACTCCCTCAGCATGTGGGACCGTGACGTGGCCTAAGACATCTCTGGCCCAGGGTTGGATTGGGATCAAAAATCGGCCCGGGCACACCAAAAAAAAGTGGCCCACATTTGCGTATTGCCTTTCTGCAAAACACTGCTTCAGCAAAGTTTTATGAAAAGAAAGGGGGTGGGGGGCATGTTTTATTAACTTTACTTTGATTTTAAAAAAATGCACAGATTAGTTCACCCTGCTGAACCACACATGAATGCAAGTGAGACCACTTCTGCTTAGGACCCCTGCCCCGATCAATCAGCATACACTAATGGGGCCAGCCCAGCAAGAGAAAGGGAGTGATACCTCCGCCCATCTGCCTCTAGAAAGGCCACATAGGCACCCACTGGTGGCGGCATCCTAACAGCACAGACAGCCCCCAGGTGGCCCAGAAAAGCAGCCCACAGCTAGAACTCGGCTACCGGCCCTTCCGCCATTGCCTGAGTGCCCACGTTACCAATCCGACCCTGTTCTGGCCTCCTGCCTGGCAGAGCGTTTGACAAACTGTGAGATCGGCTTCCTTATAATTTCAAACCTGACGTCCTGTGCAAGGTGGAATCAGCCACTGGGGCGTGGTCTCTCAATCTCCTGTTGTAAGCAGATCTCCGCGTGCACACACAGATGTGAAATAAATTCCATATTTTATGAAAAGCGTTGCCAGCTATAGAGGTCAGTGCTGTGTATTTCTCACTTTTCCCTCACAGGGTATTAGTCATGCTCAGCCAATGTCCTTGCACCTCTGAAGAACGCTGAGCATGAGGTAACCGTGATGGAGCAAGGATTCAAGAAAACGAAACTTGCTAGAAGAAATCCTTCATTAACTTTTATTAGCCATTAAAACTGTAGATGAGACAAAATTAATGCGCACCAGACACCGACACATGGGGAGAAAGCTTTACGCATGCTTAATTAATGTGGAATAAAATGCAACACGACTAAAACCCTCATTAAGTTGGAAAAACGCTTTGCGCATGTGCAAACCAGAATTACGTAGAGATAACGTGACTAACTCGCTTTGAGAGGAAAAAATCTCAGGCATGCGCAAGAAAGACAAACATGTGGTCTCGAGGAACCACATGCTCGGCATATGCTTGCTTGAACTTAAAAGAAAGCTACTGTTGTTAATGCTTCTGATTAGAGAAATAAGAATAACATGGGATAGAGTAGAAGTGGGTGGCGGACAGTGAGAATTACATGAATAAGAAAATAACATCTGTTTATGATTCTTTTATTAATAGTGTGCTTTTGGGCCTGTTATGCTTATGACAGAGGGAGGAAACTGACAGTGGACGAAAACGAGTCGCGCATGCTCAGTGAATTCGTGAGATGTCCCGATGACCGAAAAGCTGAATAGCTGCCAGACGCCAAGTACAGAAGACGTGGGAAAGTGAAGATGTGTATCCCTCGTCTGTGAAGCCTGTATTGAATGAATTATTAAAATGGCAACAATATATGTATGGGAAGGAGAATCATGAATGAGCTAAAGGGGAAGGGTTTGTGAGACAATAGTACCATAATAAAAATGAATATGTCAGAATAGTGTGATGAAGACCCCCCCCCCCAGCCCTGTTCAATCACATTTCTTATTTTAACTATATTTGCAACTATTGAGGGTGGGACATGTTGAAATTGAGACTATAACTAGAGTGACTTAGATTATTGATTTTTTAGAATGAAGGGAGGAAGAGATTTGAGAGCACAGAGAGAAGATAACTGAGAGAGAGTTGCTGCTGCTGGGTCGAGAGAGAAGAAGAGATCAGACTGGGAAGATTCAGATCCATATGACAGCCTGATTAGATTGGAAGATTGCGGAAGAATATCGAGGAGTGAGAGAGTGTAAGAGAGGGATGTGCCCTGGTGCGTCTGGTTTGTAGAGAAGACTAGTAAGTATCTGGCCTGTCCTGATCCTGTCCTATAGCCTTTGTCTCCTGATTCTAACTCAGGGGAACCCACCAGTCCTCTGGCCAGAGGGGTAGTTTTCAGTATTTCCATTAGGTAAATTATTCTATCTAAAGATTTGCATATTTATTATTTTTCAAATGTATTTTTGACTTGTATCTTTTGCCTCTTCTTCTATCCACTCTTATGCATTGATTTGTCGAATGAGTTTGTATCAATGAATGAATTTGTATTAATGAGCGTTCAATACATGACTGAAATCTCAGATAAAACTTATGAATCTTACCCAGAGTATGTGGTTATTTCACTGAAATCTACAAATTAGTTAGATAAATGTTAATATCACCATCAATTAACTCAACTAATGGTCCATCGATCAGAGGAAAGAGTGTTGATTTGTGAAAGATTAGTTAGGCATTGAATATTATTCCAAATTGTTTGAGGTTGCAGGGAATTAACTAATCAGAACTTAGGCAAATTACAAAACTTGACCCCCAGCGGATTTACCAGGGAGTGTGGATGAGCATTTGGATAAATGTGTATGGGTCGATTGAAATATTTGATTTGTGAAGTGTCATCCATGGGCTTCCGCTGGATCAACAGCACAAGTGGACTGAGGGAGTGTGTGAGAGACCGCCAAAGCCTCATTGTTTCTTAATCAGTTCAAAAGGCCCATAGAATCAGTCGTTAGAAGTGAATGTATATTGACTTGACATCTCAAGTGGCAAAACACTGAGTGAAGGCTCCAGGCTGTGATATTTATAATGTCTCAAAGAGTACTTATGCCACCATATGAGAGCAGTGTTTATGCACCCTGATGCTAGCAGAGCTCATTACATAAAGCGTGGGATATGTATCAAGTCAGGCACACATCCCTCATGATGCATCTGCCCTGACCTCTGGGCCCTGCTGTGCTGTTTTCAAGGTACAGTCAGGTGTGGTGCCCTCAACAGCAACTGTGAATGCATCAGCGGCTTTCCGTGACCTGCATGGAATCCACTCTCTGCTGTTGCACTGTAGCTTCAAGGGAACCTGGGCATTTATCACGACAGGGAAGCCTCTAGTGCTCCAGCTAGAACCCTGAACTGGGTTGAGTGAAAGGGATTTCTTATCAGTAGCATTAGGGGACAGTGGTGACCTACCAGAGGTCACATCAGGTTATTTCGATCAGTGGCTAAGTCAGATTTGTGTTTGGTGCCTTCAGATCTAGATTTGACCAACAATAAAAGTCCTGCTAAGTTTAGAAAGCACTGCACCATTTGTCTTGGGAGGGATTTTCTAAGTGTTTTGATTTTGAAAAGATAGTCGATTAAGGTTTGCTGAGCGTGAGCCATGTTTAAAGCGTCCACACAGCAAACTTTTTTTGTTTAGAGAAAAGATGGAGTTTGTTATCTCTAATGCACAGGGATTTGCCTCCTGCTCGTGTCCGCCATCGATGCAGGCATAAAAAGAAACAGCAAGAGCATCTCTTCGTAATGCCGACAGCCAGACAACCGCCTTGAATTGTGACGTCACCTGAACATCACACAGGCTACGCCCACAATATTAAAGTGACCAGCAATAGACTGAACTTATAAAATAGCATCCAACAGCCTGCTTAACAAGTCATCAAAAGCCAAGAACTTAGGGGGTCATTGCGATGACGGACAGACTTCAGTCCATCCGCCATCGTATCCTATTTGGGACCACCCACTTACAAGGCGGCGGTAACACAGGGCAAATTACAATAGGACCACCACAGTGGCGGTCGCATTGCCCATGTTTTGTATTGCGGTGGGTGCTGCGCACCAGCCGCAAGGCAAAACAGACAACCCACTCATATCCCTGCACTACGTCACAGGCACCATGCATTGCCTACCACATAGTGTAGGAATATTTGGGGGGGCACCATTGGTGCCCCCCCAGTGCCTATGTCCCTGGCCCAGGGAGCAAGAGGGCCCGCTATGGCCCCCAAATCTGTTTCGACCTGCCGTTTTGCGGCGGGTTGATCGCCGCAGAACGACTGTCAGAAAGGGATATTGTAATCCCTAAGGTGGTGCCTAACAGGCACCGCCGTCCTTCTGAGACTACAGGGATGTCCGACAGGTGGTTGTATACAGACCACCTATCGGGACCCTAGCGGTCGATGTTTCCGACCACCGCCAGTCCAGAAGCCATTATAATATGGCGGGCGGAGATCCTTGTCCCGATGGCGGGGAGACCACCACCGACAGCCTGTTGGTGGCGGTCTCCACGCCATTGTAATCAGGCCCTAAATTCCTTGTGATTTATTTACTTTGTATATGTCTGTCTAAAAAGTAAGAGGTTTGTCGTTTTCACAATACAGTTTCTACTGATAGAAAGCGTGGCGGACATAAAGCATGTGTGAAGCTGAGGCAAGGAAACACAAGAAGAAGGAAAGCGGTGCCCAAACAAAGACATAAACACCTAAAGAATAATGATATATTACTTGGTCAGTGCTGCATCAGAGAAAACCAGAAACGAAAAGGAGGGACAAATACGGACGATTACCCATTGGAAATCAAGAATTTATAAAGGACACTAACAGAAACCAATACAAAGCAATCACCAAGCAATGGGCGGAGTTCAACTCCTAAAGCATACACAACAGGTCGCTAAGCAACAGAGCAAGCACAGTTTTCTCGACCTAAAAATTAGCTCTTGATTTAAAATTAGAAACCAGATCCTTATAAAGGTTTTGGAAATTGTCTTGCAGGGGCCTAGCCTGTGTTCAAAATAGACTTCTGACATATCTGGAATTCGGAAAGGACTTCTTCAATGCTCCTGATCTCATCAGAGTGTTTGAGAGTGCCCAGAGAACTCAAAGGCTTAATTATTTACCCATATGGAGATGTAGCAAGGGAATATCATACAGGACTAAATAAATGTACTGCACCGGTGTAGTGGAGAGGTGTGGTGCAGCGGCCAGGGCAGTTAACTTCGGAGCACAGGGCTGACGGTTCGATCCCCGGCTCTGGCGGTAGCTCAGCTCAGCACCGTGTGACTCTGGGCAATAGCTCACTTAATTTCCACGACGGCCCCCAGCGCCTTGAGACCCGTAAGGGTGAGTAGTTCACGCTTTACAAATACAGATTTACAATACATTTACATGTCAATTTGTAATATTCGTTAACTTAACTCTAATTCAGTCAGGACATACACGATATAAAAACATATATCACATGCAAGGGGCTGGATTGCCCTTTTCCATGACATACTCATCTTGGGATCCTGAATTTTCAGAATGTTATACTACATGGAAGGAGTGAGTAAAATGTTCCTGTAGTCACACATTCGTCATGTCTGCCATGTTACCTTTAGCACCTATTTGTGGCCTCCTCTCCTCCCTGTTCTGATGAAAGCCGTGGACCCTTTGGCCTTATTTCTTTGGGCTGAAACTTGTTGACTTTTAAATAGGGGGTATGACAATTATTTCCACAGTCACCCTTCCCTTACAATTTTGACTCATACCAGAAACACCAAGAATAAAGGCATACCTAGGTGTGCCAAGGTATTTTTATTGTAGATACCCCCGGCAGGAAAATATCCAAAGTGCTCCCTGAAATATGGTTGAGCCCATCCTGGTTTTTAGGGACCAGGATGAGATCTGATGATGAAGCATGACATGCATTACACCAATAGGGTGTGTGAGGATCTAGCAAACAAACGAAAAAGGTTGTGGACTTGGGACAACTAATTTTCTTATTTTACTTAGGATACCTTGTTGGGATATTTGTTTAAGATGGAAGGACATACCCTAGGCTTCCCTCTCTTCCCCCATATACCATTTGAGTGACCTACTGGTCTCTCCGTTGCTATATATTCTAACAGTGCAAAATATGGCTTCTGGCCTACCATTGCAGCCTGACTGTGGTGGTTTAAACACTGTAATTCCACCTGTAAAATTAAACCCTTTTGGCAGGTAAAATATTCCCTTTCAAATATGAATAACCCACTCCTACACAGGTCTAGTAGTCCCCAAGGCAGGATGCATTGTATTTTAAAGTAGGACTGTTAGACCTGACATCCTTGGCGTGGGTTTTTCCCCTATCTTTTGCCTCTGCTACCTGGATTTTTGATGCAGTGCTGGATTTTGTTTTTGCTGGTTTAGATGCTTTGGACACTCTGCCACTGCTAATCAGTGCCAGAGTGTAAGTGCTCCCTGTGTAAAATATCGTATTGATTGGATATACCTGATTGGCATATTTGTATCACCATGAAGTCCCTAGTAAAGTGCACTGTGTGTGCCAGGGCTGGTGATGACAGATGCTACTAGTGGGCCTGCAGCGCTGATTGCGCCACCCACACGAGTAGCCCTAAACGGTGTCTCAGGCCTGCAACTGCAGGCCTGCCTGCAGTCCCTGGACTGCCATGTCCTCCTGGCCAGTGTCCACACTGGCCGGGCCTAACCCTTCCCTTTTTGTACACATCAGTCATCCCTATGGAAGGCCCAAGGTACCCCCCTGGGCAGGGTGCAGTGTATGTAAAAGGTAGAGCATGTACTAGTGCAGGTATCATGCTCTGGTAGTGAACAGCGGCCATTTTGTGTGTTCACTGCTGCAAGGTTATCTTGCTCCATAGGCTAACATGGGGGGGGGGCTGGTGCCAATGGCCATCAGCCTATCTTCTCATAGGAACAAGATAAGACATGAGTGTTTGATATCCCTGAGCTCAGCATTTAATAACACATCTTTTAGGAGAGGTTGTTTTTAAATCCTGAGTTGGAGAACAGTACTTTTTAGAGAGTAGCTGTTCTCTTGTCTGACCCTTCTGTGTGCCTGGGCATGCTTGTGGATTGACTGTCTGGTTTGAGAGTGACAGGGGCTGGGGAGCCCCCAGGAGGTTGGATGAGTCAGCCCTTTGCTGAATGACTGCATTTGCAAGTAGAGTGGAGGGAGGAGATAGCACCTGGGAGTGAATAGGGCTGTGCCTGCCTGCCATACTGCTGGCTCCACCTCCTGCTGGGCGGCTGACGACTCTGCCCCTCACTCTGAAAGGAAAGAAGAAGCCAGGAAAACAAAGTGCTCCAGCAACACCCAGAACTGGATCAGACCGGGCTCAGGACCCACTTGCACAAAGACTTCAAAGACTTTTAGGGGTATAAGTACAGGACCCCTGACCACAGATTTTTAGATTCTACAATCAAGAGGAACCTCTGCTGATAGACGGGCCGCTGAAGGACTGAAGGAAGATTGCCTTGCTGTGTGCTCTAAGGGCTGACCTGTTCTGCTGTGCAACTGAAGCTGAGGAGGAGAAGGGGCCTTGCTGTGTGCTGTGACCCTGCCTACTTGACCTAACAAGACTTTGCTGTGTGCTGTGTCTTCAACTCTGAATCTCCAAGGGCCTGAGAAGAGCTGGCCTCCTGTTTTGCAACCCAGGGACAGAAAGGTTGCCAAGACTTTAAGACTCTGCTGTGTCCCCTCTGTGCTGCTGTGTGCTGCAAGGACCGTGGGCTGTTTCTACCAAGTTTCCAAGCATCTGCCCCGGGAAGTGCGCTGGCTGCTCTCTGTTTTGCTGGAGAGTGCCGCGCTGATCTTGGTCTGACACCGGTTGCCACATTGAGAAGACCGACGTGCTCATCGGCACGTGTATTGCTGTGGCCGCAGGATTGTGGGCGCCCCCGTGCTAACCGAGCCGCTGTGAGGCTTGGTGGCGTCACGATCGACCCGCTGACACGGGGCGCCGTGGAATACCCTGCCCGCGCTTCACTGCCGCAGCCTGGGGGCCCGAAACTGATCAGAAGCTGCACTTCCCCGCTCTGCGAAGCCGCGGAGGAGAGAACGAGGAGGCCGCGACCTGATTGGTTGCTGGTGGAGGCTTGGCCGGAGGAGCCGCGCTGCGAGTGGCTGACTCCGGTGACATCTAACATCGTCACTAGGGGCTCGTCGAGGGAGCCGCGACTGGATTGGTCCATCGCTCGGGAGCTGTGGAAGCCCTGCATCGAGCAGCCTGAGAGGAGCGCTTTAGTTATAAGCGCAGAGGCACCGCTAGAGGAACGTGGCTATTTAAACCCTGAGAGCCTACGAACTTATTCTTTTTCTTTGAATACGAAGTCACCCAAGAGACTAGAGACTATCTTCTTACGATCCTGACAACCCAAGAAAGCGATTAATGTGCAACCCTTTGATAATTTGATTTCCACTGCTGAAACTAGATAAAGTTATATTTTTTTATATACTCACCTGTGTGGTCTACGTTTGTGGTGTACTAGGGGGGTCATTGTAGTTGTTACGTGCAAATACTTTACACATTGCCTTGGGGATAAGCCGGTCTGCTCGAGCCAAGCTACCTAGAGGGGGAGCAGGGGTTATCTACCGTGTGTGTCCCTGTACCCTGACTAGAAGCAAGGGTCCCTATTTGGTCTAAGGTACTTACCTCTGCCAACTAGAGACCCCCAGATCTAACATTGGTGGTCAGCGGTGCGGATCAGAACCAGTATTTGCACTTGACCTGCAGTGATTCTTTGTACATCACTAGTCTAGTTAGCAGTTACATATTGCGCAAAGTTTTTGAAACCTATTTTTGGAGGACCTAGGAAGCATCATGTCTCTGAATGGAGTAGGCGAGGAGATGGAATTGCAATTTGAAGTAAAGGAGTTGCTCACATACAAAAAGGAGCAGCTGAAGCAATTCTGCAAGCAGCTAGGATGCCCAGTGAAGGGCAGCGCTAACAAAGAAGAGCTACAGAAAGCTCTAAGGGCCTGGTGGGAGGCCAAACATGTTGCACCAGAGGATTTGACTGGAGAGGAAGGTGCACAGGAGCATGGATTTGGATCCAGTGATTTGCCAGTGAATAGGCCAGCATCTAGGGCTGGCAGCACCCCTTCCAGTAGGGGCCTCTCTCCAGAGGAGCTGGAGGAGAATCAGAGGATTAGGGCCCATGAGATTGAACTTTTTAAGCTCAAAGCTCAAGCGGAGGAAAGAAAATTGCGCCTTGACAGTGAGAAGAAGGCGGAAGAGAGGAGGAATGCTCTCGCTTTGGAAGAGAGAAAACTCCAGTTGGCTCATGAGTTGAGCATGAGAGAGCTGGACATTAAAGCCAAACAGGTGGAGTCCAGTCCTAATGGTGGCAGCGCACAACCAGTACAGGCGGGTAAAGTATACATACCAAAAGATTTGGTGCAGAATTATCAGAGGGGTGAGGATATCTATGCATGGTTTCGATCCTATGAGCTTGCCTTGAAGATGAATGAAGTGCCTGAAAAGAGTTGGGGGGCAGGTTTGTGGAAACATTTTGGGGCCTCTGGGAGGGATGTCTTAGCACCCTTAGAAGCAGCAGGTACCTTAACCTACCCCACGATGAAGGAGGCCTTATGCCTCAGGTATGGGCTTACACCAGAACAGTACCGCCAGAAGTTTAGGAACTTCAAGAAACTTGATTCAAGTACTTGGGTGGAGTGTGTGAGTATGTACACGCGTGCACTGGAAGGTTGGATAAAGGGCAGCAAAGTTACTGATTATGTGGGGTTGTGTCACTTGATTAGTTGGGAGCACTTGAGTAGTCTATGTGTTCCAGAGCTGCGCCAGCATCTTTTAGACAGCAAGTTAACTGATCCCAGTGAGCTTGCTAAAGAGGCAGACCGCTGGACTAGCACCAGGGTCAACAAAGGGGTGGTAAGTATCCCAGCCAAGGGTGGACAGGGTCCCCAGCAGAAAGGTGGGGAGGACAAGGGTAAACGGAAGGAGTTCTCTAAAGGGCCCCAAAACAGTTCCCAGGAAAAGGAGTCCCAAGCCCCCAAGCCTAAGAAGTCTTGGCCCCATAAGGGCAGACAGGACAACAGACCACCGCCTACTTGCTATGCTTGTAGGGAAGTGGGGCACATCGCCCCTAAATGTCCCAAGAAACCCCCAGCACCAGCTGCTGCTCCAGTCCCAGGGTTAGCTAGTGTAGCTTTGGGAGGGGATTTTATTTCCAGTGGGGAGGAGGGATTAGCTATGATGACCCTTGTCTCTTTAGGAGACCAAGAGATGGTCCAGGATACCTTGATACCCGCTAGCACTAAAAAATACGGGCAGAAGGTGACCATCAATGGGAGGGAGATAGAGGCTCTGAGAGACACCGGGGCCAGTGTGACGTCTGTCCGGTGCCAGTGGGTGTCTGAAGAGCAAGTCATTCCCAATGTACTCCGCCCAGTAGTGGCAGCTGACACCTCAGTGCGCCTCTGCAAGATGGCGCGTGTTCCCTTTACATGGGGGGTGGTCTCTGGTACCTTGTAAGTCTGTGTCAGTGATGCCTTGCCGGTAGATTGTCTGTTGGGTAACGACCTGGAGAGTTCTCCATGGATGGACGTAGAGCACAGAACTCACTTGGAAATGTTAGGACTGCCAGCGTGGATCTGTGTATCCACACGTGCCATGACAGCCAGTAAGGGTGGATTAGTAGAACTGGAGCCTAGAACAATGGCCCAGGAACCTGCCAGGAGAGGTAGGGGCAGAGGCCGCGGGAAACCGGCCCCCACTGTTCCCACGGTCCAGGAGGAAGCAGAACCTGAGGGGGATGCCCTGGAACCTACAGGGGAACAGGTGGCCGAACTGGGGGAATTGCCTGAGCTGACCCATTGGCAGCAAGAGGGTGGTCCCTCCAGGGAGGAATTCTGCCAGGCTCAGAAGGAGTGCCCTTCTCTCATTGGTGTGTGGCAGCAGGCTGCAGACCAGGCAGCGGGCCTAGGGTCCAAGGAACATTTGATCTACTGGGAGGATGACTTACTTTATAGTGAGCCTAAGTTTGCTGAGCCCGGTGCAGCCCGTGTGCTGGTGGTACCCGAGCGCTTCAGGAACTTCTTACTGGGCCTGGCTCATGACGTGCCTCTCGCAGGACATCTGGGGCAAGACAAGACCTATCACAGGCTTGTCACCCACTTTTACTGGCCCCAGATGAAGAAGCACGTCAGTACCTTTTGTAAGTCTTGCCAAACATGCCAGGCCAGTGGTAAGAGCGGAGGAAAGTGCGTGGCACCCCTCCAACCTTTTCCTGTGGAGAGCACCCCTTTTGAGCGGGTGGGCATTGATATCGTAGGGCCCCTGGACCCCAAGACTGCCTTAGGCAACAGGTTCATCCTGGTCTTGGTGGACCACGCCACCCGGTACCCGGAAGCAGTCCCTCTCAGGACAATCACAGCCCTCGTGGTGGGCCGTGCATTGATGGGGATCTTTTCCCGCGTGGGGTTCCCCAGAGAGGTGGTCTCCGACTGGGGAACCAACTTCATCTCTAGGTACACAAAGTCTCTGTGGGAGGAGTGTGGGGTAACTTATAAGTTCACCACTCCTTACCACCCTCAAGGGAATGGGTTGGTTGAAAGGTTCAACCGCACCCTGAAAGGTATGATTATGGGCCTAGCGGAGCCCATGAGACGGAAGTGGGAGGTCTTGTTACCATGCCTGTTGTTTGCCTACAGGGAGGTGCCTCAGAAGTCCTTAGGGTTCAGTCCCTTTGAACTGCTGTATGGCCACCCTGTTAGAGGACCTCTCACACTGGTGAAGGAGGGGTGGGAGAAATCCCGTGGGAAAACCCCCCAGGATGTGTTCAGCTATGTGCTGGCCATCCGCAACCAGACACAGCGCTTCAGGAAGCTCGCTCAGGAGAACCTAGAAGCCAGCCAGGAAGAGATGAAAAGATGGTACGACCAGAATACCACTCTGGTTGAATTTCATCCTGGGCAGAAAGTGTGGGTGATGGCGCCGGTGGAGCCTTGTGCGCTCCGTGACAAGTGGACTGGGCCATACGAGGTGGTAGAGCGCAAGAGTGAGGTGACCTACCTGATCAACATGAAGACTCCTAGGCAGCCCCTGAGAGTCTTGCATGTGAACCGCCTCAAGCCGCACTTTGAGAGGTCTGAAGTGACAATGCTCATGGCTACAGATGATGGTGGGGAAGAGGATAGTGATCCTCTCCCTGACCTCCTGGCAGCCAAGGAGCAAGACGGGTCTGTGGATGGTGTGGTCCTCTCGCCCACCCTAACCCCAGAACAGCAGAGAGACTGTCGCCAGGTGTTTGGTCAGTTTGCCTCCCTGTTCTCCCTGACCCCAGGTGTCACCAATTGGTGCGTCCATGATGTGGACACTGGAGATAGTCTACCGGTGAAACAGAAGTTTTACAGAGTAGCTGACAAGGTCAGGGCCAGCATCAAGGAAGAAGTTTCCTAGATGTTGGCGTTAGGGGTAATTGAGCCCTCCAGCAGTCCCTGGGCTAGCCCAGTGGTCTTAGTTCCCAAGAAAGCTGCTACACCCGGTGGCCCGCCAGAACTTCGGTTTTGCGTGGACTACCGTGGGCTCAATACGGTCACCAAGACTGACGCGCACCCCAACCCCAGAGCGGACGAGCTTGTGGATCGGTTGGCGGCTGCCAGATATCTCAGCACCTTTGATTTGACTTCAGGGTACTGGCAGATTGCCTTAACTGAGGGGGCAAAAGAGAGGTCGGCATTTTCAACACCAGAGGGGCATTTCCAGTTTCGCGTCATGCCCTTTGGATTGAAAAATGCCCCTGCCACCTTCCAGAGATTGGTCAACCGGGTACTGATCGGGCTGGAGCAATTCAGCGCCGCATACTTGGATGACATTGCTGTGTTCAGCTCCACTTGGGAGGAACACTTGCAACACCTCTGTGAAGCGTTGAAGGCTCTGCAGAAGGCAGGCCTCACTATCAAGGCCAGCAAGTGCCAGATAGGGCAGGAATCAGTGGGGTATTTGGGACACCAGGTGGGGAGCGGCCAGGTGGCGCCCCTACAGGCGAAGATTGATGCCATTCTGGCTTGGGAACCCCCCAAGACCCAGACAGAGGTGAGAGCCTTTCTAGGACTCACCAGGTATTACAGACGGTTCATCAAGGGATATGGCACCATTGTTGCCCCCTTGACAGAACTAACCTCTAGAAATCAGCCCAGGAAAGTGAATTGGACCGAGGCCTGTCAAACTGCTTTTGATGCCCTGAAAACTGCAATGTGCACAGCACCAGTGCTTAAGGCACCTGACTTTGCCAGTGAGTTCATAGTGAAAACAGACGCTTCAGAGCAAGGTGTGGGAGCAGTACTCTCACAGATGGACGACGAGGGCGGGGACCAACCTGTAGCTTTCATTAGTAGGAGGCTACTCCCCAGGGAACAGAGGTGGAGTGCTATTGAAAGGGAAGCATTTGCTGTGGTCTGGGCCCTGAAGAAGCTGAGGCCCTACCTGTTTGGGACTCACTTCCGTGTTCAGACCGACCACAGGCCCCTCAGATGGTTAATGCAGATGAGGGGTGAGAATCCAAAACTGTTGAGGTGGTCCATCTCCCTACAGGGAATGGACTTCACGGTGGAACACCGTCGCAGTACAGAACACGCCAAAGCTGATGGTCTGTCCAGGTTTTTCCGCCTTAGTGATGAGAACTCCCAAGAGGGTGGGTAGTTCTCCCCACTTTCAGCTGGAGGGTACACGTGTTAGACCTGACATCCTTGGCGTGGGTTTTTCCCCTATCTTTTGCCTCTGCTACCTGGATTTTTGATGCAGTGCTGGATTTTGTTTTTGCTGGTTTAGATGCTTTGGACACTCTGCCACTGCTAATCAGTGCCAGAGTGTAAGTGCTCCCTGTGTAAAATATCGTATTGATTGGATATACCTGATTGGCATATTTGTATCACCATGAAGTCCCTAGTAAAGTGCACTGTGTGTGCCAGGGCTGGTGATGACAGATGCTACTAGTGGGCCTGCAGCGCTGATTGCGCCACCCACACGAGTAGCCCTAAACGGTGTCTCAGGCCTGCAACCGCAGGCCTGCCTGCAGTCCCTGGACTGCCATGTCCTCCTGGCCAGTGTCCACACTGGCCGGGCCTAACCCTTCCCTTTTTGTACACATCAGTCATCCCTATGGAAGGCCCAAGGTACCCCCCTGGGCAGGGTGCAGTGTATGTAAAAGGTAGAGCATGTACTAGTGCAGGTATCATGCTCTGGTAGTGAACAGCGGCCATTTTGTGTGTTCACTGCTGCAAGGTTATCTTGCTCCATAGGCTAACATGGGGGGGGGGGGGCTGGTGCCAATGGCCATCAGCCTATCTTCTCATAGGAACAAGATAAGACATGAGTGTTTGATATCCCTGAGCTCAGCATTTAGTAACACATCTTTTAGGAGAGGTTGTTTTTAAATCCTGAGTTGGAGAACAGTACTTTTTAGAGAGTAGCTGTTCTCTTGTCTGACCCTTCTGTGTGCCTGGGCATGCTTGTGGATGGACTGTCTGGTTTGAGAGTGACAGGGGCTGGGGAGCCCCCAGGAGGTTGGATGAGTCAGCCCTTTGCTGAATGACTGCATTTGCAAGTAGAGTGGAGGGAGGAGATAGCACCTGGGAGTGAATAGGGCTGTGCCTGCCTGCCACACTGCTGGCTCCACCTTCTGCTGGGCGGCTGACGACTCTGCCCCTCACTCTGAAAGGAAAGAAGAAGCCAGGAAAACAAAGTGCTCCAGCAACACCCAGAACTGGATCAGACCGGGCTCAGGACCCACGTGCACAAAGACTTCAAAGACTTCTAGGGGTATAAGTACAGGACCCCTGACCACAGATTTTTAGATTCTACAATCAAGAGGAACCTCTGCTGAAAGACGGACCGCTGAAGGACTGAAGGAAGATTGCCTTGCTGTGTGCTCTAAGGGCTGACCTGTTCTGCTGTGCAACTGAAGCTGAGGAGGAGAAGGGGCCTTGCTGTGTGCTGTGACCCTGCCTACTTGACCTAACAAGACTTTGCTGTGTGCTGTGTCTTCAACTCTGAATCTCCAAGGGCCTGAGAAGAGCTGGCCTCCTGTTTTGCAACCCAGGGACAGAAAGGTTGCCAAGACTTTAAGACTCTGCTGTGTCCCCCCTGTGCTGCTGTGTGCTGCAAGGACCGTGGGCTGTTTCTACCAAGTTTCCAAGCATCTGCCCCGGGAAGTGCGCTGGCTGCTCTCTGTTTTGCTGGAGAGTGCCGCGCTGATCTTGGTCTGACACCGGTTGCCACATTGAGAAGACCGACGTGCTCATCGGCACGTGTATTGCTGTGGCCGCAGGATTGTGGGCGCCCCCCGTGCTAACCGAGCCGCTGTGAGGCTTGGTGGCGTCACGATCGACCCGCTGACACGGGGCGCCGTGGAATACCCTGCCCGCGCTTCACCGCCGCGGCCCGGGGGCCCGAAACTGATCAGAAGCTGCACTTCCCCGCTCTGCGATGCCACGGAGGAGAGAACGAGGAGGCCGCGACCTGATTGGTTGCTGGTGGAGGCTTGGCCGGAGCAGCCGCGCTGCGAGTGGCTGACTCCGGTGACATCTAACATCGTCACTAGGGGCTCGTCGAGGGAGCCGCGACTGGATTGGTCCATCGCTCGGGAGCTGTGGAAGCCCTGCACCGAGCAGCCTGAGAGGAGCGCTTTAGTTATAAGCGCAGAGGCACCGCTAGAGGAACGTGGCTATTTAAACCCTGAGAGCCTACGAACTTATTCTTTTTCTTTGAATACGAAGTCACACAAGAGACTAGAGACTATTTTCTTACGATCCTGACAACCCAAGAAAGCGATTAATGTGCAACCCTTTGATAATTTGATTTCCACTGCTGAAACTAGATAAAGTTATATTTTTTTATATACTCACCTGTGTGGTCTACGTTTGTGGTGTACTAGGGGGGTCATTGTAGTTGTTACGTGCAAATACTTTACACATTGCCTTGGGGATAAGCCTGTCTGCTCGAGCCAAGCTACCTAGAGGGGGAGCAGGGGTTATCTACCGTGTGTGTCCCTGTACCCTGACTAGAAGCAAGGGTCCCTATTTGGTCTAAGGTACTTACCTCTGCCAACTAGAGACCCCCAGATCTAACAAGGACATATAGAAATTTAATGTTAACAAGTTGTTATAGTGACAAGCACCCAAAAGCTATTTTTGCACTGTGGCAGATCTAGCTGCCCTATGTAGAAAACAATAATTCTGTATTTCGGGAATGGGACTGGCTAGAAAAATAATTTAAAAAGCTATCTTTAATAGTTATTAAAAATCCAATTCGATAGTAAATTTGCATTTTTAATAAATACTAAGGAAACACAACTTTTAGAAAGTTACATTTTCCCTACCTGAAGTTACAGGAGGCTAATTTGCATTTGCTCTCAAACTTCTCCCAGACAGGGATTGGAAGTTAAATAGGTGTGAAAAAGATGTGAAATGCTTCCCAGGAACAAATAATAGGCTAACCTGAATGGGCAGAGATTACTCCTCTGAACCTCACAGAATATGCAAGATGTGGGCTGTGAGCATTCCTTTTGACATTACAGTGTCAAATCCTGCTTGACAGATCTGCTGGGTTTATATGCAACACTGGGATGCACTTAAAAGGCAGAGAACAGGATAGCAAAAAATTCTTGTGTATTCACTATCTGGATGCTGACGAACCATTTTTTTCCTACCAGATTTCTGTCTCTCGGTTTATTAGTGTCTGCTTCAATCTGGATGTTAGTGTGAGCTGAGGGAGGATACTAGGATTATCATAGTGCACTCTTCACACATAGCCTCAACCCTCACAGCCCAAGTTTGATGTGGCCAGACGTTCACCGTCCTGAAAATACCCAAAGTGGGTAGGGATTGCGGCAGGAACTTTTACCTCATTGGTTATAGGGTGCCCAGGAGTCATTCCCACCTACACACTCATGCCAGACATAAATGTGGCACCTCTAGGAACTAACTTTAGAAAACTTCCTGGACCTAAGGAAGAACAATAGAGGACTGTACCTGTTATCTGTGACCTGAGAGGAGCCCTGAAGAACTGGACCTGCTTTTTATTGTACTCAGGGCAAAGAATTTGGCTCCAAGGGTCATAATCCTGACCTCTTGTTCAAACGACAGTCATATAACAAGCCTCAAGATGCCTCTCCTGCAACTGCCCAGCTGACCAGTGGCACTCTGCCTGATAACCTGTGAGTCTCTATGCGCCTCCCCTGAGGTCCTAGAGGCTTTAGAAATGTACTCCTACGGTGGATTGGGACTTACATTACTCTGGGTTGATTTCAATGCTGGCGTACAGAGTTTTACTGTCACCAAGGCAGAGTACTTTAATCCCACTTTGGCAAGGGTATTCTGCCTGTCTTATTTAGAGATGTCAGCTGCCCCTGTGGACATCACTTGCATTTCCAGGGACCACTGGAACCACGGTTCCTGGAACTGCATTGCAAGTTTGATGGCCGGCTACGTCAACATGACAGAGGAGTACGTCAAACCCAATTTTTTTTAATTTTCAAGAAGAAATCCCAAAATGGCATTTAACTATTACAAATAAAAATAACAATGACCCCCCTCCCCATGGGAGCATTTTCCCATTGCATGGGGGTCATGTAAAGACGGAAGAAGAACTGAGGGTCTTGGAGCAGCGCCGGCCAGACCATCCACAGCTGCAACAACCCTTACTTGAAGCTAAGGAGGAGGTGGCTAAACAGATAGAAAAATTGTGCTGCTGCAACTATAATACATACATAACCAAGGCCCATGTGGAGCGGGACCAAGCGGGGTCATTATTAGCATGGTTTGCCAATCCGACGAAGCGGCGTGTGGTAATAATGGAGATAACCGCGGAACAAGGGAATCGATTCTTTTGGTAGACTGAAATAAATCAAAGATTCTGCGACTACTAGTTTACCCTGTATGCAAGTACTTTAGCACACCCTGAAAATGCAATCAGGGAGTACCTGGCACCTTTGCCTTTTCCACTGTTAATTAACGAGGAGGCTGAAGAGCCTGGAAGGGATAGCACAGAACAGGAAATACGGTTGGCGGTTAAGGCCCTTGCAAGGGGTAATACCTCTGGGAGAGACGGTTTCCCGGGAAAGCTATACTCCACAAATAGTGATGACATAGCCCAGAGATTGGAAGCCTAATATAAGGCAAGCAAAGATTCCGGCTCCTGACCGGCCTCCACTAGGGAGGCGCTTGTAGTTCCACTCCTGAAACCTGGGTAACGGGCATGCGATGTTAGAGCATATCGACCGTTATTGATGCTCCATCTTGATTACAAAATCCTTAGTCGCATACTAGCCACCAGACTCCTCCCCCACATGGCGCTTCTGATCCACCCAGGTCAAACAGGATTCATCCCTGGGCACCGCACTCTGCTCCATATCCGGAGACTTTGACGATCTTGGAGGTTACTTATGGCAGAGAGACCGCTGTGGACTTTGTATTGTATTGTATATCGATTTGTATAGCGCGATTGCTGCCCCACGGGCGTCCAAGCGCTGGGTATGTAGACAGAGCTGGGAGGTGCAGCAGAAGTTTTAGGACTCGTTGGACCTAGCAAACAAAAGAGTCTTCAGTTGTTTGCGGAAGGAGAGCAAGTTAGGGTTGGGCCGGAGTTGTAGAGGGAGTGAATTCCACAGTTTTGAGGCGTTCAGAGTGAACATTCTGCCTCCAGTTCTAGCTCTCTTAACTTTCGGTACCACGGCCAAGAAGGCCTCCGTGGAGCGAAGATTTCTGCTTGGGTGGTAACGGGTGACTAGGTTGTCATTTATTGCTGGACCTGTTTTCCAGAAGGCACGATGTGAAATACATAATGCCTTAAAAGCCACTCTCTGCTTCACCGGCAGCCAGTGTAGACTTTTTAGTCCAGGTCTGGCTGACTGCGTACGTGGGATCTTAAGCAGAGTACGGGCTGCGCAGTTCTGCACCACCTGTAGCTTCCGTAGAGTCAACTCTGGGGCTCCCACGTAGAGGGCGTTATTAAAATCCAGCCGGGACTGTATCAGGCCTTGTACTGCCACCTGTTTGGCCTCCATTGGTAAAAGGGGCAGAACTTTTCTGAGTGTTCTGAGCAGGCCAAAACATGTGGCAGATAGCTTAGTGGCCTGGTAGGTAAATGTAAGACTTTTGTCCAACCAAATTCCCAGGCTCTTTACACTCTCTTTGGGGGTAGGGGGAGTACCCAGACATGAAGGCCATAAGGAGATAAATGGTACTGGTGACGCTGGGCCCAGGAGCATGAGCTCAGTCTTGTCCCCATTGAGTTTTAAGGAGGAAGCTGTCATCCACCCTTTAACCTCCTCTAAACATTTCATCAGACCCAGCGAGGTTTGCCTGTTGCCCTCCTGCGTCAACGACACCACTAGCTGGGTATCGTCCGCGTATGATATGATCTTAATACCATGCGGTTTGACGACCCCAGCCAGTGGTCTCATGTATATGTTGAACAGCGCAGGGCTCAGGGAGGAGCCCTGCGGAACCCCACAACTCAGTGATTTGCTGACTGACACTGTGTCCCCGTCAAAGATCTGGAACGATCTGTTAGTCAAAAAAGAGTCAAACCACCTAAGTGCATTGCCTGTTACCCCGATGTTAAGGAGACGGTTCAGTAAGGTGGTATAACTGACCGTGTCGAAGGCTGCACTTAGGTCGAGGAGGATCACTGCCACTGATCCTCCTTGATCCAGTATCCTCCGTGACTCTTCAGTGACTGCCAGCAGCGCAGTTTCAGTTCCGTGCCTGGGTCTGAAGCCTGTCTGGGTCGTATCCAGTAACAGGTTGTTCTCAAGGAACTGAATTAGCTGGGTGTTTATGTATTTTTCCAAGATCTTACTTGCCCAGGGGAGCAATGAGATGGGGCGATAATTGGCGTGATCTTCTGGGTCAAGATTCGGTTTTTTTAACAGTGCCCGTACCATGGCTCTTTTCCATACAGTGGGCACAATACAGGATGAGATCGAGGAATTTAATAGATCCAGAATTACGGGCAAAGTGGTTTGACTTGCCCGCAGCATGATCTCCGGTAGAGCTGGATCAAGTGGAGAGCCAGATTTGACTTGCCAAGCCAGTTTATTCAAGATGTCGAGGTCTAGAGGTGGGAAATGTTCTAGAGTTGGTTGGTCTGGGAGGATGGAATGTGTCGAGAGTGTTTGCTCAGCACCTCCAGAATTTGAGGTTGCTGTCGAGAAAGAAGAATAAATCCGGGAGACTTTATTATGAAAGAATTCCGCTAGCTCGTTGCACTGATCTTGCGTTTTTGGCAGAGGTGTGGCTGTGTTTAATCTAATGCATTTTTTTACCAGGTGAAAAATTTCCTTGGGTTTGGATTTGGCTTCCATAATTTTATCTGCGAAGTAGGCAGCCTGGGCCATCCTTACCCCATCTCTATAGGCCTTGATTGCCTCCCTATATTGAAACTTTTTTTCCGGTAGGGAGTCTAGGCGCCACGCTCGCTCTCGTTTCCTACAGAGGCGTTTTTTCTCCCTTAGGGTGTCTGAGAACCAGGGTGCTGATTTGTGCAGCCTCTTTGATGTAAATCTCCGACAGGGGAGAATAGTCTCCAATGAGTTTGTGATCCAACCCTCGTAATCCTTATTCGCCAAGTTGGGGTCTGTACAAAGGGATGGGCGGGTGGATTCTAAGTTCCTGCACCACACTTCCACGGGAAGTTTAGGCCAGTTCCTCTTAGCTTTTACTTGGGGGGCAGGCGGGGGGGATTTGCTGGTGACCTATGTTCACTTTGCAGTGGACATAGAGAAGGCCTTTGATAGCCTCGAGTGGAACTTTCTTCGAGTGGAAGAGAATGGAGCACTTCCAAGTGGTGCAGGGATTTGTAGCATGGACCCAACTATTATACACAGATCCCAAAGCTAGAGTTCGCACGGGCTGATACATATTGGAGGGTGGTCCATGGAAATCGACAAGGGCTGTCCCCTCTCCCCGCTGTTATTTGCCCTGGCAATGGAGTCACTGGCCAGCCTGGCCAGACAGGGGAACTGCTATCGGGGGATAGAGGTTGCTGGACAAACCCATTATATTGCCCTCTACATGGACGATCTCCTCATATTCCTGCAAGAAGAGATAACAGACCTGGAGTGAGCCAGGGGTTTACTGGAGAGATTTGGGGCCTTCTCCGGACTTAAGGTGAACTGGCAAAGTTGCATTTTTTTCCGGCAGGTGATGATTGGGAACCTCAGGTACCATTGCCACTGATACACTGGGAACCTAGGTGCCTGGCATCCATGGGGGTACACATATACCACTCACTGAGGAACTTGTTAGACGGGAATGTAGGGAGGACAATCTGAGCCCTTAGAACAAGCATAGGGTTCTGGAAGACACTCCTACTTTTAGTAGCAAGCAGAGTAGCCCTGAACAAGGTGGTGTCACTCCCTAGGTTACTCTACTTCTTTGTGACACTACCAGTATGGGTCCACAGAGCGATATTTAAAGAGATAGATTCCACTCTAAATGCTTTTCTGTGGGGGAGTAGTTCGCAGGAGGGTGGCATTCACCACGTTACTGAGTCTGGTTGCTGAGCGAGGCCTTGCTGTTCCTGATTTTAAATTTTGTTATCTCGCTGCGCAAATGCAGTGGCTGACGCAGTGGGTGGCAGGCAGCCGAAGAGTACAGCGAGAATTGCCGGATATTGGCCTGATCCTCTTCATTTGTCAGAGGTCGTGCTGCACCTCTGACAATCACATAAGCGGGACACCTCTGAATTTCAGGTCCTGCAGCGGAGTTGGATTCTGTGTTCACAATGGGCAAAAGTGCAGAAGCCATACTCGCCTGATGTGCCCTTTAATTTGGTGGAAAGACTCCCTCACAGGGGGACTGAAGAAGTCTTATGGATTGGGCAGAAGTGGGAGTCACCAGGGTAGGGGATCTATACCAGGAGGGGACGCGTCTCCAATTTAAAGTTTTTAGCGAGCTCTTTGAAGTGCCACAGGACCACTTCTTTCTCCATGGAGCGGTGACTGCGGCGGTTCTCCCTCATTGGGGAGCAGGTCTGGAAGAAGCCCCGACCCATGTGGTTATCAGTACTTGGTCACAGCCTCTGGCAAATACCAAGCGGTCACATGCCTATATTGGGCTATACGAGGAGACATACAAACTCATCTCTGCCCTTCTGATCAGATGGGAGGAGGACTTAAGACGGCCAATGCTGGAGAAAGATTGGGCTGACATACTGGGCAGGATCTCCAAGGTGTCCCACAATGACCAAATTAAATTAATAAAACTCTATGTATTGGACAGGGCATACCTCACCCCTTGGAAACTCATATACCCAGGGCTATAACATTGTGACACTCAACAGAGGGGCCCGGGGTGGTGGTATTGCTATCATTTTTAAGACTTGCTACATCTGCACCCTGACTAAAAAGGTCTTAGTGGGCTGTGAATGTGCACGCTTTAAAATCTCCTTCAATGCCAATTTCACACTATCCGGGCTCCTGATCTATTGTGCCCCAGGACCATCGAAAGATTTCAGGGACGCCCTCATCACTGCGTCGGGCCTATTAGCCATTAGATCGGCCAACTTTAGCATTATGGGAGACCTTAACCTGCATTTAGAAGCTAGCAAAGACTGTGAGATAGGCAATTTGTTAGCCGATCTCGCCACCTTCCAACTCATGCAACGTGTCCCTAGCTGTACTCACTCAGCTGGGCATCTGTTGAACCCTATCTTCTCCAACCTATCTGCTCTCACTGTCAACACGCCCCTCCCTATGAGTTGGTCTGACCACTACCTGATCTCGATGGCATTACAGGGAGTAGGACCTCCCCAGGACACCACACGTGAATCTATCTTAAAGCACCCTTGTCATAAATTGAATACCGAGCAGTTCCGTGCCCTCCTGCTGAGTCAAACCCCTAGCCTCTCGGACAACCCTGACAGGGCTGATAGTATTCTATCTGATTGGCTCACAAACTCTCTTAACACCTCTATCCCCGTCAGATGGTCCCAGAGCCGCAGAACCCAGTCGAGCCCGTGGTACAAAGCTAATCTAGCTGTGGTCTGGAAAACGTGTAAAATCCTGGAACGGGCCTGGAGACGGGACTATGATTTAGCCCTGAAAACGCAATACAGAGCAGCTATCAAGAGCTACCATAAGGCCATCCAGAAGGAAAGAGTTGCATACTTTGCAGATTAAATCAGAAACAGCAGCAACCCCGCAAAATGTATTTTTTCCTTGCTTAGAGATTTAAAATCCTCAAAGCAACCTACAGCATCTTCCCCTTCCTCTAATCAGCAATGTCTAATCAGCAAATCAGCCCTCGCCACCTTCTTTATTAAAAAGGTCGATGACATCTACAGGACTTTCCCCCACACCCTGATCAGTACAGGTTCTCCCCGTCGGCCCAGTGGTACCCCTATACTTTCTGTCTTCCCGGCGCTCTCTGTAGAAGCAATGTGCACCATCTGCAATAAACTTAAATCAGGATCCCCAGCGGACCCTCTCAAACCTGAGCTTGTACAGAAATCTTTACCCCAGCTTCTCCCTCTTTTTTGCAATCTCATTAATCTATCTATGTCCTCTGCGGCTGTCCCCCTGGCCTGAAAACATGCCAAGGTGGCTCCTTTGCTAAAAAAACCTATGCTGGATGTCTCTAAATGGGAGAATTTTCGCCCCATCTCTCTCCTCCCGTTGGAATCTAAAATCACTGAAGCCTGCATTAACTCCATCCTCACTGCATTTATCGAAGATAACAGTCTGTTGGACCCCTCTCAAAATGGCTTCCGTCCGCGCTATAGCACTGAAGCTGCCCTCCTGGCTGTAACAGAACATCTGAGGTGCTCTTTGGATGTTGGACGGACCTTAGCTCTGATCCTATTGGACCTCAGCGCTGCATTTGATACAGTATCCCATCAGATTTTACTGCAACGCCTGGAGGATATTGGCATCGGCAGCCCTATCCTAGGCTGGCTCACCTCCTTTTTATCTGGGAGGTCCTTCCAAGTATCTGTCCCCTTCTGCTCTCAGGTGCATACTGTACGCCAGGGGTTCCTCAGGCCTCTGCCCTGAGCCCTACTTTATTTAGCATCTATATCGAACCCCTGGCAGCAGTAGCCAGGAACAGAGGATTAACACACAGTTGGTGGTCGCACTATCTGACGAATCGGAGCAGGATGTGTTTAAATTCAATGATGATTTAACAGCTATCACTGACTTTATGACCGCCAACTGTCTCCAACTTAACGCCAGTAAATCCGAGATCTTGCTGGTGGGTAAAGATACTCATCTGTGGAGTGAGCATTGGTGTCCATCCACTCTGGGACTCCCGCCTACCCCGAAGCAGACAGTTAAAAATCTTGGAGTATGGGTAGACACCACCCTAACCAACCTTTCAGGCTCAAACGAAAGCGGTTGCCGGGGTCTGTTTTGGGCTCTTACGTGGTCCTAAACCCTTGCTGGGCTTCTTTGATCCTAATATCCGACAGGTAATCATCCAGGCCATCATTCTATCCAGGTTGGATTATGCAAGCTCCCTTTATCTTGGAGCAAACAGAGTAGAGGTACTCCGCCTTCAAAGGGCACAAAATGCTGCGGTTCGGATGCTCTTGGGTTTGCCAAGAACATGCTCCACCTCTGATTCCATCCGCAGATTACATTGGCTCCCGGTGGAGAAACGCATCCAGTTTAACACTCTTGCACAGAATTATGAACTCCCAATCTCCTCATACCTTATATACCCACCACCCAGTTACGTTCTATGGGTCTGCACCTGGCGGTAGTTTCCCGAGTCAAAAGAGCACGGGCAGGAGGGTGCTCCTTCAGTGCTCTCACCCCTTAACTGTGGAACTCCCTCCCTGTGAGCTTTAGAAGTATTCAAAGCCACGCATCTTTCCGCAAAGCCATAAAAACCTACCTTTTCTCCATATATTGTCTGTTTATGCGTTCAACTGGTCTGCCTTTGACAGTTGTGTCTAGCGCTGGGACGCCTCTTTGCTGGGTCAGCTGCGCGCTTTATAAAATTTATAACATAACAATGTAGTGGGGGCCGCATGCCCGAGATGTAGAGACGAAGGGGTAGAATTCCTGCACATGATGTGGAGTTACCCGGTGCTCACCGAGTACTGGGATAGAGTGTCAGGGGAAATGCCTGATATCACATCCAAAGAAATGCCCTGCACACCAGGGCACTACCTGCTAAGCTGGTTCCCACGCACAGCTAAGAATAAAGTGACCAGCAGATTCCACGGTTTAGCATCCGTCCTAGCGAAAAGGAAAATCACATGAAATTAAAAAACACCAGGAGGCCCCAGGGTGGACACATGGCGCAGGGAGCTGGAACTCTGGGCTGGCTATGAAGGTGAAGTGCTCCTCAGAGATGCGAGAAGAGGGTGGAGCTCCATAGAACTGGCCAGAGTTTAGGAGACACTGGTAGATTGCATGCATGACCTAAATGCAGCATCCGCTAAATCACCCCCAAGTGCCTCGCTGGAGAGATCTCAGAATGCCCCCATACGAGATGAGGAAGCATGAGAAAGTGTGGCAGAATATGTCTTGCTCTGCAATTGGAGATAACAATACGAGTGGGCAATTGCTGCTAACGTCATCTTACACGTACACACCAAATCCTGTGTTGCAGAAACAGAACTGGCTATGACGGTATGATGGTAATATCCGGCTTTATGTGAACGGCAACATAGCAACATTCTCTCTGTCATTAATGGTATTTGTATCATTGCTTGCGTTATATGTATTGGAAACGATAAAATGCAATAAAGATATTTTTTTTTTTAAATGAGAACGTGTGGCAGAAATATCACTAATGGGGGAAGTTAGCAGACCATAAGGGTGTACGTGGCTTAGTATGGACCGAGGTAAGGGCCTCCCTATGGAAAGTGAGGAAATAAAATATCCGGGGACAACCCTACATGGAAACAGGATGAAGAGAGTAGGGAAGAGTTATGTCTGGTTCATTTGGGGGCATCGCACCAACAAGGGGAGAGCTATCATAATGACTAAATGTATATGTGTATGATTATTGATGCAAAACCCAATAAAGTTTGTTTACACTAAAAGTTGTATATATTTCATGTAAATGTAGTTCTTAGTCATATTTATACATGCACATTCAAGATTTTACTATATGCCACATGTAATATGAATCTTATATGCTTACAGTTGTATTCATTTGTGTTTGAAGGTGCACAAACATATTAAATGTGCACCATTGATTTAATACTCTAAAGTTTCCTGAATGGGCAGTTTTCCATTCTGCATAACATACAGTTTTTCCTTTCCTGCTTGCATGTCTTTTTCTTTGCAGGTATCTTCATTTGGTTCGTTAGTTTGAGAATAGATCCTACACTGCACTAGCAATAGAGAGGGAGCCTGAGAAGAAGACTTGACAGGGAACATGGAGAGCCAGAGTCCTGTTCCGCACGGCTGCAGCGTGGCTTAGGTGACCAAGGACAATGTTGTTCCCATGTTCAGTGTAAGACATTTCATGAATGTTGCAAGCTGACAATGTGAGGATAGAAAAGGACAATGGAACCCTGATAGCGCGAACAGAGGGGTGTTACCTGAGAGATTCTGGTGGAAATATCTAGTGTTTATCCGGCCTGATGGTGCGCCACTTTTCCTTATTCCCTTTGGTTCTTGCAGACGGAGGCTTAGGCTAACACTCAATTCCCCTGACCCAAGACGACTCTTCGCCGAGCTTCTGAGATGCTGTCACCTTCCCTTACTTCCCGAACTTTCCCGTATTTTTCTATTTTTCTACATTTCCTTGAATTTTGAGACGCCTTAGACTATTGAACCATCAACTTAGTTTGGACTTTAACCTACATGACTTTAGATTTTACTCATGTATATGAGAGAAAACCAGAAACATTTCTCTGAGCACCAAATTCTGTTACGAATCTTTGTATTTCTGTGACTGAACTTCTTGTCTGCCTTCTATTGGTACGCCTAAACTTCTTTAGGAGGTTGGGTTTCCCAGTTGTTATTCTGTATCTTTAAAGCATGGTGCTAAGATTTGTGTACTTTAACTTGACTGCTAACTTGTAATAAACCTTCTTAACTACAGTCGCTGATCCCTGGTCCTTATTGTGTAGCTAAATGGGTTACACTGTTAATTGAAATTGATTGATGTAATGTTAACTCCCATCACCTCTCAGGCGGCGAAGAAAGATTCATTGGAGGACAAATGGTAAGAGGGTTGGCCCAGAGCGCGGGATCAGTAGTCACACACTCCAAATAATAATTCAATTTCTTACACCGCCTAACTTGTAATGAGGGCCTTAAGGACATACCTTTTCAGGAGTAGCGTTGTTCCCGTGAAACATTTTAGCATATGTAGAAGGGAATGCTGTTCAGCTACAATCAATTTTCCTAACACTGCTACCAGATACGTGAGGCATCAATTTGGAGCATAATGTATTTGGAGAAATCTAGGAAACCAACAAGGGATAGTAATGTAAGGTAGTTTTTTTGCAGATTTATAAAATAGAGCCTGGTAAGTGATAGCTTAAAATACTTACTTTGTAGAGGTACATATTGTTGTGCTTCTCAAGACATCTGGTGCACGTCTGGTGGCAAGAAAGGGCAACGCACACTGGGGAACTTCAATTGCGGCGCTTGCTTGCCAGGTAGGGTTTGTACGGCTGTACATCAAAGCCCAATGGCAGGGGTTTCGCTGTGACCCCCCCCACTCACCTAGCAGGCCGCACTGCCATTCTTCACGAATCCAGCTTACCTTGGTATTCACTGCTGGTATCCATACGTCGATCCCATATGAGCGTCATGACACACACACTAGTCACTTCAAGGCTGACCGCGTACCACAGAGTGCCAAGATCAAGCACATAGGAGTAGGTTTACAGCATAGAAAGTCTAAGAGAATTTAAAACTTATGTAAGGCCACCCTTAAATGACTTCCAGAACCTTCTTTAAAAATCCCAACCCAAGATGGACATCCTATAATTCTTTAATTTCCTCATCCCAATCCACCATTGAGCAGGTTCCTCTTTGACAACTTCTAGTTTCCTCTTCAGCAATATATATGCGGCCTCACACCAGTTTCTCACCGCGTAACAATGCAATCCGTCAAGGTCCTGTTATTCAACAGTTTCCTTGCTTTTAATTCTGAGTTCCAGTTTTCTGGTTAGAACTTAAGAACACCAGCCTGCTGTTTTCCTTCAGTCTTTTTTGCGCTTCCTTCCAATCTGCCATCTTCTTCTGGAAACGTGTTATTCTCTGGTCTGTTTATTCCTGCCTGGCCCAGGAGTTTTTTTTTGCCTTTGAGGCTTTTTCCCTCTCATAGACACCTCACTCCTGAATGATTCATATTAGTGTGCAGGAGAGTAGCTACTCAGTCGTGGCCGGCACCAATCGGGGGTGGCGGGTTCGGGGTATGGGGTTGGGGGAGAGATTGAGGATAATGAAAATAATAAAAAGACATCGTCCCTCAGCACTGCCGGAACAGAACAGGAAGCACACCCAGGCTCCCTAAGCCAATCACAAGGCTGTAATGCAGCCTGGGTGGAGGACATGCTAAGTGCGCAGGAATGTTTGGCCCCAGACGGCCGGCCAAACATTCATGCACACCTGAAAAATGTGCTCACCACTCCCCCTGCTCCTGTGTCTGAGCAGCCCCGCCCCACCCTGCAAAGCTGCCGCAGCAGGACAAGATAAAATGATAATAACCTCGAGTTTTATTTTTCCTTTATTTCGCTGCTGCACAACAGAAGGACACATTCGTGTTTTAGGCTCCGCGAGATGAAGTGAAAGGCTCAGAATCACAGGACGTTGAGTCTCCCGCGAGACTCGAACACTGGTCTCCATTTCTAAAGCGCTAGCTCCGTCCCTAAAGCCACATCCTTTCCTCTTTCACTTTCGATTTTTTGGGGAAAGGCAAGAAAAGAGATTTGCAGAAGCTGAAGCTTATGACTAGTGAGCGCCTGATGCCACAAAACGTGTAGTTTCTAGTTTTGCAGTACAACAAAATGGTATGCCAAACACCTTACTGGCGCGGCATACCCTGCCAAAGTGGGCCCCTCGAGTGCTTGAAGTGGTACGTACAGGAGAGGTCTGCCTACTGCTTTAGCAGGCAGCTTCATGTGAAAGGGGATTTGTTTTGTACAATGCTACCCTCACCTAACAAATATATGTCATCAAGGGTATGTCGCTGTTTCAAAATGCATATGCATTCATGGCTTTGTCCGGCTTGGTGCCCATACTTGTTCTTTCACATGACAAACGATGCTACACAGCTGTTAACCGGACATTACTAAGGCTGTACAACATGTTAATGATGCTGGCGAAATTCACGTGGCACACACATTTTCTAGAAATTTTACAGGAAATGTTTTTTTTTATCCCTTTATTAAGCGAGGATGCACCTCGTGTAAAAAACAAGCCTTGCAAGTTGCCAGCTAAGCCTAGTGCACACGGAAACTGTCTCGCCAAGAGACATTTTTGCTCGTATTTCACAAGACTTTTTATGTGAGGGGCAACACTGTCGCGTCGCTTCGCTGCAAGGATCACCACACAGCCAGGTCAGTTTCTAATGCTTTATTATATATATCGTTTGCAGCCAGCATGCTGCACGTCTTGTCTCGGTCCCTGCTTCCTGTGTTCTGCCCCTCGCCCTCTCTGTCCGGAACTGGTGTCCGGTGACCTCTCCTGCCCTCTGCCCTCGTCTGGGTCCTAGTGCCCTATCTCTCAGGACACTACATCTCCCCACTTTGTCACAAAGACATTATGACAGTAGCATGAGTTAGTAATCAAAATGGGACAGTTTCTTTTTTATAGTCTGTTGCAAGATGTGAAAGTGTAGATGGATGTGACCCGTGAGATGCTGCCAAGAGCGGCATCTCACATTTCTTCTATTAGTCTCTTTGGTCTCACAATGTCTCTTCTTGGCCTCTCCACAGGTCCTTGGCCCTCCTTTGGCCTGGTGGCTTCTGCTGCACCTGCTCCGTTGCACTCCCTTGTTGTTGTTGTCCCTTCGATACCTGTCACGTGCTCTTCGTCCTTTTCTTCTTTCAAGCCTTTGAAATGTGAGCTGTTCCTTGTTATTCGCCTGCTGTCGGATTCTGCTGTTATCATTGTTCCTTTCACTTGGGTTATCTGCTACGAGTCTTGGGCGAATGGACTGTCCGACTTCCGTTGTTGTCTCTGTCGTACTATTACAGTATCTCCTTCATGGAGGTGTGATTTGATGGCATGTCGTCTTCCGTCAGCATATTCTTTCATTTTTTCTTGGCCGCCTCATCTTTGGCTGCCACGCTCTCGTGCCCTGGCCAGTCCTTCTACCTGCGACAGCCTCGTTCTGCTTGTCCTCCCTAGTACTAGCTCCGCCGGGCATTTCCCTGTAGACCCATGAGGCGTGTTTCTGTAGTCCCTCAGTATTTGGCACAGTGCTTGGCCTAGGGAAATCTGTGACAGCTTCGCCCTCTGAACTGCCTTCTTGATGTTTGCCATGAACCTTTCGACCATGCCATTTGCTTGTGGCCATAGTGGTGTTACCTTTCTGTGCTGTATTCCGAGGTAGGCCATGAACCTTCGGAATTCCTCTCCTGAGAACGGAGGACCATTATCAGTTTTCAATGTCTCTGGCGAGCCCCAGGCTGCGAATATGTCGTCCAGAACAGGTAACGTTCCGGCTGCTGATGTTGAGGAGACTGATCTCACAATGGGGAATCTGGAGTATTCATCTATTATGACCAGTAGGTAAGTTCCCGTGTCTATAGGTCCAAAGAAGTCGGCAGCCATTGTTGTCCATACAGCTCTTGGCAGTTCCGACATTTGTAGTGGTTCTTGTCTTGCAGGCGGACCTGTCGTTTGACAGAGGTGACAGGCCGCAATCGTATCTTCGACTAGACGATCTAACCCCGGGAACCAAACCTTTTCTCTCAGCAGCTTTTTTGTCGCCACAATGCCCCTGTGTGACTCGTGTGCAATGCTGACCACTTGGCGTCGTAGTGAGCTTGGAATGACTATCCTGGTGCCCCTCATTACAATTCCACTATTTGTCTCCGAGAGCTCCCCGCTTATTTTCTGTAGAGCCAGCATCTCCTCCTTGTTTACTCCTCCCTTCCATGTGCAGTTGTTGTTTACATGTCTCCATCTTTGCTGTCTCGTCGTTTCTCTGGCTGCTCGGAGAGTGTCATCTTTTTCCGTTTCTCTCTCTATTTCTGTTAGAGTTACTGGTGCAGGCGTGCTTTGCTTCAACACGAAGTTTAAGTATTCTTCTGCCATTGAGGCCTTTTTTTCTGCATGCGGTAGCGGATGCCGTGACATGTAGTCTGCTGGATTATGCTCTTTCCCAGGTTTGTGGACAATTTTGAAGTCGTGATCCATTAGTCTGATGCCCCAGCGCTTGATTGCGGAGCGGCATCTTTGCTGCTGGGTTGCCGTAAATTGTTACTAGTGCTTGGTGATCTGTGATGATGGTGAACGTCTTCCCGTACACAAACATGTGGTAATGCTCGCATGCCCATACCACCGCCAAGCTTTCTTTCTCCGGCTGGGAGTACGCCTTCTCAATGTCTGTCAGGCTTTTGCTGGCGTATGAGACAATCTCCCTTGGTGACTCCTTTCCCGGCAGGTGTTGTGCTAATATTGCACCTAACCCCACTGGGCTGGCATCGACCGTCAGCTCAGTGCAGAGCAGAGGGTCGAAGTATGCGAGGTGCTCCACAGTCATCACGGCCTTCCTGATCTCTTCGAACGATTCATTGCATTGTTGAGACCAGACAAATTTCTGGCCTTGTTTCGTTAGTTCTCTCAGCGGCGTGGTCACCGTGGCAAAGTCTTGTATGTATCTGGCACAGTAGCTTGCCAGGCCTAGGAATGATCTTATTTCTGCCACATCTGACGGTGGCTTTGTATTCTTCAGCGTCTCCACTTTGCTGGGATCAGGCCTCATCCCTTTTTCCGAGAATATGTGCCCGAAGAAGATCAGTTCTCTTCTCCCTAGCTCGCACTTTTCTCCATTTAGTGTTAGTCCAGCCTGCTTTAGTTGTTTGCACACTTGCCTTAGGGCGCTATCATGTTCTCCGTCCGATTTCCCAAACACTAGGATGTCGTCACTGTAGTTGAAACTGTTGGGCACTGGTCGTATCACCTGTCTTATTGTCTCCTGAAATATTTCGGCCGCTGACGAGATACCAAAACTGAGCCGTTTGTATCTGAATAGTCCTAGGTGTGTGGAGAATGTCGTTATGTACCTTGACTGTGGGTCCAGCTCTAGTTGGTGATACCCTTTGCACATATCTAGCTTTGAGAATCGGCACGCCCCTGTCAGCCAGCTGATCATGTCGTTCAGATGAGGTCCTGGATGACGTTCCCTCGATATTGCAGTGTTCGGTATTCTCATGTCCACACAGATCCGTATTTTGGATGTACTTTTCTTCGGGACTGCCACAATCGGTGATACCCACGGTGTCGGCCCGTCTGCAGGCTCAATTATGTCTTGCTGCAGTAGGTTGTTTATTTCTTCTTCCACTTGCGGTTGTAGGTGAATCGACACTCTCCTGTGATGCTGTGCCACTGGTCTCACCGCTTCGTTTATGTGTAGGGTAACCTGTTTGTCTTTTAGCTTCCCCAGTCCCTGCAGTATTTCTTGATATTCTTGCAGTATGTTCTCTTTTTCTGTCATGTGATATGTCATAGCCACCAGCCCCATGACTTGTGCCGTGACGTTGCTCAGCAGGCAGGGTGCTGGGATGTCCCCTTTCAGCACGTGTATCTCTTCTTGACATGTCATGTCCTGATATGTTAAAGGTTCAGTGAACTTGCCCATGTTTTCGACGGGTGTCTTTGATCCCCACGTGAACACATCTACTTTTGATGGCGATAACGTTGGCTTTATTCTCATCTTCATGTACTCTGACATGCACATTATGTTGCATGTGGCACCACTGTCTAACACAAATTTTGTTCTGTGGCGCCCGACGTCGATGTCTACTGTGGCCGTCTTTTTTATTTGCTGTTTCTCCACCATGGATGTGTTCCTGCTGTCTTCCTTCTTTTAGTGTGTCGGACATGAGGTATAGCCGTGCTTCTCTCCCAGCCGTCGTCTGTTCGTCTGACTCTTCCGACGAGCCTCTCTCTGCTGTCTCCATGTGTCTGGCGTGTCTGGTGCCTGTTGTCCTTGGTCTGGCTGTTCGTCCCCTCTCGTTCCTGAATTGCCAGCTCATGCAGGTGCTTGCGAAGTGTTGCATTTTCTGCATTTCTGGCCCATTGCTGGGCAGGTGCCAACGTGTGGGAAATCAAGGCCGCATCTGTAGCATGTGACTGCTTGTTTCCTGGGATGTTGTTGCTCCCTGTTGTTGTTCCTTTTGAAATTTTTTGTCATCCGATGTGCCATCGCTGTTCCTTTTTCTTTGCCTATTTGTATTTGTTTGGAATGTTCCGTGGCCCGTGCTTCTGTGCGGGCCATCGTCAGTATTTTCTCAAGTGTTGTTGGTTCTTTTAGGATGCGTGCTCTGAACTCTACTGACAAACACCCTACGATGAGGCGCGTTCGTATTGCTTCTTCATTGTCAAATTTATCGAATTTGCAGTATGTCACCAACTTCCGCAACCTTGTCGCGAAGTCATTCATGCTCTCTTCTAGTTGCTGGCATGCTGTGTGGAACGTCTATCTTTCGAAATCAATGTTGCGTTGGGGGTCGAATTTCTCCGTGAGGCACGCTTTTGCGCCTTTGTAATCTGCCGTTTTTTCACTCGGTAGTGTCATCATTAAGTCTTCTATTTCGTCTCCCGCAAGGTTGACCAGCAGATCTAGTTGTTTGCTCCCTACGACGTCCGTTGCGCGCATGTATCGTTCAAATTGTCGTAGCCATCTCTCCCATCTGATGCCTGCTTGCGGTTCCGATATGTTAAATGGCAGTGGCCTGCAGAACACAGCTTGTGTGCTCCTTGTCTCTTCGTCACCCATATCCTTCCTTTCTTTTATTTTTTTTTATTTATTTATTTGTTTCTTTCCTCTTCCTTCTTGTTCCTTTGGTGCTATTTTCTTTCTTTTGCACCTTTTTCTTGTCGTTTTCCTTTTATTGAGACCTTTTTTGGTCTATTTTCCATTTTGCCTGACTCTAAAATGGCCTCCCGGCCTTCCTGTGCTGCTATTGGCCCAATTTGCCTGACTCCAAGATGGCCGCCACACTCTCGCGCGATTTTGCGCTGTTCGGGACTTTGCCTGACCCTTCAAAATGGCCACCGTCTATCTTGGACGCGGATTGGCTCAATTCGCCTGACTTTAAAATGACCGCCTCCTCTCGCGAGAGTTCGTTGAAACTCACGCGCGGGAGGGATTTTAATCTTTCCTTCGGTTGCCTCGTCAGTTTCAGTATCGCGATGCTCTTACTTCTGTTAGCAGCGCCGGGGTGGGCTCCCGCAATGATGTTCTTTTTCCTGCTGGGCACTTCGGACCAGGGTGATCTCCTGGCTCCGATTTTCTTTCTGCGACCGGGTGGGGTCCGACAGTCGCCACAACGCGTGGATTTTGATCCCGCCTCGTCGCCAGTTGTCGCGTCGCTTCGCTGCAAGGATCACCACACAGCCAGGTCAGTTTCTAATGCTTTATTATATATATCGTTTGCAGCCAGCATGCTGCACGTCTTGTCTCGGTCCCTGCTTCCTGTGTTCTGCCCCTCGCCCTCTCTGACCGGAACTGGTGTCCGGTGACCTCTCCTGCCCTCTGCCCTCGTCTGGGTCCTAGTGCCCTATCTCTCAGGACACTACAAACACTTCAGTTAAAAAGTAACACAACATATACTGCCAAACCACATTTTGCTACACAAATACAATTTTTCAAAGTTTCATGAAATTTTGTGAACTTTCAGAATGAAAACTAAGCAATGCAACACACCCATATGGGCCACCTTCTGAATAAGAGTGGGCAAATGGTGCATCTACAAGCAAATTTTAGAAAGCAAGAAGGTTAATAAACCAACTGTGAAATTGTAGTTATGACTTCAATAAAGAGATTGTATATGATAATGGCGTAGGTAGCTGCTTACTTATAAGAACTAGAACATTTTAAAATTGTGTATGTGCGTGCCTTCCCACTGTATAGCACCGTCATTACAGAAAGACTAGCTTTATTCAGAGCTTTATATACTTTGAAATGACTAGCCTGTTTATGCATATTTATTTACAGTCTGCTGTAGCGCCTGCATGGCACTGTTAACCACCTCAGAGTGCTTGAGGGCTGTGGAGAGAGAGAAAAATGCTTAGACAATTGTAATAGCCGTCATTGGTCGCTAGAATTATGTGCCAAAGCTGTGCTTATGGCAGGGAGCACAGGAAACAACCAATGACAAGCATTGGCATCACCAATAGGTCTCACTCAGGGCCAGACTGGCCGTAGCAGGCACCGGTCAATCCCCCGGTGGGCCGCACGGGTGGGGGCCGGTTTTGGGCCCCTGGGGGCCGTTTTTGTTACAGGGCCGTTTTTGCAGCGTAGCTGCAAAATCGGCCCTGTAACAAAATCGGATCGGACGAAAACCGCCCCTGGCAAAGAGCTGGGCGGCACCCCCAAACCCTGGGAGGGGCCGGCCGAGCACTTTGCCAGGGCCGGTTTTGGTTCCCAGTCCGGCCCTGGTCTCGCTTTTGGGACCTTATAAGTATTTAGTTATGCAGCACAATATCCTTGGTGCGACAACATCAACTGTTGCATGGCTAAACGCTTATAAGGTACAAGGTTTAGCCATGCAACAGCTGATGTTGTTGCACCAAGGATATTGTGCTGCAAAACTAGATACTTATAAGGTCCCAAAAGCGAGACCTATTGGCTATGCCAATGCTTGTTTGGGAAGCCACAGGTTGTGGCAATTTCTGTGGGGTTCAGAATGAGGCCATAAGTTCTGTATTTAAGATCTGTATCCACCCCAAGACATGGCTATCATTAGTGAAGCAGGTGCAGTGGCAGCAACTAGAGGGCCACCTGGCATCCCGATTATGGTTGTCTTGCGCATCTTAAAAGTTGCAGGAAGCACATTTTGCTTGCTTTCTTTAGGGCTCAAGGCATGCTTGCTTTGCCACAATACACCTCTACACTTGAGGCATTTCTCCTCTTCCCTGAGATGAAACAGCTGAAAACATAAATGTAATTTCTTACATAAATTAGAAGCACTCAGTCAATCAATCAGGATTTGTTAAGCGCAACTGCTTCATCCATGAGGTAACTCAGTGAGTTAGACATCAAACAAAAAGCCTGATTTAGAGTTTGGCAGCCAGATTACTCCTTCACAAACGTAATACAAGTGACATTGGATATAATGCACTTGTAATATGGCAGACTGGCTATTCCTTACGTTTGTACCCTGTTAGACTTGGCCCTTTTTGCAAGGTCATACCTGAACTTTTTGCCTCCCTCCTGGTATTTTTTCTGACCTGGTGTTGGTGGTTTTAGGACTCTGAGCACTTTATCACTGCTGTCTAGTATAACGTGCATGTGCTCTCTATAGTAAAAGTGGTAAGATTGGTCTACACCTTTGGCGTATTTAATTTACCTATTAGTCCCTTGTAAAGTGGTATATCAGATACCCAGGGCCCGTAAATTAAATGCTACTGGTGGGCTTGCAGCGCTGCTTGCGCCACCCACCAAAGTAGCCTTTCAAACCTGTCTCAGGCATCTGCCATTCCAGGGTCTGCGTGCACAGTTTACTGCCGCTGTGACGTGGCACATAAAGTGGGTGCCATGTCTGTGACTCCCCTTTTACTACATATCAGTCACCTCTAAGGTAGGCCCTAGTTAGCCCTATGGGCAGGGTGCGCTGTAGGTAAAAGGTAGGACATCTGCCATAACTGTGTGGCATGTCCTGATAGTGACAAACAGCCATTTTGGTTTTTCACTACTGTGAGGCTGCCCTCTCATAGGAATACATTGGGGATTCCCTGAAATGTGTTTCAGTGGTAATTCCTGACATGAGAGGAGTAGCGTGGTCAAGTTTGATATGTTTGGAATAGTGGTAATAAATGCTGCGTAATGGTGTTTGCAGAATTATTATCGCTATTTTAGAAATGCCACTTTTAGAAGTGGGCATATCTGTGTGCTATGTGTCTTTGTGCCTGCCTCTTGTGTATTGCATGTCTGGCTCTGGGTGACAAGGGCTGGGAGAGTCAGCGCTAGGCTGAATAGGCCGATCTGCACTTGGAGTAGTGGGAGGAGTAGCACCTGGACCTGAATAGGACTGTGCCTGCCTTACACAATGCTGGCTCCACCCCCCTGTGGTGTGTCTGGGGCCAGAGCCTACACTAACAAAGGAGGTTGTTGTGCACTGTAAATGTGTTTTCAAGCACCCCCCAGAACTGGTTTAGACCGGGCACAGAGCCCTGTGCCAGGGGGAGAACAAAGACATTTGAGGTAAAAATATTGGGGCTGGGACCCCATAAAAAGGAGGAACTTTGGTTATCTGCTGGAAGCTGAAGGACTGCTGGGCGAGGAGGAACCGCCGTGGGACTCAGCTGCTGTCTCCTGGGGGTCCCTACCTTCTGGCCTGCCTACACTCAGCTCTTCCCCTCTGATCTTGGGACCTAGCGCCTCGTGAGGGCTTCATTCTTCATTGTCACTTGGAGCCCGAGGAGGGGGCTCAGACTTTACAGTTGGTGGGTGCCGTCGCGTCGTGGCAAAAGAGGCACAGACCAGGAAGCCAAGCGGCTGGTGCCTGGTTGGGGGTGGGGTTCTCCGCGGTGACGAGGAGAGCCCCGTGGGTTTCCAGAGCCCAAGAAAGAGGACTCCAACTTGGGCCATGAGGAGTGCGAGACGGGCACTCTGTGCCACATTTTCATGATCCCGAGAAGAGGACTCCAACTCCACTCGTTCTGTGTGTCCAAACCGGAAGTCAGGCGAAGAGAGCCTGACCTGGGGCATGGCAGGCCGGAAGAAGCAGCGCCGGAGCCGGAAGTCAGGCAAGCTTGTGCCTGAGTGCGGGCGGGGCACCCGTGTGCCGGTGAAAGCCCAGCGCGTTGGTCAGAAGTAGACGGAGCCTCGCAGGCTCACCCGGCGCCGAGGACGGACCGTAGCCTTGCAGGTTCCCTGCTGCTATGTCCCATCGATTGGCCCGGCAGAAAGGAGAAGCCTCGGTGAGTGGGGCTTGAACGGCACACTGTTGGTGCCTGTCTACGCCTACTGCTGCGCTGCCAGATTGTGGGCAGCTGCAACGGGAGAAGAGAAGCCCCGGTGACTGGGACTTGTAAGACACACTGTTGGTGCCTGTTTGTTCTCACAGCTGCGCTGCCAGATTGCGGGTAGCTGCAACGTTGGAGGCATTTTGTGTCTAAGGAGAGACAAGGGTGAGTTGTGCCCTCACCTCTCCCCCCCCCCATTTTAGTACGGGCCTGTTGGGGGCCACTACTCTGCTGCATCGGCAGCCAGGTGGTAAGTTGGAAGGCCACATACTAGGAGAAAGCCCAGACTTTTGGACGATGGGCATTGCGGGGAACCCAAGTCGGGCACCAAGGTTAAGGCCAGTAGGCCTGATGATCGCATCCTAGGTTTAGGTGGGGCCTGAGGTGATATGAGGTAAGGCTCAACTATGGTGCACTGTTGCTAACTATGGGTGATGCCTAATGTGTTGTGACAAAGTACAAGGCTACCAATAGTTATTGGTTATCCCCAAATGTAATGTGTATGCTGTGGTAGTAATGTGTTCCTAATAAGTGATTACCGTGGACTGCTGATTAGGTACAGACTAAGGAGGGCCTAATGCGATTATTAGGACTGGTTGTTTTCTCTAACTGTGAGTTATGAGGGTGATGACAGTGGCCCGATTGGCCCTGTAGTGTATATAATCCCCTGTAAAGTCATACCTAGTGCCTGGTGGCACAGTGTATATTTGTGATTGCGTTCTAATGTGTTTTATGAGTAATACAAAGGTTATTTTTTATAAAAACTTGTGTGGAGTTTCTTTTGTGGTGTGGATAGTGTGTCGCTGCTGTGTGAGTGTGTTGCGCAAACGCTTTACACATTGCCTCTGGGATAAGCCTGACTTCTCTGCCAAGCTACCAAGGGGGTGAGCAGGGGTTATCTTCAGCGTGTAACTCCCTTGCCCTGACTAGAGGGGTGGTTTCTGCATGGCTTAGGCGCATGCCCGAAATAACCCATCCATCAAACTATAAATCAGGACCTAAGTGACTTATTCCTTGTATTACTGTTACTGGTCAGAGCCTCTGTTTGTGACCCTTTCAAAGTGGATTATTGCACTGGGTCGGTCACTTATTTGTACAGGAATTGAGAAAATTGTGAAATGCGTGTCCGCCGTCTATGGAGTGTCTATAATGCTGTTAGCCCTTTACTATAATATGGCCTCTCTGTGTCTGACCTATGGCTGGATTTGTCCATTACCCAGAATGTAACCCTCATACATTTCTTAGGTTGCAAAATACCAGCACTGAATGGGCTGAGTGGCAGATCTTCAGTTTGTAAAGTTTTGATGCACCTTTCGTCGACGGAAGAGACTGCACGGCCATTATGAGCTACAATGCATAATGTTGTCTAAGACTCACTGCTCACTCTATCAGGCTGAATCCCAAGAGCATTTCCACGTATGACACAAGAGTACAGGAGTACTCTTTTACATATTCTTTTATGGCTTTGTGAATAGGATCCAAAACCTCCAACTCTCAATCAGTAGATGAGCAAAGAAGATTTTTCTCCTTGTACTATTTATACATGACCATTCCATGAATATTTCAATTGTATTGCCATTTTAGATGGTTTGGGATCAATTCACAAATGTTTGTAAGAGGATGTAGAAGAGTTCTACAGGAGGACTGCTTTACGTATTCCAAAATGTCTTTGTGAACAGGCCCCTTTGACCGCAGTAGGCGAAAAGTATATTAGATACTAGAAAGTTTCAGTTGCATCACAAAATGTTTTAATATTATAGTTGAGCTTTCATTGCTACCTGCTTCTGGAGAGGAGCTTTATGGCACTGTGATCAGTAGATCTTCCAACATCCTTCCACCTCTTATGGTGTAAACCTTTTTACTCTCACCCAAAGCGTATACAATCTAACTCAAAGCAGTTTTGTGACCTTTCTAAATTTTAAGTAATGTTTAATGTTGTGTGTGTCTGTTTTAGGGCATTCACTAAGTCTAGCTTGACATGTCCCTAAGGATCAACCTCTTTCTCCAGCTCTTTTGAATGTTGACACCTAAGGGGCATATCAGCAAGGGCCGGCGATAATTATCGCTCAGTGCTCTTAGCGTGAGGATAATTATCGCTGGCCAATTTTATCGCGGAGATAGCGTACTATTAGCAACGCTTATCTCCAAAGCGATAAAATGCAGAGCGCAAGCTGCCAAATGTGCGATTATCGCTGGAAATCCAGCAAAAATCACACAACTTTTGGCGATAGCTTGCTGATAGGGCCTCACATACTTAGCCATGATATCCACCTTCCATAGGATATCATGGTTAAGTCAGTTTCAAAGCAGGCGTAAGGAAAGTAGCGATAACAGAGGTTATCGCTACTTTTCTTGTCGCTATGCTGCTTTGCGTGAGGCTTGATAATAGGAGAAATGTCGCTTAGCGACATTTCTCCCGTTATCCTGGGGAGGAATGCACACTTTGCATCTCATTAGAGATGCAAAGATGGGCGTTAAGGGAAATGGCGATGAGGCAAGGTTTCACGTGATAGCGTGACCTTGCTGATAAGGCGATAAGATTATCGCCGCTTTTCGTCCGAATACGGACGCAAAAGAGGCGATCATTTTTTATCGCCTGCTTGCTGATATGCCCCTAAGTGTTGCCCCAGCACTCAGAGAGTGCCTGCTCTTCACAAAAGAAAGGTGTCTCTCCAATGCATTTAATTGCTTTATGCACCATAGATAATACCTATGATCCCTGCATGCACCCGGCCACAAGGACAGCTTGCCCACATCTGCAGTGTCATCATTCCTAGGGTGGCGTTTATAAATTGCCCAAATGGCTCCGGTTTGGAGCTGACGCAGCCGTGCTATGATCTAATCTGGATGCACCATGGACAGTGGATTGCTATAGTCCCTTTTGGCAAGAACTGTGGTCTTGATTAAATCTCCCTAGAGTGTCTTTCAAGGAATCATTGTTGAAACTAATTGTTATTTTGTTGTAATTGAATTATAATTGCATTTATATAGATCTTACTATCCCTGACGAGGTGTCAAAGTGCTTTTTCTGCGAGTAGCACGCTACTCCACAACCCATAAAGGATTAGTGGGGCATTAGTATAGTGAAATATGAAAGTAATTTGAGTGGTGGATATGTTAGTCAGTTATTTGGATTAAAAAGGATACTGGAGGGATAGAGGTTATGTTGTGTTGATTTGCATAGCGCACTTATCATCCAAGAGGGTATCCAGGCACTCGGGCAAGATTGATAGGTGTATGGTTGCAAGATGCTTATATGAAGAGTCAGGTCTTCAGCTTCTTGTGGAGCTCAAGAAGTGAGTGGGAGGCTCTGATGTGTTGAAGGAGGTTGTTCCATGGCTTGGCTGCGATGCAGATGAATGCGCGACCTCCACTTTTGCTTTTGCGGATGCGGGGAGTGTATGTGAGGCAGAGCTTAGGTGTCTGGTGGGTGGGTGAAAGTGCATGCAGCTGTTCAGGTAATCTGGTTCTTTAATGTATGTGTGCATGAGAAGTTTAATTGGCTGCACTTGTGAATGGGGAGACAGTGAAGCATCCTGAGGTGCGGTGTGATGTGGGTGCAGCGTTGGAGGTCGAGAATGAGTCTTGTGACTGAATTTTGGATGCTCTGGAGTCTGTGTAGGAGTTGTTTGGAGATTCCAGGGCAGAGAATGTTGGCGTAGACCATCCTGCTGGTGATGAGTGCTTACATGACGGTCTGTCTGGTGTTCTGAGGCAAGCATTTGAAGATCTTTCACAGCATGCGTAGGATGTGAAAGCAGGAGGTGCACACTGCACTGACTAGAGCTGTCATGTTGAGCTTCTTGTCTAGGATGGTCCCTAGATTATTTGCGTGGTCTGTGGGTGTGTGTGTTGGTTCTAGCTCCGACGGCCACCAGGTGGAATCCCATGGGGAGGGCTGTTTGCCAAAACCAGTACTTGCGTCTTGTCAGAGTTGAGCTGCAGGCAGTTGGTTTGCATCCAGTCTGCTACCATGTTCATGCAGTTGGTGAATTTGGTTCTGGTGGTGTTTGTCTTGCCCTTCAGGGAGAGGATGAGTTGGGTGTCATCGGCGTAGGAGATGACAGTGATGTATTGTGATCAGATGATGTTGACGAGCGGTGTAATGAATATGTTAAAAAGGGTGGAGCTCAGGGATGATCCCTGTGGGACACCGCATATCAGTTTCTTGGTCTCTAATATGAAGGGTGAATTGATCTGAGTTTAGTGTGCTAAAACTGCAAGCATGTCAGGAGGGAGCCAGTATTGAGGCCCGGGAAGGCTATAGCTGTAAAGTATTCCCCAGGCAGCTCAATGCAAGCACTCGGGTAGAGGTTGAATAGAACACACAAGCAGCCAATAGAATTACGTGAGAGATGATTGCTCATCTGGGCAGAGCCAAGATGTAATTGACAAAGTCTCAAGCCAGTGCCTGAAAGAAGTTGGAGGAAGAAAGGCAGTAGTTAAAAGGGTAGGATGTACAGTGCATTCTTTGTGTACTGTTATTAAAAGGTCTGCTTGATAGTCAAACCTTCAACATCCAGACCAAACAATGACAAAAGGTTTTTTGCCAGTGGTAGCAGCAACTTACGGGTCTTGATCACTTCAGATACCAGCTTGCTCAGGGAAAAATCCATATGGCCATGTCTTTCACTGTGGTACATAAATTGAGTTTCACAGAAGAAAGCAACTAAGGGGCATATTAACAAGGCGGCGCTATAAAATTATCGCCGCTTTTGCGGCCGTTTTGGGCCGAAAAGCGGCGATAATTTTATCGCCTTATCAGCAAAGACACACTATCGTGTGTTTTGCTGACTTAGCGCCCGTTTCTAGCACGCCTAACTTTGCATCTCTAATGAGATGCAAAGTAGGCGTGGTTGTAAACCAACTAGGGAAAATATTGAGAAGGCAGCTTCGCAATATTAACAAGGAAGGGTAGCGATTATTTACATCGCGTTAAGTATGCCTTAACGCAGGAATTTAACGTCTGTTAAATTCCTGACTAATGTGTTATGAAGAACAAGGGTACCCCGATATACGAACCTGGGGTGATACAATGTAGAAGGAAACAATGGTTCTGGATGGCCTATGAAGGTCCAGGACAGAGAGGAGCCCTTAAGAGGGCAGGTGATTTAGTATAGGTACAAAGACTCATATGGGAGAGTGATACTTAATATAGAGAAAGGGGACAAGAGAAGTCAATATATGACACTTATCTATTATACATAAGATGAATTCAAGTGCTCACATATTTAGTGACAACAAGCGTGACGTGCAGGTGAGGGTGAACTTTAAAAGAGAGCATCGCATTGGCAACAGTAGTGAACCATTTTCTTTGTTAGATCAGTATAAAAGGTTCAAGTTGCGTAAGGTCGACGACGTTTCGAACTCAATTATTCGAGTTCATCTTCAGGACAAATGTGAGCATATGAACTTTAGCATATGGGAAGGTTAGTCATTGAAGGTGTCGACAAATGAGAGTGTTGCACCGGTGGTGTCACCACAACGGTGAGTGCCTCGAGGAAGAACGATGGCTTGAAATCAAAGCTGTATCCAACCACATCAAGTTAGGATGGAGGGTTTCCGGTGCCGGGAATTTAATTCATTTCAGGCGGCACAAGGTCCAATCAATGGGGGTCTCAAGGAGGGGTGGAGCGGGTCCTGTGCGCGTGCTTTGATTTCATAATGCACAAGCATCATGACTCATGTGCATGTCTGTAGCATGATGCTATATGGATATTTGTTGACTATATGGCCGGCCTCAGCATGATGCCATATATGTGTGGATGTGTTACCAAGCATATGCACCTACATATCGCAACATATGTGCACATATTTTAATTTAACTTTCCAAGATGGCAGGCACCCATCTTGGAGCAGTAAATTAAAAAACAGAAAGTGCACTCTGACAGCAAACTACAGCGGACAGGCCTTCTGAAAAAAGTAAAAATAGAAAAACAACAAAACTGAGACCAACAGAGGAGCAGAGGGGAAACAACAGAATGCAGAAGAGTGTCAGAGAGCAACAGGGAGAGTAGATGGAGGAAGCAACGGAGGGAGTGGAAATCAGCACACAAGAGAGAGAGCAAGAAAACACATGCACTCCCATGGAGTGCTTCAAGGAAAAGAAAAATTTAATTTACTGAATGTAAGCAATTGAACGATGAAAGTCATTTAATCAACAGGATAGTTTAGAAGCTCTATGCCAGGGGTGGACAAACACAAAAAAATGTCATCATGCAACTAAGATTGGGAAGAAAGACAACCAGTGATTTGCAATGCACTAATCCAATGCTTACTCTGTATTTGTATTGTACACATTAATTCTTTCGACAAAGCCATCCATAGGTAAGACCTGTAAAGGCCAATTTAATTTAAACTGTCAGTCTCAAATGGGAGCGAGTGTGGCGTTAGGGCTGAGCTGCCAACTTTGGACCTGGGGAACACTGAGTCCCAGCATAGTCTTAACAAAAAAACTAAATATGACCTTATATAATTCAAATAGTGCAATCTCCAATATCCATGGGCGGAGTGTGCGCTATCCAAAACTGCAAAAACAAAAAATGTCATAGGTCTATGTTTATCATATTAGATTATTGGCCATGCTGTCCTGTAGACGAACATGAAGCCTAAATAATTCACACCTTTATATATTTGGGTACTTCGATGAAAGCGGCCCTGCGCAAGCTGCTGTCTATCTACTAGGTCAGTAACCCAACGTCATCCATAAATTGTAAACAAATCAATTTCAATTTGTTTCATTTATCAAACAATGATTATATGTCATATGTTCTATTCAAACTTTTATTATAAAATGTATAGTAACATAAGAGTATTATTTCTCCAATTTGGTGCAATATGACATCAAAAAAACATTCCAATTTGTAAACTACCATCCCTCACTATGGAGATTTGTACTGATGTTTTGGCTTTGAATTTGAGCGCTTTTCCCTGGAGTGATCATGGAAGGTTGTATGACAGAAGCACACATGGCAGAAACACGCATGCCTCTCCAAAGCGGCTCCAACAACGAATCAGTCTTAACAGCGTCTTTCTTTCCCACGCATGCCTTTAAAATGAATTTTGCTGTAAAGGCATGTTTGCTAAAGGAATATGCGTGGTAATTTACCATTACCCTGACCCCCCTCCCCGACCTAAACCCTAAAATCCTATTCCCATACCTCGCCCCACTGGCCGAGCCCTAATATCGACCTGCCCTGCCCTTAAAACTACCCCTTCTTCTCCCCAACCTGAGGTCTAAAAACCTGCCCCCTACCAAAAACTACCCGGACCCCAGCCCTCTGCCTGAAAACTTACCCCCGACCTGCCCTTAAAAACTACCCCTACCCCTTCCCCCTCCCTGAGCCCCAAAACCCTGCCCGCCTTTAAAAAAACGACCCCGTCCTGAGCCCTAAAACGGAACCTCATCCCTAAACCCAACCCCCCCCAAATCCGTCCCCAGCCCTTAAAACTATCTCGACCTCCCCGCCATAAGCCCCAAAACCCTGTCCCCCTTTAAGAAGACCACCTCTACCCCCCCCGCCCTAAACCCTAAAACTGACCCCCACCCCTTAAAACTACCCTACCCAAAACTCGGCCTCAGCACTTAAAACTACCCTGACCCCCCGTCCTGAGCCCTAAAACCTGCCCCCTTTAAAAACTCTACCCTGACCCCTTCGCCGCCCTGAGCCCTTAAACTGTCTCCTTCCCTAAAAACTACCCCCTGCCCCAAACCGCCCCAGCCCGACTTACCTGTCCATGTCTGGAGGTTGATGTTACGACGCTTCCTGTTCCTTTCCCTGCCCATCTGGACACTACACCGATAAGGCAGATGTGTGGTTCAGGCAAGCGTTGTAAAGGCTGACTCAGCCCGCGTTGTAAAGGTTGTTTTCCATCGTGTAAGGGTGAAGGGAATGGGGGATGATTGTATAGTTGGATAAGTTTGTGTGATACTTTGCATCAGATTGTGAAGTTGATCCATACCTCCCAACTTGAAAAACAATCTCACAGTGTGAGGAGGGGGCGGGCATCGAAGGGTCAGGGCCTCGTGCCGAGAAATTCCTACGCGGCACTTTTGAACCCCACCCCGCTCCCAGAAAAAGCTTGCTGAGGCTGGTGTCGATGTCCTGGGGTGTTTTCAGACCCCTGAATGGACGTCAGCAGTTCAAAGCCTAAATAAACGGGCTGGAATACGACTATTTACAGTGGTTTTCAGCTAGTTTTCCCTGCCCCATGTGATATCGGCTCCTCACCGAGAGACCATGCGATGAGACTGAGGGCTGATATCGTGTGTCACATGCCTGCACCATATGAGTTGGCAGGTATGTTGATGGGGTGCGAGTAATTCTTGCTCCATGGGAATCCATAAGCTATACTGACAATTTAGGAAGATATAAGACGGAACCCAATATAGTCACCTATGTAGTTAAAATGGAAATGGGAAAATTTAAGCCAAATGTTCAGCCCTGAAGAAGGGCTGATCGTGCCACGAAACACGTTGGCTGCGGCTACTCTCGACATGGGCTTTTGAAAAATGTATGAATTTTACTAAATAGAATCGTTTTTAATGTCAGATAGCAACTAATTTACGAAATTATGGTTTTATGTTTATATATTTTTATAAGAAAAGTGTGAATAGAAAATATGACGTAATCACTTTCTGATAATTTAAATGTAAAGCGCTCCCTAAGAACTGAAATGGATTAACTAAACAATACATATATTATCTAAGACCCCATCTCCCCTATTAGATGCCATTCAGATCCCTGTGCCAGGACCCCCACTCCCTCCCCCCTTCACCTTGGTCTTCCTTCTCTGTCTCATCACCCTGACTGTCTCTAAATGACATCAATATCTGCGCCTCCTGGGTGGTTTGTGAAGTAAGTGGAAAGGAGAAATGGGGAAAAGAGACCAAACACTGTAAAATTGCATGAGTGTCCCTGACTCACTTCCGGCAGCGCAGGGAGGCCGGATGTGCCCCTGGCAGAGCCTGTCGCTGTCTCCGAGCCGTGACTCCGTCGCCCCTGGAGGATTGCAGTCACTCTCCATTAGAGGGATGAGAGACGTCATTTTCTGTGTTTCTAATTTGGACTGCACAGAGCTCGTGGCAGGAGCCAGGCGGGGTTCCCAAAGCGATGCCATCCAGGCTTCAGTTCTGAGAAGGCTGTCGCCCCCAGATTAAATTCACCAAAGCGTGAAAAATCTTTTTCTTGTGCGTGCAGCCCCCCTGAGATCGCGCTGCTGATCTGTTACTGTGCTGTGCGTCCGAGGCAGGGAGGCCGGGCCTTGTTAAATGGAGGCGGCTGGCATGGTGGCTCTCAGAAGAAAGGGCCCACCTCTGACGGCGGGAACCGGTGCCAGCCAATAGATTTAGTTTCACTAAGAAATGTGACAAAGCCTCAATTGTGAATAAGATAGTGTTCAAATGGTATGGAATGAGTATATTTACATAGCGCTTAACTATCCCTGATGAGGCGCTAAAACTTTTATTTTCAGGCAGGTAGTGTACTACCCTGGTGTAGTGGAAATATGGCCCCTGAGAAGCCTGGTCAAAGTAAGGGGGTGGGGGCAGAGTTTGAAAAACAGAATTATTCTCTCAGAGACAAACGATCGTAGCTCAGTGGGTTGAGCACCTGTAGCAGTGATGTTTCCAGCATATGACGATTTAATGGAGTGTTCTAGTGACACAGGGTTCCGTTTGAAATCTACCTTTACACCTCCACCACATGTGATTCCGGCTGAAATTATTGCTTTTGAACAGGCAGTTTTTAATGATGTAGAGTCTTTTCAGGAAGAAAACGTGTTCAAAAATATGAGTGCAGCTGAATTTTAAGCATTGAAATCCTTACTGTCGAATTCCTCCATTGTCATAAAACCAGCTGACAAGGGGGGCGGGATTGTGATCCAGGACGCCATAGACTATGATAAGGAGTGAAGACGCCTGTTGAGTGACCTTAGGAACTACACTCCATTAACTGCGGACCCATCTCCACAGCTAAAAATTACCATTGCTAGTTTGGTAGACCATGCGGAGTCAACTGGATTTATTACAAAACATGAGGCTGATTTTTTGACGAAAGGAGAAGGTATTATTCCCTACTTCTATACTCTACCTAAGACCCACAAGAACAAGACACCACCACCAGGATGCCCGATTGTTTCAGGTATAGGGTCCCTTTTAGAGCCTTTATCTAAATACTGTGACTTCTTCCTCAAACCTCTTATTCAAAATACTTCAACCTATTTAAAAGACACCAAGAGTTTTTTGGCTCTTTTACAAGATTTAAGGGTGGATACTGAATCGACCATCCTGGTGTCTCTTGATATTGAGAGCTTGTATACTAGCATTCCCCAGGACGATACTATCAAGGTCCTTGGCGAGGCATTGGGTGCTACCACCTGGGATTTCCAGACACCTAAACAGTTCATTATTGACTGTGCTACTCTAGCACTCAAAAATAGTTTCTTTGAATATAAATGTGCCTTGTATCTCCAGTCCACCGGTACATCGATGGGCAGTACCTTTGCCCCTAGTGTGGCTGGTCTGTATGTTTATGATTTTGAATGTAAATACATCTTGGCCACAACTAACCCTTATGCATCCAATATAATTTTTTGGAAGAGGTACATAGATGAAGTTTTCGTCATCTGGCAGGGCTCTGAACGTACCCTTTTGGAGTTTAATGTTTGGATCAATACTTGTGATCCTAATTTGACATTCACTAACTCCTTTAACAAACATGAGATGGTGTTCCTTGATGTTGTGGTAACTAAGACAGAAGGGTGTTTACTTACGAGAACATACTATAAACCGACAGCGAAGAACAATTTGTTAACCTTCTCGAGTTTTCATCCAAGACCTCTACGAGAGAATCTCCCTTACGGACAATGTTTGCGAATACGGCGCAATTGTAGTAAGGTAGAGGATTTCCGTACACAGTCCAATGACCTGACTCAGAAATTGCGGAATAGAGATTATCCTGAGAAGATTTTGAAAAAGAACTGTAAGAGAGCTAGAAATCAACCAAGAGAGGCCCTCTTAGAGGATGTACATAAGCTAACTAATGAGATTCCTCTTACTTGTGTCACCACATACAGTGTTGCATCCAATGCCATCTCTAATTCCATCAGAAAACATTGGCGAATTCTTGAGAGCAATAACATCAAATGGGAGAAACCCCTATTTTCTTTCGGGAAAGCGAGAAGTATTAGGGATGCTCTGGCACACACAAGACCAATGAAAACTACCACTATGTATGACTCCTCTGTTCTTAACTCTTGGGGTCTATCCCAAATTACAGGGCATTTTCCTTGTGGATCGTGCAGTGTCTGCCATTTAACTATGTCTACAAAGACTTTAGACTTGGAGACTGGTAAAATATCGACACAACGTTCGCATACGAACTGTAATACGATGAATGTTGTTTATTTAATTACATGCCCTTGTGATTTAAGATACGTGGGCATGACTTCTCGCAAAATTAAGCAAGGTGTTTGCGAACACCGGAGTAATATCCGGTGTAAGAGAAATACTACTAAGTTGACTGACCATTTCCTGCAGTATAACCATACTCCCAATGACCTGCGGTGGACTATCAACGAGCACATAAAACCGGGGAATAAAACATCACACCTGTTGTTTGAGAAAGAACAACGGTGGATTTATTGATTGTCCACACATATCCACGGGCTCAATGACAATATTCCATGGGGTACAGTGATGAGACAGTAACAACTATTGATGAACTCTCTGCATATTTAATATCTGATTTTGGAATTTCAGTGGAGGTTTAAATACATTATGTGAGCTGAGACACTCATAAGTATTAGTCATCTTTGATTTCACACTGTATTTTCTTTTTTCCTCTTTTTATTACTTGCCCAATAGGTAGTGAGCCCTCATCACAGGGCAATAGGTTATGACACGTTAGTGAAGAACACCCTTCCTTTGGCTATTTTGCTTCACATCAATATGTTGCAACACCATCATTTTGCACATGATGATGCCCTAATTAATTTGGTCTTTAAATTCCTCATGGAATTATATATCCTTCTTTGAAATAAGTATTGATTTTTGTGTCTATTGTGGTGCTATCGTTTGGTCTGAATTTTAAACAAAGTTATTTTTAGCGTGACCGCTATTGAGGTTAGCGCTCTAGCCTCCCTCGCGGTTCTTTCACCCCTTGCAGTGACATCTACATGACCGACGGCATTTCGTAATGGTCATGTGACACGTAAACTCGGAAGTACTCCGAAAAAAGCCTTGTCCGGTGAAATACTGACAGTATTTAATTTCCCCGCTATGAGGCATCAGGTATCTCCAGGCCTGTTGGGACCAATTAAGTTTTCGGCTGGCGGTTGATTCTTTGCTGAGTGAGTATCGTTTTTCTTTCTGTGTTCGCCTCTATGCCGGCGGACCCCGCGCGGCTATTTCTGTTTGTAGAGGCTTCTCAGAGCCAACACGTCTTTATTGTTATTTATCCTCAGATTTTGATTTAGAGTCCCGCCACCCAGCATTACCTAAGGAGCGGAAATACCGTAATTGTAATGTAAGCCCTGTGTTCTCTTTGATTTTACTATACTATTATTCACCTTGGTGTATTTTGTCTGCCGCATCGACCAGCATCGATGATGTTGGCTGATTAAGTCATGTTCTTTGATCACCATTACTACCATTACTACCAGTGTCACTTTCGCTGGTTTTTCAGGATAATTTGCCTGTTATTTGATAATGATAAAACACATGATGGCATTAAATTATATATGCTTTCTTGTAGTTTATTACTGCTTTGTAATGGATAGGATGTCAATTGAAACTTTTTGGACTATTAACAAATAGTCTTGTATATCATGGCCAGTGTTTTTTGTAGAGCTTTGAACTGGGACTAGTCACTTTAAGATTCTGAATGCAATCGTATAAGTTTAACCCATTTTTAGCCAAAAGCGCTTTCTTGTTTTTGTTATTTCAGACTCCATTTGCTTTCGAGAAATACTTGAAGGTTCCCACATAACCGTGAGTTGTTACGTTTGATTGCACCACAGGTTAGGGTAAGCCTTAGCGTGCTTATACCGCTGTGGTGTTAATGTTCCTGACGAAAGCTTCAAGTAATTACGCCTAGAAGCTGAAACATGTTGATCGATTGTTCACTCTGTAGGATGTATCTGGTCAATTAAATACCAGTTAAGGACATCCACTTCACCTACTTTTAACCAGTGCCTTGTTTTCCGCCATTAAATAATTCTTTTTGAATAAATCAATGGCCCTTTTTAAATTCAGTTTTTTGCACTCATTGCACTCTTTGAAGGCTCATTAAAACAACCGGCTCCACTATATTTAAGCGTTGTAGCACACCAGAGATGCAGTTGGCATCTCTGGTGGGGACCCTATGATGAAGTATGTCACCAACCAGGTTGGTGAGTGAGGGTTCTTTTACCTCATTAGAGTGACTCTTTTCACGAACTCTTCCTCATTTTTTGGATACACTCTTTGGTTGTTTGATTATTATTTATTTTGTTTCTGGCATATGCATAACATTTCTTTTCTCAGACTCGGCCTCCCCAACAAATACAACATGTTTTACCCACAGCAGAAGAGGATTTCTCTGGCCCTTTCCCACACCTCCACACCTCTTTTCCAGGTTGCTCCCCTTTAGCCTTTTATCGTCCCCACTGTCATCAGTTACTACGATTGATAATCTTTCCATTCACCTCACGAAGATGAAAGGCTGGGAGGCGAACTGATGGCTGGCTGGTTTGTTTATATTATAGCAGGACCATGATTAATGTGCATATGGCTGCTCTCTGTGTGACGTGACATAGAGGGCGAAAAAACGATGGAATGCAGCTCTAAACAATTGTCAGTGGCCAGAGCTCAGTATGCCCTAATCCAACAGCAACCACTGGCAGAGCCTTGCAGTCCTGAGTACCCACAATTGGGACACTTCCTTAATCCAGATGTGCAGGCAGATAGCGCCTTACCAGAGGATACAGCGACAAGTCTTGTTTCACAGAATGGAATTATTTCAAAGCTGTCTAGAATCTAGTTAGAGCTGTAGAAAGTGTGACTAACAAGCTTAATAAACCATTGGAGCCAGTTATTAACTCAACTCTAGGGATGATGTCTCTGCAGATATGACTCGCCTGCACTGGTGGCTGGCGGGGTTCAAAGTCAACTGTCATCCATAGTGCAACAAGCTATTCAATGTACTGGAGAGACATTTCCATCCTGTAGAGGCTGGTTCTCCAAAGTCTGTCCTGAAGGGCCAGATCCATGCCCAATTTTTAGCAGATACACGTTTAGATAAATGTAGTTATCGGAGGCGTGGCCAAGCCGTCAACCAAATGGTCGCACGGCATTGAAGCTCCGGCGCCCCATGCCCCTGAAGTAGCAGAAGCAACATGGTCCGGTAGTCCATACTACTGGGAAAGCCGCAGGGAAAGTGGACAACGCGGTGGTGACGGGGGCGAAGAAACCCTGCACAGACCCCCCTCGTTGGCCTCCCTTTGGTTATACGGAGGCGGGCGGAGGCGTGCAGAGACCCTGCCTGCCTCAGAGGTCCCGTGGTGATAGGGACCACAGGTGAGCATGAGGCTGGAGCAGCGGTGCTTCGCTGGGTCCCCTGTCTGCCTAGGCCGTCTGGCCGGAGGAGGAGAGTGGAGCACCCTCGCTGTGGCGACCAGCCTAACCGGGGAGCAACGTCCAACGCCGGGAGTCGGGTGAGTGCGGGGAGACGGGCTGCGGTGCACAAGGCCCACTGAAAGAGATCATTGCGAGGGCCCGGCATAGGGACCTACGCAGCACAGAGCTTGCCACTGCCCCCCCCTTCCGTGCCAAGCAACATCTACACGGGCTCCCCTGCTGTGCCGGGATTGCGTGTGAAGGCTCGGTGGGAGTGACCATTGCGAGGGCCCAGCAAAGAGGCCTGTCAGCCCAGGGTCGGCACCACCTCCCCTCCCAGGCCCAGCAAATACTCTCACAGGCCCCCCGCTGCACCGGGATTGTGAGTGAAGGCCTGGTGGAAGTGATAATCGCGAGGGCCCAGTGCATAGGCCTGTGCGGCTCAGTGTCACCACCGCCTCCCCTCCCGGGCCCTGCTGTACTCCCGCAGACCCTCTGCCGCACCAGGGTTGTGAGTGCACGTCCCCCCTCGCTTTGGAAATGAGGCACAGGATCAGCTGTATAAAAACTTGTAGGGGGGGCTGCAGACGCGATCACAAAACACCCGGAGAGATCTTCCCATACCCATGCATGTTGGGCCGGGGGTACAAACCAGGCAGCTCCGAGGGGAGCAGTAGCACTTAAGACCTGAGAAGTTGCGGCCGTCAACCCAGCGCCACTAGCACATGGAAAGGGGAGCCTGCGCCTCTGATCCGGGAGAGCCTACACAACTAAAAACACTAGAGCTAGTAACTGGGTGGGGATATCCATGTGCCACAGCCCGACGAGTCAGCCCGGGCTGGCCAGATCCAGCATCGCATCCTACACCTGGCCCAGCAACACCCTCACTGTCACTCCCCGGACTGGACCCGCCAAAGAATACACATTCACCCTCCTGAGCGGCACCAGACCCACATAAACATCAAGGGCAGGGCCCTAAAACACTAGCTACCGCAAAAGCCATGCACGAGAGGGAGCACCATCATTTTTCAGCGCCCTTGCTTACTACAGGGACTTTAGCATTGCATTCATAACGTACCCAGCAGGCATGCTTGTACACAACGCAGGCATGGGTCGCGGGGACCCCAAACACCATAAACTGTATTTCGATAGACCGGGCACATCAGAACGCACAGGCCAAAACCCTGATGGGGGTGTTGGGCCGGAACGAGATGAGCAGCCTCCCACCCTGGAGGGATCTGCAGCCATAATGGCAGAGCTCCGTGCTGGGTTCCGCGCCATAGACTCCAGATTTGATTCCCTAACCTCCAGGTTGGATAGAATGGGGTTGCACTTAGATGGATACAGCACCAGGCTCGGTGAAGCAGAGCAGCGCATCTCATCCTACGAGGACCAAGCCAAAGGTACAATGCGTCGGCTGGAGTGAGTGGAGTGCCTACTCAAGACTGTAGCCATAAAAAATGAAGACCTAGAGGCCAGGTCACGGAGAAACAACATTCGTATCCTGGGCCTTGCGGAATCCACAAACATCAGACGGCCTGAGTCATTTGTTGAAGCTATGCTGGCGGAACTGTTTGGAGCCAAGATTTTCATTGTGGAAAGAGCAAATAGATCCCTCGGCCCACGCCCCCCTTTGGGTGCTCCACCACGGCCCATAATCGCCCGCATGCTTAACTACAGGGATCGCAATGCGGTCCTCTGCCTGGCTCGGGAAAATGAGCCGGTGCAGTACCAAGGCGCCATACTCTCCTTCTACCCGAACCACACTGCTACAGTCCAAGAAGCCCATCGCAAATTTGAGGAAGCAAAGTGTCAGCTCTTTACAATTGGCCTGAAATACGCAATGCTGTACCCGGGTAAATTGCAGGTACTAGTGGGTGACAAACCCTGTTTATTTGATAACCCTGCTGACGTGTTGACTTTTTGCAAGCAGCAACAAAATAACATCTGCAAGAGCCCTACCCAGTCCTCTGGACACTCCCCTTCGGACCGACAGCTAGCTGCGAGCGCTGTATTCTTTACTTAAGAATGATGGTCGCCTAAGCTTCCTTATCTTGATGACTCGAACCATCACGCTGTTTGAAACTTAACTAGATCTGAGGAAAGAGCTACGGAATTCCTAAATGCTATAAATGTTTCTGTATCTCTATTTTGCAACCTGCTTAGTTTAAACAATGGACATCGGATGTCCGAAGCGTCGCACTCCTCCTACGGAAGACTCCGAATAGTTTGTTTCTGCTTTTTTTCTTCTTTTTTTTCATGTGTTGGGATGGAGCGTATACACCGGACCTTTGAGCCCAAGTGTGGGAGGGGGTGGATGTTGTTGTTTCTCATTGGGGTTTTATTGGATGTATGTCTCTTTTTTTAGTTCTTGATGTCTTTTATATATTTCCCCTTTTGTAGTGTTCCCATTCCACACGCTGTACAGACGTTATTATTCACTGGAGGTACACACGCATACATCTCTCCATGCGATCACAATTTCTGACCCCACGGTTGAGACTAAGCTATCACCTGGAACATGAGAGGGCTTAACAACCCCAGGAAATGCAAGCTAGTACTTGCGTATCTCTGGACACACAATGTAAAAATAGCATTCCTACAAGAAATACAAGCTAGTACTTGCGTATCTCTGGACACACAATGTAAAAATAGCATTCCTACAAGAAACCCATCTTCCATTGCAGAGTGCCCCTCCGTTTGCCTCTTCATGGGGTCTCATAGATATTTTGCAAGTTACAGGTAAGCCGAGGCTGAGTACTCCGCTCTGCCAATGGAGTTTGCAGAGTTTTACCAACTCCGCGCTCCACTGGGAACGCGAAGTTGCAGCAAAACTCCAACTCCGTGGTGGAGCGGAGTACGCCCCTCAGCTGAGTCAGCCCTCTGAAACAATTAAAAAAAAAACACTTATCTTCTCTTCTGTCATAAATTTGCAGTTCCGGACTTGCATCTCTACTACCTGGTTGCACAGGCTCAATTAGCTCAGAATTGGTTTTATCAAGATGCCCGTATCCCGAACACCAAGCCTGAACGAGACTTGGCTGCCCCTACCCCATTGGGGGCACTGTACTCCCCAGGTATACCGCTCGACCCAAATGACATACAGCTCCTATCCACCACCTGCTGGTCCTGGCGCAGATTGAGTCAACTACTGGGTACCGGCTCCCTATATTCACCAGATATCCCACTGCAATAAAACCCATTTCTGCCACTCACCTCTGAGTCTGTGGTGCAACGCACACTCAATAAACTGAAACTATGCACCATTGGTTCCCTGTTCCCTGGTGGAAAGGCGATAACTATGGCAGACCTGTCCACACAAACTGAGATATCTTACATGGACAAATTTGTAGCGACCAGACTGATTGGTGCACTCTGCTCTTTCACCCCTTCTTTCCTGTCTCCTCCAGTTTAGTTCACACCACGTACACTACTTATAACTGACAAAGAAGGGGCCTACTTGGTCACCAAGATATATCGGGCATGCATGGCACTCAAACAAGTGCAGGACAGGGGGGTGCAGCGACATGGGAGGACGACTTGGGTCAGCCACTGACGGACAATGAATGGTATTGTTGGCACGAACAGATAAAGAGGGTATCCCCCAAATATAGACATAAATTGCTCCATTACAAGTTTATATACCGGGTTTACATAACCCCACCACAACTGACCAAGTATGACCCCACCAAACCGTCCAACTCTCCCAAGGGCCAGGTTCTGGATGCAGACTTTTCACACATGACATGGACGTGTCCCCTTGTAGCTGTGTATTGGACAGACGTGTTCCACACGCTTTCTGATGTGGTCTCCATGCCGCTCCCCCTCTCCAAAACTGGCCTTGCTGGGAATAGTCAGCGATATAAAACTCTGCCACCACAGGTTCATCGCCATAGCACTGCTGTTAGCGAAAAGGGAAATTGCGCTGCACTGGGGCACCAAACAACGTGCCATGAAGGAAGCATGGCTCCGAAGCATGTCGTATTGTGACATGCAGACCAAAATATAAGCTACACTCCAAGCACCAACCTCACAACCTAAAGACATTTGGCATACGTACCGCAGTTACTTACAACAGACATAACACACCTCTCCAACGCTCTCTCCTACACACCAACTAGCTCCAGAGAGATCCACGCCGACGGCACCTCTACAACTCTCCTCTGAATCAACACACTAGACCTGTACAGGTTCCCCGTCGCATCGGATATGACACTAATTGCTTACATATTGACAACTTCTTTGGAAATTTACATAGAAAGAACCTGATGTACCCCCCAGCATAATCGCTATATTGAAATATACAGAGCATACGTGTGGAAGCCCCTCTTCTCCACCCCTCCCCCAGTCTCCACTCTCCCTGTTCATTTTTTGTTGGAATGTTTATTATGTTGGACACCAACACATGGAAGGTGTAAATACCTTCAAGAAAACAATGCTGACAATCATCTTATTGTTGTCTTATGTATATGTGAATTTTTTAAATACAGTAAAAAAAAAAAAGAGAGAAATGTAGTTATCTTAACCCCTTCACTGCGGGGGTAATTCCCCCATGGTGCAGGGGGCAGGGGGAGGCTGCGGCACCGCAGTGCTCGTGACGAGCCCAGCTCGTCATGACTAACAGTGGAGCTGTGCTCATGACGAGCTGGGCTTGTCAGGACTCCGCCCACTGATTAATTCGCCAGGCGGGTAAACACTCGCGCATGGGCGGAACGCGGCCGTTATGACGAGCCCAGCTCGTCATGAGCACAGCTCCACTGTGACTCATGACGAGCTGAGTGCGGACGTAAAGTTAGGACAGTCATAAATGCATTCTGTGAATACCATGAGTAGTAAGTTTAGGATTTTGTCTTAAGTTAGTTCTGTGAATCGGGCCCTAAGTGATTTCCAGCCTAATATGACATCATGTTGGTACTGATGCCACGCTGTTGATGTTTGAAGACCACAGCGATGAGTGTGATTTGATCATGCTAGATTCGTTGCAGCCTTTGATAAAGTTGGCCACTGCGTCTTACTCCTCCACCTGAAAGACTCTATTGGTGTGGAAGGCGAAACTCTACAATGACTTGTAACACCTACACTGTTAAACCATGACCCTTCCATCTCTTCAATAACACACATGATCCCTCTTGACTTAGCTCTATCACTGATTCTTTGGGGTGCCGGATGCCTCCATTGTCCACACATTCTCTGTAGCTACAAGATTGGCTTCTATGGGTTATGTTGATAACAACCAGCAACACTTCAAACTCCTAGAGGGTGATGGTGGTCCTCAAAGGGTCTCCCAGTTGCCTTGTGAGCATCCAGTGCATGATCATTATGTCATAAAGTAGAGGAAGTGATGAAGATGATGTTAGATGAGGATGGTGGAGGATGAAAGAGGAGTTTGAGGAAGTAAGAGGAAGGAGCAGGAGAAGGATGAGCAGAGTGGGTGAGGCAATGTGGAGGCATGTACTAGGAGAGGGTGATGCGAGCTAGTGAGTGTAGCGGAAAAGGGTGAAGATGGAACATGAGTCTGTGAGGGATGAGGATGATGCGACAAGAAGGTGGGCAGAGACAATGGAGATGAACACAGGATTAGTCTTTTTTTGAGGCCCAGAGAAGGAGAGTGAAGAGACTGGAGGAGAGTGAGTGGCAGAACAAATGGGAGAGGTGAGTGGTGGGTGGGGAGAGTGATAGAGACAGAGAGTGAGCTAGGAACAGAAGTGTAGGAAGGTGGAGTATTATGTGGTGATTCACCCCAAAGATGATCTTTGGATTCACAATAATAAATCCTTAGCTCAGTCCTGTAGAGTGGCAAAGAGCAGTCAGGCTTTCCTAGAGGAACATGTGTTAAGCATATCAGAGTACCAACATGGACGATAAGTAATCAACTCGACTTGAAAAAAATCCGACACCAATTTATAAAAATAAAGCAGATTTTCATATTTAGACACCAAAACGAAGTAAATCAGATAAGTATAATCGGAGTTAAGGATTTCAGAAGCAATATTAAAACAGCATTGCAAAACTTTATCATTGTAGTCAATGGTAAAAAGCAATAGTGACAATCGGTCACTTGCAGGTCAAGTTGCGTGGAACCCAAAGAGGGTAAAGGGGATGCTGGTCTCTGGACCAATCCACGACAGTCAGTTCGATTTTACATGCTCGAGAAGCCCAGGTGGAGAGTTGTCCTGGCTGTCCTTGGTGCTGGTTGTATTGCTTAGTTGGTGCTGGTGGGGAACTGGGTGCATGAAGTCAACAGTGAAGTCACTGCTGACATCGAGTGAAGGTTTTGTGGAGTTCCCTTGAGGTGCAGCTTTGAGTAAGGGGGTGGTTGCTGAACTGGTAACCAACAAACCTTGGCAGAGTGAAGTAGGCAGAAAGTTATTTTGATGCCAGGAGTTCTGGGGAAAAATGGTAGCCACCTGAAACTTTGTAGAGGCCAGGACTACCTTTCCCACAATGCACTGGACCATCTACATTTGAGCGATCCCTCGGAGGGCCAGATGGCTAGCGATTCTTTGGTTCCGGTATGTTGTTTTTGACTGCAGAGTGCAGGGGACCAGTGCCACTAGTCCAGGCGAGTCTGGAGTTGCTTTTGGCTCTCAAAGGGGTCCCTCTGTGTGGGGAACTGAGCTTTGGTTCAAGATGAGTCGCAGTCATGCACTTGCAGGAAGGTTGCCACAGGAGCAGAGTATCACGCCTTTGCTTTGTGCAGATCCTGTTGTTGCAGACACAGGTCTTCTCTAAGACCTTTGTTGCAAGTCAGATCAGAACTGAGGTTCTGGTGTCAGGGGTAGCCCATAAATCCTATATTTAGGGGTGCGGGTGCAAGTGGGCATTGGGCTACTAGCCTCAACGGCTAATCCACCCCTGAGGTGATAACTTCTGGGGGGGCGTGTCACCTTCTCTACCCAGAACCCTCTATTCTACCACTTTTTAAAATGGCAAGAGTCTTCCTTAGCTGTACAGACCAGGTAAGTCACCCTAGAGGTGTTGTGGCTGGCCTTCTGGGGTGTATACCTCTTGAATACCTAATTTTCCCACCTGCCCAGGTGCAAATGTTCCTGGCACAGGGGAAAGGCTGCTTCTTCCTTTGGGAGGGACCCTGGTGGCATAGCACAGGCAGTAAAGTCTTTGGAGCTCACTGCCTTGATGTGCCACTTCACTAGCCATCCTGTCAGGGAGGGAGGTGTGACCTCCTTCCCAGGCAAGACATTGTTTCTGACTCCTTGGAGAGTTCACACCTCCTGGCAGGGGGTCAGAATCCTGTCTTAGCAGAAGCAACTGCTTGCTGGCAGCCAGACCATAGGAAAGGCTGGGGTAACCAGGTGGGCAACCTCTAAGGTAGCCACCTGGGTGCATGCCACATCATACTTGACACAAGATTCACGTCAGGGGAGATGAGGCATGTTGATACCAAACACAACATATTTCAGCAGTACCATAATGGAGCTGCCAATCTCGGGTTGGCTCAGGCGCCAGCCCATGTTAGCCTATGGACAGCCTTTCACTTATAGTAGCCTTCAATGGTATAAGCCACTATAAGGACATATAAGCTTGCACGTACATGTCCATACCCTTAATATACTGCACCCTGCCTCCTGACCTGACATATATTAAATATAGTGCATTGACTTTGCTAGTCATGCTGAGGGCAAAGTAGAGTTGGAGCAGTTTGCATTGCTCCTGCAGTCTGCAATGGCAGACCTGCTGTCAGTACTTTACTTGGGTAACTCAGGGTGGCACAAGCAGTGCTTCGGGCCCTGGTGACCCCTTTAACACCCATGCGCTGGGTACCCTTGGTACCATTTGCTAGGGACTTATAAGGGGGTTAAAGTCTTTGCTAATTGGGGTTCCAAATTCACACATGTCAGTTTTAGGGAGTGAGCACTGGTACTGGGGCCTGGGCAGCAGGCTCCTGTGCACTTTAAGAGTCATAACCATCAGCATCGGAGCAAAATGTTGGGGGTGACCATACAAAAAAGGGGACCTTTCCTACAAGAAGCGACTATGGGACAGCGGAAGAGAATATGAAAGAGACATACTCACGCAGTCATATATGAGGAGAGATAGTTTGTTTTTGAGGCACTGAAATGAGATGTGCATTTTTTTCTTTTTTCCCTTCAAAATGCACTCTGCTCATGAAACTGGCCACCAAATGAGAAGTCACTTCTTCAAACTCAGGAGGCGTACTCTTGGCACAGTGGGCAGTTACGGGTAGAAACTGGCCCATATTTGATGTTTGGTCGGTTCTGCTCAGATTGCCATATTTCATTGCTATTCCCATTGTTATCAAGCTTACTTGAATTAAATGTACATCAGTAGGCACTACACACAGCTTTAAAAAGTTTCCCAGCTCCTTACTATCTCTTTAAAATATATGTAGCGTCTGGGTCTTTGTAGATCTTGTGCATGGTTTTGGTACCTCTTGTACGTGCTCATGAGCACACTCTATATAATCTAGGTCTTGGCTCTTATTTACTTACTTATGAGTGGGGTATAGGCCCTCAACCATTTTCTTTTTTTTCTACGGGAGCTCTGCTTGCACCTTGTCCCGTCCATGTTATTGGTTTTGGCGGCTTGGTCAGTGCCCAGCGTTGGACTGTAAAGACCCACTCTTGCTCCCCCATCGCATTTCATCTGCTTCCTGTTGGTTGGAGATGGTGGGTGCAAGGCGGCCATTTTACCCATCTGATGGCCCTTCTCGCTGGTTTGCTAATCTTCGGCAAGGCGAGTGAATTTCCGTCCCACTGCACTGCTGTGCATTGGCCAAAACCCTCCTGTGGGTTCTACACTTGAATCAAATTGGACTGTCTCTGTTCGTGCCCGGTGGGATGGACTGACCCCAGGTGTACCCTAGTTGGTGACAGTCTGCTGGACTTGAACTTTCTTTTTGTTTACGACCGTCTGCCTTATTCCTAATCCCCCTATGTTTACCTGTGATTTATCCCTTGCACCGGTGCACTTCTCAAGAGTTGGAAATTGATGTGTGTATCTATTTTATGTAACCTGTACATTGTTCACGTTCTCCACTATGTAAAGCGCTCTAATACCTCCGGGTCTAGCCAGCGCTATATAAAACTCCTATAATAAATAAAATAAATAAACCATGACTCTCCAGCCACCTCAGTCCTGGGTTTTTCTTTCAATCTGACTCCAGGTGTAACCCATCTCCTTGCAGTCAGCGTAGAGCCTCGAGGCCTTGGCCCCAGGTATTTCTTGGTCTTCCTCTTTTCCTTTTCCCATGAGAGTTCCTGGTCAGGCCTTGGCTGTTGGTATTTGATGCCGGCTTGCACAGGGTATGACCTATCCTGTCCCAGCATCTTTTCATGATTTCTTCATGAGCAGGGAATTGTAAAGTCTTCTGTTATCGATTGTTGTTGCTGATGGTGTTTTGCCAATGGATTTGGAGGAGTTTCCTCAGACAGGTGAAGATGATGGTCTGGACTTTCTTGGTGGCGGTCATTGTTGTCTTTCAAATTTCTGCTCCATACAGAAGGACTGATTTTACGATGGTGTTAAAATACCTGATCTTGATTTGCAGCGTTATGTCCTTGGAGCTGCAGATCTACTTTAGCTGAATAAAGGCAGCCCTTGCTTTGCTGATTCTTGCCGTGACATCAGTGTCTGTGCCACCCTGCTTGTCTATGACACTGCCCAGGTAGGTGAAGGCCTCAACCTCTTCCAGTGCATGCTCTGCAAGAGTGACTGTAGTTGTGCGGGTCGTGTTAGCCTTCAGGATCTTAATTTTCCCCTGTGGATGTTGAGGCCAAGTTGTGACTGTCACATTGTTGGTCTTCTCTTGCATCTGCAGTTGTATAAGGGGGAATAGGGATAGGTCATCTACAAAGTCCAGATCATCAGGGCTGGCTTTAGGGCTGTGTGACTGGTGTGGCCGCACTGGGCGCTGACCTGGTACTCACCTGAGGAAGAGGCGCTGTGTTTAGCAATAGCTTTCACTGTAAAAGCACCTGCTGCAAAGTTCCTTGTATGTCCAACTTTCAGACAGCATTAAAAATATCAAGACAACTCCTGTTATTAATGTTTCTGCTAGAGAGATAGAGAGACCAGAGTTGAGTCTAGTGGCAGTTTTGACTCACCATAAAGTAGCACAGAGGGTTAATATGCCAGCTGCAAAGAACAGATCTGTATTTTAGGTAGATGGATTAGTAAAGCCAGCCTTCATCAGCACTTTAAAACAAATGAATTGTATGTGAGAGAGAGCCTATGGAGAGATGAGGGGCAATTTTGCCCAGGTGGTAGTGAGGGAATCTAAAGAGTTCATGGGGGGTACCCAAAAGTTTGTCGCACCAGGTGCCACCAGCACTAAAGCCGGCCCGGCAGGTTGTCAAGCTGCATCGAAGGTGTCGACACAGATCCCATTTCTTCTTCTTGCTGTGGATGTCTTCATGATCCAGTCTATGGCCAGCAAGAAGATAAAAGGTGAGAGCAAACTAACCTGTCAGACTCCGGTCCTCACTTTGAAGGCTTCAGGGAGTTGTTCTCCATGGACTATCTTGCAGGTCATTCCCTCGTATGAGTTTCTGAGGATTCTTATGAGTTTATCAGGCACACCATAGTGGCGGAAGAGTTTCCAAGGGGTCTCTGTGTCCACACTGTCGAAGCCTTCTCATAATCAATAAAATTGACATGGGGGGGGGGGGGTTCCATTCCATTGACTGCTCAATGACGATGCTTCACTCAGGAGCTGTACTCTTGGCACAGTTGGCAGTAACAGGTAGAAACTGCCCGCATTTAATGTTTGGTCAGTTCTGCTCAGATTGCCAACTTTCATTGCTCTTCCAATTGTTATTACTCTTACTTGGATTAAATGTTCAGCAGTAGGCACTACCCACAGATTAATAACGTTTTACAGCTCCTTGATATCTCTTTAAAACATACATAGCCTTCAGGTCTTTGTAGCTCTTGTATGTGTTTTTTAGCTTTTTTACATGAACACACTTTATATAATCCAGGACTTGGTGTCGGCCACTGTTTAAAATGTTGAGGGCCTCAATTGAAGAACACGTACAGGCAAGGTCTGGTTATGTACATCTTCACACCCACACAAGTACACACACACACACACACTTGTATAGTAGCAGTTCAAGTTTCCCTCACATACACAAAATCATTACCACGTATACAGTAGCAGTGAAGGTTAGGCTGACAGAAGTGGTGGAGGTGGAGAGAGAGCAGGGTGAAGTGGAGAGAGACGTTGAAGCAGAGAGAGGAGAAGGTGTTAGGGAAGAGGAAGAAGGAGAAGCATAAAGCAGAGGGGGAGAGAGAGAGGGAGTATAGTGAGGAGTGCGAGGACAGTGAGGTAGAGGGTGCCAGACTGGTCATGTTGGACACTGGGCATTTCCCCAGGAGGCCTGAGAGCTTGAAGGCCAGTTTTGGTTCTATGAAGCCACCATAGCCAGCCTCCACCCTTCAGACCCTGTGGGGCCACAGACATGGTGGTGGCACTTTAGCACCAGTCTGAAATATTCAGACTGCTTTAGTATGATGACCAGATGCTGGGGCTGAGGATTCAAACTGCCAAAGCGCCACCACATGGACAGATTGTATATTGTATATTTACAGCACTGACAGGCAGAGCTTTGAAGAAGTGGGTCTGCAAACTGACCTCACAGCTCTGCTTATCGGCGTGGCCCTCCAACTGCAGACCCAACCCCACATGTGGAGTGAGGTGGGCAGCAGAAAACCAAGGACATTCATACTGTAGGGGGGTTTGGATGATGGCAATCATCGGAAAAGTTACCGGAGATGAGAGGGAGGAACAGAACCAGAGGGAGAGGGCAGGGAAGAGGCTGATGGAGCCAGAGCAACAGAGGCTCATCAGAATGTATGGACCTATTCTCATAATGATGTGTGTGCGTGCAGGTGAGACTACTAGTACGCGTATGTCAGAGTGCCAACATGTGTGTGTGTTCTTAAGTGCATATCAAGAATTGCACCATGAGTGTAAAGTAAAAAAACAATTGGCACCCTTGCTGCTGCTTGTCAATAAAATGAGGCAGCAGGGAGCCCCTTTTGTGTGCAGAAGTCAGTCGCTGTCTGATGACATCAGAACTGTGACTGGCCTCGGAACACATACATCTCTGCACCTTCCCGGCTCACCTGAACACTCACAGATTAGCTCCTCATGCTTGTGCCAAGCTGTTTGTTGGAAGTGGGCAAGGGGTTAATACTGGGTGGCAGCAGGAGATGAGAGGAAAATAGAAGGACAAGACGTAGGCTGACAGGGTGTTAAAAATCAGCGCCTGCAGCATTTTAAACAAGCATTGGCATTGCCAATAGTTCTCACCCATGTTAGAGCTATTGGCTTTGCCAATGTATTTTAGCCACTTTGTGCAGCATTGTGGCTCCTAAAGGTTAGTGGCATGGCATAGAGAGCAGTGGCGTAGAGTAGAAGTGCATAGAGTGGAGTGGTGTACAGTAGAGTGCCATAGACTAGAGTGGTGTAGAGCAGAGTGGCATAGAGTGAAATGGAGTGGCCCAGAGTGGAGTGGCATAGAGTAGAGTGGTGTACAGTGGAGTGGCACAGAGTGCCGTAGAGTGGCATTGTGTGGTGTGGAGCAACGAGGAGTGGTGTAGAGAAGAGTGGCGTAGCCTGGAGTGGAGTGGTGTGGAGTGGAATGCCATAGAGTTGATTGGTATGGAGTAGATTGGAGTAGAGTGGAGTTGAGTAGAGTAGACTGGCGTACAGTAGAGTGGCATAGACTAGAGACTAGAGTGGAGTGGGATTGTGTGGAGTTTATTTTTCGTTTTCAACGGTTCACACGCACAACCAAAGACCTGAAAGTAAGACAGAAGTGGCTCAGCACGCAACTTAAATACAGATATAACGGACAAAATTATTCGTCACAATCAATAAACAAACAGATGTGTAATGTATCCCCAAAGATTCACGATAAACTTCGAAGTCTTGAAGATGAGTTTCTCTTTATTTGGTAGTTCAGATTTTTCATTTAAAATTACAGCATACAATTCATAGCCAGTTCATAGCCGACGCGTTTCGTCCCAACGGGACTTCTTCAAGGCTCGCGAACAGTAATTTTAATAAAATCCACACAAGTTAAAGTTTTCCATTTTCTCTTTTTCTGTAATTATGTAGTCAGATGTCTAAAATCTCAATATTGGCCTAGACCCAGTGTTAGTATGATGTGAAAGTGTAGGAGAAAAAGGTACGATGGCCTTGATCCAGTGTTGTAATTTCTCCCACTTGGTACAGGCCATGCACCCCCGCCGCGTGACTCTTCATCAAGGCCATCGTACCTTTTTCTCCTACACTTTCACATCATACTAACACTGGGTCTAGGCCAATATTGAGATTTTAGACATCTGACTACATAATTACAGAAAAAGAGAAAATGGAAAACTTTAACTTGTGTGGATTTTATTAAAATTACTGTTCGCGAGCCTTGAAGAAGTCCCGTTGGGACGAAACGCGTCGGCTATGAACTGGCTATGAATTGTATGCTGTAATTTTAAATGAAAAATCTGAACTACCAAATAAAGAGAAACTCATCTTCAAGACTTCGAAGTTTATCGTGAATCTTTGGGGATACATTACACATCTGTTTGTTTATTGATTGTGACGAATAATTTTGTCCGTTATATCTGTATTTAAGTTGCGTGCTGAGCCACTTCTGTCTTGCGCATTTTTTGGGTGATACCAAATATTAGGGGCGCATGAAGGTCACGTCCCTGGCTTCTTGCACCACATCTTTGCTTATTTATAACACTGTATCACACTTTCTTGATTGGTGCAGTTTTTTCGAGTGCCCTGATCTTCTTATCTCTTCCATAAAGACCTGAAAGTACCCAGCAGATGGGCGAGATAACTGGACGAAGGGCTTGAGGAGCCCTACTTCATGACCTGCACTCATGTGCTGACACTTCCTAATGCAGTCCCTTCCGTGTGAAAACTGTTCTATTCCAGGGACATGGATAGTGAACTCATCCTAAAGCTGGAATGCCTTAAACGTAGATATTTATTTATCCGTTGAGCGTTTGTAAAATGCTACATTTTGGCACTCATAACAGTGGTGTCCAACGTAGTTCCAGTCCACTTCTGATTTTCATGATAACGGCTAAGCAAATGATCTCCGTTTGGTCTAATTGTATTTAAATGTATATTACATGGGTACATGGAGAATGTGGTTTGGATTGGACTTAAAATGGGAGCCTGCCTTTCCAGCATCAACGCATACATTCAAGGAATCAGCGACTTGACAAGCGACATTAAGCAGCCTAGAGGGTAAAGCAGGTTAGCTTATGAAACTGGATCTACACTCTTGTTTTGGTCATTGTGGGCAGCGATGGTGTCACTGGAGCACTGGGTGATTTTAAGCACACTTTGAAATCCGAGGGACCCCTATGTGAATGTACATGTGAGTTTAGGGCCTGGGAAGGTTGGCAAGTGGAGTACGAGCAGATAGTACCTTCAAGGTAATATTTCCAGTTGTTTTTTGGAGGGTCGAATTAGTTATCTATTTATACATCAGCATTATTAGAGATTACAATCCATGGAAGGCAGTAACATTTGCAAATATTCAGCCAGCACCCATTTAGCTAGGGCAAACCCTTCTCATAAGCTTTTTCAAAGGCATGAAAGTGTCTTTAAAGTTTTGCTACATCTAGTTGAATTGTCGATCTGCATTACATGGGTGCGGTACGGTTACAATCATTAGTCGTTGTCCATGGATGTATTTCCTTTACTGATTAATATCACTCCAAGTGATGTATAAGGAATGAATAGCTCACTCATTCCCTCAGGAAATCCCTTGTAGTGTGCTGTCGGCTCATGCACCACTTTCAGCAATGTCATTATCATGGTAGGAGGGACAAAGCCAGCAGAGCCATGAGCCGGACCTTCTCATCCAACTCTCCCCCAACCCCCCCAAAAAATGCTCTTTAATGACCTAAGTGGCCTCTCAGGACAGCCTTGCGGAAAAGGTAGCGTAGTTAAGCGCGCTGGGGCTGCAGTATTCTTTCCCATGGTAAGATCTCCAGGCCCTTCCCTAATCGAAGCTAGCAGTGGCGGCTCCTCCATTAAGGCGGAGGAGCGTTGTCCCACTGCTCTCTCAGCAGAACAAACATGAAAAATAAAATGATAGTAAAACAATGTTATTATCATTATTTTTTTATCCCGAAAAGTCGAGTCTAAAGTGGGGCGGGCCATCTTTACGGACAGCAGCAGGGAGGAGGGGCGGTGAGCCCTGTATCTGCGCATCTGTTTGGCCAGCTGTCTTAGGACGGCCAAACGGACATGCGCACTTATATTTCTCTAACCAAGCTGTGTTGCACAGCTGGGTGGAGAACAGGCTCTGGCTCCCAGGCCCTAATTGAGCGCCAAACCAGTCCGCTCAGACCTATCCCGGTGCTTCTCTCATGCTGACTAATAGAATTACCAGCATCTGGATTGGCACAGGGGAGACTGTGCACCAGCCCATGGACTGCCAGGAGTCTACAGAAGCAGAAGAGCAGCGAGGTGGCAGATGGTAGGATAGCAATTTTATTATTTCTGTTTTTTTTCTCCCCCACGCTGTCCAACCACTTTTCTTCAACAGCAGCCACCACTGAAGGAGGAGCGAAGGATTTTTAGCGATTGCAATCAAAGTACTGTGAGGACAGCTATGCGGATGGTGGGGCAGACCAACAACAAAAATGGAACCTAGCTTAATATAACATAACCCTCAGAGTGCTGATCAGCGCAGATATCTGGGAGTCACGTTTGCAAAACTTTTTTGCTTCTGTTGAATGCATTTCAGCCTCCAGTTGCAGTTTTTAGGTCTCGCCTATTCTATCCCGCAGGGATGGATAGGCGAGATTATAGTAAGCAGTCCAAAAAGTCTACCAAGCTGCAGATCGCGTACGGTTCATGTGAACACAATCACGTGCATTGTTAACAACTGTCACAACCACGCGCATTCTTTACAGCTTCCATTTTCTACCAGACACTTCGTGCGTGCGCGCCGCGCTCTCCCTCTGTTGCCACACGCATTCAGCTCACCAGGCTGCACACCCCCCCACTCTCCATATGGTCGCACGCCTTTTCTTTGATCTCCGCCGTGCGTTCTCACAGGCTTCTCTCCGCCCACGCGTCTCTCCCCTTCCGTGTAGTTCCGCCCCGCCTTCTCTTTCTCGCATTTTTTTTTTTTTGGGCTTTGTGCGACTGACTACTTGACCTCGTGCCTATGAGTTTTGCATGCGTCTATTATATTTATTTACTTTAAATGTTTTTTTTTATTTAACTTTACGCACACAAAGTTTTTTTTATTTAACTTTACTTACCCAAACACGTTTATTGTTTCCTTTCCTTCTTACATTCTTATGCGGCAAAAAAAATCACTCTATCCACAAACAGCACTTTTATCCTGTCTCGCCTCTCTGTGTTTTGCTGTCTGTCCTCGTCTTCAATAGTTTACAGCTTCTGTGTTCTGCTTTACGCATCCAAACACGTATGCCTTTGTCTGAGTTTCCTGCTTAAATTCTCATGCAAAACAAACAAAAAATCACTCTCTACAAACAGCACTTTTATCCTTTTATACTGTTTTGCCTCACACAATGCCCTACACACATTAGACCACACAAAATGTCACCTCACACACTACCCTACACACATTAGACCCCACAAAAAGCCAACTCACACACTGCCCTACACACATTAGCCCCCTCACACTCTGCACCCCCTCACCCTCAAATAAATAAGAATACAGTTTACTTCCAAGGCACTGCAGTCATGTGCGTGAGCCAGTGTCAGATTGCGTATTTTTTTTCAATACTATTACAGCCTTTAAAGAAAATAGAAATACAGCTTACTGACAAGTCACTAACCAACACTGCCCCCTCTCACACAGACCACACACAATGCCCCCTCACACAGACCACACACACTGCCCCCTCTCACACAGACCACAAACACTGCTCCCCTCACACATACCACTCACACTTACACACTGCCCACACCCTTACTCACTCACACTGTGCCCTCATACAATTCCCCCTCACACACTGCCCTCTTACACACTGCCCCCTAGTTTGTACGATGTCAGTAGGTGCCTTTTCTAAATTTAACAAAAACACAAACGTTACAGGATCAAAGCGTTTCTAAAACGCATCAGTAGATTTTGGGGTTTTTTCGTCGGTTAATGTCTATTGGTGCTAGGTGTTTTGTGCTTAAATTAGAATTTTTGTTTAACTTTATTTAACAAATGAACAAAGTTCACACTGCCCCCTCTCACACAGACCACAAACACCGCTCCCTCACACATACCACTCACACTTACCCCTCCACACAGACCACTCACACTTACCCCTCCCCACAGACCACACACACTGCCCCCTCACACAGACTACACACACTGCCTCCCTCACACAGACCACACACACTGCCCCCTCACACAGACCACACACACTGCCCCCCACACAGACTACACACACTGCCCCCTCTCACACAGACTACACACACTGCCCCCTCTCACACAAACCACACACACTGACCCCTCCTCACACACTGACCCCTTGACACACTGCCCCCACATACACTGCTCTCACACATTACCCACTCACAGTACTTTAGGTCACACACACTGCACCCTTACACCCCGCACACACAACCATCCTGCACCCTTACACACTCACACTGTGCCCTCATACAATCCCCCTCACACACTGCCCTCTTACACACTGCCCCCTAGTTTGTACGATGTCAGTAGGTGCCTTTTCTAAATTTTAACAAAAACACAAACGTTACAGGATCAAAGCGTTTCTAAAACGCATCAGTAGATTTTGCAAAAGTTAAAACTATTGGAATTGTAAATGACAAAGCTATTAATTTAGCTTTTTTCAAAACCAACACATAAATACAAAATGTAATACCAATAGCTCAAACTTTCCTAATGAGAGACCTATTGCATTGCAAATGCTTGTTGCACTTGCTGTTGCGAACATCGAAATGCTGGAGGTAACACCAAGCAAGCGCAATTTCCTCAGCTATAATAAACAGGCACAGATGCCTGCTTTTGCATTAGTGCCTTTTCTGGATCCCAAAGGAATTCAAATAAGTGAACAAAACACAGCAAGTAAGTAGAAAGTGCCCTACAAGAACGGTTTAGTTTGATGAGTTCAGTGTGTCAGACCCACAGGCTGTAAAAGTATTTACGGCAAATACAGCAATCAACAGGAGAAAAAAAGCCACTTATGGGGGAAGTGGGGTTAAAGCATCATGGGGGATGTGCGGGAGAGGAAGGTGGAGCAGCAAAACACGGGGATGGTAAAAGCGACAACAGGGAAGGGGTAGGGTGGGATGGCAAAGAAGCAACAGTACCTCAATTACTGCACGAGCGGACAGGCACAAACTAAGTGAAATCAATCAGTGCTTGGTCCGTGCGCCACTGAAAGGACCGGAAGTCACGCTTGGCCTGCACCGACCAATTCGGAAGCAGCAAAGAAGTGTGGCATTGAAACCAACAAATAGTAAGCAGTGGGCGGGCTCCAAGTCCTTTACTGTAAACAATCCTATTGTGAGTGGGAGCACATGCGCCGTCACAGGCTCGACCTAAAAAACGAATGAAAGCACTTTAATTTAAATCACTGGGGCCAGGTGACAGGGACTCTGCTGTCTGCATTAAATATTGGTGCCCTCAGCCTGGGCCCAGCTCGCCTTTGCCGAAACCGGCCCTGTGCATGTGTATGGGCATACCTCTATGTCTGTTCGTATACACTTTGTTGGAACAAATGCACTAATAGTCCCAACTACAATGGAACTGAGAAGGGACATCCTAGAATTACAAGCTTTCCGCAGGTGGATGTGTACAGGGCCTTGTCCTTGAGCCTACAGACTTAACATCAATTAGTGCAGCAGGTGCAGTGGCACAGGGGTGTGAAGGGCCCATTAGTTTCTATTTAAGCATACAGTTTACTCACGTGCAGTGGCAGAGGAACTCTCTTTCCTTGTATGAATCAGGACCAATTGCATCACTGCAACACCACTGTCTGGGATGGCGCTTGAAACGTCAGGCCTGGTTTAGATTTGGCAAAGATGTTACTCTGACACAAATGTGACTGATATCCTGTCCACCGTACTACAAGTGCATTACATCCAATGGCTCTTATGATTAGCCCGACGGGATCTCTGTCCCTTTGCGCCTGAGTAACCCATTCGCCAAATTCTAAATCAGGCCCTACATTTTTTTCCCTACAGATTGTTTACTGCACAATCTATGTTTTCAGGATTTATTTTACATAATTTTACCAGTTTTCAATCTTTACAACCTCTACGCAAAGCTTTGAAAGGTTTAACAAACAACACAAATGCTGAAGATGAAATCCTTTGCAACTTTGCACACATCTGGTGCAAGTTCTTCCTATATTCTAACTGATTATACAATTTTATTATATGTGAACACCCCTCTTCTGGTCTTCATGTATTCAAGTCACTCACACTCTTCAACTGAGGGGCTTATTATTTCACAAGCAACAGCAAAATACACAGCTCCAGCCCTTGAATAGAGGTTTCTTGGAACGGTCACCCTGATGCTTTTATAATTAGGTGAATGTATGCTATGTGGCCATCTAGACATTTAGGAAACCTGGAATAGTTCCCAGAGACAGATGCTGTTTTAATAGACTTGGGATCAGCATGATAAATATGGTAATCATATGTAAATGTGTGCTTTCAGTCTTGGAGTTTGCAGTTTTCATGTTATTGACCCTCAACCAATGACGAGGGAGATCTCTTCTCTCAGTAGGGTCGGGGCATAATTTGAATGTTCACTTCCAAAACAGCCATGGCCTATGTTTGGAGGCGGGGGGGGGGGGGGGGGAGGGGGTTGTCCATTTGTTCATTCAAGTTGTGCCCCACTAATCTTTTTCCCTTGAGTGTCTGATGGTGTACAATATTGACTTTGCCGCACAGCTGTGAAAATGGGGGGAAGAGTAACAAACTGAACATGCTAAATTGGCCCCATATGCATGATTTCTATTGTTTATAGCGCTATTAAATAGGGTCTCCTTTAGACTTTGGCAGAGAAGATACTCTGTTGCTACAGCAACGGAGTACCCTCTCCCCCAAAGCAGGCCAGGTCCTCCCTGGACTGGAAACAAGCATCCTAGAACCGGTTTCGGGCTTTCAGCCCTCATCAGCCAGGATAGCTTGACTCCAGTGGCATGGAGAGCACGGGACCCACGTCTGGGCATACCCGTCCCACTCGGGGTGACAAATGCAAAAAAGAACAATTGATGGACAGAATGCAGAACAATGTCATACATTCACCCCAGTACAGAGATCTGGGCCTAAATCCATCGTTTTTTTGCTCACCATGCCATTCCAGTTTGGACCCAGCCATATGCAAATCAGTCTTGACCCTGTGGCCCATGGGAACAGTCCAGTCCGAACTGCCAGACCAGGTCCTCCCTGGACTGGAAACAAGCATCCTAGGATCGGTTTCGGGCTTTCAGCCCTCATCAGCCAGGATAGCTTGACTCCAGTGGCATGGAGAGCACGGGACCCATGTCTGGGCATACCCGTCCCACTCAGGGTGACAAATGCAAAAAGAACAATTGATGGACAGAATGCAGAACAATGACATACATTCACCCCAGTACAGAGATCTGGGCCTAAATCCATCGTTTTTTGCTCACCATGCCATTCCAGTTTGGATCCAGCCATATGCAAATCAGTCTTGACCCTGTGGCCCATGGGAACAGTCCAGTCCGAACTGCCAAGCTAGGTCCTCCCTGGACTGGAAACAAGCATCCTAGGGCTGGACTGTTCCCATGAGGCACAGCGTCAAGACTGATTTGCATATAGCTGTGTCTGAACTGGGGTGGCAAAGTGAGCTAAAGAATGATGATGGATTCAACCCAGATCTGTGACTGGGGGTGAGTGTTTGAAAAGTTTCAGCACTCCGTCCATCATCTCTCTGTGTGTGCTTTATTCGCCGTAAGTTGGCAGGGTATGCCCAGACATGGGTCCCTTACTCACTTTGCCACTGGATTCAAGCTAGCCTGGCTGATGAGAGCTGTTAGCCCGAAACCGGTCCCAGGATGCTTGTTTCCGGTCCAGGGAAGACATGGCTTGGCAGTTCGGGCTGGACTGTTCCCATGAGGCACAGGGTCAAGACTGATTTGCATATAGCTATGTCTGAACTGGGGTGGTAAAGTGAGCTAAAGAATGTTGATGGATTCATCCCAGATCTGTGACTGAGGGTGAGTTTTTGAAAAGTTTCAGCACTCCATCCATCATCTCTTTGTGTTTGCTTTGTTCACCGTAAGTTGGCAGGGTATGCCCAGACGTGGGCCACTTGCTCACTTTGCCACTGGCTTCAAGCTAGCCTGACTGATGAGGGCTGTTAGCCTGAAACCGGTCCCAGGATGCTTGTTTCCGGTCCAGGGAAGACATGGCTTGGCAGTTCGGGCTGGACTGTTCCCATGAGGCACAGGGTCAAGACTGATTTGCATATAGCTGTGTCTGAACTGGGGTGGCAAAGTGAGCTAAAGAATGATGATGGATTCAACCCAGATCTGTGACTGGGGGTGAGTGTTTGAAATGTTTCAGCACTCCGTCCATCATCTCTTTGTGTTTTCATTTAGAATAAGGGCAGACCTTTACTTCGGCTTCTCTACCTCTGCCTCCTACTTACATACTGACACCCCAAAAGAGTAAGAGCCATTGGTGTTTTGGCCGTGTGTTCTCCAGCGCTATTTAAAGTGGGAAACACATGACCAGGTTTCACTGTCCGTCACCACAAGGTAAAACCTGGCAGTAACAAGCAGTGAAAACTACACAATGAAAATGAAAGTGAAATCTCCCATGGTGAGGGGGTCATTGTTTTTTTTTTTTCAAAAAGAAAATCCCGTTTTGGAATTGGTTGAAAGAAAGATGCAGAGAGAGGAGGCCGCGGCAGGGAGATAGGAAGATGAGAGAAGGATGTGACAGGGAGGGAGGAGGGTGAGGTGAAAAGAGAAGAGTATAAGGAGGGAGGAAGCAGAGGTTGAGGTGAGCAGTAGAAGAGGGTGACAGAGAGAACGGAGGGTGAGGTGGAGAGAGCAGTAGAGATAAAGTGCATAAAAACAAACACCCAGAAATACAGAAAACCCCCACCAGCAGATGAAAACAGGCTGTAGGTAGAGTATGATGCCCACCACCAATGCCCCCCCAACAATACCACCAGACCAACAACAGGCCCAGATCCAGGGGCACTAGGCTACCCTGTTCATCTTCAAGACACTCCCAGAGCACGAATCCTAAAGCCGGGCCTGCCTGCCAGTGGTCTGTTAACACGTTTACAGGGTTCTCCACACCAACACCACCCATGGCAAACTGCTGCACACTATATAAACTCCTGCGCTATATTGTTAAACTGGACCGGTCAAACAACTACTCACACAGAAGCACAACAAACTTTCACAATCCAGAGATGGTCTGAATGAAGCCTAGAGCCAGGCAGAAATGTACACTCAAGACAACGCAAAGTGCTGCGAAGCTGTAATGACGACTCATGAGCGCTATACAAATACTGCTGACATAGCATAATCCAGACTGTCTTTCCAATGAGATGCCTTTGTAACTTTTTGGGGCGCTTGATAGTGGCATGACAACTCATGCACTGGGGAGGTTGAGGGGGCACATACCTGCAATGACCATCCACATTCTCATTAGCATACTATGCCGCCACCATCTCGATTTACCAGATGGATCAGGGAACTGGGCGGAGAGGCATCAAACCTGTAAGTCCAAAGACATCTCCAAACTACACGGAAAAGCAGAGAACAAAGTAGACGTGAGCAAACTATTCCTCTCCACCGGTGGAGTACTCAGAGTTTTGCCCACACGCGTTCTGCTGAGTTTTTTTCTCATGTGCATAATGTCAAGTCGGCGCGCGTGAGCGAGAATTTGCATCCCTAGTGTTATTTTCGGGTGCTAGAACGACTTTTGGTGAGATTTCTCAATGGGGGCGGTCACAGCAGGTCGCAACCATTCACATTGAGAAAGATGCCGCTCCAGCAGAAAATGTACTCGAGCGGCAAAAAGAAGCAGCACCCTCTTGCGCGCCGTGTGGTGCCAAGTGCTGCTTTCGCACTGTAAAATCAGTGCGAGCAGCACGACATGCAGAATTCCACAGAGTGAAACTCTGCGATTTCTCTGCAAATTCTGCCCGCCCCTAGCTAAAAACCATGTTTCCTTTGTTTTGTCTGTGTCTGTTTCTATTTTGGGGGGAACAGGTGTGTTAGACCTGTCAGCCCTAGGGTGGTCTTCCCCTACATTGTTTCCCTCTTTGCCTCCCACTGGACCCCCCATTTTTGTTGGACTTAGGACTCTGGGCCCTTACCACTGCTAAACAGTGCTGAGGTGCAGGTGCTCGCCCTTAAAAGCATGGTGACACTAGTGCATCAGCCATAGGCCCTGCTACTGCAGTGAGGCCTACCCTCCATCTGCATACTGATAGTCTGCACGGACTGGGACTTTTTGCAACTGCAGCCTTTTGTCCCTGTTGACAGACAGGTAGGAAAGGGAACACCCCAGAGCCTCTTGGATTTTTCCAGGGACTTCCAACCCCCTGGAGTCTTCCAGAAAGTGCCGCCCCTCCCGGTCACCTGACCTTAGGGTATAATAGGGAGGGTTCTGGCCACACATCTGTTACACTACTGGACCTGGAGGAATCTCTGCTGGAGTAAGGACTGCTGCTGCCAGGAGGATTGCCACTTGTGAGGAGGCTGACTGCTCCCAGGAACTGCTGCCCAGACTTGCTGAGCTGCCCTACTGCCTGCTGATCCTGCCCTGCTAGAGAGAACTGGAAATAAGACCCCCAGAGTGTCTCCACAATATTCATAAAAACTGCCTTGGGACAACAACGTTTTCAAGGACTTGCCCCTGCAACGTTGTGCCTGCGTGCAGCCTCGCTGGCCCTGTGACTTCTCAAGAAACTGCCTCTGCAACGCGGAGTGTAGAAAACCATCTAATTATTGTCCCCAAAGTCACCACTGCCAGCGCGGACTGAGCGCAATATCTGACTCACCCCCGTGGTGCTGAGCGTGGTGTCTTCAATTTAGTGGAAAGTGGACTTAAACGCTGGCCCCGAGATAACCGCCATCGGCCCGGGAGCCTCGGGAGCCCTGGGCGCGTCATCAATGATGTCAGGTGAAGCCGCACAGTGATTGGCTCCCGCACTAGGTGTTACCCGGCAACGAGGAGCTCGTCCCGAAGCAAGGCCGCGTTGGGATTGCGGAAGGGCTGCGCTGCTCTCAACCGTGCAGCATCGTCGTGAGGCAGGCACCCCTGAAGACCGAAGGGGACCCGAACTGCTACCAGCCCTGTTCGGCTCCCAGGTAAAGCCCTGTGTGTGCGCAGAGCCTCCCGCGCCTCTTACTGCCTTGGGCGGGATACGGGAGCTGTGTGGGCGGTATTGTGAGGCTCGGTAGCATGGCCGATAGCGGGACTGCCGGGGCCTATGTGCATTGTTTCCCTAAGCTCCGGAGACCATGTGGAGTCCAGTGGCTGCCTTTATTTAAGAGCGGGCTGCCGGGTACTGCTCGGGCATTCCTCCTGGGATCGGGCCTCCCCCCTCCTCCTTTCCACAGTGATTGTCCCGGCCCACATCCACATGGGAGAGAGGTGCGGTGCCGGGTCCTTCTAATCCTGACACTCTTGGCCCCAAGTAGATTAAAAACGTATCACCAGCAATACGATCAGAGTGGAAGAGACACGCATTAATAACCCTTCACACCTACATCACGGAGGAACTGTTTGCCCTTGGGGAACTGTTTGCCTTAATGGATCAGAGACTGGCTTATTTTACTGTGAATGACTGAAGAATTGTTTTGTTGGCCCTAATGTTCCCCAACTAAAAGACAGTAACAACCATCCCAGAAGACTTTTGACTGAGACCCTTTGATTGCAGAGGGTGAATTCTTACCATTTCTTTTTGATCTTGCACAAGTTTTAGATAAAGATACCTTTGTTTTCATATGAAACTGATGTGGTGTCCCTTTTGTGAGTGTTGTTACCCTGACACTGTTGGGGGCTGTGTTGCACAAGTACTTTACACATTGCCTCCTGCGCTTAGCCTACCTGCTTTGCGCCAAGCTACCCTGTCGGAAGTGGTGGTCCCTTCTTGGGCTAGGGTGCATACCCCTGCCAACTAGAGACCCCGGTTCTAACATTGGTGGCAGCGGTGGGATTATGATTTGTGCTTGTGTAACACCACACAGTGACTCAGTGTACACCGCAATCCTACACCTGACACAACTTGAACTTTACATTCTCTCTGACTGGTGATCACAAGTGCTCTTTTTCAAAGCCCTCTGTGCCTAAGCCCCTTTGATTTTCCCTGCGAACGTCCGAGGTCCTACCTAGCAAGATGGAATTTGAGCTGGCCAACCTGGAAACGTACACGGTGGTGCAGCTTAAGGATTTTTGCCAGGAGAAAGGGGTGTTCTTCAAGCGAGGCGCTAAGAGGAAAGAGCTTCACAAATCCTTCAGAGCATGGGCATTGGCCCACCTGGAAGGAAAAGGGGACGAGGGGATATCAGAGCATGACGCCACAGGAGATCTGGACCTACCGCCTACAGATAATAGCGACAATTTATTGTCAGGGCCAGGAATACGCTCCAGGGCAGGCAGTAGTGTCTCAGCAAGGAGCCTGTCCTCAGAGGAATTGGCGGACAGGAGGGAGGAGAGACAGCTTAAGTTAGAGCTTGCCAGGTTAGAGAATGAGCGTGAAGAAAATAGGCTGGCCATGGAGGAAAGGAAATTGGCCCATGAGCTCAGTCTGAGGGAGCTGTAAATCAGAGCCCTACAAATAGGGGCTAACGGCAACACAAATGGTGGCAGCTTACCTCCTGAAGATTCACGTGAGTCCAGGTTCTATATGCCTAAAGATGTTGTGGCCAGTTTTAATGTGGGGGATGATATTGACAAGTGGTTAGCAGCCTATTAGGTGTCTTTAAGAGCCCATGGGATCCCCGAGAGTTACTGGGGGGGGTAGCCTATACAGGTACATGCCTCCGGTGGGGAGAGACACACTCCTTACATTAGACAAGGCAGATCTGACCAACTATCCTCTGTTATGAGTGAAGCGTTAGTCAAAAAGTTTGGTCTTACCCCTGAAAAGTATAGGCAGAAGTTTAGGAGTAGCCACAAACTTCCCACACAGAACTGGGTAGATTTCCTGGATTACGCTAGTAAAGCATTGGAGTGTTGGGTGCGGGGTAGCGAGGTAACTGATTATGAAGGGCTGTATAATTTGTTCTTGAGAGAGCACCTTCTAGAGAAATGTTTTCCAGAGCTGCGCCAACACCTGGTTGACCGCAAGTTGACAGATCCTAGGGAGCTTGCGGAGGAGGCAGACACCTGGACCAGTACCAGGGTGTCCAACAAGGGATCTGGGGTGGACCCCCAGAAGGGTGGACAGGGTTTCCACCAGAAGAAAGAGGGGGAGATAAAAAGAAGGAGTTCTCCGAAGGCCCCCAAAACAGATCGCAAGGGAGAGGGTTTGGATCCCAGCCCCAATCTGGCCACCAGAAGCCCACTTATCCTGACAAAGGTCAGCAGCCCAAAACTGTCTGGTGCTATGAGTGTGGTGAAAGTGGACACTATAAGGGGGATCCCCAGTGTCGGAAGAGAGCACCACCCCCCACGGGAGGCAATAATCCCGGGGTGGCTAGTGTAGCGCTTGGGGAGAAGCTGTCCCTAGATAATAGGAGTGAGTGGGCAGGGTTGACCTGGGAGACAGTGAGATGTTCCTAAAGACCCATGTGCCCTCAAATACCACCAAGTATAGGCAGTGGGTCACCATCAATGGTCAGGGGGTGGAGGCTCTGAGGGACACATGTGCCAACATGACTATGGTAAGGAGTCAGCTGGTGTCCCCGGAGCAAGTGGTGCCCAATGCATTCCACCCAGTTATGATGGCTGACAACAGGGAGGGCCCCTATCCGGTGGCTCAGGTTCCCTTTGAGTTGGGAGGGGTTTCAGGCCTTCTAAGAGTTGCTGTAAGCCCTGCCATGCCAATCGACTGTCTACTGGGGAATGATCTGGAGCATACTGCCTGGAAGAAGGTGGAGATCAAAGCACATGCAGAGATGCTGGGGTTACCAGAGTGGGCCTGTGCTACCACACGGTCCATGGCTGCCCGGGAAGGGAGTCTACCAGGGCTGGAGCCTGGAATAGTGGCCCAGCCAGCTGCCAACAAGGGAAATGCCTGAGGGCATGGGGAATCCGCCCCAGAGGGCACATCCTGTGAGATGGATGGGGCACCCGCTGCGGTCGCACCGGAGTCCACGGAGGGTGACGTTGCTCCCTTGGGAGACTTGCCGACGACTGCAGAGTGGCAGGTGGAATGAGGGCCTACCCGGGAGGAGTTTTGTCGGGCACAGAAGGAGTGCCCCACCCTTGAGGGCATGCGGCGACAGGCCGAAGCCCAGGCAGCAGGAAGCGTCTCTGGAAACTACCACATTTACTGGGAGGACAGCCTCCTTTACAGTGAGCCCAAGGCTCCTGTGCATGGGTCATCTAGGGCCTTAGTGGTCCCCCAATGCTACATGGCCTTCCTGTTGGAGTTGGCTCATGAGATCCCCTTGGCGGGACACTTGGGCCAAGACAAAACTTTTGCTAGACTAGTCCCACATTTCTATTGGCCCAGGATGAGGATTTCCTCTGATACATTTTGCAAGACCTGTGTGTCCTGCCAAGCTAGTGGGAAAACAGGGACCAAATTGAAGGCCACCCTGGAACCACTACCAGTCGTTGGTACCCTCTTTGAAAGGGTGGGCATCGACATTGTCGGCCCTAAGGATCCGCCAACCTCTTCTGGTCACTGGTTTATCCTGATTCTGGTGGACCACGCCACCTGGTACCTAGAGGCTATCCCTCTGAGGACCATCAATTCACCTGCGGTGGCCCGGGCCCTGATGGGGAGCTTTACCCATGTGGGCTTCCCCAAGGAAGTGGTGTCGGACAGGGGCACCAACTTTATGTCCGCCTATATGCAGGCCATGTGGAAGGAGTGTGGGGTGACTCACAGGTTCTCCATCCCTTACCACCCCCAGACCAACGGGCTTGTTGAAAGATTTAACAAGACCCTGAAAGGCAAGATCAGGAGTCTGCCTGAGGAAAAAGTGGGACATCCTCTTGTCCTGCCTATTGTTCTCCTACAGGGAGGTACCGCAGAAGGGGGTGGGCTTCAGCCCCATTGAGCTTCTGTACGGTCACCCTATCAGGGTACCTCTCGGCCTGGTGAAAGAGGGGTGGGAGAAGACTCCAAGGAGGCTCCCCCAAGATGTAATGAGCTACATGTTGGCGTTCCGCAACCAAATGGCTAAGCTGTGGAAACAGGCCTCTGACAATTTAGAGGCCAGCCAGGCGGTCATGAAGGAATGGTATGTCCAGAATTCCCATCTTGTGGAGTTGGAGCCTGGACAGCGGCTGTGGGTCATGGAGCCCGGAGAGCTCAGTGCCCTCCAGGACCGTTGGACTGGCCCTTACGAAGTACTTGAGTAGAAGGGTAAGGCCAATTATGTGGTGGATCTTAAGACCCTCAGGCAACCCCACAGGGTGTTGCATGCCAACCGCCTCAAACCCCACCATGAGAGGTCTGAGATCACCTTGCTGATGGTGACTGATGTTGCCGAGGAAGAGGAATGCGAGGCTCTCCCTGACATCTTTGCTTTCCAAGAAAAGGATGGATCGGTGGAGGGAGTGGTCCTCTCACCATCCTTGATGCCGGAGCAACAGAGAGACTGCCGCCAGGTCGTAGTGCAGTACTCCTCTTTGTTCTCCCTTATCCCTGGGATTACCCACCTGTGTACCCATCATGTGGACACAGGGGACAGCCTCCCTGTCAAAACCAAGTCTTACCAGCTGTTGGATAAGGTGAAGGACAGCACCAAGATGCTGGAGTTGGGGTGATAGAGCCATCCAACAGCCCCTGGTCCAGTCCGGTGTTTCTGATACCCAAGGTGGCCCCACCGCCTTCTATTTTGGGGGGAACAGGTGTGTTAGACCTGTCAGCCCTTGGGTGGTCTTCCCCAACATTTTTTTTCCTGTTTGCCTCTCACTGGACCCCACATTTTTGTTGGACTTAGGACTCTGGGCCCTTACCACTGCTAAACAGTGCTGAGGTGCAGGTGCTCTCCCTTAAAAGCATGGTGACACTAGTGCATCAGCCATAGGCCCTGCTACTGCAGTGAGGCCTACCCTCCATCTGCATACTGATAGTCTGCACGGACTGGGACTTTTTGCAACTGTAGCCTTTTGTCCCTGTTGACAGACAGGTAGGAAAGGGAACACCCCAGAGCCTCTTGGATTTTTCCAGAGACTTCCAACCCCCTGGAGACTTCCAGAAAGTGCCGCCCCTCCCGGTCACCTGACCTTAGGGTATAATAGGGAGGGTTCTGGCCACACATGTGTTACACTACTGGACCTGGAGGAATCTCTGCTGGAGTAAGGACTGCTGCTGCCAGGAGGATTGCCACTTGTGAGGAGGCTGACTGCTCCCAGGAACTGCTGCCCTCACTTGCTGAGCTGCCCTACTGCCTGCTGATCCTGCCCTGCTAGAGAGAACTGGAAATAACACCCCCAGAGTGTCTCCACAATATTCATAAGAACTGCCTTTGGGACAACAACGTCAAGGACTTGCCCCTGCAACGTTGTGCCTGCGTGCAGCCTCGCAGGCCCCGTGACTTCTCAAGAAACTGCCTGTGCAACGCGGGGTGTGGAAAACCATCTATTTATTGTACCCAAAGTCACCGCTGCCAGCGCAGACTGAGCACAATATCTGAATCACCCCCGTGGTGCTGAGCGTGGTTTCTGCACTTTACTGGAAACCGGACTTAAACGCCGGCCCCGAGATCACCGCCATCGGCCCGGGAGCCTCGGGAGCCCTGGGCGCGTCATCACTGATGTCAGGGGAAGCCTCACAGGGATTGGTTCCCGCACGGGGTGTTACCCGGCAATGAGGAGCTCGTCCCGAAGTGAGGCCATGTTGGGATTGCGGAAGGGCTGCCCCGCTTGCAACTGTGCAGCATCGTCGTGAGGCAGGCACCCCTGAAGACCGGAGGAGACCCGAACTGCTACCGGCCCCGTCCGTCTCCCAGGTAAAGCCCTGTGTGTGCACAGGACGGGATACGGAAGCTGTGTGGGCGGTAGTGTGAGGCTCAGTAGCGTGGCCGATAGCGGGACTGCTGGGGCCTATGTGCAGTGTTTCCCTAAGCTCTGGAGACCGTGTGAAGTTCAGAGGCTGCCTTTATTTAAGAGCAGGCTGCCGGGGACTGCTCGGGCATCCCTTCTGGGATCGAGCCCCCCCCACCTTTCCACGATGATTGTCCCGGCCCGCATCCGCATGGGAGAGAGGTGCGGTGCCGGTTCCTTCCAATCCTGACACTCTTGGCCCCAAGTAGATTAAAAACGTATCACCAGCAATATGATCAGAGCGGAAGTGACACGCATGAATAACCCTTCGCACCTACATCACGGAGGAACTGTTTGCCCTTGGGGAACTGTTTGCCTTAATGGATCAGAGACTGGCTTATTTTACTGTGAATGACTGAAGAATTGTTTTGTTGGCCCTAATGTTCCCCAACTAAAAGATAGTAACAGCCATCCCAGAAGACATTTGACTGACACCCTTTGATTGCAGAGGGTGAATTATTACCATTTCTTTTTGATCTTACACAAGTTTTAGATACAGATACCTTTGTTTTCATATGAAACTGATGTGATGTCCCTTTTGTGAGTGTTGTTACCGTGACACTGTTGGGGAGTGTGTTGCACAAGTACTTTACACATTGCCTCCTGCGTTTAGCCTACCTGCTTTGCGCCAAGCTACCCTGTCGGAAGCGGTGGTCCCTACTTGGGCTAGGGTGCATACCCCTGCCAACTAGAGACGCCGGTTCTAACAGGGTGTGTAAAAGACAAACTGTCTATTGAAGGCAGAAGCAGTAAGTCACTCTGGGAGACTAGCGCCCTGTATCAGGTAGCACGGTTCTATGACTCAGACAGTGTAATGTACACGCTGCAGCGGAGCCCCTCCACTCTGAGCTGTGGCCCCACCCCCAGAAGTGGGGATGTGAGTGTCTCAGGAATTAGTCTAGAAGATGTCAGAGCTTTCCAGAGGGACAGTATGAAGTCATTGCTGTGCTGCCTGTGAGGCAGCCCTGCACATCTGTTACCCTGCTAACCAGGGGTTGGGGGTTGGGGGTAAGGGGTAGGGGAAGGGGCGTCACAAGGGGTAGGAAGCTGGGGCGTTGGAGCTTTTTGCCAGGCCCCATGCATTAGTGCAGTCCTCTCTCCAGTTAGAACATGTTTTAATAAAACACTTAGGGTGACCAACTGTCCGTAAATTTCACGGACTGCCCGTTATTTGGGCCCCTTGTCCATGAGTATTTCTTTCACGGACGCCTTTTGTCCGTAATTTTGGGGATGGCAGCAAGCTGTGCTGTTTCCCTGCGACAAACTGAGCCAGCTCGCACTTCTCCTTGAACTCTAGAGGCTGCAGCAGCCCCTCCCCATCCTCGCTCAGTCTGTGGACAGGCCCATGGTCACTCTGACTCTGGATGATTGTCACTTAAAGAATGACGATGGGCCAAAGACGTACTGAAGCGTCCGCTATATCTGCTGAAGTGGGGGTGTCACTCGGTCAGATAAAAGTGATTCTTGGCCCTTTCTGACTTTGATCTGTGGCTCTCAGCTTAAGACAGAATAACAAATAAACACACTCACCGTGATGCAGCTGTGGGGAGGGGGCTAAAGGGTGCCAAAGTAGCCAAAAGCGGCGACAGAAAAAGAAGTATACGATTGTCTCAACCTAATATAAACTTATTTTGACTTCTACTTATGTCGGTTGTCTATTTACTTACATATGTACTATTGCGCGACCTCCTCTGATGTGTCTGTAAGACGTACCTTTTGTCCCGAACTTTTGTCCTGAATTTTGACCTTCTGTCCTGAATTTTGACCCTTTGTCCTGAATTTTTACACTCACTGTCCTGAATTTGCACCTATGCCAGTTGGTCACCCTAAAAACACTAGACTTGTTTCCTTTATTAATGGCGCTAATACAGCAATAGCACAAGGTGGCGGTATATACCATCTTTTCACTTTCCCTAAAGTTGTGTATTCCTAAGTACGAGTTACTTCTCGTATCAGGAATCTAAGAGAGATGCCTCGCAAAAGATTTGACTCCAGGCCCCACAAAAGCTTGAAGCATGCCTGGGTCGGTGAAGAAGACCCCTCCTTTGTTTTTAAATCCTGGAAGTGGTCCTAATATAGCTGTCCTGGAGTCTCGGGGCCCCACGGGCAGAACAGCGGGCACAGGGCCATATTTTAGCCACTCCAGCACAGATTCCCTTAGAACGTGCTGGTGACAGCCCATAGGACGTGCATGGTACAGGAAGCCCAGAAATAGAGATAGGTTGGACCCAGCTGGGTCTGGTGGCTCAGTGGACTAATGCGTCCACTACAGGGGCCTGTGTTCATCCTCATGGTCACAGGTTCAAATCCCGGCAGGTCCACTCAGCCTTTCATCCATATGAGGGTGATAAAATGAGTACCGTTCGGTAACAATAGACATCTGTTATTCAGCGCCAAGATACCTCTGGGTGAAGGTGTGCTTTACAAATACACATGTTATGTTGGAGGAGCATGGAGGTGATGAACACTGTGTAGGCAGTAAAAGGGTGACACTTCTGGTCAATACTAATGGAGCTAACGATGCAGGTGGGTGACACAGGGTATGCAGGACCTCAGCAATCTAGGCCTGGGCCTTACTTAGCACTTCACCTTTAATGAGCTATATGTTGGCTTTGTGCCAGGGAGCTCTGAGCATGACTCAAAACAAGGGACTTATAGTGGGCTTATGACAGGCCTAATAAACGACCTTGAGTGAGTGGACCAAGAGGGCAGAGCAAGTGAGAGTGTGTGCCTTATGTTCCCTCGATTGAATAATTCATTTATATGTTGGCAATCTTGATGATAGCCATGGAAAGCCATTTATTGGAAAGAAACCTCTAAGTATGACGCCCTGGGGAGGCGTGGCTAGTGGCCGAACGCGATGGCCGCCACCTAGGGAAGCTCCGGGGACACAGCGATTTCCCCGAACGATCCGGGCTATAATCCGGACGAAATACGCAACCAAAGGGCACGCAACGACATCCGGAGGCGCTGGTGTCCCGATCGCGGCACCTGCGCGGCGAAAGTCCAGCCGGCAACGCCGATTTGACCGCGGCGCGAGGAGCGGCCTGGGCGTGCACTGGGAGCCGGGGACTCACCTGGCTGCTGGATCCGGCGGAGTGGCGCTCTGCTTTACTACGGCGCTCGGAGGTGCGCAGCGCAGACCTGGTGACCGCTCTCGGGGACAGTAAGGAGTGACCCTACCGGCGGATATTCCCCCCCTCCTCCCTCCCCACTCTTGCATCTCGGGTGGCGCTGTGCTGCCCGCCCGGGACCGGCTGCGGGCGAGGCAGCAGCGGGGAGGAGAGAGACAGGTGCCCATGGTGGGGGGAAAAAGCAAACCAGGAGGAAAAGAAAAAAAAAAGAGAAAAATAAAGGGACTGCCAAATAATAGGACCACAGGACCCCATCGGCGGAGTGCCCCGGGGCGGGGGTAAACGGCCCTAAATGCCCGGTGATGGCCAGTGACGACCAGATCGGATCAACAGGTGCCATAGGTGCCGACACTGAAGGCAGCGTGGGCAGTTGGAGGAGGCCCCTCGCTGAAGTTTCGGGAGCCGTGCTGTGGTGCACCAAAACTGGAGCTTGCGGGACGGTTTGGAGCTGGACGGCGGCGCTGATTCTGGTCCCGCTGAGCTGCGCTGGGGGGACTAAGGTGTAAGAGCCCCTGGAGTGAGTGTTTGGGGATCCACGGCCTCTGAGCCTTCCAGGTGCTGGCGCAGCGTGAAAACCGACAGGCCGCACGTGGGACGACAGCCCCGTGGCAGGCAGCGGCGATTACCGTCTGCGACAGAGCTTATCACGGAAAAATGGGAGGCAGGGGCCCACGCGCGAACACCCTGGGCAAACTGGAGAAGTACGCCTACGCGAAAGAAACGCCGGCTTCCGTGTCCAGCAAAGAGGTGCAGGAAAAAGCAGCGAACCAAGGGGAGGCGAGTAAGGTGACGCTTGATGATATTATGGCTGCGCTTTCTCAGGTCCAGTCTACGGTGGGCACCATCTCAACCGATGTGTCTTTTTTGAGAGCCGATTTTCAAAAGATAATGGCGCGAGTCACAGAGGTAGAGCAAACGACGAAATCCTTGGTTGGTGATACCACAGCGCTGCTTCGGAGGGTGACACACCTTGAGGCTGAGAACAAAACTATGGCGGCGAAGCTCGATGATCAGGAGGGGCGCTCCCGCCGCAATAACGTCCGAATTACGGGCCTTCCCGAGAGTGAAGGGGGTCAAGCCATGGATCTGTACGTTGAAGACCTCATCAAGACACGAATCCAGCCGAGAGGATTATCCACCTTCTTCTCGGTTGAACGGGCGCATAGGGTGCCGGGTGGTAGGCCTAACCAGGGGCACCCCCCAGGGCCGGTGTTGGCGCGCATCTTTAACTTCCGTGACCGAGATGCCATTTTACCAACTACAAGAGTGGCCCCGCCAATTCGTGTGCATAACTCACTCCTCTCCTTTTTCCCCGACTTCACAGATGCAGTCACTAAGCGCCGCAGAAGCTTCCTTGAGATAAAAAAGGATCTCCGGCGAAAGGACATTGCCTATTCAATGCTATTTCCGGCGAACTTGCGAGTAGTAGCTGATGGGAAAACGTGGTTCTTTGATCGCCCGGAGGAGGCTCGAGAGTGGCTTGGGGGTGGCGACAAGTGGAAGGACGTCGGCGACCAGACAAACACCAGCAGCGGCGACGAGTGGAAGAGAACCCTGAGGATCACGAGCAGACACGAGAAGGAGGCGCGGCGCAGGAGGCAGAGACGGAGAAATGAGAAGAGGAACCATGGATCTCGCATAACTGCACACGCAGAGACAGAATATGATGGTAGTGTAATGCTGCCCGGGTTGCTGATCGTTGGGGGTCTCATGCGATCCTCTATACATACTAAACGGGCGGGCGAGGAACCGCCCGTGCAGGGTACACATGGCGGCCTCAGAACGCTCTCGAAGAACACTGGCCCTAAGGAAGGGGATGGACTGTGGTGAACACCGGACTTCTCACCCCCGACACGCAAGTACTGTTACTGGGAACGGGTATAAAGCGCTCTGCAAAGTTGGGGTGGCAGGTAGTTGTAAGTCCGTCTAGCAGGGAGGCAGGGTGGGGAGTGGAGGGTTGGATTTTAGTGTTATGGTTTGGTTTTATTTGTTCACGTTTTGTATGCAGGCACTTGGAAATGATATGTTCTCACATGAGAATGGCAGAGACTCCTTACACAAATATCCGTCCCATTGACTATACGTCTTGAGGATTATGACAATGTCACACTCGCAGTCAACTGAGCAGGGGCAAAGGTCGGACACAAAGGACAGATCCCTAACACTAATGACGTGGAATGTACGTGGCCTGAGGGATAAAATCAAGAGGGGTCTTGTGCTGCAGTGTATTAAGCGAAGCTCCCCAGCTGTTGTCCTGCTGCAAGAGACACATCTCACTGGGCGTGCATGTCAGGCGTTAGATAGATGGGGGTTCAGGATGGTGGCCCACTCAGAGTTCACGTCGGGATCCAGAGGGGTGGGTATCTTGATACGTAAACAATCGCCACTTATAAAACATAAAACGAAAACGGACACGAATGGCCGCTTCTCGGCGCTGGTGGGACAATGGGAGGGACTCTCTATCAACATAGTGTCGGTGTATATCCCCCCGGCGCTACATGCAGTTGCGCTTCCGGCCCTGAGTGACTTCCTCGTTGATCTCCCGGAAGGGGAACTGCTGATTGGAGGGGACTTTAATAAGGTGATGGACGGAGATATGGATCGGCACCCTGTGAGGGAGCGGGCGGTGGGGGGGTCGCGACTTGGGGGTTTCCTGGAGGCAATGGGGCTGGTGGACGCCTGGCGACATCGGCATCCCACGGTGCGTCAGTTCACTTTCCACTCTGCGGTGCATAATAGCTTATCGAGACTACACCACTTTGTGGTCTCCTCGGAGAGCCTCAGACACGTAGACTCAGTGGACATCCGGCCTAGAGGTATTTCAGATCACTCGCCAGTGGTCTTAACGTACACGTATCATCAAGGGGGAAGGCGGCGAATATTCCCCATATTTCCTGGCTACTTGAAAGTTCCCAAGATTATGAAAACCATAAGCACATCCACACAACAATACTTCGGGGAGAATGCCGGGTCGGTCCACTCCCCGTCCACCCTTTGGGAGGCCTATAAAACCGTGCTCCGAGGGAAAGCTATCTCCGCTATATCAGGCTATAAGCAAGAACAGCGGCGAGAACTCACTGCCTTGGAATCAGAGCTCCAAAAGGCTGACACACAACATTCACAAGACCCGACTCCCGCTACGGGCCGCACCCTACGCCTCCAACAACAATTGCATAGGGAACATCTGAGGGGGGTGACTGTACTTAGCCTGACCGCAACAAGACATAAAATATACGAGGCCGGTGATAAAGCGGGGAAGCTGTTGGCATGGCTCTATAAAAGGGAGAGAGATAGAAAATGGATAGCACAGCTTAGAATGACAGATAATGCAATGAACGCTGACCCACGAGCCATGTTCCACAGGCTAGCGCAGCACTTTCAGCAGGTATACACGTCACAGTCAGCGATGACAATGGAAGAGGCACTGACCTATATCAGGGATATTGCGATGCCCAAGCTCGCCCCAGAGACAGCCCTCACATTGGAGGCGGATCTGACGACCGAGGAGCTGCAGGTGGCAATTGGCTCCTTGCAGACGGGAAAAGCGCTATGACCGAATGGAATCCCCGTAGAGCTCCATAAAGAGCTGGCGGGGGCACTGGCCCCACACCTACTTAACATGTACCGGGATAGCTTGCTGAAGGGAGAACTCCCAACGTGTGGCCACAATAGTGGCGATCCCGAAGCCAGGGAAGCCCCCAGAAGAATGTACATCGTACCACCCCATTTCCCTAAATAATGCGGAGGCTAAAATATTAGCGAAGGTCCTTGCGATGCGGCTTACTCCGCATCTCGCAACCCTGGTTCACCCGGATAAATCGGGGTTTATGCCTAATAGGAATATGGCGGTAAATCTGAGGCGACTGCATGGAGTGATGGCCCGTATACCTTATCTTCAGGAGCCAGCAGTTATCCTGTCATTGGACGCACGTATGGCGTTCAATATGGTGGAATGGCCCTTCCTATTTGCGGTCTTGACACACTTGGGGTTTGGCCCACGGTTTTGTGCGTGGGTGCGCCTACTCTACACAAAGCCACTGGCCCACGTAGCGGCTAATGGGCACATATCCGAGGACTTCCCGCTGTCCCAAGGCACGTGTCAGGGCTGTCCGCTGTCATCGTTATTGTTTGCACTGGTGCTGGAACCACTGGCGGCATGGATCAGGTGGGAGCCTCAAATACGCGGCCTGAGATGGACAGCAGACTGGGAAGATCGCATATCGCTTTACGAGGATGACGTTCTGCTTTACCTGGCCTCACCCAGACGCTCCATCCTGGTACTTCTCAATTTATGTGACCAATTTGGTCGTGCATCAGGCTATACTATCAATTGGTCCAAATCGATACATTTCATACTCCGGGGCCCGCCGCCACAGCTCCCGGAGGATTGCCCACTGCAGATCTCTGTGGCAGGATTCCGATATTTGGGAATCTACATCACGGCGGATCCCGATTAATTTTTTAAGCAAAATCTTATGTCCCCCCTGGAGCGTCTCAAAAGAGATGCCACCCACTGGGGGACTCTCCCCCTAACGCTGTTGGGGAAGGTAGCGCTTTTTAAAATGATGGCACTGCCTCGATTCCTGTATGCCCTCGAAAATACGCCACACTCAGTGCCGCCCACCTACTTTAAGCGCATTGCGGCTCAAGTCACGGGGCTAATGTGGGGGAACAAACCGGCGCGCATCGCACAACGCAAGCTCAACAAAGTGTGGTTCGATGGGGGCATTGCGCTACCGGACATCCAGCTATATTATTGGGCGGCGCATTTGAAAGTCATTAATCAATGGGTGCATGCCCCACAGGCGAATCCCGCCTATAAGGCAGATAGATGTGGACTTGGGACTGAAGGCATGATGTCCGCACTTTATAACAGAAAGCGTACACCGATACTACTCGGACCCACTAGGCAGACGATTGACATCTGGCATGTAGCACACGCTAAAATGGGATGGGCAGGAAAGTTAACACAGCTCACCCCTCTCTAGGTGACACAGCGGCTGGGCGGCTTGGGACACTGCAAGGGCTTTGACAAATGGGATGCAATTGGAATATCAACAGTGGGTGATATGTGGCATAAGGGAGGAATAGCCACGTTCAAGCATCTCAGGGCGCAATACGACCTGGCGCCTTAGATACCTGCAGATTAGGCATGCGCTACAGGCGGCCCTACCACCCGGCACAGAGGTCCCTGAGGCCACCTCCTTGGAGGATAGGCTTCTGACATATTGCATGTATAAACGAGCCATTTCTTTCAAATATAGAAAGTTAGTGAACAATCTCCCGGACCCTCACGGAGCGCTCATGGGAAAATGGTCACGAGATGTGGGCGATTTCGACGACTATGAATGGAGAGAGGCGCTAGCCTCACCACGGGAGGTGGGGATACCGTCCAGACTTAAAGTTGTGCAACTAAAAATCTTACATAGAACTTATTACACTAGACGTATCCTACACACAATAGGGTCGGCACCACATCCGTACTGCTTGAGAAGCTGTGGGGAGGAGGGCACTTTCCTCCATACCTTGTGGGAATGTCCCAAGATAATGGAATACTGGGTAAAAGTGACGAGGACCATATCACAAGTGGTGGAAATATCGCTGGTGCCCGAGCCTAGAAGATGCATTTTAAATGTATGGGAACCGACTGACCTCACACGCCCAGCGCAGAAATGGGTAACAATGGGGATAATGGTGGCAAAGCGCAACATCGCACAAAAGTGGGGAGCGAAAGAGACACCGTCACTTACCGCCTGGTGTGGGGATCTCGATTTGGCCATGATGGCAGAGAAAGCAGTGTTTGTAAATCGTGGCTGTCCGGGGAAATGGAACAAGATATGGGGGGCATGGAAGAAGTACAGGGGATACATTTGTGAAGCCCCCGACATCGAAGCAGAGGAAGACTCAGATACTGAAAACGGAGGAGAGGTGGAAATGTAATGTGACGACAGTTATCAGTTTGTGGAAATGTTTACGATGTTATAACACCAAGTGCCATAATTTTCATCAATGCAAAGGTAATGATTATATGTATATGCTTAAATGTGTCAGAAATATCTATGCCTTGAACATGAAAATAATAAAAACAGTTTTTTAAAAAAAAGTATGACGCCCTGCAGCGAAGCACAACATTTTATTGGAATAGGGTGAGGTAAATATATATAAGGTGGAGAAGGTGGAGGTACTTATTATATACGATGATTCTATAAAAAAAAATGCAAAACCTGTAAATATTTTTGCACACCAGATCAGGATGCAAGCTCCTTTACATGTCAGTGACAAGCCAGACAAACGCTGAAGGACCCTGTACTGAGCGGCAATATGTCCTAGCGCCCCCTCCCAAATCACAAGAGAAGTGGATACCACCGACTGAGATCTTCAGGAAACCAACCCATGGCTTACTAGTATCATAACTGAGCAATTCATTGGAGAGGCCACCCCACACACCATTAAGAAAGCACTACAAGAAAGCACACAGGTACTTATGCCTACCAAGAGAGTGCCTTGAAGAAGGCCATTATAATAAAACGCGTTGGTGACAAGAAAACAAACAGTTTTTTGGAGATATGCATTGTGGAAAACAATAAAGGGTACAACTTTCTTCATGACATGGACTCATGCAGATCATATTGCTTAGCATGAAGTATAAAACAGATATCTAACAACTCTGTTGAAGAAGTAGGGTGCTGGGAATTGTATGTATATGCCGTAGGAAAAGGGTGAGTGTCACAGACATGAGAAATCAGGACTTCCTTGATATGAGTGAACCTCACCTCTGAACCAGTTTAGTTTACATCAGGGACGGATTTGCCATTCCTCACACTGGCTTTTTCCCAGTTGGCTGCAGCATAGGCGTACTTCCTGCAGCCTCGTTCTAGTTTCTGCTCCCTGGCTGCAGTGGGGGGCTGGTGTGAACTATTTTGCCCACTAATATACACATTCTCTTCCAACCTCAGGAGTCCCAGAGTAGCCTGCTAACAATCTGCAAATATGCTTCAGAGCATCCTTAGGGGTATGTCGCGCTCAATAGATGCTACCCGTCCTCAAATGCGCTTCAGAGCATCCTTAGGGGTATGTCGCGCTCAATAGATGCTACCCATCCTCAAATAAGCTTCAGAGCATCCTTAGGGGAATGACGCGCTCAATAGATACTACCCATCTCAAATGCGCTTCAGAGCATCCTTAGGGGTTTGACACACTCAATAGATGCTACCCATCCCCAAATGCGCTTCAGAGCATCCTTAGGGGTATGATGCGCTCAATAGATGCTACCCGTCCTCAAATACGCTTCAGAGCATCCTTAGGGGTATGACGCACTCAATAGATGCTACCCATCCTCAAATGCACTTCTGAGCATCCTTAGGGGTATGATGCGCTCAATAGATACTACCCATCTCAAATGCGCTTCAGAGCACCCTTAGGGGTATGACGCGCTCAATAGATGCTACCCATCCTCAAATGCGCTTCAGAGCATCCTTAGGGGTATGACGCGCTCAATAGATACTACCCATCTCAAATGAGCTTCAGAGCATCCTTAGGGGTATGACGCACTCAATAGATGCTACCCATCCCCAAATGCGCTTCAGAGCATCCTTAGGGGTATGATGCGCTCAATAGATGCTACCCGTCCTCAAATGCGCTTCAGAGCATCCTTAGGGGTATGACGCACTCAATAGATGCTACCCATCCTCAAATGCGCTTCAGAGCATCCTTAGGGGTATGATGCGCTCAATAGATGCTACCCGTCCTCAAATGCGCTTCAGAGCATCCTTAGGGGTATGACGCGCTCAATAGATACTACCCATCTCAAATGCGCTTCAGAGCACCCTTAGGGGTATGACGCGCTCAATAGATGCTACCCATCCTCAAATGCGCTTCAGAGCATCCTTAGGGGTATGACGCGCTCAATAGATGCTACCCATCCTCAAATGCGCTTCAGAGCGTTCTTAGGGGTATGATGGGCTCAATAGATGCATCTCCAATGGAATACGTTGTCATGGTTGTGAAATGGATTAATGCAGCAATTAAACCATGCGGTTTGTAGTCACATTCCTTTTTTTTCAAGGATGGGACTGTAGAAGGCCATTGGATTCATCGCCTTTAGAGTGGCGCGTCCCCACCAGCAGATCTCAGTATGAGCTGCTTCTGAGGGCTCCGAAGCGGGAAGGGGAGCCCGGGGCACTGCAGCGCGCAGCCCCATGACTCCAGCATGGCGACCGGGGATCACTGAAGGCCGTCCGGGTAGCTGCTGTGCGCCAAAGGGGCTCCAACAGCTCCCTCTTCTTCCTAATAAGGGATTCATATGGCTCCCATGGCTGTCACAGCTGTCAGAAGTGATGAAGGTGACATCCAGCACATGTCAATTGCCAGGCCTGGCGGAAGCCCCTGGGTAATGTTCACTGTCTGGGCAGCTGACAAGGCCCTGCGCGCTCTCACAGGATGTATCAATTCACTTCCGGTCTCTTGGTTCTGTCTTCCGTGGCGGACTGGTTAACCCCTGCTGCGCTCTGTGACCCTGCCTATAAATATGGCAGCGTTTGCAGGGGCTGCATCTCTTTGGAGCACAAAGAGGGGACACCCTATTCTCAGTTCCTGCTCTGTTTAAAATTAACTGTCGATTATTGCCTAGGCTTTAGCTTCAGAGTTCTATCAAGTTTTCAGAACTCTTAGGCATAAGAACTATTTCGCATATTGATGACGTACCATTCTGTGATGTCAAACAACGTATAACATTGACGAATTCATACGAAGGTGCACTCGTAATACGGTGAAAATGTTCAAAATAAATATAAAATAAATAACATAACATTAAAACCTCGCTCAAAGCAGTTCCACAAAGAAAGCTCCACTGAATAGATCAGATGGGCAGGCGTTCAGCTGGAGACTCTGGTGTTCTGTGGCTCCCAATGAGCGCCACTGTGGGAATAACACATTCTACTTCCGGGTATGCACTGCTTTAATGAAGAAACTGCGGGGAACTGTTTTTTCCTAATTCTTAATCTTTTCCAGTGCCAGCACTTGGTTTTGCCCTTTTAAACAGATTCACTCATACAAAACTTTCCATGTGTGGTAATGTAAGGCCCTGGATGGGTGTGAGTGTTACAAAGAAGGAATGCACCATGAGTATGTTTGTGTGTAAAATGCACATTGGGGGAAGCCGGTGCACACCAAACTTGTTACCTTCTATTTCTCAGTGTAATCCGTTCTTGTAATCTTGTTTAGATTGTGCGTGCAATAAGAAAGTCGAGTTGGTAAAATTCAACAATAAAAGAATAACAAAGACATACTTTGGAAATTGGCAATACATTTATTCATTGCTGTGCGAATGGGTTTGCAGCCTACACAGGCTGCACTTGGATGCTTATGTTTGTGTGTAGCCACAACCTGGAAGGGGAGAAGGGAAAGGGTTTCATCAAAGGAAAAAAGTAGAGAGAATTTACAAAAGAAGCCATTGCTTGGAGGTGATGGCTTGTGCCATTCTGCACCATGCACAGTCGAACACATAGAAGACATTCTTCATTGCTACAATTGCTAAATCACAAAGTTTTCCAGGCTTAAATGTGGAAACCTGCAACTGTTGAAGTTTTAATGATGTAACCTGTGAAACGTTTGTGAAGCTCAAAAATGAGTGCATCTACGCCCATGGAAGGTCAGTAGCCTCTGGGGGTTGATGTTCATGTTTCTGTCAAAAGTGGGACCTCTGCATATTGTTAGCAGCAGCGTCCGGTTTAATATGAATTGTGAGGAGCACAGTGTTGAATGAGTCTGGCTAACATCGAGGACAGAGCTCTGGTGTATGGATACTGGCTGGAGTCACTCTCTCGCGGTGTATTACTAGAAACAAAAAAATATTGAGTGCCTGTATTTCCATGAGCAAAGCCATGAGCGTATATGGAAATTATCCTGCACACATTGTGGGTGGAGCGATCAGCGATCGGGGTAGCTGCGGTATTCAGAGCTGTGCTCGGCCACCAACTTATGGAAACCCACAAACCCCTACATTTGTGGAAAGAAGTAAGAAAGTTTTTGTGGGATTAATGCAAAACACATTTTCTTGAACTCCTCCTAGTGTCTAGTTTCAGAAATGTCTGGGTTTGGTAAGTTTCCGTAGGTGGTAGCCGAGCCAGGGCCCAGTTAAGGCATCATGCACCATTGCAAACTAAGGTCGTTCAATGACAGGAAATGTTGATGCCTCCACATTCCATTTTAGGCCTTTTCTGGCCGTGGACACTAGGCCCACCAGTACAAGAAGGGTATGCACAAAAAAGTGTGATTTTAGGCAGAGTTTGAGGTATGCAATGCATTGTGGGTAAGAGAGCGCCATTGGATTCAATCAAGGCATATCACCCTGGACTCCACTCAATGTATAGTTTTCAGAAACGTTTGAGTCTGGTAGGTTTCCCCAGGTGGCTGCCTATCCAAGCCCAAAAAGTGTAGCCATTCAGCATGGCAAGAAGTGCAATATTGTGATTTTGCCCCCTCTCCAGGGCCACATGTAAAAACAACACCCGCAAGAATCAAATGTCCTCATGCTTGCCATTGGGACAGGGATGTTTTAGTCCACAGGGGAGCAGAAAGACTGTTGAGGCTTTAGGGGTGAAGGCCTGACCCAACCCATTATTTTATGTAAAAATAAATCCTGTCATCCAGTGTGCTTTTACCCCTCTGGGAGGTGAACTGGAGCAAAGAACCTATCTGCCCCTCAGGAAGCTCAAAATACTGGTTTGCCTCTTTTAGAGTGGGAGTATGGCCCAATGTTAGAGTGCAACACCTGCACCTGTCTAACAGGTTTCTTTGCTGCCAGGGGCAGATTTGGGAAGCTTCCAAAATTGGGACAAACTTCCTATCTGCTCCCAGGAGGGCAGAAAGACACTGTAGCCCCTTCTGGGGGGGGAGGGGGGTATGGCTTGATGCACTACCCTTTTGTTTGTTTTGGTGCCATTTTAAAATTCCTGGTGTCTAGTGAGCTTTATGCCCCTGGAGGGCAAATAGGGGGCAAACTCCCTGCCTGTCTCTGGGGTAGCAGAAAGACTGGTTTGTCCCTTTTCCGGTGGGGTATCGACAATGGCAGAGTGCAACGCTCACACCCCTTTCTTTGGGGCCAAATTCAAAATACCTGTAGTCTAGTGGGCTTATACCCCAGGGTAACCTTTATCTTTTTGGCCAAACCCCCAGGGGGCAGAAATACACTATTGCCCCTTCGGGACCATGGTATGGCTCGATGCCGGGGGATGCCGCCCTGTCCTTTTGGCACCGTATTTAAATCTTTTTTACATATATCTCTAGTGTCTGAGACTGTGCACCCTTTTTCGGTGGGGGCCTGGCCATGCCCATGGTGGGTAACTACCACCCTTTTGAATTTATATGTAAATATCCAGTGTGTCTAGTGGGCTTTCTGTTCCCGCTGGTAGAGGCACATTGGGGCAAACCTACAATATTCCCTCTAGGGGGTAAGAAAGATGGTTGGACTTTTTTGGGTTGGCCCATGGTGGCCAGATCCCACCCTTGTGTTTTTTCTAATTCAAATGCTCTAGTGTCTAGTGGGCTTTCTGCCTCTTCAGGGGGCAGATTGGGGATAATCACCACCATAACTCCAGTGGGGCAGAAAGATATAAACATGTTGAAGGGTCCTGAGGGGGCCCAAGTTATTGCCCAAGGGACTGTTTCTCCATGCAAAAACTTTGGTGTCTAGTGAGTGGATCCTTCTTGGCGATTGCTCTCCTGTGGCGATCCCCATGCAGGGATCCACTGAGTAGACATACCAGTGGAAACGGGGGAATCTCTCCTTTCCATTGATACCTCCCATAACTCAATCAGTGCTCAGGGGCTGACACATAGACCCTGAGCACTGAAGCAGTGAAAGTAAAACAAGCTGATTGGCTATGCTAATGGCTTCAGCGCTCAAGCACCAGAGGGCATCGACCAATGGCCATCAGATACACTAGGGTGGGAGTGCGGGTGTGGGCAAATGGCCACTTAAGAGGTTAACAGAGTGCACTGGGAGACGACCAGGAGAGTGTGCCCTATTACAGTTTATGAACCACCCCCAGTCCAACCACAAACGTGCAACCGCCCTGGTGCCAGCATATTAGTGAAAGGTGGATCCGCTGCTTGAGGGCGCTAGTCCGCCTGTGAGGATGGCACCCCGAACTGACCTGCGTTTGAAAGGAGGGCAAAGATCCACCTGCCAAAGGGTGAAGGGAATGTAGGGGCTGTCTTCCATAGGACTCCCTCACCTCCTTTTCAAAGAGTGCCATCTGTGTGTGCACTAACTATGCAACACCTCTTTGAAGCACACAGTCAAAGCACCTGCTGCCTTCTCTGACGCTTCTGTGCCCAAATCTGTAATATGTGGAGGCAAAATATTTCCTCATTTGCAATGGTCCATGTCCCACACCAAGCAGGTGGAGCAGCGTAATTGAGAGCTCCCTCTTTATACTTCATATATATACAAAAATACTCACTGAGTGTTCAACTGTATTAATTTGCATGCCTTATATTAATTAAACATAGTGGGTGATTATTGTTAAGAGAATCAAGTCACCAGTAGAAATATTTAAGCTAATTCTAACTGCAGTATTCATATTAACAAGAAAATGTATACTTTACTTATGTTAGCTATAGTTGCCTAGCTTCCATTTTGAATTTCGGGTTAACTTAGCCTGTAACTAGGCATGAATGTGTTAGTTACACGTTTAAAATGTTTTCAAGTGTCTTATTTTTCTCTCTACTACAGGTGCGCTACCGGACTTCTCATTAGCTAGAGGAAGGTGCTTTGTTTGTACCAGACTGATGGTGAGGTGTGGTGATGAAGGCTTGGCAATGAGCATGAAGATGGGGCAGTGAGAAAGTCTCCTGTACTAGACAGATCATACGGATAACACATTCAAGGACGAGCAGATGTGTGGTTTATTGTGTGGGGCTGGGAAAGTAGGGAGTCTACAAGCTCCCAGAGAACTCTGTTGTGAGATTGGTTCATTTTTGTGGGAATGTGATGATTAGAAGATTTGTAAACTGTTTGTTGTGTTAATTCATGTTTGTTTGGACAGACCCTATCCTGCCTGGGTGGAAAGAAGACCTCTCTTCTGTGCTCTGCTCTTTTCTCAGCCCAGAGTGGAAAGGCTTTATGCTTGAACACTCTTTCACTTCCCTTAAAGGTCCTTGGATGTTGCTCATCTGATGCTGAAACCTGTTTTTCCTTTCTCTTAGAAATCCCTTGCCATTTCGAGTAGGTAAGTTTCTTTATGGAACACTTAATTTGGGTATTCTGTCTTCTCTTTGTGGTTGTGTTTAACCTTTTCTTCTTTTTAATACTTACATTTAGATTACTTGATCATTTTAATATCTAAGCTGCAATGTTACATTTCATAAGATTCGCCAACTAATTAGAATCTGTTAATAAATCGTCTGGTTTTGGACCATCCTCTCTGATCTTCATTTTGAAGCCACATTGGTTCCGTGGTAATGGAAATGTACTGCTCATGTGAGCTCCTGACACTCACTTCAAGACGACAATCAATGGTCCATACGAACAGTGGGGAATCCTGTATGATGAGTTCACTATGAGATTGAGGTTTAGAGATCTGCACTCCGTCTGAGGGAACATCCCCTAGGATTGCGCCAGTACCATAAGAGCATCGATGCGATCTGTAATACGGGGGGGGGAACGCATGTGCTCCAGCGGAAAAGGGCAAATTTACATATCCTCCCTGAGTCACAGACCCGTCATCACACTTACTCATTCACATACTCATTCATTGGTGGGGCCCATAACACCAACACTCATACGTCTCACTTCGAATCTGCACACAGGAGGAAAGAAGCGCTGGACATGTGGGGTACCTTGCTACCTATCGGAGGAAAATTAATTTACATTATATACATTATATACATCAGTACCTATAGAATCCTAACTTTAACATCAAGGCAATCCACCACTTGGTTGATGGTGATTTAGAACCAGCTAAAACACATGTAAATCTTCGGAACCTTTCGATTAATCAATAGCTTATTAAAAGAATCACGGACTCATTTTGTTAATCAATGTTTAGTTTATCTAATTAATTTGCTTTCATTGGCATACCCAAACTTCCATCAAATCAGAATTTTCAATGAAGATCTTTGGCACAAATTTACATAACAATTATATTGACCTAAATTTTGACACTGGTGACTATTTCCAGAAGAACCCGATAACCCTGCATAATTCAAAATCTCTTCCGGTGAAATCGTCCAATCAAACTCGGTTAAGACCAAAATAAGTCCGGGAAAGTTCTTTCGCTCAGCATGACACAGTCCCCAAATGTAACCAAAGTACCAGGCAATCGCGCTAGCAAATCGACCCTCCTCACCATCAGTCACCGACGGAAATTTGGAACACGTGCCCCCCTTTCTGAATTTTCCCTTTTTATACCCTATGTTCTCCTTACTTTAAACAATATGCAACATTTTCTAAGGGTAAAAGTGTTCTGATTGGCAAAATCCTCTGAATTTGCAAGAAGGGGTGGTATTCCCAGGTTCGCTTGCTTCCCATGGGACAGAGTATGACATCTCTCAGAATTGTATTCTTTTCACGGCTTCACAGGCGAAAGTTCCGAAGTAACAACACATAGACCTACGGATACAGGTCTCTATTGTCTTTTCAGTCATTCACACTAGTTGGGTCTTGGCAGTCCTCCACAACCCTATCCTTAACAAGGAACGCGTAGTCACGCTTCGGAGGTCGCCTGGAGATCTTCAGAGCCCTCCGAGTCTGCGCAGTAGACATCGTGCTCAAATGACAGTGGCCACTTTCGAACTCCATTTTAAGTACTGCGGCCTAGTAGGCCCGAATGCCAACTTAAGCAAAACAAACATAAACGCAATTAATAGATGGAAATGAAAATTCTAATGTTTAAACCCACACTAATCCCAATATATATTAGTACTTGCCTAGCTTGTAGCAACATTTAAAGCAATAATACTCACCATTCTGCAACACTGGAAGCACATATCATCACAAAGCAACATAAATCATGCAATTCTCTATTTCAACACATCCTACGGTTAGTTTGCGTACCACAGTTAATCATTAAAATTATTGGCCATGCAATTAGCAATTTAGTCCCACGTGTATCTTGTGTTTATTTAGGTGCAAAGGTAGGTTAATCATAACACTCCACACGGTTAATATATGTAAATCTTTAGAATGATTAAATAATTAGTATTTTCATGCAAAATAAAGAAGGTATACAAAATGTTGCTTCACCTGCTCCACCACATGCATCTGCAGCTCTTCGGTAATACCAAACTGCCCCAGTGGCGCAGAAAAGTGGGCTCACACTGCTGCACCTCCAGAGCATTTTGTGTACTACAGTCCTTGGTGTGCGGTTGTTACATCATATGGCAGTACAACAGCGTTGTGTGACAGATCTGCTCACATAGGATCCAACTGTTCTACACTGGAAGATACTCAGTGGTTCCTCAATTCTTCCAGATCCTTACATTCCTGCGTCCACAAGTCATCAGTCGACAGGTTCATAGGTAGCTTCGGTGCTGGAACTATTGGGGGTACACAGGGAGCCTGATGGTTCTTTTCATCCATCGGGGTTGCCTTAGAAATATTTTGCTGCTGCTCCAGCGGGAAAGGGCAAATTTACATATCCTCCCTGCGTCACAAACCCGTCATCACACTTACTCATTCATACACGCATTCATTGGTGGGGCCCATAACACCAACACTCATACGTCTCACTCGAATCTGCACACAGGAGGAAAGAAGTGCTGGACATGTGGGGTACCTTGTTACCTGTCGGAGGAAAATTCTTTACATTATATACATCAGTACCTATAGAAGCCTCACTTTAACATCAAGGCACTCCACCACTTGGTCGATGGACCAATTAGTTGGATTGGTTGATGGTGATTTAGAACCAGCTAAAACACATTTAAAGTTCAGAAACTTTCGGTTAATCAATACCTTATTAAAGAATCACGGACTCATTTTATTAATCAATGCTTAGTTTATCTAATTAATTCACTTTCATTAGCATAGTCAAAATATCAATCAAATCAGAATTCTAATGAGTATCTTGAACACAATTTGACATAACAATTATATTTACCTAAATTTGAATATTGGCGACCATTTCCAGAAGAACCCGTCAACCCACAGCTTAATACAATCCCTTCAGATGAAATTGTCCGGTTAAACTCAGATTAAGACCCAAATAAGTCCGGGAAAGTTCTCTCTCTCAGCACGACTCAGTCCCAACGTAGCCAAGGGACTAGGCTGTCGCGCTAACAAATCGATCCTCCACACCCACAGTCACCAACGGAAATTTGGAACGAACTTCTTTCCCTCTTCTAAATTCCCCATTTATATATTCTTTTCCCCCTTACTTCTACAACAATGTGCAACAATTTTTAAAGTAAAAGTGTTCTGATTGGCTAAATCCCCTGAATTTTGTAATAGTGTCTTATATTCCTAGGTTTTCTTGGTTCCCATGAGATCGAACATGTCATCTCCCAAATTGTATTCTTTTGTACAGTTCACAGGTGAAAAGTTCTGAAGTAACAACATGTAGACCTCCGAGTACAGGTCGCTATTGTCTTTCAGCCATTCACACTAACTGGGTCCTGGCAATCTTCCACGTTCCTATCCTTGACAAGGAAAACATCGTCTTGTTTTTGGAGGTCGCCTGGAGATCTTCAGAGCCCTCCGAGTCTGCGCAGTAGACATCGCGCTCAAATGGCAGTGGCCACTTTCGAACTCCATTTTAAGTACTGCGGCCTAGTAGGCCCGGATGCCAACTTATGCAAAAACAAACATAAAGGTAATTACTATATTGAAATGAAGATTCTAATGTTTAAACCCACACTAATCCCAAAATATATTAGTATTTGCCTAGCTTGTAGCAACATTTAAAGCATTAATACTCACCATTCCGCAACACTGGAAGCACATACCATCACAAGAGCAACATAAATCATGCAATTCTCTATGTCAACACATCCTACAGTTAGTTTGCGTGCCACAGTTAATCATTAAATTTATTAGTCATGCACTTAGCATTTTAGTTGATTAGTTATAACACTCCAAACGATTAATACAGGTTAATATTTAGAATGATTACGTAATTAGTATTTTCATGCAAAATAGAGAAGGTATACAAAATTTTGCTTTACCTGCTCCACCAATCCCCCCTTTGGTGATTTTTAACATCACCACTAATCCCACTAAATTTCATAACATTTTTGTGGAAATGATTTCTCAGTTCCCTTACACTTGGTTATGTTACATCATGGTTTCTCCCATCTCATCCTCTCTTGTTTTCTTATACATACTTTCTTTCCATTCTTCCAATTCTATATCTCCTACTTCTCTTTCTCTCATCTCCTTCTCTTTTCTTTTCGCAACTTCTCTTTTTATTCTATTTTGTAATTTTCTTCTTTTTATGCATATAAATCCTAATCTCAAAATCAGTATTAGTATTACCACACAAGTTACTGGCACGAGAATCTTACCTATGAATGAACTACCTAATTTGATTAATAAACTCTTTATAGTACAAAACCCTTTACCAAGCCTTTCCCAAACACTTTCAACCTCCAATGGAACAATTTCCTCATGCAAATCAGTTATATTCTTAATATATTTCTTTAAATTTTGACTCATCAGGAATGTAAGTACAACAGTGTTATACCTTCAGCATTCCACAGACTCCTCCCTCTTTTGCTAAAATAATATCAAGGGCAAGTCCATTTTGCATAATCATGGCTCTCATGGCAACCATTTCGGTATTTACCACTAAGAACCCTCCAGCTGTGCTTGTCGATAAGCGATCCACAACTGTAGACAATTTTCTAATTTACTGTGCATTCAGAGATATTCCAAGGCTAGTATCAGTGCTCCAAAGATATCCCCTACAATTTCTGACCAACTTTCCCTCCTTCTACATGTTAGTTGTCTAACTATCTCTTGCAAACCGTCCTCTCCCCTCCCCACATGAAATATTTTTGGGAAGACCAAACCTATGTAGCATGTACCATGCCAATGGTCCGGTAACCTATAGTAAGCCTTGTCTCCACAGATGTAATATATTCCAGGGAATACCGGATCATTTCCTCCTTTAAATCCCCATCCTCCCATGATCTTATATACATCATGACATTCACTTGCACCTACAAAATAATTATCATACACAGTGTTATCCCTACTGATGCACAATTTCCCTCTCTGAGGCCAATCTAAACCCATTGCAGGATTTGTTTCTCCCTTTAAATGGTTTTCCTTCTCAGAATCCCAAAATGTTGCTTCTATCCTTTCCCCAGATACCTTTCTTTGCATCTTAATTCTCCTCTCTTCCACCAGTTCCAAGAAAGTCTTCTCTTCTTTTCTCAGACTACAAGTAAGATTGTTCTTAAACACTTCTTCTAAAGTTAATTCTCTAGTTTCTAAGAAAAATTCACCTAAGGTTTTACCAGGAATTACCTTATTTAATTTTGGAACTACAGGTACTTGTGAAAAGACATTATTGACATTAGTATAATAATATTCTAATTTCCCTGTTTTATAGAACAAGCTTGCTACTACACTACATGTTATTCCATATGTCAAAGGAAGGTGGTGATAGGTGACACCCTCCGACACCGATGCAGGTAATTGCATACTAACATAGCAATCTCTAACGTCCATAGTCTTTACATATTCATACAGTAACTTTGAAAAAACATTATAAGAAAAATCAGTTATAGACCTATCCTTGTGGAAATCAGTTCTATCTACTAGTTTAGTCGCATGAGTATCATAAACTTCTTCTCTACTAGTCTTATTCTCAGGGTGGTTCTCTACCCTTTCGAATGTCACTTTAAAGAAAATTATTATTGCTAATAAGATCCATAGAAGCATTAGTGATCCTGTACAACAACAACACACCTTGCACCATCTTCGGAGAAACCCACATGTAGGTTTTCTACCTTCTGTGTTTGCCATTTCGGAAATGATCAGTGTCTTTTGACTTAGCCTCTTTTATTCACAACTAAAAAATGTTGTCTAAACCCAAGGCTTTAGGCGCCTACTTGGTTCTTTCGGTTATGTGTCTCGTCCAGTATTTCAATCTCTCTGCATCTTTTCTTTGTTACTTCAATCTGGCATTTGATCGTCTTTGTCTTGGTTTTCACAATCTTGGTTCAGAACTTCCTGATCATCCGTATCTTCTCTGATATCAGACAAGATAACTCTCAGGATTTCTGAATCTTCTTCTTCTTCAACGACTTCCGGTACAGTCACTCCTAGACTTCCTTGGCTCTCTGCTTCCTCTTGTATATCAGGAAGTGCCATATATGTGCATTCCGGTGACTTATACTTCTGATTGGGTTTCTTTATTCTCTTTTCTTTCTTTAAGTGTGCCTGATCAGTGTCTTCTGATTTCTCTTGACTAGACACTTCATTCACTTGTTCAGCGTTAGATGATCTTACTCTCGTCAGTCGGTGTCTTAATCTCTTTATTTTATTTGGTCAAATTTCCTCTTTCGACTGTCTTTTCAACCTATTCCCCTTCTCACCTCGCTCGGTTTTCCAAGCTTTCTTCCTCAAGACTCGTCCTCCTTGGTCTTCTCCTTCACTTTCTTCAGATTCTGTATCGGTTTGGCTTTTACCTTCTTTGGATTTTCCCCTCAAGACCTCAGGTTCCCCATCTACAGTTTTCCCTCCTCGTGTTTCTTCCACGCATTCTTCCTGCTGACTAACTGTCCCTTTTCTACCTGGATGTGTGTTGTCCCTACGCCTCCTTGGGGGTCTTCCGCAACAATCTTACCCTCACTCTCTGTATCTAATTCCTCACCTTCTAGTTCTATGACCTCAGGTGGAATTTCTCTTGTGCTTGCATGTGGGGCTTCTTTATCAAGAATTTCTTTGTCAGTTTCCTCAAGGTTTTCTTTGACCTTTTCTTGTATTCCCACCTGTTCAGTGTCTGATTCAGAGCTAGTATCGAAAATTTCCAGTCATCTCCTTAATGGTAAATTCTCTGGCTCCGCAACTGGACTCAGCTCCAATTCTCCCCTTCTTAGAGTTTGTCTTGTTCTTGTTTCTTCTGATTCTGACTCAGAGCTGGTATAAGACTCTTCCAAATACTCTTCCTCAGGTCTATTTATGGGACTATGGTTTCGAAGAGTATGACTAGCATGAATCCAATTCTTCACTCTGGCACACTTCACTGCAGTCGTCGTGATCAGAATCACTTGATGTGGTTTCCCCCAACGTGGGACCAGACAATTTCTCCTTCTATGCACTTTGATCCGCACCCAGTCTCCACGACTTAAATCATGAGCTGGCTTCTTTTCAAGGGTGGTTGCATCCGATCCAACCTGATGAAACACAGAATGAAGGGAATCAGCCAACCCCTTGCAATAATCCAACACGAAGTCATCAGATATAGGCAGTAGTTTGTTGACAGGAATGAAAACATGTCTCATCGCTCTACCCACTACAATTTCCTATCAGAAATCGATCTAATAGTCATGAGCACTAGAGGCAAGACATCAGGCCATTTTAAACCTGTGGCCAAACACATTTTTCCCAATCTGTTTTTAATGGTGCCATTCATCTGTTCCACTACTCCAGAAGCCTCTGGACGATGGGCACAATGTAGTTTCTGTTGTACATTCAATGCTTCACAAATCAATTTTATGATTTCATTCTGAAAATGCTTTCCTCTATCTAATTCAATCTTCACTGGAAAACCAAACCTAGGAATGAATTCTCTCAATAGGAGTTTCGCTACTGTAACTCCATCACTCCTTCTGGTCGAGTACGCTTCCACCCAGCGTGAAAACAGACAAACAAACAACTACTAGAACATATCTTAGCCGATTACATGGGGGCATTTCGATGAAATCAATCTGCATTCTAGTAAAGGGACCTCCCTCTCGTCCTATTGTTCCCAGACTGTATTGTATTGCACACTTATATAGCGCTGACTGTCACCCTACGGGTATCCTGGCGCTTTAACCTAGACCGATGGAATCAACAGAAGCGGGCCTGAGTATTAGCGAGGAGCATTACTCTCATTCCTGGGAAATAGCCAGGTCTTCAAACTCTTTCTGAAACCTAGCAAAGAGTTAGCTTGTCTGATGCTCTGGGGTAGCTCATTCCAGAGGCGTGATACTGCTGTACCGAAGGCCCTACCTCCCATCCTGGATTTCTGAAATCTGGTAGTTGTTGCCAGATTTACGCTAGAAGAGCAAAGGTGTCTAGTAGGCTTGTACCAGGTAAATATCTCCTGCATGAGGGCCCGTGTTATGCAACGCTCTATATACCATGCATAGAGATTTAAAGTTGACTCTGTCCCTAATGGGCAGCCAATGGAGATCTCTCAGAGCCATAGTGGTAGAGGAGCTACGCTGCCTGTTAAGTGCCAGCTTAGCTGCTATAGACTGGACTCTTTGCAAACCCTTGCAAGATGTATTGTGGGGCAGATCCACCACTGTCTTCCTTCCTGGATTATACTGCTGACATATAAGGCATCTTTGACAAAGGCTCTCAGCTACAAGCCGGAACTTGGCATTATACCAGGTCTGTTTGAAAAGTCTACTCATGGCATCCCTACCTACATGTACATGGTACACCCGTGCCATGGTAGAGATCATGCTATCAGGCATTACTGGTCTTACATCACGATGAACCCAAACCATGTCTATCTCTCGTGATGCACATCCTGATTTTATCCACTGTGTCTTTTCCTCTTCTCCCGCCTCTTCCTGTAACTGCCTCACCTCCTCCCCAGTACTCACAGTGTTAGTAAAAAGTAAGGGACATGAGTTCATTTCCTTTTCACAATTCCGATTTACTGAGTTCTGGTTGCGCGCACAATATTGCGCTATGTCATTCGCAAATTCGTTACCCGCTGACACATAGTCAGTACCCCTGGAATGGGCTGTGCATTTTACAACCGCTATTTGCTTAGGCAGCTGTATCGCCTCAAGCAACTTGCCAACCACTTCAGCATTCCTTATAGGAGTTCCACTCGACGTCAAGAACCCTCTTTGGGACCAAATCTGCCCAAAGTCATGCACCACTCCAAATCCATACTGACTATCAGTAATCACAGTGACTCGCAGATTCTTTCCCAACTTGCACGCTCTGGTCAATGCAAACAATTCAGCGACCTGAGCTGATCTCACTCCTTTCAGGCAAGACGCTTCCAACACAGCTGCTACAGTATATACTGCATACGCTGCACTCAAAATTCCTTCTTCAGTTCTTAGACATGACCCATCCACAAACATCACATAGTCACTTTCTTTCAGAGGCACATCTTTTATGTCCGGTCGTGGCTTAGTGCACAAATCAAGCACTTCCAAACAATCATGATCCACATCATCCTTCACTTCCACATTCACAGCATCAGGCAGCAATGTTGATGGATTTACATTAAGACACCTCACAAGGCTCACATTTGTAGCACCCAGAATAACCTTTTCATATTTCGTCAGCCGACTATGCGTCATAAACTGTGTCCGGCTCCTTGTCAATAGGAACATCATGGGGTACAAACACTCTCACAGGATATCCCATTACAATTCCTTCACTCTGCTCCAAACTCTTACAGGTAGCAGCCACTGCTTTCAAACAACCAGGCAACGCTACGGCTACAGGATCTAGTACAGCTGAAAAGTATGCAATTGGTCGTCTCAGTTTTCCATGCTTCTGTACTAACACAGAAAGTGCATACCCATCTCTCTCACTGCAATAGAGCTCAAATTCCTTTTCCTAGTCAGGCATTCCAAGAGCCGGTGCTTCACACAAGCTATCTCTCAATTGTCTAAATGCCTTCATCTCCTCTTTGTTCAGTTGAAGGGGGTCTTTCACATCACTTTTTGTCAAGCGTACCAAAGGTTTTGCAATCAGCAAAAAGTTGCTGATCCACTGGCGACAATATCCTACCATTCCAAGAAACATTCTCAATTCTCTCTGCGTCATTGGTGCTCTCATTCCCTTTATTATTCTGATCCTGTCTGCAGTCACCTTTCTCAGGCCTTTCTCAATCTTATGACATAGATACTGTACTTCCTTTTTACAAAATTGTAATTTCGATGGGGATACTTTAAGTCCTCCATCCTCTAAATGATTCAACAATGCAACTGTGTCCACCACACATGCCTCTCGTGTCCTTGATGCCACCAATAGGTCATCGATGTATTGCACTAGTACTGAACTTTCGGGCATTTTTAAATCTTCCAAGGACTTCTTTAGAATCTGATTAAAGAACACCCCTGTGGGATTCGGCACCATGCCAAAGCACATTCGCCGCACCGGAACGCAAAACTCTGTTGGCTGTCGGGGTGCAATGAGATAGAAAAGAAAGCATGACACAGGTCAATGGCCGTGTACCATTCTGCATTGTGGGGAATCTGATATAGGATCACTGAAGGGTTTGGTACAATGGGACAGCAGGGTACAACAATTTTATTCACTTTTCTCAAGTCTTGCACTATCCTGAAAGTTCCGTTAGGCTTCTTCAAACCCATGAGTGGTGATTACATGGACTACTCTCTCACAATTCCCTGTTCAATCATTTTGTCTATTACAGGGGACACTCCTGTAATTATTTCTGGTGTCAATTTATACTGGGGAATATTCAGGTAGCTTACTCCTTCTTTTACAGTTATCTTCACAGGGTATACTCTTTTCATCAATCCCATATCTTCTCACGTGAAATCCCACACCTCGGGTTTCACTCTTTTCTTCAATTCCTGAGGCAATTCCTCTGGGTCAAATACAACAAATGCCTCAGTAATTTCGGGTTCCAGATTGGCTATTGTCATTCTATACAGTACATCCTCATCAGGACTTTCAAAAGCTATGCCATCAGGAGTACAGAAAATCATACATTTCATCTTACACAACAAATCTCTCCCTACCAAATTCACAGGGCTAGTATCGCACACAACAAATCGATGCATATCGGTGAATTTCCCTATTTTAACTTTTACCGGATCAGTAAGATAAGTTTTTATGTCTATTTGAGACTCCGACTACTTGGATTGTGTCACCCGAGAGAGGAAGATTTTTAACGTCAGCTGATCTAAAAGTTGAACGAGTAGCACCAGTATCTACTAGGAAAGTAATATTCTCATCATTTATCTTCCCATCCACAAAGGGTCCTGTCTGGTCTACTTTTAGAGTTGCGCCAAGTACTCACTCCTCTTCCTCTCCTAGGCACCGCCAATAACTCTCTTCTGACTCACTCTCATCGCGCTGCAGCCAATACTGCGAAACAGCACTAGCGCGAGGTAGCTTTGTTACCTGTTCCTCGGTGTAGAATCCTGTCTCATTACTGTATCTCTGAGGATTAACGCTCTGTGGAAAAGGTGGCTTTGGCACCTGACACTGTTGGGCAACAACCTGCTGCTGTTGCTGCGGTTGACAACTCACCTCATTCTGCACCTGTGGATTCAATGATGCATTATCACCATTAGCACTCGGGGGCAATTTACACTCGGATTTCCAATGCCCTAACTTTCCGCAATTATGACATAGCCATTTCTTTTTTGCTTCCTCTAAGCTGATTTGTCCCTTTCCTTTTCCAATATTAGGTTTTTGTCTCACTTGGCCCATGCCATTTGCTTGTTCAATCAGCTGGGCTTCTTGTCTCTCCGCTACCTTAACCTGTGTCCACATCGCCTTCTCTTTCAGCTTGCGTTGTTTTGCTTCAATTTCATCACTAAAATATTTTGCATGTCGTAACACTTCATCTATCTTTTTATTTTGCCAATCCACTGTATGCTGTTTGATCATTTCGCTTACGTCAGGTCTTAAACCATAAACAAATCGATATACAAAATGACTTAAATCCTTCTCACTCAATTTCTCATCACCACTGTATTGCTTAAAAGCTAACAGCAACCTTTCATAATAGGCATGGACAGATTCCTTAACTTCTTGATGAGTTCTATCAATTTTTACCCAATCAGTTTCTTTTGGTGGCACTTTATTTTTCAAAAAAGTAATTACCTGTTTATACTTTCTCCTTACCTCTGGATCAGGGGCTCCCGTATTAGGATCTCTAGGGTACTCTTGAGTTGGCCATCCTACTGTAATTTTACATTCTGCCCATAAGTCTACCGGCACAATTATATCGAACAGACCATTCAAATCTATCCACAACACTTTTGATAATTTAACAAACCTTTCCACCTGTCGATACCACTCGACGGGTTTTTCTCTTAGCCTGGGGAAATCATTTGTAAATGATAAAATGTCCTGTCTAGTCCAGGGAACATGCACATAACCCCCTCCTGGGATCTCCCTCATGGGGCATTCCGTTACTACTGTCTCTTTTTCTCTTACCGGAAATGCCGAAAAGGTCTTATCTGTCGTATCCTTTCTCTTTCGAAACCATCTACTTTTCCACCTGTCTACATCACCCCATTTCCTTAACAAGGCAATCAATTCTTTAATCTGAGTCAATCTTCCTCCAGTATTCAGATTTTCAATATCCTTTTCAGAAAAGTCTACTCTATATGGCTTCTGTAATGATCTTATTTTCTCAAAGTCAATGCCCATTTCACTCGCTGTTTCTTCAAGTTTCTCCTGCAAACTCCTCGCTCTCCAAGTTATACTCTTACAAAGAAACATTAGCTCTTCATCCTGATATGTCTTTAATTTTTCAGTTGGAATAGTCCCTACTATTGATTCCTCCAATGTTACCTTTAATTTTGCGACATCTAAAGGTTGAGGTTCTGTATCTTTTCTCTGTAAACTCCTTAACCAATCGCTTAATTAATCAGAAGTGGGACCTACAGGGATTGTTTCATTTCTTATTCGCTCTGTATTTCTTTCTGGGGTTTCTGGTGCCGATTCTGTTGTCATCAGCGTCTTACTTGCTGGACTTTGATTTATCGTCAGATTTTTAGGAGTACTTAACCCTGATGTTCCTGCCATTTTTCCTCATGCATTTCCTCCAGAACCACTTTTTACCTGTCTCGATTTGCTTATTACTATTGTAAGGAATTGTTAAACAATGGTCACTATCTTTCTGTTTATCAAAAACAGGCATCACTGGCCCTATTGTTACAGGTACGGTTACGGCTTCCATATTTTTGGTTAATTCCCTAATTTTCTCAGTTAATTCCAGAGTAGTTCTAGCTACTTCAGCTGAGTTTTCATTTCCAGTCCTGACAGGTTGTGCCATTTTAGAGTCTCTCAATGGATTATTTTTCCCTAAATAAGGTGGCGTTTGCACAACATTTTTATTTCGCAGTATTTCTTTTAATGGTGCACTTGGCGTCAGCAACGTAGAATTTGGTTGATATGGGGGAGGACTATTATAAAACATGTCCTCTAGCACATCATCCTCCGACTCATTCACACCATACTTATAACCTTTTGACCCTGTATTGTTTCTCTTCTCTGTACACTTTCAGCCACTTGTCTCTTCAGTATTTCTCCATGGAAACATCCCATCAGTCATGTTTGCACTCCACCATCTCCTCATTCTGTCATCATGACTTTCCTGCCCACACGGTCTACCAAACATATAATTATACCTTCTTCCACGCCGATGCCGTTCCCTTTCATACATCTCTTCTTCCCATTCTGTCGAAGCTTTGAACTGAGTAGGTCTGGGTCTCGGTTCTAACCTCATCATTCTTTCTCTTAAGTTTCTTAATACAGTTAAACTAAACCAACCACTTTCTGGAAACGCTAGAACTCCATTTTCTTTTGCTTACTTCGCCTAATTATCTAGCCAAATACATGTATGGTACCCATATTTCGCTACCATAAAGGATGCAGGCGATTTCGGTGGAGGAAGTATCTGTCCTTCTCTTTTTAAATAGACTTTTAATTTTCCCAAACCATGACTTTTTCTCCTTCTCAGGTGGATCGTAATACATCATTTTTATTTTCCCTAGTTCTGAATCACTAGACTTCTCAAATCACTTCTCTTGCCATGATTCTGTATGCTCTCCAATCCCAGCACGACTCACACTAATGCACCAATCCTATGCGTCTACGTCACACTGAACTCTCCACTCCCAGCGCGGCTCACCCCTCCGCACCAATCCGTAAACGCTTTGTTTCCCTACAGCTGGCCAATCCCAGCGCGGTTTCTCTGACGTCAGCTTTTCTCGCTACTCCTGCTTCTGCTGACCCCTGCTTTGCAAATTTTATCGGCAAACTTTTCTTACGTTTTCATAAATCAAAACAATTAGTAACAACATAAAAACACCACCATTGCCTGTTTCGCTAAACCAAAGAGATAGTTTTGTTCATTTGCACAAGAATTCTGTATTTCCAGTAGGCAGCGCTTACCTCTACCCTACCACAGAATTTATTTCTTTTCGCCGATAAAGTAGCACTTCCCTCTACCTTACCCTTCTAACAAGCAAAAGGGCTAACCGTTTCTCTGGGGATAAAACACTGCTCCTGAGAATTAAGGCCAGAGTTTCACGAGAGGACCTGTTGCTATTGCACTCACGCACATTCACACAGAAATGTCCCTAACGATAACACATGACGATGTTACCAACTCGGAACCAGACAATGCGTTGTGCGACTTCACTTGCCACACATTTCCCCGTGCACCTACAGGGCAACCAGACAATACACCGTGTGACTTCACTTGCCACATGTTTTCCCCGTGTACCTACAGGGCATCCAACTTCCTACGTCCCGGAAGTCTTCAAAAACAACATAAAACGCAACACGACTCAACATAGAATGCTAGTACATAAATCAATAATCAATAATCACCAAACCAATGCAATAAAACCATCAATCTGCTACCAGAAAAACTGCTCCAGCGGGAAAGGGCACATTTACATATCCTCCCTGCGTCACAGACCCGTCATCACACTTACTCATTCATACACGCATTCCTTGGTGAGGCCCATAACACCAACACTCATACGTCTCACTCGAATCTGCACACAGGAGGAAAGAAGCGCTGGACATGTGGGGTACCTTGTTACCTATCGAAGGAAAATTCTTTACATTATATACATTATATACATCAGTACCTATAGAATCCTAACTTAAGCATCAAGGCACTCCACCACTTGGTCGATGGACCAATTAGTTGGACTGCTTGATGGTGATTTAGAACCAGCTAAAACACATTTAAAGTTCAGAAACTTTCGGTTAATCAATACCTTATTAAAGAATCACGGACTCATTTTATTACGCAATGCTTAGTTTATGTTTATCTAATTAATTCACTTTCATTAGCATAGTCAAAATTTCAATCAAATCAGAATTCTAATGAGTATCTTGAACACAAATTGACTTAACAATTATATTTACCTAAATTTGAATATTGGCGACCATTTCCAGAAGAACCTGTCAACCCACAGCTTAATACAATCCCTTCAGATGAAATCGTCCGGTTAAACTCAGATTAAGACCCAAATAAGTCCGGGAAAGTTCTCTCTCTCAGCACGACTCAGTCCCAACGTAGCCAAGGGACCTGGCTGTCGCGCTAACAAATCGATCCTCCACACCCACTGTCACAAACGGAAATTTGGGACGAACTTCTTTCCCTCTTCTAAATTCCCCCTTTATATACTCTTTTTCCCCTTACTTCTATGAACAATGTGCAACAATTTTTGAAGTAGAAGTGTTCTGACTGGCTAAATCCCCTGAATTTTTTAATAGTGTCTTATATTCCCAGGTTTTCTTGGTTCCCATGAGATCGAACATGTCATCTCCCAAATTGTATTCTTTTGTACAGTTCACAGGCGAAAAGTTCCGAAGTAACAACATGTAGATCTCCTGGTACAGGTCGCTATTGTCTTTCAGTCATTCACACTAACTGGGTCCTGGCAATCCTCCACGTTCCTATCCTTGACAAGGAACACATCGTCTTGTTTTTGGAGGTTGCCTGGAGATCTTCAGAGCCATCCAAGTCTGCGCTCAAATGACGGTGGCCACTTCCGAACTCCATTTTAAGTACTGCGGCCTAGTAGGCCCGAATGCCAACTTAAGCAAAAACAAATATAAAGGTAATTAATATATGGAAATGAAGATTCTAATGTTTAAACCAGGGGTCTCCAACCTTTTGTGTAGTGAGAGCTACTTCTGGTCAGTGAAAATCGTCGTGAGCTACTAAATCCCAAGCAACTCACGCATTTTTCCGAGAGACCTCCCCCACCCGGTTTCATTGACGTTAAGCCTATTTCTTCAGAGCCCATACTTTGATTTGAACACAATAACACTGAAAGAAAAGACTTTGCATGTGTGCTGTTGGCAAACCGCTAGTTTACGACCTTTCAATTAATAGCTTCAAAATCCGGGCCTATCAATAGCTGTCACTGAAATGATCATTGTAATGCAGCTCAATTAACAAACAAACAGGATCAGAAATCTTACCTTCACTGTGGAACTGTATGATGTCCTCTAATGCTGTGTAATCTGGTAGCCTGGCGGGGGCAGTTGCAAAGAAGTCATTATAGTAGTGAGCTAGTCAGTGTGTGGCAGTCAGCCTGTGCAAAGCTTTGCTGAATCACAATTGCAGATGGATTCTTCTACTGTAGCTTTGACAAGATCGCTGTGTTTTTCAATTGCCAGATAAGCTGAACTTCAGCTCTGTTTGGATTGGAAAGTAACGATTTTGTACTCCACTCTTATTGCTCCCTTTACTTTGTAGGAGTGTCAGTAACCCAGGACTGCTGTACACATTGCTTTGTTCTTATTCAACTATAAAGAACTTTGAAAGATCCTGAAGATTCTTCTCTTTAGCTCTTTTTTTTTATCTTGATATCAATACACCAGGCCTCCAGTAAACACTGCTTTTATCTTATCTTGTGCAGCAAATAAATGATAAAGACTCTTAGCTTCCCGACTTCATCACAAAGTACCATTTCATCTCTCATTCTTTCACCTGTGAATCCTCTCTTAGCCATGTGTGTTCTGAGCCTGTTGGCAAGTTGCTTTCATATTGCATGTGTTATGTAAAAGGTTTTTCCAATGCAAGCAAAGAAATATTTGCTCCACTGTAAGCATTTTGGAAGATGGTGAGTTAAGCCTTAATTCTGTTATTCTGGTTTAAACGTTTAAGCATGCTTCGTTGCTTATGTTCAGTTCACAACGCTACAAATTCTCTTCTTAAATTGGTATCCATGACTAATCCATGGTAACACCTCCGAGAGGCCTCCTATTATCAGGCTCCCATGACAACTGCTTCAAGGGGGTCCCAGTTTGTGGCACCTTTGCAATGGATGACTAAGTAGAAGAGTAGAAAATAATGGCCTGTCTAATTCTGACTTTATGGACTGGCTATCGCCGTTTACATTGGCAGTTTGCTCCCTCTGAGGTCCCATAGGAGTAGGAGCCTAACAGCATGGCCCGTAAAGGGGATAATCAACACCATGTGTGCTCCACCCCTACTTCCTACAGTACTTTAGTGTGAGAAAAAAACAAATAATGGACATGCTGCAGACAAAAAAGAAAAATAAACAATCCCTGTCCTCTTTATGTAAAGTTCTCCAAACATATTCTTGTCCCATCTCTGTTTTTTGCTCGAAGATGTTTACTCACTGGCTAGGAGTGGTGATGTATGATAACCTTTTCGGCAACCTCAGCTTGTAGTCTCGTAAAAAAATACTGTAGAAGGTTCTTGGCCACTATTGGGGCACAGACTCACATCTGAGATTTAAAAAAACCTTTCCCTGTGTATCCATACTAGGAACTCCATACTAGGAACACTGGCCACGGCTCACATCACGAAGCACACGCACTTATACCCATTATTACCATATCGATCGCAATACATGGCTTTTAATTGAATTGTTCACCGGACAAAGCCTTACGAAAGTGTCATGGCTCCTGTTGACGGTATGCAGCACTATGCAGGGTCATTCACTCTTTACTTTTACAGGGGGCCCAGGGTGTGCGTTGGTGAGATATAAGGTGGCAGGCTGTACTGTAGAAAAGGGCAGATGGCGTGGGTCCCAGCAGTTGTATACTGCTTGCAAGACCTGCAAACCAGCTGCTCCGCCCTGACACGCCTGCTGCAGCTCCCCACTGGCACCCATCGCACTCGCACAATGAACAGTGCGGTGCCAGTGAGAAAAGGGCAGGGGGCGCAGAAACAGTCAGGGCTACTAAATTGAGCAGCAAGCGGCGCGAGCTACTGACCGGTTGGAGACCCCTGGTTTAAACCCACACTAATCCCAATATATATTAGTATTTGCCTAGCTTGTAGCAACATTTAAAGCAATAATACTCACCATTCCGCAACACTGGAAGCACATACCATCACAAGAGCAACATAAATCATGCAATTCTCTATGTCAACACATCCTACAGTTAGTTTGCGTTCCACAGTTAATCATTAAATTTATTAGCCATTCACTTAGCATTTTAGTCCCACGTGTATCTTGTGTTTATCAAGGTGCAAAAGTTGATTAGTTATGACACTCCAAACGATTAATACAGGTTAATATTTAGAATGATTACGTAGTTACTATTTTCATGCAAAATACAGAAGGTATACAAAATGTTGCTTTACCTGCTCCACCGCTGCCGTACCCTCCTTCCCCTTACCCTCTTCACAGTGCTCTGGACAAGGACAGAGAATACAAACAAACTGGGGGGAATTGCAGACATTTTCCCCCAGCAGTATGTGCTAGGATGCATGGCCCATTGCTACCTTCTTGTTGCAGAAAACACAAACAGTGTGTGTGTGAAGCAATACAAGGGGTCCCTTTAAGTGTATTTTGGATTTAAGGGCCTGCGATACCGAATGCATTGTTACCTATACAGGGGTCTCAGTAACACCGGGTCTCAGTTATATGGGAGATCATAAGTTGTTCCCCTTTAGGACAGTATGCCATGGGGAATGACGTGTCTGCACTGATTGCCACGTAACTTTTTACCAGGGATAAATTCCTCCAGGTGAGAGCAGGAGGATCTGTCTCAGGTAACACATGCGGAATGACTGGACCCAGGGATAGTGAGTGCTGTAACACGGCATCACTTCCCATTCCTGATGGGCTCATCATTGACCAGCACCATTGAGAATACCTGTTCTATCGTCAGAAATATGGATGGAACAACCTGGGAGATTTCTTAAGAGTCAAGTAATGTTTGTGTAATGTCATAACATTAAGTTTATCTTATTTGTAAAGTGCTCACTGCAAAGCTCAATAGTTTGAGGCATTCTTCCTCTCTCTGGAAAGATCATGCCTCTAAGCTATTGAATAATGGGATGGTTTATATGCTCTTCAGGTGGGGATGAGAATAGTCAATTGCTCTGGTCCAGGTCACATAGCCACAAGATGTCGGCATTGTACATTTAGGCGAGAGGGCTCACACGGACACACTGACTCCATATTAGTGTGAGAAAGGCCGCTTTTATGAAGCTTGTACACCTCAACAATACACTTAGACCTGGCCAAACGCCGTACAAGCTAACCAAACCTCACGATACATAATTGTTCAACATCCCCGCACCAACCCCACCCCTAAACACCACCAACAAACATCCCTGAAGACAACTGCCTGTCTTAGAATCTCTTTCCAGTCTCCTGAACCTTGCTAGCTTCCTGTGCTCCTAAACCTTCAACTTCCCGTGTTCTAAAGACTGCTGACCTGCCCCTCCGGTTCATACTTCTTCACCCACCCCACAAAGGTAATGCAAGTCTTGTAAATCCTCCAACAGCTGTTCCAACCGCTAAGCAACAAAGCTATACATCACTTCCCATAATTGTGCCCCGCCTGCCCCATCTCAGAAGGCCGACCATTCTACACCCTTCAACCTCATGTAAAGGGGAGGACAGGTGGGGCCTTCAAAGAAATTGGAATTAACTGTACCTGCAGCCACTGTGTTGCTTTCCAATTAAGAAATAACATGGCTGGATAACGGGTCTCTCAACTTCCCCTAAACCCCATCCTGCTGACCCTGCCTACCAATCCTCTCTTGTAGTCCGTCTGGACTGCACCACCCTCCCAAAAACCCAGGGAGCATACCCAGGGATGTTCCCTTAGTGGGCCGTCCCCAAACCTCTAATCTGCTGTTGTTACTGCATACCCTTAGGAGCACCATCCCTCCAATCACGGGGGTGATAAAAGGGTGGCACATCCCCGCTTCCTTTTGGTTTCTTGAGTAGACTGTGTGGGATGAAGTGAAGTAGTGCTTCTTTCGTTTTTGGGGTTCTGATGTTTCGCTTGGGTCATGTGACGTCTAGAGGAGATGGCCCTTCCTCAGTCTGGTGTGGAGGGATATGGAAGGGAGACAGGAGAAATTAATGTTAGCTCAAAGTGTGCATCGTACCGTCCCTTGTCTCTGCTTAATGTGGACACGACGATATTCGCAAAGATCCTGGCAAACAGGCTGGACCCCCTGGTCCCAAACTTAGTGGCTCTGGAACAAGCGGGGTTTGTTCCTGGCAGCAATTTAACTTACAACATACGCACTGTCTTTGGTGCCTTACAACATATCAGACCGGAAACGCCCGCTGTGGCTGTCTTCTTAGATATAGAGAAGGCATTTGATTCTGTAGAGTGGCCGTTCATGAAGCACGTTTTGACTAGGATGGGAGTGAGCCCAGTCTTTCTACAACTAGTGGGTACACTTTACAGCAAATCCACTGCCCGCATAAAATTAGGCAATATAGTGACAGACTCCATTTGCATAACCCGGGGCACGAGGCAGGGCTGCCCATTATCTCCATTGCTCTATGCTTTAGTGGCAGAACCCCTGGCCTGTGCGCTGTGGGAATATCATCAAAATCGAGGTATAAGCTTCCCACGCTATAAAATTATAGTATCCACGTATGCTGATGATACACTTTTATACATCAGACATCCGGAATCTAACCTCTTGGCTGTCCTACGGAAAGGTGGTGCAATTTGGTGGGCTTTCGGGACTGCACAGTAATTGGCCGAAGTCTATCATCTTTCCTCTCACGCCGAATACCCCTCGTTTTGAGCTTGACTACCCTCTGCAATGGACCACAGGCGCGGTTAGATATTTGGGTATTAAAATACACACAGACTCTGACACAGTATTTAAGGAAAATTACAGAGCGGCTTTTAGCAAGCTGGAAGATGATGTTGAGAAGTGGATAAAGCTCCCGCTATCCCTTCTTGGTAGAATATCCATCATGAAAATGGTGGTGCTGCTGCGACTTCTGTTTTGTTTATTAATATTCCCATGGTTCTACCACAAGCCTTCTTTGACCGCCTTATCTCATTGATGGTTAGACTGGCGTGGGTGGGTAAGCAGCCACGTGCGAAGTGGCAGATATTGGTACTTCCCTATTCTATGGGTGGACTTGGCGCGCCGGATTTTAATTTATATTACAGGGCCGCACAGTGTACCCATGCATATTATTGGATGCATGGCTCCCTAGATATACCACACCTTCGCATAGAGTCGGAGGTGGCGGCCCCACTTCCGCTCCCTGCTCTGTTGTTTCAGGCTGCAGATCGTAGGACCTGCATATTAGATTCTATAAATTCCACAACACACACCTGACACTACCTACTGCAATTACAGGCTGGTGCAATACTGTATTCCCTGTCGGCTTTATTAGAATGGTGTACATGGTTGCCCCCTGCAAAGAGACAAGGGTCATACAAGCACTTCATTGCTTTGGGTATACGCACTGTGGGGGAGTTGTTTGACGGTGGGATTGCTAAAGGGTGGGAGGAGTTTGATACTAATGAATCGGAACTTACTATATTGACGAGATTCCAATTTCACAGAACACGACATGCACTGAAAGAGCTGTTGGGGGACGATTACCTAGAACCACCCGAACTAGCAGCTTTGACACTCACTATATGAGCGAAATCCCCAAAGCGCATAGTAGCGTCAATTTACAACTCATCCATGTCATATAAAGCTAACCATTATACCAAAGCACGCTTAGCATGGCAAAGGGACTTGAACATAGAAATAGCGGACATTATGTGGTCCTATTGCTGCTTGAGCGCAAAGCGGATCTCACTTAATGGCTGGCATTGCCTGGTACACTTCAAATACCTAAATAGGAATGGATATACTACACACCGGGGAGGCTACACAGGTACGGTTTGCGGGAGAATGCGAATTGTGATCGATGTTAGGCAGGGTTGGCGCACTTCCTCCATCTGGCTTGGACGTGTCCAGGAGTCGCAGCCTTCTGGGTCTCAGTCTTCAAGGAAGTAGGTCTGATCACGAAACTGTCCCTTGATCTCGACCCAATGCTAGCACTGTTGGGTTACTCTAAGCTAATTCCAAAGGGGGTTCGTCGGCTGGTGGACATGGGAATGCTGATGGCCAAGCGTAGGGTTGCTATTAATTGATTTCGTGGTCCGCTCCCTATGCTCGCACAATGGAAGAACGACATGACATTCTGCTGTACGCAGACGGAGACCTTTAGCGAGCTTTTCCGTCCACGTAACAGGCCCAAACATTTCTGGGAATAGTATAATAACTACCAGCTCACATCTGCTGGTGGTATTAACGGTTCACCCTCACAAACACAAAGTTAGATTGTTCGCAACAGAGGGACGCCCATACTCGCCTCGTAGGTCAAGCTGCTCTCGACTCTCTGTGGGTGATCAGCATAACGTGCTGGGTCATCTTCAATCCACCTAAATTGAATAAGCAAGCATGGGGAATTTATATGTTTGAAGCTGTTCATTGGTCTTTTGTAAATTCACCAATTGATGCTGATGGTCATATACTGGATATGTGTGTAATGTATAATGTGATACTGCAATGCTAGGTCCCATTGTTGTACATTTTTTTTTTTTGAAACTCAATAAACTAAATTTTAAAAAAAAATTGTAGCTCAAAGTAATACATTTGTAAAGAAACGTTTACAGTACACAGGTCCACACTATCTCTAAAGCAATCAAACACTCTGTCTCTGCCTTCCTGTGAATACCTTAAGAGCAGCTTCACTACCAATGTCAACTCTACGTGCTCTCTACACACTTTCTACCACCCGCCCAGAGATAACCACATGTTTTTCGGACAGATCATAGAGATTATCTCCTCTAACTTTGACAAACAGAACAACCAGATTTTTCTTGGCGATTTCAACATTCACTGCAACAACTCCAGTGAACCTCTTGTGACCAGCTTTAAATCCATCCTCCAGGACCTCAAACATATCCAAGTCTGCAACAGCTCAACCCACAACAAAGAGGCACCTTAGATCTACTCATCACAAGAGAGAACACCATACAAATCAACTCGATCTTACCTTGCGACTGGTCTGACCACTTCTGTATCAACTTCCTCATTTCAAACAGGATAACTATCACTAAGGGCCAACCAGTAAAAGCCAAACATTGGGTTCTAGACACCCACAACATTTGCCAACTCACTTTGTCTGCCTATAGTAACAACTTACTACTCCCACCTTCCTCCATGCATGGCACTCGTGACCTCACTGAACACTACTTCAATTCAAAGTCAAATATCATGGACACCTTGGCCCCCAAACAACTAAAGAGAATCCTGTCTAAAAGATCCAACACCTGGTTCAGTGGCGACCTTAACGAGGAACGCCGATACCTCAGACTTGTGGCAAGAGCATGGAGACACACCCCATCATTGTCATCATTGTCCAACCTCAAACCTTCTATGACAAAGCCGGAGTGCCTACAACAAACACATCAGGAACTCCAAAGCAGCGTTTTTCCAAACTCAACCCGACACAGCAATTATTTGAACTCAAAAATTGTTTGAAATTGTTAAAAACCCGAAGATCCGAAAAAGCTATACTTCATGCTCAGACAACACAACACTACCTGAGTGCGAAACCTTCTCCTCCTTCTTTGTGGAGAAAACTATGCTCATCACCACAATATCCAGAACAATGTGAAACTCACTCCTGGCAAACCCCCCTACACTTTACCCCATTCAATCACGATCAATGCCTGAAAAACCATCCCCTTATTACTAAAAACAATGCCGCCTAGTCCAGTTTCAAATCCTTCATTGAAAAGGAGATTCTAAAACTACTGACCTCTTTGAAATACTCCAATCACTTTAATGATTCTCTTCCCTACAAACTCATCAATGAGGATTTCCACCTCCTTCTCCATTTATGGACTATGAATATCAACACCTTACTCACCCAAGGCTCTATGCCCGACTGCCTCAAAAGTGACCAGGCTACCCCTATCCTAAAATACACCAACTCCGAACAGTCCAACCACAACAATTACCACCAGATCTCCATCAATCAAACTTTAGCTAAACTCTTTAAAAAAAGTGTGCACTCACAGCTCTGCAATCACATCGCGCAATTCCAAATCCTCAAACAATGGCAATCTGGCTTCTGACCGGGCAATTGCACTAAAACAACCATGATCCACATTATTGATGATGCCCTACACGCTCTCAGCCATAATTAATCCTGCCTATTAATCCTACTTGACTTGTCTGAGGCGCTCAACACGGTCAATCATGATACCCTACTGAACATACTAGAACACAGGATGGGTTTCTCCGGTACTGTGCTGAAATGGTTGTCCCCCTTCCTTCATAAGAGATCTCGGCACATCCTAATCAACCATGCCCTCTCCTATCAATTGCCATTGTCACAAAGCATACCTTAAGGTTTGATTCTCTCCCCAACATTGTTTAACCTATACATGGAGCACTTAACTGAACTCTCTAAACTCGCACACCTTTCCTACCACATCTACACAGATGATACTCAACTCCACCTAAAAAATACTTCTCCCAAAGACATCAATATCCTCAACAACACCCTGACTAAAACGCAGCATTGGCTGACTCGTAACCACCACAAACTCAGTGCCCTTAAGACAGAATTCTTATTGATCTCACCACCCGCAATCACCCCGAGTATCAAAGACTGGCTTCCACATCTTACTACCTTGAACTGTACCCCACACATCATTGACTCTGCCAAGTCCCTCGGTATAATCTTCGACAACGGCCTCTCCGTGCAAAAGCACTTCAGTACCATCACCAGAGGAGCCAACCTTCAATTACATGCACTAAGGAAACTAAAAGCATTCCTTCTCATGACTGACCTCAAAACAGCGGTCCAAGCTCGTGTTTTATCAAAATTAGACTATGTTAGCGCTACCCTTGTGGGTCTCACAAAAATCACACTTGCATCGTTAAAAGCTACTCTGAATGCCGCAGCTAGATTTATCACAGGATCAAAGAAAAGGGATCACATCACCACGGACCTTCAAGCTCTGAAATGGCTACCCTATGAGGCTAGGATCCATCTCAAAATTGCATGTATGACCCATAAAGCGTGCACCACAATACACCTAACCCAGAACCCGACCCTATCAGGTGGTAACAGATCCTCCAGAAGCACAAGCTCTCTACTTCTTAAACCACTAAAATTCCACAAAAAGAAAACCTACCTTAGATCCTTCTCCGGAATTGCCCCCAAAATCTGGAACCCTCTCCCACCCGAGCTCAGATACAACCCGTCCACATCCTTCTTCAGGGAAGAAGTAAAAATTCTACTACTCAACAAATCCCTCTCACACTAAGTACATAACTTTCTCCTCTCCTGAGCAGCTCCTTCCTGCTGGCCTGTCGTTGCTTCCTGATCACGCCTTTGGACGGACATGTCCACGATGTCTTCCAGTGCTTCCTGCCCACTCATCTTCAAACCGTTCTGAGGCCCATCGGACACTGGCTATGCAAGTATCTATGATTGTCCTTGTGTTCCATTCTCTCTTTGTACCTTTTTACTCTAGTAAATATTGGCCTCACATCTTACTACATTTTTTTTGTTATTTTTTTTTTTTTTGTTATTGAAAGTTCTGATAATCTTACATAACAATGGTCACATCTGTAACAATCCCATGAAGTACCTTACAATGAGGAATCCATTACATCACGGTATCCAATAACAGACAGTGGAGCAATCACATAGCATATCAGTGTCTCACTGAACAGTCAAGTATTGGGATTAATGATTTGTTTTAAGTAGATCAGGATGTTCACGCAGGTAGACAGTGAGTGGCCCCCAAATATCTGAGGGCTTAGAAACAGTTGGTAGTTTTCCGCATATATCAAAAAATAGTCTCTACAATAGACAGCATCTAATATCCAACTTGTTAGAGTAGGGGTCAGCTTGCTATCCCAATGCATCGCTACTCTACGTTTTGCAAGCAGCAACATTATGGTAACCAACTTCTTTTTTGCAGATCTCACAGGTATGTTGAGGCCTAATAGGCATAATTGTGGTGTGCACGATAGTGTACATGATACGTGCATTCCTAAGTGGTAAATCACAACTTCCCAATATTTCTTTACCGTATCACAATTCCATGCAAGATGTGCGAAATCTGCCTGGTCAATCCCACATCTCTTACAATGTGCATTGTCACTTAGTCCATATTTATATAGTTTGGCTGGAGTGTGGTATGCTTGATGTATATATTTGTAATGGATGATACGGAGATTGCCATTGGGTGTGAGCAATGTCGTGAGTGTGCAACAAGAGGCCTAGTCTTCATCCGTCAGGGAGATGTCTATTCATTTATTCCAGTTGTCACGACCTTTGTGGGTGTGAGCTCCTATTTCCGTTTGTACCAGTTTATACAGTCGTGAAATTATATTAGAGTGGGTGGAGGCGGCTATCAGAGTCTGTAGTGGTTGCAAGACAGGGGGTTCAATGGGATAGGATGGACACAATTCCCTGACAGCAGCTCTCAGTCTATGATAAATGAATGGGAATAAAAGCGATTGGTTGCTTATATACATCAGATTATCAGGGGTAACGAAGGTTCCATTGGGATATAAGTCGCCCATCTGTGCTATACCCACTTGTTCCAACAACATCATGCTATTTTTTTTTTGTGTGACGGATAGCGCAGGGTGGTTCGCCAGCGGTAGATTCGGGGTGTATATGGGAGTTTCGTTTGCTAATTGACTGATGCGTTGCCATGCTTGTGAGGTTGTCCGTATCATATTTATTTCCCGCATTGCCAAATGAGGTCGTGTATGCGTGAGTATGTTGGAAAACGGTATTGGGTCCGCGTCACCATCTTCTACTGCGAAGTGCAGCAAATATTTTACTGGGTGATACCAATAGTATGCATATTGTGCCTGAGCGCATAAATAGTATAAATAGATATCGGGGACTGTAAAGCCGCTTGCGGCATATGAGAGTGACACGGTTTGTAGACTTATTCGGGCCTGTTTACCGGCCCATATCAGTTTGATGAAATTCGTGCGTATCCTGTTAAAAATTGAAGCAGGTGGTGGTATTGGTATATTAATAAATAGATATAACAGCTTGGGCAGTAACACCATTTTTAGGTCTCGCCTGAGCCAGCGCACGCGCTGCTCTGCGAGACATTTAGTTAGTGGATTTTGAAAGTGCTACCAGAGGCTTTTCCTGGCCTCAAGCTTGCGTTCATGAGCGTGTGGACGAGCACAGCCGCCATCTAAACGTGGAAGCCAATAATCAAAAGCGTTCTCGTGCCACACAGCTGTCAGCCATCAGCAGATGACTGCAGTCAGACACAGGGGGAGCCTGTGCTTTGTTAGCCACGAGCCTGGATGATCGCCAAGTCTGTGCACACAATTGGAGGGCAATCTTCTACTGTGAATGGTAATTGTTGGGCCTGCACGGAGGCTTTGATGCTGTGGCTGTGTTTAATTTTTACCAGCAGGTCTGTGCAGCCTGGCCATTCCTTGTGCTTTTTAGTGCATTTTAGAGTAAATAGTGAGCAGTGAGTTAGTTATTCATGCCTCGCATCACGTGACTGGAAGTTTGCTTCGTTGGTGTGTTTTCGCATGTGCCACTGCCGTCTTCATGCATTGCATTGCATGTATGTAATTGTAATTTTTTTCGTGAAGGACAGCGCTGTGCCCTACCTACGACTGGCAGTGCTTGCAATGTTCAGCTTAAGTAAACTCTGATTGTACGTATCCTACTGAAATAAAATGGCTAGTAAAGGGTTTTCGGCCCCATTCACATAAACGTTCACAAGTTTGCATTGAAAGTTCTATCACTTTGCATGGGTGCAGAAACCTGATTTGGAGAGTTTTACAAAGGTTTCCTGGCATACTCCTCCGAATGTTTTTATGATTCTCCACTTGAGTCCATGCAGATGTACTTGCTCATGTACTTGTAGATTACCCAGGAAAACGAATGTTCTTATTTCCAACAAATAGCATACTACCTTGCGAAATACATTTCAGAAGTAAAAGCTCGCCAATTTTGGGAAATGTTATCACGTTTTATTTATATGAGCTTGGACAGAACAAAACAGAAGCGGTATAAAACGAAAGCAGTGGTGAGAAGTTCTTTCAGCCACACAAGGCACTGTGATTACTTAACCAGGGCGGACACAAAAAACTGACATGGCAAAAAAAGCCTTCAAAACTGCAAGCACATGTTTATTCCTTCCTTTCCCTTTTCCTTTTTCTTTATTTTCCTTCCTCTCTCCCTCCCCGTTTCGTATTTTCTATTTATTTATTTTGTAGTCTTCCTTCTTTCATCATTTCTCTATTCCCTTACCTCTTTACCCTATTAATCTTTTTCTTTACCTCTTTTGTTTTGATATTTTTCTATCCTTTCTATGATTTATGTCTCCATTTGTTTTCTTTGCCTATCATTTCTTTCTTCTTCATTCAACAGATTTTTAGACTTTATTTGTCCTTTCGTTATTTCCTTTTTCTTACTCTTACTTTCTTCTTTCCTTCTATTTTCTTTCCTACTTTGAGTCATTATTGAGAAACGTAGCCCACTTCCAGTTAGTAAATAAGAGAAAAATAACTTTAAAGTGCATCACTATTTCAGTGTGTTGAAAATGTTATATCTGGACAAAGACAGGGGCAAACACCACTGAACATTCATGAAACACAGGACAGTAGGAATAACAAATTTCTGTTTGGAGCACATATCACAAAATGCGCATTTGGATATTGTTTTTGCAAGGAAAGGTTTTTTTTTGCAAATGTATGTCATAACAGAGATCCCTACAATTAAAAATAACATATAAAAAATCAACCTACTACTTATGGTTGGGGTTAAGAACCATGTTGATTCCCTTCATGCACATGGTTTAGTGCACAGATCCTGTAATGGCATAAAACAACAAGCATTGGCATAGTCAATAGGTCTCGCCTTTGGGACCTTATAAGTGTTTAGCCATGCAACAGTTAATGTTGTTGCACCAAGGATATTGTGCTGCAAAACTAAATACTTATAAGGTCTCAAAAGCGAGACCTATTGGCTATGCCAATGCTTGTAATTAATGACATTCGATCAGCTAGGGAGAGGGGGAGAGTGATCCATCTATTTATTTGTGTTTCTATGCGATCTATTGCGATGCCATGATTGTACCTAAGTACTAATTCAGAGTCTCGATGTATCCAAATTCCGAGATATTTAATTGGATCCTCCTGCCATACAAGAGGGAATTCCAGTTTGGGTGCTTTTGTATTCCCTGCTCCAGTTAATTTGCAGTCCAGAGTGACGCCCAAACTTTATATCATCTGCGTATAATGATATGCTAATAGGTCGCAGATGAAACCACAGTGCCGTGTGTGCATATTTCTGACGTATTATGCAAGTTCTAACGCCATGGAGAAGAGCAGAGGGGACAGCGGACAACCCTGTCTGGTGCCACGTTGTATTGATATTACTTCTGATATATGTCTATTTATTTATACTACGATTCTCTCAACTGTTTTTCGAGCCTTGAAGAAGTGTTTTTTTACGACGAAACACGTGTCGGCTATCTGCATCAACAACATTCACTACGTGTCAACACAATCAAGACTTTCTTTGTCTTCTTGCTTTTTTTGTACTTGGATGACTTCTGTTTTCACTACATACACAGAATGGTGTTATGTTTATAATTAAAATAACTGACAACAAGGTCAGTAGTGAAACTTGATAGTGGTTGTGCTCTGCAATTAATTAATTGCTGTTACCTGTATGGGGAAAAGTTTTTCCATACAAGATAACACTGGGTGAGTGGCACAGTGTTGTACATTGAGCACCCCCATTTACTGATTCTTACACTTGGACTTTTGGTAAACAGTCTGGTGGTGCTGGCCGGTGCTTTCTCGCCGCTGCCATTCATGCTGTAATTGTTACAATCAGGATATGTATCTTAGTATTGTTTTGTTTTATTTTCTTTCTGCTATTCCTTACTTATGCCTGGGAGAACTGTAATTATGCAGCTATAGAAAATCAAAGTATGTAGCAAGAAAAGACAAATTACACAGTGTAATTGGGCACATTTTGTGAAATTATTATTATTATTTTTTTACATTTTTACACGTTAACACTAAAGGTGATGCCTCGTTTGTACCAGTTTAACACTAAAATACAGCAGTAGGCAATCAATCAATCAATCAATCATTTGTAAAGCGCACTACATACCAGCGAGGGTCTCGAGGCACTGGGGGGTGGTAGGCAAACTGAGAGCCTTTGCGCAGGGTGTCCACTGCAAAGCAACACGTGTCATTTTTTTTGTAACTTTTGATCCATTTGAGCCAGAAACCTTTTTTTCTCTTAAAATCCGCAAATTATTGAGCAGATGAAGGATTATGTGACAAATGTGGTAAATCGATAATTATGGGGAATACGCTGTAGCCTCTGAATCACATATTTCCAGGGGCCCTGCTTATGGCACTATGTTAAGAAGAAAAAACTGTGATAATGGCAAAGTTTTGTCCTGGTACTAATACAGAAATATACTAGTCCCTCCCACCCCCACCCCTTCCCGGAGTCAGACTTGAGCCTGCACGCTGAAATTTGGCCCGTGAGCATTTCTTATTAATTTGTGGATTCGGAACAAAAGGAGGAGTGTGTTCTTTCATTTTACTTCCCAGTCCCAGACCCACTTATCCTCATGTCCCACCCATTTTTTTTCACGGCCCATCCCGATCCCAAAATCCGGTGTCGGGCCTGGGTACATTTATACGGCCAGTAACAGTCTGCACCGAATACAAATTTGGTAAACAAAAACATTTCAAGTATCTGCTTATTGAAATTGGCTACTTTCATCGTTTGTCACAATATTAGCACGAATTCCCCAGAGGCGTAAATCAACGCTGAGAAGAAGAGAGCGCTCTTGTTCCCCGCGTCTGCTTGCAAACTCTGCCGCGGTAATGCAGTGACCTCTAGTGGAAAAACTGAAGACTGCACGCTCGAAAGAGGCACGCCATGCTATGGAACATGCAGGTTTGACGACATGTAGCGACCTTTCCATGGACGCCAACATATTTTACCTTATACATATTCTAGATAAATAATACTATCACTCTCGTCAGTCTTCCTTGTCCCAACCCTTAAAATGCCAAATCTACTTTCATCGAGGTACAGATTTCACCTATAAGAGTAAAGATTGACTTAGCCCCTACTAATATGACCGTCACCCCACTTCCTGCCCTGTGACCCATAAAGATGGGGTTAACTCTACACAGGTAAACACACCTATGTAAGATAGGTATCCTTGTTTTATTGTTATTTTATGTGTGTATGTATTTTATTACCTGCAGGTTGCATCCTATACGTTTCTTATTGATTTTCATACCAAGCGCAGGTATCATTTTTAAGGTCCATGTGTTTGTCTTTGATTCAATATTATTGAGGGTCCTTACATGCCATCTTCTGTTACTTGGCAATTATGAGGCGCTGCACCATGTGTGCCAAATTTGTATTCTGTAATTTGCAGGTCTGCGTTGCCTGATTCCAACCCAGCTGCGGTCCCACAAGTTTCCAAGTTATCACGGCTCAGTTATATAGAAACGGTGCACAGGAAGTGCCTGGCAGCTTTCAGAGCGTTCGCTCCGCGTCTCTTGTATTTATTTTCATGCCTCCTATTATGTTATGCATTATATGTTGCTATGTATCTAGGGGCATATTTATGACCCGGCTTGTGTCGCTCTTGTACCATGCAACGTGGTGCAAGAGCGACGCAAACCTTAAGTCAGAGTTTTTAAGCCAGGCAAAGCCACTTTGTGTGACTTCAAAAATGTGGAGTAACTCAACGCAGTGCAAATTGATGTGTTGCATTACTGTGCCCTGGGAAGGTGTTCCACAGGTTTTGTATTAATATGGAAATCAATGCATTTATCAATGAAAATGAATTCTCGTCCTTATTAACAGAATCACCCATTGTGAACTCCACATCAACCTCAGCTCGCAAATATGTGGTCAAGCAGGACCTGAGACCAAGACCTGGGATTGCGGATTGATAGGCCACAGGTGGGAGGGTGCGTAGCTGGCAGGCAAATGCTCGGGCAGGAAACTGTTGATCAATCCTACGAATAAGCGCAGTGACATACATGGGTCAAGGGAGATCGCCCCAATAAAGCACGCATGGCCGGAGGGGGTACGTGCGCTCCTAAAACACCATAAAATCGTCAGATGCAACATGAGTTAGGAACACATAGCTAACCAGGTCCTAGCACACACAGTGATCACGTGATCCCCATGTCAGACATCTGGACACATTTTCCACTGGCCACACCGTGTTGACGCGAGGTTGAGACCCACCTGTGGTAACCATTAGACAATTAATTCACGACTCCAAAGGCAGCAATCAACATTCCTCACCACATATGGTAAGCCATAAACTTTTATAACCCATCATGTTTGGTATAAAAGGACACATACTGATTGTAAATTGAGAGAGTGCTCAGACCTTGTACCTGTAAATGACCGTAATGTTTAATTGAACAAACTGTTCCTGTTTTGTTGAACGCCTCTTGTCTTCTGTTTTTAAGGGATTTGTAACTCAAGTAGCAGTTGTGTGGGTGTTCCTAAGCAACTCCCATGGATTTTGGTGCATCCCCAGATTTACAAGAACTTGTAAACCTGGGGATGTTCCAAAATCTTACACCTTCCCTGGGGAGGTGTAACGAGGCGTAATACCTCTATTTCCCTTGTTTCTTCCAGTTTCTGTGTGTGCTGCACACATAGAAAGAAGAATATGCCTCCCGGGGCTATTTTTGTGCAGATAGGTGTCCTTTCCTGCACAAAAGCAATTCTGCATGCAACCCGGGCACCCATGCAACATAGTGCAAGGGTGTCTGCATTGGCACTAGGCACTGTATCGTGGATAGGAATACTCTGCATTTCATTAAATACGGTGCATTCCTGCCCTTTCCCTGTCACGCAGTGCAGTAAGGGGACTTGCTGGGCTGCACTGAGTGACTTGGCCATAGGTATGGCCCCCAGCATCTGCTGTCTACAGTATCTGTAAGGCAGGGGCACAACTAGACCCAAGCTTTGGGGGAGCTAAGTTATTGAACAGTGGGGCGGAATCAACTTCAACACCTGCGTCAAAATTATGTATGGTCCCTCCCATTAATAATTCAACACTGTTAAATGTTTCATTTTAGTGCACACTGTGGTAGTAAGCCTCAAAGGAAGTGAAATGTCATATTTCTTTTCCAGTTTCTGGGACAATCAATCAGCAGATGGCCTGGGCCCAGTTGAATTGTTTGCAGCATAACAAGGCTTAAAAAATATTTTGAAGCTATTTGCCTAACCCCCCTCCCCTCAAGCTAAATAAGAAAAGTGCTGGCTAATAGTGAAGTTTCAGGACATTTGTTTAGTTAATGTTCTGTTCCTATTGCAATTAGCAGCATACATTTTCGTTAAAATATTTGCAGGATCCGATGTTAGTACACAAGACATCTCATACTGTCATGGGCAGAACAACACCTCATGTCTGTGTATCGTAACACAAAGGATGTTGAATTTGAACTCCATAATACAGAGCAGTCCAGAGAGCCAGCTCCCCTCAAATATTCTTGGTACTAATATGCCGGAGATGCAACCCACATTTGGCATGACAATGGCTGTACAACAACTCAAAGCACCAAAAGCGACCACCAAGAGCAGGTATCTATGGCGCTGACACACCAAGACCGGCTATCTAAAGTTTCAACATGCCAATGAATATTGTCGGCAGCTGAATACAAAACCATTTGTGAAAATATCTACCAGCAGTACCTGAGGAATGCCAGAGCTGGTCTGTGATTTATTTATAAATGTTTCGATGGCACAGTAGTGGTATTTCAGTTTGATTTTTGTACTGGGTGGTGCTATCATGAAATAAGACTTCTTATGTATATGACCAGTAATACAAATGCATAATGTTAGCTTCTGAAAGGAGAGGTAGAGATTAATAAGAGAAAACAATAAAAAAGAGTTTTGGATCAAAAAGAGTAGTCCATGTGAGGAAAAGAAAGCTACAGACATGCTAGGACAATATGGCATGCAGGAACATGGAAACTAGAAATAAGCCCACAACCGCTAATCTCGTTCCTATCTGATTTTCAGGAGGTAGAAAAATGACTTATCTGAGCAGAGAGGTAGTACTCTGAGGCAGTAAACAGCTGCATGTAGTGTTTTATCTATTTAAGTACTGCCTTTTTGCTCGCCTTCCTCTTCCCCGTAGCCCTCTTAAACACAATTAAAGAGGTGGCATTGCCAGCCCAGATGGCCTCTGTGCATCCATAAGCCCAGCTCACCATTACTCCCTCGCTGCCTCTCCACCTAGCCTTCTTCACCTCTGAACGCCAAGCACAATATAGGTCTTAGGGGTAACCATGACAGATTTCACTGTTGACGTAGTGAAGCAGATGGACTGTTTCCTGGCTCTCAGTGGCTCTAGCAAACATAGCAAGATGATGGACGGAGTGCTGAATCTTTTCAACCCCTCACCCCAGTTAAGAGATCTTGGTTTAATCCATCCTACTTTTGCTCACTATACCACCCCAGTTTGGACCCAGCCATGTGCAAATCAGTCTTGACCCTGTTCCTCATGGGAACAGTCCAGACCAAACTGCCAAGCCAGGTCCTCCCTGGACCAGAAACAAGCATCCTGGGAGAGGTTTAGGGGTTTCACCCCTCATCACCCAGGCTAGCTTGAGTTCAGTGGCACAGCGAGCAAGGCTCCCTGGCTGCCTTAGGACATCTTGAAAAGTGCACCAATCTCTAAATCTCTGTAGTTTCCTGACCGTATCCCACGCTTCTACTCCTTTCCCTTTCCTGTTCTTGCTGCACTCCCCTACTCCACATTCCTGCTCCTTTTCCTCCCCTCTTTGTTTCCTGGTCAGACTCCTTCATACAGCTGGCTACTCACGAAACCATCAGCAAGGCTCCTTTCTCATTCCCACTAGTGTTTCTTCTCCTTTCCTCTATCTTGCTCCCTCTTTTCTATTTCTCCTGCCACATCTCCCGATCCCAGTGTTTCGAGGTCACCTTTCTGTCATGATGGATTGTAGATTTTATCATGCATCCCCCAATTCCCACTTGTGACAAGTCGATTTACGACACCTTTTGAAATGGGTGAGACAAAATAAATGAAATGTTTACCAGCTGAGAGAAATTTCATCTGCACACTCATGTTTTAGATACTGCCTCGTAAAAGCATGCAGAATGTTAGCATATATGATATGTGAAGCAATGAGAAACTATGCTAAGAAACGATAAAGTTATGCTGAAGTATTTACGTGTCACAGAATAAAAGATGAAAACCACAACTGTAACCTTTAGAGAAAAACCTACATTGACGAATAAATAATATGCATTGAAAAGTGTCCTTTACCTGCACTAGCAACTCGTATATTGACACTAATTGAGCGTCAAGAATGCATTTAACCAAGGAACTGACGTACAGTGTTATAAAGCTTCTGTAACCTTCACATATGAACACATATTGAAAAGTGAAACGCTGAGTTACAAACTTGCACGATAACATATGAATAATGATAAGGGAGAGAAAATAAATTTGTAGTAGTGCTTGGTACTGACATGTATTTTATAAGCAAAACGTATTTGCATTAATAAGTAAAGGCTAAATGCATTTAGAAATGTGTGCTCTTTAATATTATTAATATTTCGTGATTTCGCCGATTTCTGCTTAGGCCTCAAAGGATTTCTTTCCTTAGCTAGTATTAAGTGATATGAAAACTGTCACCCATGCCTTATGGGAACTTTCTGTGAGGTTTCCATCTGGATTCTCATTTACAATGGACTCGTTTCTCACTTGTTGAACGTTCTAATGACATTGTAACAACTCTGTTGCAACCCACTCGAAATGGCGCCTGGGAGCGGACTGATGACATATGACAAAATGCATTGCCTACTTCCGACGGTCTTACTAGACACTAATTAAATGGAATACAATGATCTTAACTCTACTGGATTTGTATATTTTACCGATCACCACATAGCCCATCGTGAGCGACCAATGAAACCCCATGGATGGAAATCAATACTTTAAGGTGTGTTAACTTGGATGTATTGGAGTGTAATTGCCCAAATTAAAGAGGGGGCTGACTGGCTGACTTGCCTGCTGTCTGACCTTTCCCTGCCCGACATGCTGTTGGTTTTCTCTTTATCCACACATGTTGCTTGTCCTGCCCCCGATCACTCGTTCTGAGTGGCTTCGACTCTAACAAGCTGAACTTTAAGCAAACTGAGACCTTATCCTGTGCTATTGCCGGCTGGCAATCGGGCGCAGGGAGAAAACCTCTCTCGGCTGAAGGGTTATTCTGACTCCTGATGTGTCAATCGAAGCTGCATAACAGACACAAACTGAAATCTTGTGGACAGAGCCTACCTGAGAAGATATTGATGGGGTTTGTATGAGCATCGCTGAACCTGACGTTGCATGTACTGTGTGGTGTTATTTGCAATCTCACTTGTTAATAAATCTGATTTATAAATGTGTTTCTGCTTTTACCGTATTCTTGAGGCATTAGATAAATGTTCCTAGTAAACTACCTTTATCGATTCTTTGTCACTAGAATTCTGTATTTATGGCTGATAAAGGTGCTAAGTTATGTGGAGACATAGTTTGAGATAACAATCATCTATTCCAGGTCCTCATAGGATGATTGCTCATTCCCAGAACATGTTAGTCCCTTATAGCTCAACGCAAGATCCATCGGAGGACCTATGTGATGTTGGTAGCAGCTGATATGAGGTTTGAACTGTCATAAGTTGAATAAGGAAATTGGGCCTGACTAATTCATTTAAGCAATACCAGAAAGGATAAGTATCAGGAAAGGGTTTGCCAGACACCGCTTCCGCTGGATCAATCACTTAAAGAGTTATGTAAATAAGAAAAATTAGAAACATAACCTCTTAGGACAGCCACTGTCAACAATCAAGGCCCCTTTGCATTGGCATTCTAAATTGTTTACTTTAAAGAGTGCTAGGGTTCTCTCGCTTGCTATCACTCTTAGTTGTACAATCTTTGTCGGTCTTTCTTTCCATCGCTCTCTCTCTCTCTGTCTTTCGCTGTCTCTCTCTGGGCCTCTGTCTTGGTCTGGCCACGCAGGGGCATAGCTTGATCAATAGGTTCGGAGGGTGGGGCTGGGGGTGGGTGAGCTTCAGATTTACCAGTAATAAAATTTTAAAATACATTATACTACAAGCAGGGTGCATGAGAAGGGCTTAAGGGGCAGTGAGAAGGGAGAGGAATGCAGATCGGTAGGTATTTTGTAAAAACATTTTTAAAGACCAAGAGAGCGTATGTGTGATTTTGTCTGTGTGTATGTAAAAAGTCATGGTGAAACCCGACAGGCACTTCACCACACCCGACTCAAAATACCTGCACCCAACTATTTACCAGAAAATACATTTATTAGGTAGGGATTCTCCCCCACCCCGACCCCCTCCAAAGCTACGCCCCTGTGTGCTCAGCGGCGAGATGGACAACTAGTTAATTTAGAAAGATTTATTTTTCTCTCATCCCTTCCTCACTCAATTTTCAATCCTCCCCACCTCTCAGTTAAACTGCCCATTAACCCTTTGTCCTACACCACTCACTATTTCCTCCACTGCTCCTCCTCCTACACCCACAGAGCACCTCCTTCGCCACCTCCATCTCTCTTGGCAGTTCTCATTCCTTTCTTCCCTTTTGGCCATAACCAACCCCACAACCTCTGCTTGATTCTTGAAGGTGGTTTCAGTGTAGAGGCCACCAGAACCCATGTTTTATCATCGACCTTTGACACAGAGCAAGAGAAAGAAAGGCCAAAAAGGGAGAAATGAGGAGAAAGGTAGGAAAATGGTGACAAATGACAAAGGCAGGGATGACAAAGAAGCAACAATAGTGAGATAAAGATGCTGGAAGTGTGGGGGGGTGAAAGAAAGAGACAAGAGGTGGAATCAAGACTAGGCTGCCCTGGTATTCATCAACTTTGACATTTGGTGGTGCTGTGGCAGGCGGTTACAAAACTTTTGGTACCTGTAGTTATTTATTTATCATTATTGACACAAATTAATTACTGCATAGAACAATTTTTCTCCAAGAACCCTTCGACTGCCATCCACCAATCTCTCCCCCAGCTTTCTTCTCGCTATCCTTCTCTTGTCAAAAATTGCCCTTATCATCCACTCCACCCTGCCACTTAATTCTTTCTTCAACCTTATCCTGTCAGCACTTCCTCTCCTAATTTATTTGCAAAGTTTTATATAGCGCTGGCTAGATGCGGAGGTATCTGAGCACTTTACATTAGGTTAACAATAAAAACGGAAGTTACAAAGTTACATCAGTATATTACTAGATGCTCAGTCTCTGCAAATATGTTTTCATTTGCAGACGTTTTTTCTTTTTTTCCCAGCATAGTGGACCTGCCAAGTGGACTGGAGACGTTTTTTGCATCCAGCAATCTGTTCAGTGTCAGACACGTGGCCAAACTAAATTGAAATGGAACAGGTACTCAGACTGTCTCCAGGTTTCCTCCTGGAGGCAGCTTAGGGGTAATTTGGCTCCCAGGTGTCTCGGGGATGGTGCCATGTGTCAGCAGTCACTTTAGAGCTGTATGCTTCAGTAATAGTGGATACAGTACAGTGGTAGCTTCCAGTGGACTGGGTGCTTCCATGGCAACGCTCTCTGTGTGGTGTCCTTGATGTGTTTCTCCTGCCTATATTCAGGAACACAGTACAGATGCTGGAGCTGCTGTTTGTGGAGGACGCTTCGGTTTCCGCATTCCTGAGACTTTATCTGGTTTGTGCTCCCAGACATTTGTAAAGTTGAGATCACGCCGAGTCCATCACTATCTGCTATTGAGATGCAATGGATGTTAAATGCTACTCAACTCAATGGTGTCCATTTTATAGCCCTCTGGAGAATGTAAAGTCGAGTTGGCGCGCCATCATTCTAACACGTGACCATGAGGGTCCAGCGCAGATGCATGGAGTCAATCAAGCTTACTGAGCCACCAATGCAAAACATATACATTACTAGCCACATAGTCTGAGCTGAGAATAACATCTTGCCATTGAAATGAGACAGAAATAATATAGTACTTTGACTGCTATTGGCATGCATCACCCGCAAAATTGCCTAAAAATCATGCAACGGCGGGGGTGGAGCTGGCCGGGGACCGGGATGGTCTCATGCCGTCAGCACCCCAAACTGGCTCCCTGTTTTCTTGGTGACGCTTCTTCTCAGAACAGCTTGTTATTGCAGAGGAGGGCATGTGGAGGACATGTCTCCACGGACATTGGATGGCCCTCTCTTGGGGGTTCTGTTTTGCACCCCTATGGCAGAATGAGCCATTCTGTCTACCTATCTTCCAGCTTGAAACTGACCTGTACATCAGCACTGCCTGAATCGGAGCAGTCAAGTGTAGGTGGTACCCTAATATAAGTTGGGGCAGAAGGGGAAATGTCAAGATAGCCTTCAGCTGGAGAGCGCTGCAGGACAGTGCAGGCCGAACTGGGGTCACGGTTTGAAGGGGACTGTGGCCAAGCCTGAGGCGCACCAGTAGATAACGCTGGGAGGAGCAGAACTGAAAGACGGCCCCGTTTCCCTCTGATTAGTAGCCATGTCTCAACACTCTCTGGGGCGACAGCTACCAGCACCATTGATATTGAATGTGTTGGGCCTGTCACCGACTGAGATTCATTAAGTGGTCTGGAAGAAAAATAAACTTTTCCACACGTCCAGAAAATCAGAGATGGGTAGAGGAGGAGTTGTGTTAGTAGTCGTGGAATCTAATAATTGGAGAAATAGGATTTTGTGTGAGGCAGCCCTAAAGAGAATAGCTCTGCTGATGGAAAAGCATTTTGTTTTCCCCCAGGATTTGCATCCCACTACACTCCCCTGGAAGAAGGTCCTGATACAGGGTACATGAGACAAGGCGTCAGGAGGGTTTACAGCTCCATGCGGCTTCACTGTCTGCTAATGATTGACCATGGGGGAAGAGGTGTATCTTTTCACAGGTTGAATCTGCAGCAACATTTCAAGGAAACTTAGGGTCAGGAACTGGATGGCTTTATGTGTTTCACTACAGCTGACTATTGTGGCCCCGATCCAAGTATGTTGAGGGGGCTTCAATGTCTTGAGTCTGCCCTAGGAATTTGGTGAGTTACTTGGTCCTGGTCCAAGGAATGGGGGCACTTCTTAGAGGGATGAGAGAGGGCGCCTAGCATGCGTTAGTTATGTTTTTCTGTTTCTCATCGCTCTGCTCTGCCCTTCTCTTGTACACCCTTGAGTGAGCCACAGTGAAGACTTTGGTGACCTACCTTCCTGAGACGTGTTTGATTCGAATTAGTGAGTAGGTGCCTTATTACTTTTATCTCATTTTGTTGGACAGAGTCTTCTGCTTTGAATTTGAGGAGATCCTGAAATGTGCCACTGTGACCAGTGGTTTTATTTTTTTTACTTGCCAATAAATGCATTTAATACAAAAATAATGTATTTGTTGAAAATGCCCCACAGTGGCACTTAATATGAGTTGATATATAAAGCAGCTGACGAACATTTAGGGGATAGTGTGGGGTAACTTCCATCTCATAGTGTCATGGCTTTGACACTCAAATTATACACATCAAGGCAATTAACTGGGGGTTTTGTTTAAAGGCTAGAGTGGTTGGAGGTGATTCAGTCTGCATGTGAACTATACCAAAAAGCAACCTAGGGCCTCATTTGTGAGACTCCTTGCGCCACCAGAACGTCACTTTTTGTGATGTGCCGTGGCGCAGAAGCCTGCGTGATATTTATCAGGCTGCATGCACTAAGCCACTTTTTTGGGCTTAATTCTGCCTGACAAATATCAGTCCCTTTAATGCAGTGTTCTACGTTAAGGGGCGTGCAATGGGTGTTGCTGGGGGCGTTCCCAGCAACATCCATGGCCTTGTGACACTGCCCCAGATTTACGACAAATCGTAAATCTGAGGCAGCGCCAAAAGCTTACGCCTCCCCAGGGGAGGCGTAAGGGAGGCACAATATCTTTCTTTCTCTTCATTTTTCCTTTTTCTGTGTGTGCTGCATTCTGCAGCACATATAGAACAAGGAAAAGCCTCTTGTGATTATTTTTGTACAGAAAGGTTTCCGTTCCTTGCTTGAGAAAGCGTTTGGGGCCATCACAAGAGATGGCGGCAAACACTGTACTTGTTGTGAAGAGGGCGCGCAGACTCTTCTCTCTTTGGTCTTTCCTTTCTTAAAGTGAAGTCCAGCTGCCAGTTCATGAGAGTGAGTGGCAATGGAGCAGGCATCCTAGAGTGGGCTAGTCCCGCACTGCTAGCTGGCTCCTAAAAGGATACGCATCTTAAAAAATGCCTGACTTCACCCGCATTTTTAAGTCAACAGTATAACAGGTGTGCCCCAGGTATTATATGACTTTTTGTCACACCAATTGTTGTAGGAGCCCTCAAGCTTCCCTGTTCCCTGAGGACTTAACCCTGCCAGTGGATGCTTTTGTTTTGCATCCTGGAACCTGTGGTGTTTTTTATCCAGTTACACAATCAGGGGAACAAGTTCCAGAATGAAAAAAGTAGCTTAGACGAGCTACTTAGCACAACCTGGGAAACTTGGGACTACTGTGCTCCACTTGATTTCACGTTGTGGTATTCAGCGTTATTGCATTTCTCTTTTAAGGCACAGCAACAGAACAAAGAACACCTGCTACTATATATGTAATTAGAATTGACTGAGCAAATGCCTGGCTCTGGCTCTACTCAAGGTCCTACTGGGCACTCAAGCCCAAAACAAGCCGAGCTTTCATATTTCCCTGCTGCCCTTGCTCTAACCTTATGCAGCAAGAATTAAAGACAAAGCAATAGCCTTTCAAGTTCAGAGAGAACTAGACACCAATCAAGTGGTGGAATTACACAATGTGAAACCAGAAAATCTGGATTCAATCCCATGACCCTGTTTCAGGCCAGGCCACTCCCCCGCCGCATCAGCACACCCTGCTGGTGCCGTGTCCCTCCCCCTCGCTACTGCTGCTACTGCTGGAAGTTCGAGGCCCTCCTCCACCCACAGGCTCCCGCCTGCGCCTCATCCCTGGTGGCCCAGTGGTGGGCTGTAAGTATTATAAGTATTGCTCTGCCTGTTTCTGTCTGCTTTCTCTCTTTTTTTGCTCATTTGTGCTTGCTCTGTCTATCAGATTGTGTTCTGTCTGCTTTCACTCTCTCTGCTCATCTGTGCTTGTTTTCTGTCCATCTGATTGCGTTGTGTCCCTGTCTACCTCGCTTTCTTTCTGTTTTTCGTGATCCCCCGTTGTGCTGCCTCTGCTCCCCTCTGCTTCCCCCCCGAGTGAAAAAAGTTGCCTCCTTGTCTTTTTTGCTTTTTTCGCCGTCCTTTCCTCCTTTCCCCGCCAACCGCCTCCCGCTCTTTCCCGCCGCTGCGGCCCCGCCCCCTCCCTCCCATTGGCACCCGCTACCCGCCTCCCAGCTGCTCCTCCCTCCCTCCACCCCTTCTTAATCCACAACCCCTGACCCGAATACCTCAACAAACGCCTCTCGTTCTACGCCCGACTCGCCAACTCCGCTCAGCTAGCCTCGCCCTCGCCACCGTACCACGCACCAGAAGAACAACAACAGGCGGCAGATCCTTCTCCTACCTCTCCGCCAAGACCTGGAACTCCCTCCCCACCCACCTCCGACTGACCCAAGACCTTCTCACCTTCAGGAGACACCTCAAGACCTGGCTGTTCGAGCAGTAGCAGCACCCCCACCCTCAGCGCCTTGAAACCCTCGCGGGTGAGTAGTGCGCTCTATAAATGTACTGATTGATTGATTGCTTGTGAGATCCCAGGCAAATATCACTCTTGATTTAATATACTATAATGCAGTAGTTCCCAAACTTTTGACTCCTGAGGACCCCCATCGACTCGCCACTGGAAGCCGGGGACCCCCAGCAATTTGTATGATTTAAATTTCAAACATTAAAAGAGTAATTCGATAAAAATAAACACACATGTGCACACAAAACAAACACTCGAATTACTAAGGATTTTACTATTTTATATTGCAAAAAACGGAAACATTTAATGGGAAGGTTGATGCTGCATCTCCGTGATAACTTTTGAATGGTTAGTTTTATTTCGCAGTACAAGGCTCCTGCTCCTGTCAGAGCCGGAGTGGAAACCCAAAGCTGCCCTGGCAAATGGTTTCAGACCAGTCCCCATACAGTGCACACCAAGTGCAGTGAGTGAGCCTGAGCACTACAAAGGGAGCTTTGGGAGGCTCTCCCCCCCAAGAAAATTAGGATACAATGGTACATTCAACAACACATTTATCATTATATATTGAATTATATTCGCTTTTAAAGAATAGTAAATGATGACCTTACTTTGCACCAGGATACCACAATCTTTGTTGGGATTCTTCAATGATTCCCTTATTATCACCCTCCAGCAGTGCCTCTCATCTCTCCATAGCCCGTCTGTCACATGTATTTCATTTGTTTTACAGCATCTCTCATACCATTGTAGGATGTCAGAGCACTTTACATCACACTCATATAGAGACAAAGAATCATACTTGTAAATCAGTGTAGAGAAAATGTTACATAAGGCAAAAGGGACTACAAGGTGTGGGAGTCACATGTCATTCATACTAGTAGGCATTTTTAAAGAGTGCTTGGTCTGGAAAAGCACAAAAATTCAGGATTCGGAACATAACACAGTGGTTAGCACTGACTTTAACAATAAAAATGTATTTCCACCCAAATAAACCCCTTTGGCAGCATCAGGATAATGAAAGACTGGGAAAAAACACAAGTTACTAACTTGTACCATGCGGTGTGTAAGCAGCTCTTTGATGACAGTTCATAGGTCACTGTGCTGGATTATGATTGTCTCTTATGAGCTGCAGAGTAACACAAGAACCTCTGTGACAGAAGAAGTAACCCACTGACCTATGCACATAAAATACTGCTTTTTAAAATGCATGGTACGGGTTCTTTGCAGCAGGAATATTAACCCTCTGTGCTACATTAGATCGGTCAAACCTGCCACTGGACAACACTCTCATCTCTCTCCAGCAGCTAAATTAATCACTGGTGTTATCTTGACACTTTTATTGTTGCTCGAAAACTGCTAATTTTACAAGGAACTCTGCAGTGTTTGTACAACTGCTGCCTGCGGACCCCCTGGGAATGTGTCACGGACCCCAGTTTGGGAAACACTGCTATAATGCGTTGCTCCATGTATGATAAGCCTCTTGGCCACATATGGCATGCACATGACATGTGGCATTACCTTAGATCACTAATGCCAATGTCACTAGAAGGGCCGAGAGCACAAATGTGTGTTGTTTTTGTTTTAAAACTCTCACTTTTAATAAATGACTCTCAATGCAGTGATATCATCTGATGTGCTGAGATGAAATGCTTCCACATCTTGAAGAAACACATTTTTTGAATTTTGTAGAGCACCATATCATATTTACACATGAAGTTTGTTGAATGAATTACACACCAAATATGTTCATGGTTCGGCACATGCACGGGTGCTTCCAGCCAAGACAGACTCTTAGCTTGGCTCTCCCTGTTTATTTGTTGTCTCTCCCACCTATGTATAAAATTCAAAGAAGATTAGAGACGCCCTTTCCAACTCTATGATCCATCTGCTGCTCCTTCTGGACTAGCTAAGTAACTCTTGCACATGCTCTTCCTATCTTTTGTCTGATTCATGTGAGGCTAGAAATGCAGGGGATGCTTTGGGATCCCAGATCTGGCCAGCACCAGTGAAAAGTGTGAAATTTGTCCCGGTGCAATCTTCCGACACCAGGACATATGCAGTGGTACCCGCAGAGCTACAACCACCTGGCATGAGTGAGGCCTCTTATATTAAGCTGCAGCTGGGCCTAACCAGGCTAGGAACAGACTGGAGCCCAACACCGTGGCCCCATTGTAATCGAGGAAACAAAGGCATTGGGCTTGTTGTCACTTCACAAGTGTTTAAGCGATAAGCTGTGCTTCAGAGCCAGGTATTTTACTTTTCAACGTTTTGTAGGAAAGTAAGAATGTCAGATGCATTTAAATATAGGTGTAATCAATGGTTTATCTGAGCAGGTGGATGCTAGTGGGGGCCACAGGCACTTATTTTTGGGGCCCGGCACTTATTTTTCCTCATTAGACATTTCCAGAGAGCAAGTGAGAGAAAAACACATATACGGTAAAGAATGAAGAAGAGAAAGACTGAAAAACATCACCAGAGGAGGAATCCTGAACATGCAAGAGTGAGATGAAGGGGCAGGGTCGTGCCTGGCAGTGGATTAAAGAGGCCTGAGGTGGATTGAGGCATACCAGCCTTGGTATTCAGCGCGCTGGCATTTAATAGCACCGGCCACAGGCTTCTGAGCAGCGCTTTGGGCACCAGCCCTCATTATTTTACAAATTAAGCACTGCACTCCGTAATTATACCAATAACTATTTACATAGCAGGTATAATGGGTATTTATTACTACTCAAGGAATTATTTTCAGTAACTTTTGCATAATGAAAGATTAACAAAAAGAACAGTAATTTTATAGCCTTAAGCAATGCTGTACACATGCACCGCCTTGATGCCACTTCATAATTCATTATGCCCGCTAAGCAATATTACAAAAAATTGTAACTTGTGGTCTGGAGGTGACACCAGCATATCTACAACAAAAGTAGTAAATCACTGAGCCATCCATATAAAGTACACATCTCTGACTTAGAAGATATAGTGCCACAAAATACACAACAGCACTGGGAACCTGCATTTTTTCTACCACAACTCTAATAATTTAATAGTCCCCCTACTGTATACTGCACTGAGAAATGTGTTGATAAATCATAGGGAGAGAAAAAAGGGATTCAAATTAAAAAAAATAGTTATGTCCACACCTATTAATTGACGTAGACCAGATATTGAATATGAAATATATTATTGGCCTAAATTATTCCTCACTGGTAGTACATTTTGAATTAAGGTTATTTCAAAGGCTACATCACTTATGTAAATCCCAGATGTGAAGGTTTTATTCTTACGTTTCATTTTTCATGTAGTCACAATAATGACACATGGCAGCAACTTGTTTAAAATGTTTGTTTTTTAGTTCTTTTTTTATTTAATCAGAAGATTGTACATTGCACTGCTGAATTTATTAATTTTACAAAAACTAACATGCAATGTCCCAGTCTCAGTAGTCCAAGTGGCAGCTACAGAAAGTAAACAGTGCTCATCAAGGTACTGTTTACCTTCTGGTCTTGGAGATGGCCCTGGGTATTTTTGAAAGTGGTGTGACGTAATACTAGCCCTGAATTGTAGGTAGTGAGCCTGACATCTTCTAGGGAGAGTTCTAAAGCGCTCCCTTGCCCCCCACAAAGCCAATTTGGAGAAAATGGGTTAAGGTAGTGCATTTTACATTTGCTAAAAAGCCACAGGCTCTGAAAAGGCTAATTAAATATTCAAGTCTTTCATGGTGTGCCAGGCCAGTGTAACCTGACTCTCCCCAAGAGTTGATGCCACTTTTTCCAACATTTGCTATGGATGTCCCATTATATCAAATATAACCTTGATTGTGCTAGGTCCTTATATATTAATAAATAACAATTGTCCTGTGGGACTCATTCAGAAGTGGTACCAGTGGACCAGCATGTTGTCATGAGTGGTCCCCATACGCCATGGGTGCCCCTTTTAGTGTCAAATTACACACATTATGCCTCTGCCAGAATTTCGCTATTAGTGCTGTCCATAAACCATTGGTGACCCTTATGTCAAAACTTACCTCAGGGCCAGCATTTTGTCATGAATGTCCCTCTCATCTATACCATGGTTGGCCTTCCTTATGCCAAAAATTAACTTCAATGTGTCAGCATCAGTTTTTTGCCACGCGTACTCCCATGCCAAGAATGTCCTCAAGTATTCCAGCACCAGGAGTATTCCACAGGTGCCCCTATGCCAAGAATTACATTAAGAATGCCAGTGCCACCATGTTGTCATACCAATATGCCAAAAATAACCTCTAGTGTGCCCTCATTTGCTAGCATTTTATCACAGGTGCCTGTCATGCCCAGAACTGCCTTCAGTATGCCAGTGCAATCATGTTGCCATGGTTGCCTCTTTAAGGCAAGAATTTATGCCAGGGTCAAAGGCTCGCTTGCAAGCTTAGCACTGAATTCTCGCTCATGCTCATTTATAGTCACTCATTCACTCTCTTTGTCATTCGCTTGCACTCGCTCATTCATTCTCACTCGCAGTTATGCTCGCTCACAACCACTTTCATTCATTGTTACTCATACTCCTTCACACTCATTCATTTCACCCACATATTCTCACTTTTTTGCAGTCACTCTCTTAGTCACTTATTCTCACTCACTTGCTCACTCATACTCACTGAAACGTAGGGCCGCTTTTCCTAAAACAAGCATTGGCATAGCCAATAGGCCTCGCTTTTGGGACCTTATAAGTTTTTAGCCATGCAACAGTTGATGTTGTTGCACCAAGAATATTGTGCTGCATAACTAAATACTTACAAGGTCCCAAAAGCAAGACCTATTGGCTATGCCAATGCTTGTTTCTATTTACTGTTGAAGCAGTCGTAGCACGCTGGGCCCAAGCTTTAAACATGTGAAACTAAAATGTGTTGTGACACGAATGTTAATAAAGCAAACAAATTAACTGTTAATGAAATCTCGAGAGTAAGGATATATGTAAGATGGACTGTCCTCTTGGGAGGCAACAATAGAAGAGAGGGAAGTACTAAGGAGGGACTACTAAGCTTATTCACGAATCAAAAGCCACCATTTACAAAGGACAGCAAGATGAGCCAATTGAAAATATGGGTGCTGCATAGGCAAGACCTAAAAAGTGACTCAAAATGTATGTAAACCAAAAACAATCAAGATACAGAATATTTATGATCATGGCATCCTATTCAATTTGTTTCCATAGCATCACTCATATAATGTAAAGGAACCTGTTTGTAGTGATGTCAAGAGCGCTTAAACCGTGTCTTCATGTTAAAAGGTCATCATCAGGATGAACAAGTTACTTACCCTTGGCCATGCTCTTCCCGGTGGATACTCTATGATATTTAGGTACCAATAAGATAATACAACTTGGCAAATTAAAAGAACATGCTCAACTATGTCGACGTTGGGAACAACATGGTCTCAGAAAAGAATAGCCACTTTTTGCCTGTACAGACATAAGCACTTTCATACTTCTCATAAAGTTACTACAGTTGTTACTGAAGTGAATTTGTTTTGCAGACCATTCATTATCCAGTTTCTTTTCAGAGGAAGATTAGCTGTCTCAATACTGTGGAGGCAAAAGAACGGGAAACCCTAAAGTGTGGAAATCGACTATATTGTAAGATCTGCGTTATTTGCACTGTAGCATTTAAATGCTGCTTGATACCACTATGTGGGGCGATGAACCACATTTTCGGATGGGTATCACATTTCACCTGGTGGCAGTGTGTGGTTAATGGGGTTGCCTTAAAACTTACATGCTGCTTCAAAGGATGTCAGTGAAGGGACCTAGGTGCAGCAAAAAGGTGGACCAAGTTCCAAAGTTTACAGGCCAACCTCACTGTCACGTTTTAAATCTGCTGGAGCTTCCCAGTTGCACATGTGGAGTGACCAAGATATCAAGTAGTCTCATAAAAAGTGAAAGGACCCATTTACAGAAAGGAACAGCCCACTAGAAACTTACAGCTTCCTGGGCCTCCTAACACATAGTTTAGGGAAAAAAAAGATGGGGGGGGGGAGCAACAGAGGATCAATGTAATGCAGCTGAGTAAGATGTATTGACGGGAAAAATAGAGGAAGAAGTTGTAAAAAAAAAACAAAGACGAGTGGAGAGGGGTGGAGTGGAGGAAGTAAGATACGAGCTGGGGTGGTGGGAGAAGAACAATGGAAAGAGCAGGCAGAGATAGGAAGGGGAAGCAGTATACAGGCAAGAAAGCAAGAAAACGCATGTCTTCCAAGGAGCACTAAAAGTAAACCAAACAAATAGTGTAAGCAGTGGAAAAATACAAGGCATCCAATCAAAACTATGGCAAAAAAGTTGTGTTCTGGAGAAGAGACAAAAACAGGAGGAGGGCAGAAAGTCACTGAAAAAGGAGTGTACAAATAAGATTACCAAGAAAGCCATGAATGATAAGCAATGGGCTGACCCAAGGGTCCCTGTCCATATTAATATTGTTCACAAAAGGTTTTCGATAAATACAGCAAAAAAGGTCAGTAGCCAGACCTAAAAATCCATAGCAGCGTAATTTTATTTCAAACAGGATATTCAATAATTCAGTGAGAGGCAGAATTCGGTGAGGGGCAGAAGAGGAAGAGACAGCCGCCATACAAACGGAATTCAAACATTCATCAGTGAAAACAGGAAGCCAGATACACCCATATTAAAGAAATGACTTCCACGCCTGCAAACGGTAAGGTGCAAAAGTAATACGATCGACAAATCAATTACAAGAGCCATTTACTTCAGATCATGTAATTATAAAGGCAACTGACTATCCGGAAATTCAATGGGAACATTACAGTTAGCAAAACAATGAAGGGCGTGAGATGGATGGCTGTCCTCAGAGGAACTATTTGTCACAGCTTGAAATGGAAAGCGCCAGGGAGAAAGCACTTACAGAGCTGGTGTAACAGAGGAAGTCTTCGGGGACATGCAGGTAATGCAACAATTAGGGCATGCGACCACAGCATGATTACGTTTGGACTGCAAAGAGCAGGCTGGTTGTAAAACTTGAGCCAATGAAAACACAATCTTTAAAGACGTCAATAATTCAATCAAAAATTGAATGTTTTAACAAAAACTGACCAGGGTAGAATTCCAAGAAGGGATTAACACCCCCTTTGAAAAGGTAGGTAAGAAGTGGATGCTGCTTAATGAACATGAGTGTACGATGCTGCATTAAGGTCACAATAGCTACAGGCTGATGTCAGTTGTAAAGTCTATGAGAGCTTGGTGGCACTGACTGTAAAGTGAGCGCATACACCAGAAATCACTACAGATAGAGATATGAAACAGAGATCCAGCTTAACAGGAAAAGGCCAACACTGTGGAGGAAAAAGAATAATTAAATATTACGTTTGAAAGAGGGGACTTTTGTTGCACTGGCTTAAGGCGGTGCTGACATTCTGACACCCACATGCTACAGAATCAGCACATGCTTTTGAGATAAAAAATAATAATACAGGAAGATAAAATCCGCATACGAAACCAGTGACAAGCAGCATGAGTAATGGTGTCAACGAGGGAGAGCCAGCCTGGCTTTGGCACATGCCGGGCGTGTCAGCTGGAATGAATGTTGCTGCCTCGAGACCAGATGAACTAGGGTGTTCTAACTAAGATAACATTTCTTCGAACACGCATTTCACACATTTGAGTCATGGCATGGGAGGCGACCATAAAGTCAACATAAATGAGCATTACAAACCAACCAAGAGTTTGAGACACACAAATGCAAATACTATTCTAGTTAGAGAAGGACAGGTCACTAAAAGACCTCATTACACTCTAAAGCACTCGTTTCACCATGAACGTGACCAGGGCTGCTCTGGAGTCTGGACTGCATGTTAGGTTTCCACAACAACAGTGCAGTCTTTCTCTTCAGACACAAAAACACCTTAAGTCTGTAAACATGTGAGGGATGATGAGGTGCCTGAATATTTAGATACAGCGCACTCACTCATATGACATCACATGGTGCACACGATTTAGCAGTATGGATTGAGAACATCGGCCATGATGAGCAGATACACGTAAATTGTAAGTGCGCCATAGAAGGCAGAAACTGCCAGAAACACTGCATTCCTGGTCCCTGAAAGGCAGCCAATGCAAACAAGCATGAATGGCGTGAAGCGAGAGCTGCAAAAGGCTCGGAGGGAGCACCCGCCATTTTGCGGGAACACCAGCTGCACTGAAGCAAACAAGCATTTAAAATGAATGCTGCTCTCGGAGGGCGAGATTATGGTTCAGCGGTGAGAGCTGACGATTTGGGAGCTGAGGACCAGTGTTCGAGCCTTGTTGTCGGCTCAAAATACGCAATTGCAATTATTAGCAAATACTTTATATTAAGAAGAGCAAATACTTTATATTAAGAAGAAAAAAATTATGCGCGCGCTTGCCTTGAAGTACAGGAAACACACAAAGTCTGTAAATATCAGCGCTCTGAAAAAAAAATGAAGCTGACGAGGAGGGAGTGGGAGGGGATTCACTGAAAGTGACACGGCAGTGAAAGGAAAACAAACAAGACAAGCCCGGCGCTGAAAAAAAACATGAAGCTGACGAGGAGGGAGTGGGAGGGGCTTTCACTGAAAGTGACACGGCAGTGAAAGGAAAACAAACAAGACAAGCCCGGCGGAGCGTGGCGCGTGCGCTTGGCGGGGCGGGGGAGCGCATTCCAGGCGGGGGAGCAGACCCTTTGAAGTGCTCCCAAAAAGCAGATTGCATGGCGGCCATGCAATCCGCTTTTTGGGAGCACTTTTCAAACCCACTTACAATAGTCTCACTTTGCGATCGCTTACGCGATAGCAAGGCGAGACCTAAAAAAACCACCATGCTGTGCAGCACCCAAAGTTGCTACGCTCTGTTCTCTAGGGGAAGAGAGCATTGCACCGTCATATCTACTAATTTACGGCACTGCTGCACACATACAGCAGCCTAGCACCACACATATTCCTATGGTGCAAAGGTGTGCGCATGATGTCCAACATAGGTTTGTACTTGAAGGGTAACCTTACAATACAAAATACTATGCCTGGGCAAACTTTAAAACGTTTCACACATTGCATGTATACGGTATAGTGCAGCACATATGAAATATGTAAAAAGTTCAAAGAAATTAACACATTTCTCCAAATTAATTCCTGTCTCCAGAAGGTATTATTTTTTGGGGCAAAGCCCTGCCTCACATTTCTAGTAGATAAGGTTTTGTGTCAAAAAGCCTGGGCTATAGCACGGAAACACCCATATACCACACAGGTCAGGCCCCATGATGCAAAGTAGCGCAAAGTAGCACAAAGCATTATTTGCTGTGCTTTAAAAATATGTTCCAGTGTACTGGAAAGTAAATAGTTAATCAAGACTTTGCACTAGTTGGAATCACTTTGCATGACTTTGTATATGCACAAAGTATTTGTAAATATGCTGCTCGATCTCAGTCATTCTCACTACTTGTCACTCACTGTCACTCAGTTTCACGCACACACACAGACACACACATGTTCACACAAAAAAGTGCACACATACATATGGCCGCTCTCCCCGCATCCATACACATTTAAAAGAATGTAATTTTACTTACCACAGCTACCAGAGGAGGTCACGTTCCAGCACCGGATGTTTCATTTTTTAAATTATACTAATAGTGAATCAAATACTATGATTCACTATTAGCTTAATACATAAAATAAGCCAGAACATAGGGTAGAGACCAACTCCTAAAACGGTGCACCACCCAAGTGTTCTTGACACTGATTTTACTACCTCTGAGGCCAGGGGTCGTAAAAGGGGCAAGCCAGCGGTCGCAGCTGTGACCCTTAAATAGTGTCCCTTGGGCAGTGGCGTAACAAAACTCGAGAGGGGAGGGGGTCTGCGAGGGACCTGGAGGGGCCCCACCCAATCTTAATCAGGAGATCTCAGGTCAGGGTACTGTGCCGAGGGACCCCTGGAGCTTAAGGTCACCACCGCACCCCGGGGCTGTGGGCAGGGGTCGAAGTGGGAGGGATCGGCAGGGCACGGCGTGCCGCTACTTCTTTCATTTAATACAGTCCGTTCCCCTACTTTATTATTATAGATATGCCTCCCAGGACGGCCGAAATAGCCCGGCCGTTCGTGGCTGTTCAAGGACGGGCGGGCACAGAAGGAAAAGGGCTGTCGTTTCCTTCTTGCCCAGAGAAGTCAAGGACAGTGTCCACTTCTCCTGCTCCACCGCTAGCAGCCGCCCCCACCCCCTTTTTCTCTTATTCTCTCTCTTTCTGCCCCGCTCCTCCTCACTTGCTGAAAACCTTGACTTTTCTTTCCTCTCCTTTCCTTCATTCGTTCCCCTGCGAAATGGATCCATAAAAAGAGGAAACACGTTTGCTGTAAATGTCTTTTTCTGACATTTTTCTATGCAACCTCGGGAGGAGAGAAAAAAAGGTTTAACGTTTGAAGAATAAATACATAACTAAGTAAAGCAAGAGAGAGTGGTCGCAAATTGGCCTGATTGATTTTATTCACCCCCAAACACATTAGCGGCACTTTACAGCGTTTGCCAATGAATCGCTACTTTTCCTTTCTCATCTTTCTTTAAACAGCATTTTTCCCCAAGTGGGGAATGCGCCATTCATGGAGGTGCTGCAATACCTGCTTGATGAGTGGATTGGAAAACATTTAATGTGATCCTTATAAATTGTTTTCCCTATTTTAGTTCATAAAATGTGTACTGCGGCTCCGTGTCCAGGGATGTGGTCTTTTTAAGCCATACTGCCTACGTTTTGTAAGGATATAAGCAATGGACATTGAAACGGGTCCCTTCCGGGCCCTTTAGTCATGTGCTTAACTTTTCAGGTAAAAACGCTCATTAATTTCTGAATAATGAGTGTAAAAGTGTTAAGTTGTGTTCCCTATGAGTGTTTGCTTTTTCCAGAATGGTGTTACTTTTCTCAGCCAGTGTATTACTCTTGTCAAGTGTATATTTTGATTTGAATCTCATCTCGGTGTTTATAGAGGGGCACAATTTGGTAGTAGTTAAAGGCAGTGCGATTTTCTCTAAGTGGGGCAGTATGGTGTCCAGTGGGGGAGAGGATGTGGCACTTCTTTGGCCAGAGATGCACATTCCCCTGCTATACCTTAGAAGGCCCAGCTAGACCTTAAAAGCCCTGGTGTCTTAGCATCAGCAGGTGGACCCTAGGGGTGGCAAGTGTGGGTTAATCTTCAAGGCAATCCATACTGAAGTTCACCTCCAGTCTTGTCGGCAGGCATACGAAGAAGCACACCCTGGAGCGACAGTGACTCTGTCCCTGAGGTCCCAGGACCATTGATGCCGGTACGCCTCACCCATTGGTACCTTCATTGGCCTTGTTTCAGCAGTATTAGCTGCAACTCATCAGGGCTCGGCAATGCAGGATTTGCACGCACACCAAAATAAGTTCACAAAGTTAACAGGCCCTTTGCTTCATACGCAAGCACTTTTAACATGTGCTGCCTGCTTTGAAGTCGCTGGAATTATGCAGCAATGGAGGACAAAATTATGCTGCAGTGTTAACTAAATTATGCAGCAAGAAAAAGGCTGCAGCGTAATGCAGTTCCTGATACTTTATTATTTTGACATTTTGTACACATACTAAAAGTCTCTGCGAATATTTTGACGCGTTAGTACCAGTTCAACATACAAATGTAGCAGTGATAAAGGTAACCACTCAACCTTTGCAAAGGGCCATTCACTTTGCAGCAACACAAGTAAAATTTTTAGTAACTTTTGATCCGTTTGAGTTACAAACAATTTATTAGTTAAATGTGTCAGATAATGCAGCAGATGATGTATTAAGTAGCAAATATGGCAGAGCCATAATTATGTGGAAAACATTTGCAAAATAGGATATTTTGCCATTCATGTTTGAACTGCTTTTGTAGAAAAGGGGAGGAAAAGCGCTGATGACAGAAACTGCTCAGCTGAGAGACAAATGGCTTGTAAAAGCACTTTGAAGCGTATTTGGGACATTCTGTGATTGGATACGTATCCCAATTTGCGAATGTATTTTAATGTCAATTTGAATTAAATAACGTAATGAGCTGTAACTGGTCAGTGAAATGCAAAACAAATACTAAAAATTGGTATGTTTTGCTCCTTCTGGCCACACCTCTGACTCCGCCCACTGCCCCAGTGCTCAGGTTATTTTTGCCCTCTGATTCTCCGCCCACAGTTCCCCTACTTTTTTCCCCCCACTTCGACCACTGGCTGCAGGGCGTATGTTACGCCACTGCCATTGGGCAACAGGGACCTGCGTTCTGCCTCTACACATTACCCTTCTATACTATTTCATGAGTCACACCTGTGACTGGATGCACACAGATCACACAAGCAAGAGAATTAACCTCTTTAGTTATCTTACTGCTATGTCGGTGACCTTCCTTGGAAGTTGGAACAAGAAATCTCTGTGCCTTTGCTGGAGCGGAAGACCGGGAAAACGGGGAACAAACATATACCGGTATCCTCCCTGCGTCGCAGACCCGTCGTCACACACTCTCATTCATACATGCATCCATTGGTGGGGCCCATAACACCAACACTCACACAACCTATTCAAGAGTCCTCACGCAGGAGGGATGAGTGGTTCAAGCTCCAGACATGTGAGGGAAACACCTTATAACCTATAGGGAAGGAAATGTCATTTACAAAATATACATTAACGCCCTCTCGCCTATAGATCCTTAATCCCAAAACATCAAGGCACTCCTCCCACTTCGGTCAATGGACCAAATTAGTTGGATTGGTTGATGGTGATTTTAGAACCAGCTAAAACACATTTTAAGACTTGAGAATCTATCTCTTAAATGAAACTCATGACTCATGAATTCTCGTTAATCAATAGTTGTTTATCTAATAGTTCATAATGAATTTAAATTTCCATTTTGTCTCGTAAAAGTTTAGAAAGTTTATATCAATATTTGAGTAGATTGCAGATCATCATATTTACCTAATCTGGCTATTTGGAGTCTGTTAGACCTGGCACCTTGGCGTGAGTTTCCCTTCCACTTTTTGCTGATGTGCCTCATTGTGTTTTGTTGGTGTTAGCTGCTCAGGGCACTGTGCCACTGCTAATCAGTGCCACAGTGCAAGTGCTCCCTTTGGAAAAGTGTATACATTGATTGGTGTCCATGTTTGGCTTATTTGGTTTACTATCAGCCCCTAGTAAAGTGCACCAGGAGTGCCAGGGCTTGTAAATACAAATGCTGCTGGTGGGCTTGCAGCACTGGTTGTGCCACCCACAGAAGCGGCCTAGTAAAATGTGTCTAGGGTCTGCCACTGCAGAACCTGCGCGCGGTCTGGTACTGTCGCGCTGATTGCGCAAGTGCACCTACTTGCTAGTCCCCAAACCTTCACTTAACTACATATTAGTCACCCCTCTGGTAGGCCCAAGGGCAGGGTGCATTGTAGGTATAAGGTAGGACATGCCCTGATGTGTGTGGCATGTCTTAATAGTGAATTACAGCCATTTTCGTTTTTCACTATTGAAGGCTACCTGCTCTCCATAGGCCAGAATGGGCTGCTGGAATTACTACATGCTGTAATCCCAGTGGACTCATAGAGCATGGTAGAAAGTCAAGTTTAGTATGCCTGAACTCAGAAAAATAAAATACTTATTTTAGTAAAGTTTATTTTAATATCCTGTGTTTGTAAATACTACTTTTAGAAAGTTAGTATTTACTGACCTGGCCATTTCAGTCCGCTTCTGCTGTGTGTGTGTGTGTGTTCTGCCTAGTAACAGTAAATGAGCAGGGCTGGGGAATTCCAGGAGACAGGCTGGCTGCCAGGTGGTGGGTAGAGAGATTACACCAGGATGGGTGGGAGGAGTACACCTTTGACTCTGAATAGACCTGTGCTCTGCCACCACAATGCCGGCTCCGCCCCCTGTGGAGCGGCTGATGTCTCTGCCCTGCTGCTGAAAGGAAAGAGCAGAGTCACCACAACAAAGTGCTCCAAAACTGGACTGAGCCAGGCCCAGGCCCCCTGGCGACAAAGAACAGAAGAAACTTGCTATAAAAGAAGGAGCCCTGCTCCTAAGAAATCAGATCCTGTTTGCGCCAAGAAGAAACTCTGCCCGAAGAGAAGGACCTGGGAAAGCTGCATGGAGGACTACTGTCTCTGACCTGTGAGACTGGCCTGTGGTGGGTGCCTTGCTGCAAGAAGGAGAGGAAGAAAGGACTTGAGAAAAAAAGATTTTTGATCAACTTGTGCTTTAAACAATCTCCAAGGGCTTGCTGGTGAACTTGCCCCTTGAACTGCGCCTCAGGAACAGTGGGAGCTACCTTTCCCCAAGAAGTAGAGAAGCTGCTGGAGGCGATCCTGTAACGCTGACCCCAGAGGACCTGTGTGCCCCTCATCTGAGCACCGCGACGTCTGCCACCGGGGCTACTGTAAGCACCGCAAGGGCCTGCCTGCCTGGCCCAAGCACCGCAAGCAACTGCCCCCCGAGCCGTAGCTCGCACCGCAAAGAAGAGACTGAGCAGGCTCCAAGCGCCGAGCTTCTGCGACCCTGCGCCGCCGAGATCACTGCAAGGACCTGTGCACCATTCGTCCTCTGAGTGAAGCCGACAGCGCAACGCGCTGAAGAAATTGCCCCTGAGCTGCCCCTCCTGCTTCTGAACTGGGTCGTGTGCCTGGGACCATCCGAAGCGCCCAACAAAGCATCGCCGCCCGCTGATCAGGAGGGACGACAACGCGACGTGGGACGCCCCTCTAAGGACCCCTGAGGCTGCTGCGACTCTCTTGCCCAAGACCAAAGGTATTGTGAACTGCCCGCCTTGGTGCGACACGTGCTTCACTCCGTACGAGCCGTACCTGCACTGTCGTCCGTGTACGTCGCATCCCTGTCTCTGTGCGGCCCGTCCAGCATCAAATACATTGCCGGTGCTCACGCGGGAAGCGTGAGGTTTGGAGAGAGGCGTACCGAACGTGTACGACACGTACCTACGAGGGTACGGTCCGTACGGTTCACGAACCGAGTACGCATGCTCACGCGAGAAGCGTGAGGAACGGCACGACACGACCAAACAGCGGTACGAAGTGTACCGGAGGCGCTAGGAAGCGAACAATAACCCAAAGAAGCTTGTTTTGAGTAGAACATTGCCATTTTTACATCTGTGGACTGCCTAAAAGCCTTGAAAGTAACTGGAACCTTATTTAAAGAGAGAAGACTGTATTTGAAGCCTGCATAAGAGATTTATATAAAGAACTATATTTTCATAAATACAGCCTTGTGTCTCTGTGTGGTGGGGTGGTGATTATTGTGTGGGATATCTTGAACGCTTAACCTAATGCCCTCTGGAATCTAGCCTGACTGCTCGTGCCACATTACCTAGAGGGTGAGCAGGGGTTATTTTTAAAGAGGTAATCCTACGCCCTGACTTAGAGGAAAGGGTCCCTGCTTGTCGCAAGTGCATACCTGCGCCAACCAGAGACCCCGGATTCTAACAGAGTCCTCTAATTTATTGGCTCCGCATAATTTTGTCGTAAATCGTCCGAAAGCAAGCCAAAGCTCAATAGTTCTTAGCTCGGCAGGTTACAGTCTCAATTGTCAGCGTCAGCCCGAACGTCAGCATCAAGGAAAAAGAAGATAGGGGGTAGCATATGTCCCTCTCTATTCTACTACTTTTATAATAAAATGAAATCGAAAAGATACAATATAATAATTTTGGACAGTCGTGATTGCCTGATGAGATCGTCCGATGTCAAGTTAAAGTTTTCTGTTAAGTTCAAAGGGTGATATCATGACATTGTTCAAAGTCAGTTTTTTCCGGTTTTATTGTAAGGTCGATTGTTCTCTAGGCTTGGCTGGTAGCCCACTCTGTCGTTGCTCGGGTACATCTCGGACCAAAGGTCATGACGAGGTTTAGGAGAATCCTTGCGCGTGTGCATTTCACTCCGCGCCTCGTGGAACAGTGGCCACTTCGTCGTGTGGTGTCGGCGGCCACCTTGGTTTTATGCCCAAGTGCTAATTTAAGCGAAACAAACACAAAGTGTAATTAATACATAGACATAATTAATCTAATGTTAACCCCTTACTAATCCCTTTATGTGCTTGTATTTATCTAGCGTATAGCAACTTTTAAAGCCATTATATTCACCTTTTCGGTCCTCCTCTTGGGCAACATTACAAAAGCAACATATATCATGCAATATTCTAATTACCACTTATACTACTGTTAATATGCGTACAGATTTTAGTCATAAAGGTTATTTTTAGCCATGCAAATGCAAATCCCACTTGTAATTTGAATGTTAATTATGTTGATTAATAAAGCATGCAAACTCGTTTAATAATATTATAGTTAATTAATTATTTAATTATTTTTATTTATGTGGAATAGGGGAGGTATAGAAAATGTTGTACTACCCGTTCCATCAATCCCCCCTTTGGTGATTTTATCACCACACCATTAAAAATGTGTATTAATTTTGTCATGAAAGCAAAATGAATTCTTTAGTTTAGTTCACATCTCTGTTTCCCCAATTTCTTCTCTTCTTGCTGTTTTATACATATTATCTTTCATTTCTTCTAATTCTACTTCTTCAAATTCCCTCTCTTGTCTCCTATTCTGTCTTCTTTTAAAAATGTTCTCTTTTTAATTTTTTCTGAATTTTCTTCCTTTTGTATCATAAACATCCTAATCTTAAAATTAATACTAGAAAAATCACACATGTTAATGGAAATAAGATTCTACCTATAAATGTACCACCTAAGTTAAATAAGAAATTTTAATGGAAGAAAGTTTCTTTCCAATCTTTTCCCAAACACTTTGAACCTCCAGTGGTGTAATTTCCTCATGCAGTTCAGTAATATTTTTAATATAGATCTTCAGAGCTTTACTTTCGTCCGGAATGTAAGTACAACAATGTTGAACCTTCAGCATTCCACAGACTCCACCCTCTTTTGCCAATAATATATGAAGGGCAAGTCGATTTTGCATCACCATGGCACGCATGGCAACCATTTCAGTATTTACTAATAAGAATCCTCCAACGGTGCTTGTTGACAAGCGATCCACTATTGTTGACAATCTTCTAATTTTGTGTGCATTCAGAGATATTCCCACTGCTGGTATCAATGCTCCAAAGATGTCACCTACAATTTCAGACCAAGATTCTCTCTTTCTACGTGTTAGTAGACTACCTAACTTATGTACACCATCTTCTCCTCTTCCCATGTGGAATATCTTGGAAAAACCAGACCTACATAACATGTGCCATAACAATGGTCTGACAACTGATAGCATGCCTTGTTGCCGCAGATAAAATATAACCCAGGAAAAACTGGATCATTTTTAGTTGGATATACTTTTTGAATCTTTTCTATATTAGTTTTATTTTCACTATGTACTTCTATTGTTTCCAGTGTAACTTTAAATGATATCATCAAAGCTAATACACTCCACAGAAGCATTAGTAATCCTGTACAACAACAACACATTTTAAACCACCTTCTAAGGAACGTACATTTAGCTTTTCTACTTTCTGTGTTTGCCATTTTTGCAAAAATGATCAGTGTCTTTTGACTTAGCCTTTTCCATTTCACAACTAGTTTTGTCTAACCCAAGGCTCTAAGCACCTACTTGGTTCTATCAGTTATGTGTTTCCCGTACTTTATTGTCTTTCCATTTGCAACACTTTTTGTCTTATTCAGTTTGGCATTTGATCGTCTTTCACTTTTCTCTCGTAATCTTGATACAGAACTTCCTGAACATCCGTTTCTTCTCCTATATCGGACAAGATTACTCTCAGGATTTCCGATTCTTCGTCTTCCTCAACCACTTCTTGTATAGTCACCTCTGGGTTTTCTTCGCTATCTGCCTCTTCTTTTATTTCAGGCAAGGCCACATACGCCCATTCTGGCGATTTATACTTCTGGTTAGACTTTCTCGTTCTTTTGTTTTCCTCTTCTATAGTTATTTTCTCAATTTTTGATTTTCCTTGACGGGATACTTCATTCACTTGTTCTGCTCTTGGTGAATTCACTCGTGTCAGTCTATATCTCAACCTCTTTATTTTGTTTGGCCAGATTTCATCTCTTGCTGGTCTTTTCGATTTAATTCCTTTATCATTCTTTTCAGCTTTCCATGCTCTTTTCCTCAGGTCTCGACCTTCTGGTATTTCTTCCTCACTATTTTCTGACTCGGTTTCAACTTTCTTTTTGCTTTCAGCTGTTCTTCTTTCCACCACTTCTTATATTTCCCCTACTTCTGTCCCTCCTCGTGGTTGTTGCACAAAATCTTCCTGCTGACTAACTGACCCTTCTTCTAATTGGATGTTTGAATTCCCTACAACTCCTCGGGGGTCTTCCGCAAGAATCTTTCCCTCACTTTCTGTAACTGGCACCTGTCCATCTAATTTCGTTATTTCAGGTGGAATTTCTCTCGGTTTTCCATCAAAAACTTCCTTATCAACAATTTCTTTGATTGTCTCTTCACTGCTTTTCTCTTTTCTCCAATGTGCCTGTTCTTGTTCAGTCTCTGAATCTGAGCTGGTATCAGAAATCTGTAATTTCCTTCTCAAGGGGATATTTTCAGGAGCAACAATCGGATTTGGTTCTGACTCCCCCCTTTCTAGATTTTCACTAGTTCTTGTTTCTTCAGCATCTGATTCAGAACTAGTCTCTGACTCTTCAAAATATTCTCCTTCCTTGTTATCCACTGAATTTGGAATTCTCAATGTGTGACTAGCATGGATCCAGTTCTTTATTCCAGCACACTTCACAGCTGTTGTTGTGGTCAAAATCACTTGTCGTGGTTTTCCCCAACGTGGGACCAGACAGTTTCTTCTTCTGTGTACTTTAATTCTCACTTAGTCTCCTGGGCTCAGATCATGGGCTTGCTTCTTTTCAAGGGTGGTGGCATCCGATCCAACCTGATGAAACACAGAATGAACTGCGTCAGCCAGCCCCTGACAGTAATCCAAAACCAAGTCATCAGTTATAGGCAACAGCTTGTTGACTGGTATGAAAACATGTTACATTGCTCTTCCCATGACAATTTCAGACCTGTGATCCTATCTGGAATAGATCTAATAGTCATGAGTACAAGAGGCAAGACATCAGGCCATTTCAAACCTGTGGCTAAACACATTTTTCCCAATCGGTTTTTAATAGTGCCATTCATTTGTTCCACCACACCAGAAGCCGCTGGGCGATAGGCACAATGTAGTTTCTGTTGTACATTCAATGCTTCACAAATCAATTTCATGATCTCATTATGGAAATGCTTTCCTCTATCTGATTCAATTGTGACTGGGAACCCGAATCTAGGAATGAATTCCCTCAAAAGCAATTTTGCTACTGTGATTCCATCACTCCTTCTTGTGGGATATGCTTCTACCCATCTACAAAACAAGCAGACCATCACTAGAACATACCTCAACCTGTTACAGGGAGGCATTTCAATTAAATCAATCTGCATTCTGGTGAAAGGCCCTCCTTCTCGACCCATCGTTCCTAGACTTACCACTGTCTTCCTTCCAGGATTGAACTGCTGACATATAAGGCATCTTTGACAAAGGCTCTCAGCTACAAGTCTGAATTTTGCATTATACCATGTTTGTTTAAATGACCTAACCATCGCGTCTCTCCTTATGTGTGCTTGTCCATGATACATCCGTGCCATGGCTGACACCATGCTATCAGGCATAACTGGTCTTCCATCTCGATAATCCCACACATGATCTGTTTCTCTTGGTGCACATCCTGCTTTTACCTATTGTCTCATTTCCTCATCTCCTGCTTCTTCCTGCAACTGCCTCACTTCTTCCCAGGTACTCACAATGTTAGTAAACAGTAGGGGGCAAGAATTAATTTCCCTTACTTTCGCCCTGTTGATTGAATTTTGATTGTGAGCACAATATTGCGCCACATCGTTGGCGTACTTATTACCAACTGCGACATAATCTCCTGTCTGAACGTGTGCAGCACACTTCACAATGGCCAATTGCTTAGGCAGCTGTATCGCCTCAAGCAACTTCCCAACCACTTCAGCATTCTTTATAGGAGTTCCACTTGAAGTCAGAAATCCTCTCTGCAACCATATCTGACCGAAATCATGCACAACACCAAAGCCATACTGACTATCAGTTATCACAGTTACTCTCACATTCTTTCCCAACTTGCATGCTCTAGTTAAGGCTACAAGTTCAGCAACCTGGGCTGATTTTACTTCCTTCAGGTAAGATGCTTCCATTACTGCTGCAACTGTGCATGCTGCATATGCTGCACTTAGCATTCCTTCGTCTGTTCTCAAACATGACCCGTCTACAAACATCACAAAGTCACTTTCTGACAATGGTACATCTTTTATATCAGGACGTGGTTTGGTACAGAAATCAAGTACATCCAAACAATCATGATCCACTTCATCTCACTTCCACATTCTCAGCATCAGGCAGTAACGTTGAAGGATTCACATTCAAGCATCTCGTAAGGCTCACATTCGCTGCATCTAATATGACCTTCTCATATTTAGTCAGCCGACTATGTGTCATGAACTGAGTGCGGCTCCTTGTTAAAAGGATTGCCACATCATGAGGTACAAACACTCGCACAGGATATCCCATCACAATTCCTTCACTCTGTTCCAGATATTCTCAATTTCCCATGTTTCTGTATTAGTACAGAGAGCGCACATCCATTCCTCTCACTGCAGTACAACTCGAATTCTTTTTCGTAATCAGGCATTCCTAACATTGGTGCTTTACACAGACTGTCTCTCAATTGTTTAAAAGCTGCTAATTCTTCACTATTTAAGTCAATTGGGTCTTTTACAACACTTCTTGTCAGGCGTACCAAAGGTTTTGTGATCAGGGAAAAATTACTTATCCACTGACGACAATATCCTACCATTCCAAGAAACATTCTTACTTCTCTTTGCGTCATTGGGTCTCTCTTTCCTTTTATTATCTTGATTCTGTCTGTAGTTATTTTCCTCAATCCTTTTTCAATTTTGTGGCCTAAATATTGTACTTCTTTCTGACAAAATTGCAATTTTGATGGCGATACTTTAAGTCCTCCATCTGCCAAATGGTTTAGCAATGCTATGGTGTCCATTACACAAGCTTCTCGAATCTTTGACGCCACAAGTAGGTCGTCAATATATTGAACCAGCACTGAATTCTCGGGCATTTCTAGGTCTTCTAAGGACTTTTTCAATATCTGATTAAATATCGAGGGGCTTTCTGTATACCCCTGTGGGATTCTGCACCATACCAAAATACGTTCACCAAAACGGAACGCAAAAATTTGTTGACTGTCATGATGCAACGGGATGGAAAAGAAAGCATGACACAGATCAATCACTGTATATCATTCTGCGTCATGTGGAATCTGATACAAAATCACAGATGGATTTGGTACAATAGGACAACATGACACAACAATTTTGTTTATCTTTCTCAAATCTTGCACTATTCTGAACTTTCCATTAGGCTTTTTCAGTCCCATAATTGGTGAATTACATGGACTACTCATAATTTCTCTCAAAATACCCTGTTTAACCATTTTCTCAATTATAGGAATAACTACTTCAATTATCTCAGGTGTCAATTTATATTGAGGAACATTTGGGTAGGTTACTCCTTCCTTTACTGTTATCTTTACAGGATCCACATTTTTCATGAATCCTACATCTTCTCATGTGAAATCCCAGACTTCTGCTTTTATTGTTTGTTTCAATTCTCTTGGCAGTTCATCAGGGTTGAATACAGCAAATGCTTCAGTAATCTCAGGTTCCATGTTAGCCATTGTCATTTTACAGTACATCTTCATCAGGAGTCTCAAATGCTATACCATCAGGGGTACAAAATATGGTGCAATTCATCTTGCACAGTAAGTCCCTTCCTAACAAATTTACAGGACTTGAATCGCACACAACAAAGCGGTGCATTTCGGAAAATTTCCCTATATTGACTTATACTGGTTCTGTGAGATATGTTTTAATCTGTCTGTTGGATACTCAAACCACTTGGATTGCTTCGTCCGAGAGAGGAAGATTCTTAGCATCAGCTGACCTAACAGTTGATCGAGTAGCACCAGTATCTACTAGGAAAGTAATATTTTCATCATTTACCTTTCCGTCCACAAAAGGGCCTGTCTGATCTACTTCTAGAGTTGCGCCAAGTACGCACTCTTCTTCCTCCCTTCGGCACCATCAATAGCCTTCTTCTGACTCACTCTCATCGCGTTTTAGCCAATACTGCGAAACAGCGCTAGCGCGCGGCAGCTTAGTTACCTGTTCTTCGTTGTAGAATCCTGTCTCATTACTGTATTTCTGTGAATTTACGCTCTGTGGTAAAGGCGGTTTGGCACCTGATTCTGTTGGGTAACAACCTGCTGCTGTCGCTGCGGTTGACAACTCACGTCTTTCTGCACCTGCGGATTCAATGATGCATTATCACTGTTAGTATTCGGGGGAAACTTACACTCGGATTTCCAGTGCCCTATTCTTCCGCAATTGTGACATGGCCATTTCTTTTTGGCTTCTTCTATATTGAACTGTCCCTTACCTTTTCCAGCATTAAATTTAGGTTTTGATCCTGCACTATTTGCTTGTTCGACCAACTGAGCTTCCTGTCTTTCTGCCACCTTTACCTGTGCCCACATGGCTTTTTCTTTTAACTTTCACTGCTTGGCTTCGATTTCATCACTAAAATATTTTGCATGTCTTAGTACCTCATCTATTTTCTTATTCTGCCAATCCACTGTATGCTGTTTAATCATTTCACTGATTTCTGGATGTAAACCATATACAAATCGGTATACAAAGTGACTTAAATCCTTTTAAACTCCTTAGCCATTCACTTAATTCTTCTGAAGTAGGACCTACACTCTCTTTCTCAGTATTTTGTGGTGCTAATCTTTCTGGTGTTCCTGGGACTGATTCTGTCATCATTATTATCCGATCCACTAAACTTTGATTTACTGTCAAATTTTTAGGTGTACTCTGTTCTAATATACTTGTTGTATGAGTAACTGTGTGGGTGGAAGTCTCTGGATTTCTGGTGCTACAGCTTTAAATGCCCATGGTTTATAGGTGGCACATTCCTCGTAAATGGCTACACCCAAGAGCCATTGTGAAAATAGATATATAGAGGGATGGAGGAATGTGCCCTATTAATATGTCAAAATGAGTCTGGATAAATCGTCAAACGTCTTCATATCAATTTCAATAGTCTGTTTCTCATCTTCACGAAAAAAGTCTAATAAAAACCAAGCACGAATAACATATGAAGACGTTTGACGATTTATCCAGACTCATTTTGACATATTAAGAGGGCACAATCCTCCATCCCGCTATAATATACTTGTTGATTGTCTCCATGGATTATTGTCTATATTCTTTTCTGGCCTCTCTGTTTGTTTATTACTGTTGTAGGGAATCGTCAGACAATGCTCACTATCCTTCTGTTTATCAAAAATAGGCATTACAGGTCCTATGGTCACTGGAACAGTTACGGCTTCCAAATTTTTAGTTAATTTCCTAATCTTCTCAGTTAATTCTAAAGTGGTCTTTGCTAGTTCAGTTGAATTTTCATTACCCATTTTACCATGTTGCGTTTGCTCTAACTCTTTAAAAGGATTGTTTCTTCCTGTCTCTGGTAATACTGATTCAAACTTTATATTCTGTGAAGTTACCCTCATTGGGGCACTTGGTGTCAATATGGTAAAGTCTGACTTACAAGGAGGTGGATTTTTATAAAACATGTCGTCAAGAACATCATCCTCCGATTCATGCACACCATATCCTTTTGACTCTACATTATTTCTCTTTTCCATACATTTTCTACTGCTAGCTTCTTCAGTATGTCTCACAGGGAATAAACCATCAGCCATATTTGCACTTCGCCATCTTCTCATTCTATCATCATGATTCTCCTGTCCATATGATCTACCAAACATGTACCTATACCTTCCGCCCCTCCTCTGTCGTTCCCTGTCATGCATCTCATCTTCCCATTAAGTCAATGCTTCAAACTGTGTTGGTCTAGGTCTCGGTTCTGGATTCATCATTCTTTCTCTCAAATTCCTCAAAACCGCTAAATTAAATGAACCGTGTTCTGGAAATGCCAAAACTCCATCATCTTTTGTATACTTTGCCCAATTGTCTAACCTAATACATGTATGATATCCGTATTTCGCAACCATAAAGGATGCGGGTGATTTCGGAGGAGGAAGCAACTGTCCCTCTCTAGTCTTAATCGGTTTGTCTTTTTTAAATAAACTCTTGATCTTTCCAAACCAGGTCTTTTTCTCTTTCTCTGGTGGATCGTAATACATCATTTTGTCTTCCGTGTATCGCTAGATTTTCCCTACGACTATTCTGTTGTTTTAACCAATCGTAGCGTGACTCATACTAACGCATCAATCCGGAGTGTCTATGTCACTTCTGTAATTCTCCAATCCCAGCGCGACTCACACTAACGCACCAATCAGAAGCGTCTACGTCACCCTGTAATTCTCCACTCTCAGCGCGGCATATACTAACGTACCAATCAGGAGCGTCTTCGTTACTTACTAACTAGCCAATCCCAGCGCGGTCTTTCTGACGTCAGCTTTTCTCGCTACTCCTGCTTCTGCTGACCCCTCCTTTACAAAATTTATCGGTGAGCTTTTTTACGTTCTTTAAACTTACAAATCTGTTAGTAATGACATAAATACGCCACCATTATCTGTTTCGCTAACCAAGAATAGTTAATGACCTTTCTTTACAAGAATTCCGTCTTTCCCGAGAGCAGCGCTTACCTCTGCCCTACTACGGAATCTTTACTTCCGTTGATAAAGTAGCATATCCCTCACCTTACCCTTCTATAAGCATCAGCAAACCGTTTCTCCAGAATTAAGACCCCTAGTTGGAGACCCAATGCTCCTGAGAAATAAAACCGGAGTTTCACAATTAACCTGAATGCTATTTCATTCATGCACTTTCATACGGAGAATGTAGTTAATTCACACAGAATTCTTTCTTTCCCAAGAACAGCGAACAGTCTGCCCTACTACAGAATTATTACACTTGTTAATAAAGTAGCACTTCCCTCTACTTTATCCTTCTAGCAAGCTTAGGGAACACCTATTACCTTTCCAGTGATAAGCGTAATCAGAGTGACTTCTGGACTCCTGGTACCTAAGATCAAAATTTCAAAGGTGACCTTCGCTACCATACATTTCTCTCATACAGAAAATGTCTCTAATGGCAACACACGACGATGTTACAGAATCGAACACAGACAATGCGTTGTGCAACTCCAATCGTCACACGTTTTCCCCGTGTACCTACAGGGCAACAACAATTCCGTCTTTCCCGAGAGCAGCGCTTACCTCTGCTCTACTACGGAACTGTCACAAACTTCCGACTTCCTACATCCCAGAAGCCGTCAAACAACATAAAACTCAACACAACTCAACATTGAGTGAAAATACATAAACCAATTCTTATCCACAATCAATAATCAATAAGCAATTTACAAGCAATAATCACCAAACCAATACAACAATAACCATCATCTTGGTACCAGAAAAACTGCTGGAGCGGAAGACCGGGAAAACGGGGAACAAACATATACCGGTATCCTCCCTGCGTCGCAGACCCGTCATCACACACTCTCAATCATACATGTATCCATTGGTGGGGCCCATAACACCAACACTCACACAACCTATTCAAGAGTCCGCACGTAGGAGGGATGAGTGGTTCAAGCTCCAGACATGTGAGGGAAACACCTTATAACCTTTAAGAAAGGAAAAGTCATTTACAAAATATACATTAACGCCCTCTCGCCTATAGATCCTTAATCCCAAAACATCAAGGCACTCCTCCCACTTCGGTCAATGGACCAAATTAGTTGGATTGGTTGATGGTGATTTTAGAACCAGCTAAAACACATTTTAAGACTTCAGAATCTATCTCTTAAATGAAACTCATGACTCATGAATTCTCGTTAATCAATAATTGTTTATCTAATATTTCATAATGAATTTAAATTTGCATTTTGTCTCGTAAAAGTTTAGAAAGTTTATATCAATATTTCAGTTCCCAGGGGTCCAAGCGAGAAGGGTGGCCAATGGGAACTCAGGAAAAACGAGACCGAATAACCAATCATCAAGAAACCACTAATAAAACATCACATCTGACTGCGGAGCTTCCTCTTTTCGCTGACGAGCAGATCAGATAAAGTCATTAAACAAAGGAGCAATCGAAAGAACAATAGAAATAGCCAAAGTCCAGGAACAAACTTGTTGTGCCAAATCCAACCAGGAGGAGCGAACTGCAGGAGTTGTAGAGGACAGGTCCAAACCAGAAGGAAGGAGGCATCGGGAAGGAGAAGACCATCTCTGCTGAGGAATCGGACTATCACGAAGATGCAGGCGGCAAAGCCGGATTCGCTGAGGGGAGGGAGAAACACATGTTAGTAGTGAAGAGGTGGGATAATACTCGCCTCCATGTCTTTAATAAAATTAAGACTTTCCGTCATAATAACTAGGAAAATCTACATTTAATGGCAAGACCGGAGGCTCCTATTATGCTTGTTCAAAGCATATCTACTACCAAGGTAGCTACAGTATCAATAGGCTTGCAATAAAACATACGAAAAACATTGTTGTTGGTCCAGTCCGCTGATCTTTGAATGTCCTCTAGACGAGAGCCAGCCCAAAAGGCTTTAGAAGCCATGGCCCCCCTTGTGGAGTGGGCTCCAAAAACGGAGACATCAATGCCCGCAAGGGACATAACCCAATGCACCCAACGGGCCAGTGTAGCGGAGGTGACAGGGAGGTGGGGTTTGCGGAAAGAGATAAGGAGTTGGGAGTGAGAGGGCGCTCTGAGATCAGAAGTCCTTTGTTCATACATTTTTAAGCATTGGCCTACACATAATTTAGGATGAGAGGGAAAATAAGGGTAAAACACTGAATTTAAATTTGTTTTAGTTCGTCTATGTACCTGAAACAGAACTCCGGTAGGGGAAAACTGACGAGAAGAAATATCCGAAGCTTTAACGTAAGAAACCCGTTTAATGGAAACCAGGCACAAAAGCATAGTAAGTTTAGCGGATAACATTTTTAGAGAAAGTGCATCATTGTCTGGCCAATCAGAAAACAGTTTAAGAACAACAGAAACATCCCATAAACTAGAATACTTAGCCAACGGGGGTTTGGAACATCGAACTCCTTTCAGAAGACGACAGATTAAAGGGTGAGCGCCGACTGGCTTACCGTCGATGGGAGAATGATTAAGAGAAATGGCAGACCTATACAAGTTTACCGTTCTGTAAGACTTACCTGCACTAGCTTCGGAGGCCAAGAAATTGACCACAATATTCAGAGGGGCTGAGAGGGGATCGATATGCCGTTCTAGACACCAGCTTGCCCAAAGAGACCAAGCGGATTTGTAAGCTTTTGAGGTCCCAGGGGCCCAGGCTTTGCTGATAAAGAGAGAAGCCTCTTGTGAAATGAGGATGTCAGGAGAGAAAGGCTGGAAACTTTCCAGGCCGAAAGGACCAGGGAATTGTTGAGAATGAGATCGTGTTGCGAGCCCTGAGGATTCAGAAGCAAGTCCTCGCAGAACGGGAGAAGAACCGGGAAGTCCACCGCCATCTCCAGCAGGGACGGAAACCAGATCTGAGATTGCCAGAATGGGACCACCAAGACCAGGGAGGTGGACTGACGACGTACCTGGGCAAGAACTCTGTTGATCATGATGAAGGGGGGAAAAGCATAGCTGAGGTGACGAGACCAATCTTGAAGAAAAGCATCTGTAGCCAGGGCCAAAGGATCTGGACGCAAGCTGAAGAAGCGGGGCAACTGAGAGTTGAGGCGAGAAGCGAAGAGGTCGATAAAGAAAGGGGCCCCATTTTTGGGAAAGGGATTGGAAAACGGATGGAAGAAGCTTCCGATCGCTGGAGTCCCGAAGAAATCGAGAATGCCAATCTGCCACGGAATTGAGATTTCCCTGCAGATATTCCGCTGTCAAAGAAAGTTGATTTGACAGGCAATACTCCCAAAGGCTCTTTGCCAATTCTGCAAGAGGTTTGGACGTTGTGCCACCGAGATGGTTGATGTAGCGGACCGCAGAAACATTGTCCATGCGAAGGAGGATGGAACAGCGAACTCTGTTCTTTGAAAGACTTTGGACTGCAAAGGAGCCTGCAAGCATCTCTAAACAATTGATGTACAATCTCGACTCCTCGCGAGACCATGTACCTCTAGTCGATATTGGACCACACCGGGCGCCCCAACCCGACAGGCTGGCATCGGATTCTCACACAAGATCTGGGGCCGAAGCGAAGATAGTTCGCCCGTTCCACACATCTAAATGGTCTATCCACCATTGAAGCTCTGTGCGAGATTCTTGGTCTAATGCGATAAGGTCGGAGTAAGCTAAACATTGACGTAGATGCCTGATTTTTAGACGTTGAAGGGCCCGGTAATGCAGGGGACCCGAAAAGATGGCTTGAATGGACGCCGAGAGGAGGCCGACAATTCTTGCTAATGACCACAGAGAAATGAGAGAAGTCTGAAGGACGTGGGAGATTTCTCCTTTGATTAAAGAGACTTTTGACTGGGGAAGAAAGAGGGAGGCTGCGACGGAATCTACCCGGAAGCCTAAGAACTCGATGCTCTGAGAAGGAATAATCATAGATTTTTCGAGCTTGAGTAAGAAACCTAGATCCAAGAGCAGGGACTGAGTGACGCCAAGCTGGAAGAGGAGGAGCTGTTTGTCCGTGTTCATGATTAGAATGTCGTCCAGATAAATGATCATTCTGATCCCAAGAGACCGCAGGAAAGCTACCACTGGTTTTAAGAGTTTTGTGAAGCACCATGGAGCCGAGGAAAGGCCGAATGGGAGAGAGGTAAAGCGGTAAGTTATGTCTAACCACTTGAATTGGAGGAACTTGGAATGGGATGGATGAATAGGAACGGAGAGATAAGCGTCCTGTAAGTCCAAACGAACCATCCAATCGTGCGGACGAAGGGTATCTCTTAGATGTAAAATAGTTTCCATCTTGAAGTGGCGATAAACCACGAACTGATTGAACCATTTCAAATTGATCACCGGACGCAATTTGTTTTTTTTTTTCTGGACAAGAAAGATGGAACTTAGGAAACCTGTTGGATCGAACGGGAATATTTGAATGGCCTGTTTTTGGAGAAGGGTCTGAATCTCTGAGGAGAGGAGAGCGGCCATGTCGTTTGAAAAAACCAACGGTGGAGGAAACACAGTTTGGATAGGCGGCGAATAAAGCTCTATAAGATAGCCCTGGACGGTGTTTAGAACCCAAGGGTCTGAGGTGATAGTTTGCCATTTTTGGAGAAACAGAGATAGGCGCCCTCCCACCAGGGGAGGGGACGAAGGACATACCTTGTTGGTTGGAGTTGTTGGTGCGATAGCCTCTGTGGCCGCGTCCCCTGGAACCTCTACCCCGCTGAGGGTAGAACTGCGGCTTGTATTCCTGGGCAGAGTTGTTGAAGGAACCTCTGGAGCCTTGGTTGTTGAAGGAACGGCCAGAAGAGCGACTCCTGCCTCTGCCGGCCCGTCCAAAAACCTGTGGAGAGAAAACCTTCTTAATAGATTGTTGAGCTTTGTCCAAAGAAGCGAAGGTAGACACAAACCTGCTTAAATCCTTAACTAAAGACTCCCCGAAGAGGAGACCATTGGCCTTAGCACCAGGGTCTTGGGGAGCTAAATTGGCCAGTTTGGGGTCCAATTTAATTAAAAGTCCTTTACGATGTTCGTGAGTTATGGCGGCATTAGCATTGCCAAGAAAACAAAAGACACAGTGGACCTGCTGGAGCAGAGTTTTCAGTTTGAAAATAATTGGGTTTTGAAGCTCTGGCATGTCTATTTGTTATATTAATTTACTAATTATTAATTATTAATTATTTGTCTTGTGTAAGTGTTCATACTTACTAATCAATTCGTTTGTTTTAACAAAAGAGAATTACACGTGGGGATGCATAAATGTGCTATTTAACAATAATGTGCATGTTTTCATGTTTAAACGTTGCTGAGTGCTGTTTATTTTTAAGCACGAAATGCTTTTCGAATTAATGCTTTTCTATGTTGCAAGAGCTAGATAATTGCATACACATAAGGGTATTAGTGGGGTTAACACTGTTCAATCACTATGCTGTGGTAACGTTGTTTTTGTCTCTTTTAATTAAGATGGTCTATTGTGGCCTATTGTGGCCTAGTCAAAGATGGCCGATTTGCAAAACCTGGCCTCGAGTAGAATTTGTGACGAGAGAGAGCCTTGCTGAATATGGTCCTGAAGTCAGCTGACCACAGTCCTTGCTTTGCTTGATTGAAAATTTTCCGTGAGGACAGCAGCAGTTTTGGGCGATCTCCAAGTGAAATGAAGCGTCCTTGGCAGCTTTGGGAAACAAAGGAGCTTTAAAGAAAGACTCTGAACTATGATCTCATTGCCGAGGAGACGTGGAATTACACGATACAAATGTATTTTTTGGTTCCTGTTCCGTTATGTTTATTTTGTGATTTTTCCTGAGCGGAGATTTTCAAATGTAGCGATGCTACATCCTTTCCTTCTCGCTTTGCTCAGAGGATTGACGGAAGAAGTTATTACAAATTATGTTTTTCTTTGTTCGATTTGCTATAAGAATTGTTAGCCTAGAGAGGGCTTTGCCACTTGCCATTTGCCTTTTGCCGCGTTCCGAATCTGCGTTGGTGAGGATCGTTGCTGAGAGGACTTCGTCTTGAGAGACTTTACCGAGAGACTTGTCCTGATCCGTTCTGACATTTAGCTAGAATAGGTAACTATGAGAAAAATGATTTATTCTGATTGATTTTCTTTGACTAATTTTAGATAAAGCAATATAATTTGAATATGGTGTTGGTTCTTATTTCTTGTCAATTATTGAGTATCCTATTTTGATTATTATTGTACAGATTGTTTAGATTATGTTTAAGGGCAGTCTCAATAACCAGATCTTATCGACCCCGATATAGATGCAGGGTGTTTAGGAGTTTTTCTTTCCACAGGTTATTGCTGGTAGAGTATTTGAGCGTATGTTAGTGAAATGGGCCCTAGTGTATGAAGAATGTATGTGCGTGTAACTGTGAGATTACTCTATCTGTGGAAGTAGGGATATTATATACACCCTGATCTCTATCAATTTCCTGGTAGCAGAGTTGTGATGGTTATTGATGATTGTCTTGATCTGATTAGATTACATATTGATTATTGATTATTGATGTTGGTATATGTATTAATACTATATGTTGGAGTTGTCATGTTGAGTTATATGTAGTGCTTCTGGAATTTGGAAGCTGGTAGCAGTTCCGTAGTAGGGCAGAGGGAAGTATATGCTGCTCTCGGGAAAGACGGGATTGTTGGTCCTGTATGTATGCAGGAAAATTCACATTGTCTGGGTTCGGAATTAGTGACATTATTGTATGTTACTATTAGAATATATTTCTGGTATATAAGGAGTGTGTATGGTAGTGAAGGTTATCTGTGAAACTCTGGTCTTAAGTCCCAGGGATCCGTAAGGTTTGCCGTTAAAGCTTATCGCGGGAGGAGTAATAGGTATTCTCTGAGCTTGTTTGAGGAACTGGGCAGGGTAAACTGTTTGGTTAATGTGTGTAATAATTCTGTAGTGGAGCAGATTGTTCGCTGTTCTCGGGAAGCAGGATTCTGTGTGAATGTACTATATTTTCTTGCATGAATGTGCGTGAATGCATATACATTTAGTTGATTGTAAAACTTTGGATGAGTCCTAGAGGAAACAGTTAATGAATGTATGATAGAAGGGCAGAGTAGAGGGAAGTGCTACTGTGTCAACGAGAGGTTCTTGTGAAATAGATTTCTTTACTATTCTGTGGTTAGCGAAGCAGACAATGGAGATGTTTATATGTCGTAACTAATAGATTTTGTAAAAATTTTGACACGAAGTCTACTGAAAAGATTTTGTAAAGGAGGGGTAGACGAGTGACAGGAGACAAGCGACTGCAGCGACTGCTGACGTCAGGAAGACCGCGCTCTGATTGGATAATAGATCAGAATAGTGTTCGCGCTGGGATTGGTGTGTTGGTGTGAGCCGTGCAAGGATTGGAAGAGCTATTCTAGTGACGTAGACGCTCCAGGATTGGTGCGTTAGTGTGAGTCGCGCTATTATTGGTTGAAAATCTGTATTGTATATTTATAATACGGAAAAGAGTAGAGAGCTTTGGTAAAAACTAAAATGTATTACCAAGAGGAGAAAAAGAAGAAAACATTCTTTGGAAAAATTAAAAAGTGGTTTAACAAGGATAAAGATGTTAAGACAAGAGAGGGTGAATTGTTACCTCCACCGAAAACACCTGCATCCTACATGGCTGCAAGATATGGGTATCATACCTGTATATGGTTGGAGAATTGGGTTAGGTATACTAAAGAGGATGGTGTTCTAGCATTTCCAGAACATGGTTCATTTAATTTGGCCGTGTTGAGAAATTTACGGGAAAAGATGTTATGTCTTGACCCGAGACCAAGACCTACACAGTTCGAGGCTTTAGTGGAATGGGAAGAGGAAGTACATGAGCGAGAAAAACAGAGATCTGGAGGACAGTACAGGTACATGTTTGGGAGGAGACATGATCGTGAGACTCATCATGATCGAATGAAAAGGTGGCGAGATGCTAGTATGTCAGAGGGATTATATCCAATGAGAACAGTAGAAGAAGGAGCAGAGAGGGTTCCTGAGTCAGAAATGAGAAGATATGGAGTTAATGAATATGAGGATGAAGTCTTGAATGACATGATTTACAAAAGACCACCTCCATATAGACCTGAACCAGAAGAGAGTACACCAGTTGTTTCTCCAATAAGAGATACAGTTTGTATCATTGAGACAGAAAATGTGACACCTGAATCAAGAAATGGTCATTCTTTCAGAGAGAAAGTGAATCGAAGTGGTGACGAAAATGCAAGAGAGTTAGCTAGAACTACAACAGAGCTGACTGAAAAGATTAGGGAGTTAACGAAAAATCTAGAAGCTGTTACGGTGCCTGTAACAATAGGTCCGGTTATGCCTGTGTTTGACAAGCAGAGAATAGGTGAAAATGGTTTGGTGATTCCATATGTTGGGAATAATTTGATAAGTTCAGTTGGTCCTTCAGGAGATTCAGGGAAAAGGACAGAAAATAGTGACCTGAGACAATCCAGACATGACACATGTAGTGAAATACTAGATGCTAGTGAAGCTAGTTGTTCAGGGATGCCAATTTTAGAACCGCAAAAGAGAGTGGTTCCAGTGAGAAAAACTACTGCAATAACAGCTGAAGATTTGAATGATTGGATGAAAGTTCTTCAGAAAAAGGATAAAGATTCACAAACGATTGATGTGGCTAGGTTACGAGTAGAATTAGAAGAGCTTGTTACAGGGACAGTTCCAACAGAAATTCTTAAAAGTCATCATGATGGTGAACTAATGTTCATGTGCAAGAATATTACCTGGAGAGCGAGAAATACACATAACAGGTTAAGAGCAATAGCGAATGAGCAGGGAGTTGACATTGATAAGGTTAAAGCTTTGCAAAAAACCTACAGGATGGATTTTTCAGAAAAGGACATTGAAAATTTGAATGCAACTGGTAGAACAGGACAGATTAAAGAAATGGTTGCATTATTGCGAAGATGGGGAGATGTAGAAAAATGGAAGGATAGGTAGTATAAGAAAAGAGAGGAATCTGAAGATAGAACAACTTATTCAGCTTTTCCAGTGAGAGAAAAAGAGAAACCAGTGGATAATTATCCTATGAGAGAAATACCTGGAGGAGGATATGTACATGTTCCATGGACCAGACAGGATATTTTATCATTTACGAATGATTTCCCTCGATTGAGAGAAAAGCCCGTCGAGTGGTATAGGCAGGTAGATAGGTTTGTGAAATTGTCAAAAGTGCTGTGGATTGACCTGAATAGTCTGTTTGATATAATTGTTCCAGCAGATTTGTGGACTGAGTGTAAAATAGTTGTGAGTTGGCCTACTGAGGAATATCCAAGAGATCCAAGAACAGGAGCACCAGATCCAGAGGTAATGAGAAAGTATGATCAGGTGATGGTATACCTGAAGAGTAAAGTACCTGCAAAAGAGACAGATTGGGTAAAAATAGATAGAACACAACAGGAAGCAAAAGAATCAGTTCATGCTTTTTACGAGAGGCTGATACTGGCGTTTAAACAATTCAGTGGAGATGAACACCTGGGTGACAAAGATTTGAGTCATTTTGTATACAGATTTGTATATGGTCTTAGACCTGAAATTGGTGAGAGAATTCGTGAACATACAGTGGATTGGCAGAGTAAGAAAATAGATGAGATTCTGAGACATGCTAAATATTTCAGTGATGAAATTGAAGCAAAACAAAGAAAGCTGAAAGAGAAAGCAATGTGGGCACAAGTGAAAGTTGCAGAAAGACAGGAAGCACAGTTGATGGAACAGGCGAATAATCCAGGAAATAATGCAGGGAATAGACCTAGATGTGCAGGGAAAGGAAAAGGGAATCTTGAGGAAGCGAAAAAAAAGTTTCCTTGTCACAACTGTGGCCAATTGGGACATTGGAGGAATGATTGTACGAATCCACCATTGGTGAATAATGAGGGTAAAACCTTAAATCAACAGGTGCAGAACGAAGGGAATAATCAACAGCAGCAACAGCAGAAAGTTGTGAGACAGCAGAGTCAAGAGCCAAAACCGCCCTTGCCGCAGAATAGAGGAGCACAAAAGTATAATCAGAATTCGGGATTCTACAATGATGAGCAGGTAAACAAACCAAGGCGTTCTAATCAGGTACAACAGTACTTGTTAAAGAATGAAGGGAGTGAATCTGAGGGTGATTATTGACGGTGCCGAAGAGAGGAGGAAGAGTGCATACTTGGTGCAACTCTAGAAATAGACCAGGCAGGACCATTTGTGGATGGGAAAATAAATGAAGAAGGTGTTACTTTTTTAGTAGACACAGGTGCGACAAGATCAACTGTCAGGTCAACAGATGTTAGAAATCTTCCTCTCTCGGATGAAGCAATCCAAGTAGTTGGTGTAGCCAATACACAAATCAGAACACGTCTTACGGAACCAGTAAGAGTACAGATAGGGAAATTTTCAGACATGCACAGATTTATTGTCTGTGACACGAGTCCAGTGAACCTGTTAGGTAGGGATCTGTTATGCAAGATGAATTGCACAATTTTCTGTACACCGGATGGAATAGCTTTTGAAACACCAGATGAGGATGTTTTGTACCGAGTGACTCTAGAAAACAGGGAAAGTGAGTTAATTGGTGCATTTGCTGTGTTTGATCCAGAGGATTTGCCTCGAGAGCTGAGGGACACAGTGAAAAGGACAGTTTGGGATTTTACTGGAGAGGATGTGGGATTGATGAATAATGTAGATCCAGTGAAAATTGCAGTGAAAGAGGGAATTACATATCCTAACATTCCTCAGTACAAAATGACACCAGAAATAATTGAGGGAATAACTCCTATAATTGAGAAAATGATTCAGCAGGGAGTCCTGAGAGAACTACTGAGTAGTCCGTGTAATTCACCGATAATGGGGCTAAAGAAGCCTAATGGGAAATTTAGGATCGTACAGGATCTGAGAAAAGTTAATCAAATTGTGGTGGCATGTTGTCCTATTGTGCCAAATCCATCAGTGATCCTGTATCAGATTCCACATGATGCTGAGTGGTATACAGTGATTGATTTGTGTCATGCGTTCTTTTCAATTCCATTGCATCATGACAGCCAGCCGATTTTTGCATTTAGGTTTGGCCAGCGTATTTTAGCATGGTGTCGAATCCCACAGGGGTATACAGAGAGTCCTTCGATATTCAATCAATTGTTGAAAAAATCGTTGGAGAGTTTGATCATGCCTGAAAGTTCAGTACTAGTGCAATATATTGATGACCTACTTGTGGCATCAAAGACACGAAAAGCTTGTGAAGTAGATACCATAGCTTTACTGAATCATCTGGCAGATGGAGGGTTAAAGGTATCTCCAGCCAAATTGCAATTTTGCAAGAAAGAGGTGCATTATCTTGGACATAATATTGAAAAAGGTCTGAGAAAAGTGACTGATGACAGAATCAGAATCATCAGGGAAATGAAAGCTCCAAAGACCCAGAGAGAAGTGAGGATGTTTCTGGGGATGGTGGGTTATTGTCGTCAGTGGATAATTAATTTTTCGCTGATAGCACAGCCACTGATTAAACTGACAAAAAGTGAGATGACAGACCCATTGGAACTAGATGGGGAACAAATGGCAGCATTTGAAGAGCTTAAAAATAAAATGTGTGAAGCTCCAGCTTTGGGTATGCCTGATTACGAAAAGGAGTTTGAATTGTACTGCAGTGAGAGAAATGGATGTGCACTTTCAGTGTTAATTCAGAAGCATGGATTACTGAGCAGGCCTATTGCGTACTTCTCATCGACACTTGACCCTGTAGCTGTGGGTTTACCAGGTTGTCTAAAATCTGTGGCTGCAACATGCAGGAGTCTGGAACAGAGTGAGGGAATCATAATGGGATATCCTGTAAGGGTATTCGTACCTCATAATTTGGCAATTCTTTTGACAAGAAGCAGAACTCAGTACATGTCACATAGTCGGTTGACTAAATATGAAAAAGTGATTCTAGGAGCATCAAATGTGACTCTTGAGAGATGTGTAAATGTGAATCCAGCGACACTTTTGCCGGATATTGAAAATGTGGGTGTGAAAACAGAAGATGATCATGATTGTTTGGATGTGCTTGAGTACTGTACAAAACCGAGACCAGACATAAGGGATCTTCCCTTACATGAGAGTGATCATGTGTTGTTTGTGGATGGTTCATGTCTGAGAAATGATGATGGTGTGCTATGTGCAGCATATGCGGTATGCAAAGTTTCAGAGGTTATGGAAGCATCACCATTGAAAGGAGTGAAGTCTGCACAAGTTGCTGAATTGGTGGCATTGACAAGAGCTTGTGAAATTGGGAAAGATTTGAGGACGACTGCGATGACTGATAGTCAGTATGGATTCGGAGTGGTGCATGATTTTGGCCAGCTTTGGCTACAAAGAGGTTTCTTGACATCGAGTGGAACTCCAATAAAGAATGCCGAAGCAATTGGGAAATTACTTGAGGCGATACAGCTGCCTAAGGAGTTAGCAGTTGTAAAGTGTGCTGCCCATGGACAAGGGGATGATTTTATCACGGTTGGAAACCGGTATGCAAATGACATTGCTCAATACTGTGCAAAATCGAATCAGTCAATTAATAGGGAAAGAGAGGGGGAAATGTCTTTTTGCTATGTGATGTTTACTAATGCCTTAGAGACATGGGATGAAGTGAAGCAGTTGCAGGATGAGGCAGGAGAGGAAGAGAAAAAAGATTGGATTAAGGCAGGATGTGCCCCAAGAGAAAAAGACCATGTTTGGGTCTACAGGGATGGCAGACCAGTAATGCCTAACTTCATTTTGTCGTCAATGGCAAGGATGTATCATGGCCAGGGACATTTGGGGAGGGATGCGATGATAAGGTCGTTCAAACAGACCTGGTACAATGCAAAATTCAGGACTATTGCGGAAAGCATCTGTCAAAGGTGTTTGATTTGTCAGCAATTTAACACTGGGAAAAAGACAGTGGTGAGTCTGGGAACAATAGGCAGAGAAGGAGGTCCTTTTACAAGAATGCAGATTGATTTCATTGAAATGCCCCAAGTGAACAGACTGAGATATGTACTGGTTGTGGTCTGTTTGTTTTCAAGATGGGTTGAGGCTTATCCGACTAGGAGAAATGATGGAGTGACAGTGGCAAAATTACTGTTAAGGGAGTTGATTCCTAGGTACGGGTTTCCAGTGACGATTGAGTCTGATAGAGGTGGACACTTCTATAATGAACTCATGAGTTTGATTTGTGAAGCATTAAGCATACAGCAGAAGCTACATTGTGCATACAGACCAGAGGCTTCTGGTGTGGTTGAGCAGATAAACGACACAATCAAGAATAGGATTGGAAAAATGTGCTTAGCCACTGGCATGAAATGGCCGGACGTCTTGCCTCTAGTGCTAACGACTATTACATCTACTCCAGATAGAACTACTGGTTTAAGTCCGCACGAGATAATCATGGGACGTGCAATGCGCCATGCATTTGTACCTGTTAATAAGTTGATGACAATAACTGATGACATGATTTTGGATTACTGTAAAGGCCTGGCTGACGCAGTTCATTCTGTGTTTCACCAGGTTGGAGAAGAAGCTACCACACTTGAGAAGAAGCAAGCTCATGATCTGAGTCCAGGGGACTGGGTGAGGATTAAGGTGCACAGAAGAAGAAATTGCTTAGTTCCAAGGTGGGGAAGACCGAGACAAGTTATTCTAACAACGACAACTGCAGTGAAATGTGCTGGTGTGAAAAACTGGGTGCATGCGAGTCATACTCTGAGAGTTCCAAACCCAAAAGAAGGAACTGGTAAAGAGTATTTTGAAGAATCAGATTCCAGTGATGATGAGGACCCAGAACCAGTGAGAAAAGAAGCAGAAAAAACTCCAAGAGAATCATTGGGAGTCTCAGAAAGGAGATCAGATTCTGTAAGAGAGCCTGAAGTTTCAAAAAGCAGTGAGGGAAAAAGAAAAGAAAAGAGCAATTCCACAGAGATTACTCCTGAATCAGAAGAGGAGGAGACTGAAGAACCACTTGAGATTATACTTGAAGAAGCAGGGTCAGAAGAAGATAGAGAGGGACAGATTGCGGAAGACCCCCGAGGAGGTGTAGGGATCTCTTCTAATAAGCTAGGTGAAGGGACAAGTAGACAGCAAGAAGATTGCGTGTCGGAGACCCGAGGAGGGACAGGAGTAGGGAAGTCTCAAATAGTGGTGAAAGAAACTGTGGAGGAAAAGAAAACCGCTAGAAAACGAAAGAAGGCACTTGAAACAGAATTGGATGAGAATGAGAATGAACAAACAGAGGGTCGAGTTCTGAGAAAGAGAACTTGGATTGGAGAAAGAAACAATAAAGAAATTAGGCCGAAGAAGGTGATAAAAGGAGATCGTTGGCCTAACAACAGAGTAAAGAGATTGAGATACAGAGTAATAAGAACAAATTCATCAAATGCTGAACAAGTGAATGAAGTATCGAGTCAAAATGAAGTAAAAAGAAAGGAGCAAGAAGAATCAGGAGAACCTGAGGAAATAAAAAGAATAAGAAGACCCAACCAAAAGTACTGATCACCGGAATGGTCTTATGTGGCACTGTCTGAAGAAGGAGAAGAAGAAACAGTGACTCGAGATAATCCGGAGGGGATCTTGAGAAAAGTGGTTGAGGGAAAAGAAGGAATCTTAAAAGTTATTCTGACTGACATTGGAGAAGAGTCAGATGCACAAGATGTTGTTGATGATCTGATACAATTTGATGTTGCTGAAGAAGAAGGAGTGAAAACTGATGAATATCCAAATTGAGTGAACTGAAGAATCACTTGGAGGAAAAGTGAAAAGAGAAAGTCTGAAATTCAGTTGTCTGAAGTAATCCAAAGCATAACAGTAGTGGAGTAGTAGAGGCTAAGTCAAAAGACAAGGTCAAAGTAATAAAATGGCTAACATAGGGGATAATCAAAGTAGATGTGCCTTCTTTAAAAGATGGTGTAGAATGTGCTGCTGCTGTACTGGATTATTAATGCTACTATGGGGAGTTTTAGTTTTATTAGTTACTTTTAAAGTTACATTTGAGATGCATACAGAAAATATGACAGATATAGAGAAGAATTCGCAAAAAGTAGTTTTGAATAGAATTAGTAATACTTACATACACAAAAATAGGTCAATTAATAATTTTTCTAGTAATGTTTTTTCGAAGTTGTTGTACGAATATGTGAAAACAATGGAAGTAAGGGATTGCTACGTTTGTATGCAATTACCTGCATCCGTTTCAGAGGGTGTTACTTATCATCATTTGCCAGCTACATATGGTATTTCATGTAGTATATTAAGTAGTGTTTTTTATTTGTTAGGGAAAGTAGATTATAAGATGTCTAACAGAGATAGTATTTTGGGGCATTTGCCAATGAACAAAGAGCTGAATCCAGCTAAAGAAGCTAATACTTTTGGTGAAATTTTTATTGAAGAAAAAGGATTAACATTAGATTACATTTTTAAGAATAATTTAACTTGCAGTCTGAAAGAAGAAGAGAAAGCTTTCCTGGATATGGTAGAGGAAAGGAGATTGAACAGGCATGAGAAAGCAGGGAAATATGAAGTGAGTGAAACAATTTGGGACATTGAGATGGGAAAAGAATTGAGAAATGGGGCTAGTCCAACTTTAGCTCTAGATGTACCACAAAAGGGTAAACTATGCATTACAAGAAGGAAATCCCAATATGATACATATTTTGTTGGGACTAGTGAGTGCCATGATACATACTTCATTGCAACAGGTTGGGGTTTCAGAGGTGGAGAAGATACAGTTTTCCCAGGAGTGTATTATGTTTGTGGGAACAAGGCTTATTACAAGTTGCCTGACCATTGGTATGGCACGTGTTATGTGGGTTTGGTCTTTCCAAAGATTTTTCATATAGATAAAATAACAGATGTAGAACATATTAATTTACTAATGCGTTTCAAGAGAGAAACCTGGTCTGAAATTGAGGGTGATATTTTTGGGGTTTTAATTCCAGCAGTGGGAATTTCTTTAAATGCTTATGGAATTCGGAAACTGTCAACAGTGGTGGATCGCTTATCGACAAATACCGCTGGGGGGTTTCTATTAGTGAATACGGAATTAAGTGCCGTACGTGCCATGTCAATGCAAAATCGACTTGCCCTTGATATTTTATTGGCCAAGGAGGGTGGAGTTTGCGGAATGCTGAAAGTTCAACATTGTTGCACTTACATTCCAGATGAAAGCAAATACCTGAAGGTCTATATCAAAAATATTACTGATTTGCATGAAGAATTAGTACCACTTGAAGCTGAGAGTTTATGGACTAAAATAGCTAATAAAGTGATAGCTGTTAAAGATTTTATTGCAAAAATAGGTAGTACTATTATAGGTAGAATATTGTTTCCTTTAACTTGCATAATTATTGCTTTATTGATACTGAGATTAGTGTGTGTGTGTTGTAAAAACAGGGGAGGGAAGAAGAAACTGAATAAAGAGAAGAAAAACAAAAGGTTGAAAAGAGAACCACAGGAAATTGAATTAGAAGAATTGAGGGAGAGTGTTTATTTGGAAACAAAGCGGGATGATGAAAGAGTGACTGGTGTGTAGTGTTGTGTAATGAGAAAAAGACATTTCCGATTTCTCCTAAAATGGGACTAAATTTTCACTATTTTTTTTTTTTTTTGGGGTTTATTTGGTGATAAAATCACCAAAGGGGGGATTGCTAGAGCAGAGTTTTCAGTTTGAAAATAATTGGGTTTTGAAGCTCTGGCATGTCTATTTGTTATATTAATTTACTAATTATTAATTATTAATTATTTGTCTTGTGTAAGTGTTCATACTTACTAATCAATTCGTTTGTTTTAACAAAAGAGAATTACACGTGGGTATGCATAAATGTGCTATTTAACAATAATGTGCATGTTTTCATGTTTAAACGTTGCTGAGTGCTGTTTATTTTTAAGCACGAAATGCTTTTCGAATTAATGCTTTTCTATGTTGCAAGAGCTAGATAATTGCATACACATAAGGGTATTAGTGGGGTTAACACTGTTCAATCACTATGCTGTGGTAACGTTGTTTTTGTCTCTTTTAATTAAGATGCTCTATTGTGGCCTATTGTGGCCTAGTCAAAGATGGCCGATTTGCAAAACCTGGCCTCGAGTAGAATTCGTGACGAGAGAGAGCCTTGCTGAATATGGTCCTGAAGTCAGCTGACCACAGTCCTTGCTTTGCTTGATTGAAAATTTTCCGTGAGGACAGCAGCAGTTTTGGGCGATCTCCAAGTGAAATGAAGCGTCCTTGGCAGCTTTGGGAAACAAAGGAGCTTTAAAGAAAGACTCTGAACTATGATCTCATTGCCGAGGAGACGTGGAATTACACGATACAAATGTATTTTTTGGTTCCTGTTCCGTTATGTTTATTTTGTGATTTTTCCTGAGCGGAGATTTTCAAATGTAGCGATGCTACATCCTTTCCTTCTCGCTTTGCTCAGAGGATTGACGGAAGAAGTTATTACAAATTATGTTTTTCTTTGTTCGATTTGCTATAAGAATTGTTAGCCTAGAGAGGGCTTTGCCACTTGCCATTTGCCTTTTGCCGCGTTCCGAATCTGCGTTGGTGAGGATCGTTGCTGAGAGGACTTCGTCTTGAGAGACTTTACCGAGAGACTTGTCCTGACCCGTTCTGACATTTAGCTAGAATAGGTAACTATGAGAAAAATGATTTATTCTGATTGATTTTCTTTGACTAATTTTAGATAAAGCAATATAATTTGAATATGGTGTTGGTTCTTATTTCTTGTCAATTATTGAGTATCCTATTTTGATTATTATTGTACAGATTGTTTAGATTATGTTTAAGGGCAGTCTCAATAACCAGATCTTATCGACCCCGATATAGATGCAGGGTGTTTAGGAGTTTTTCTTTCCACAGGTTATTGCTGGTAGAGTATTTGAGCGTATGTTAGTGAAATGGGCCCTAGTGTATGAAGAATGTATGTGCGTGTAACTGTGAGATTACTCTATCTGTGGAAGTAGGGATATTATATACACCCTGATCTCTATCAGACCCACATGGAGACGTCCTCTGCCGATAGTTCGGAACCGTCTAAACGAGCCGCTTTGGCCATGTCGAAGATGCATGCTAAGGGACCCACAACTTCGAGCAATTTATCCTGGCAGGTGGACCAGGCCTTATCCACCCCTTTACGAGGGTACTTGCCGAATTTGGAGAAAAAGGTAAGTAAGGGTTGGTCGATGGAAGGGACCAAAGTAACCTTGTCAGGTAAAGAGGGTTTGGGGCACTCTGACTTGAGCCTGGATCTGACCGAGGCATCTAAAGGAAGGCGTAACCTTGCCGCAATGTATTCTCGCACATGCGAGGAGGGCAACCATTCAGTGGAATTGGGATGGCGAATTAAACCAGGTCGAACATGGGTACTCCTTCAGAATCGTATACTGGGTCAAAAGTAAAAGAATCGGACTTACATTTTTTGGAAGGAGGAGAGGGAGGGTCATAAATATCTAGAAGGTCATCTGCGTCATTCATATCATCATCCGTGTCCAAAATGGTGGATATAACCAACTTTTTGGGTGACTCTGCGTTTGCCCTCGGAACCTAGAATCCCCTCCTGAACAGGAGGCCTGGGAGGCACTTTGTCCTCAGTCAAGCGCGAGGAAACCCCGCCAGTCAGTAGTGACGCAGAATGAGAAGCATGTAAAGAAGCAGAGGAAACCACCTTTCTTTTTCTGCTATCCCCCGCAGAATGGGCCAGAGCTTTGGACAGGAGACTTAACATGGAGGATTCCATACCTTTGGACATACGTCTCATAGACACTTCCACTGCATTCTCAACAGAGGAGTTAATAAATTGATTTAAGTCTTTTTTAAAGGCTCCGCCTTCATCATTGAGCTGAATATGCTCAGGGGAACTGTCAACTTCCATAATAAACGAAAGAAATGCACCAGGGAGGTAACAAAGGGTTAAACAGGCGAGAGGAGGGAGGGGCGTGAGGAGAAAGACACTCCTAGGGGCGTGGTTAACTGGAGAAACACTCCGGAGCTCCGTGAAACGGTCGTGCAGAGGAGACCGGGAGCGCAGAGGAGAATGGGCCGTACAGACGAAGCAGGGCAGCGAAGGCAGGCAGAAAGCACCCTGGACGCTGTCAGAGGAGGCCAACGGTGAGCGCGAGCGTGAGAAAGCTCGGAATTTCAAATGCGCCACAGCGCGAACCACCAGAGGCACCCGCTGGGGGGTGGAAGAGGAGAGGAGCGAAAAGACGCGCTATAACGAAAGCGCCGATAGGGCACGTGAGTACAGCTTCAAAGGGAAACAGCAATATAACAGAATATCATTACAAGCACAATAACTGTAAACGATACAGGAGCAAAAGATAAGTCACTTATCTGACTGCGAGCAGCAAGAAAAGAGGAAGCTCCGCAGTCAGATGTGACGTTTTATTAGTGGTTCCTTGATGATTGGTTATTCGGTCTCGTTTTTCCTGAGTTCCCATTGGCCACCCTTCTCGCTTGGACCCCTGGGAACTGTAGTGTTTCACTTATCTTGGCTGCTGTTAAAAATAAAGCAAGATAAGAAAGCATAATAGGAGCCTCTGGTCTTGCCATAAAATTTGCTTCCATTTCCAGCAATGAGCATAACGCTATCCTTTCACAGTCTAACAAAAAGAAAACAGTTAATATCTGCACAGTTATTTACTTTCTTGAAAACAAGAATCTTTATTATTAGGCTCCAGGGGAGGGGCAGATACAAGATGGACAAGATAAGCCACTGAACATGAAGCAACTAAATAAGACTGGCAAGAATGCCAAATATCTTTGCAGTTATTTACTTTCTTTCCACCTGTTGGTATGGCTCATTCTGCAATTGTCATTGCAGAAAGAAATAGAAGACGCACAGCACGAATAGGTTCTGCATTTAATTGAGGAGGAGCCGAGGCACATATAAGTAAACCTTCGTAACAGAGGACAAATCACATCTTATAAAAGAAATGCTTTCTTGTATTACCAACGTATGTATATTATATTTTTGGGAAATGTATTATTAAAAATGAATACACGCCTTACCTTATTTATAACTGAATAATAGGGAATATTTGATTAATTAACAATTCGTAAAGTGCACGAAAAGCAAAACAACAAGGAATGGGAGCAAAATACGTTTTTCTTTGTCAACCAGCAACCCATTTCCTGATGGCAAGAGAAGACCTACGCTCCCTTTCAAGATGGCGGAGTCATTACCAGAACCTATGTCCGCCTGTCGCTGCGTAGTTTATGTCCGTCCTCCTTTACATATTGGGAGCGGCTTCTGTAGATTCGAGGACTACATTTCCCAGCGTGTCACAGGCTCGGAGCTCCTTTAGTCCCTGGTGGAGAAGTAGGATGTCTTAACGAACACGTTGCAAGGAAGGGCAGGGGAGAAGGTACCTGTGCTTGTTGGGCGTTGCAAGGTAGGTTGCAAGGGGCACCTTAGAATTATAGTTATACGTGGGGTCGTTGACTATAAACTGATTTTGCTACTTTCCGCAAATGAATCAGACACGCGAATATTATTTTACAAAAGTACCCAAAGGGTGGGTGGGGTACGACTGGCACCTGTTAATACACAGAGAACACCTGGCCACCTACCGCCCCTCTCGATAACGTACCCCCAGGTACAACTTCTCACTTGGTGACTGTAAAAGGGATTCGGGTGTTTAACAAGAAAACCTCATTGAATTCAATAGATCTAAACCTGTTTTGGGATAGCTAATTTTGAAGCTAATGGATGCATTTTGGCTTTTTAGGAAAGTGAATTAAAAAAGATATTGGAGCAAGTTCGCTCCCCCCTCAGTTAAGAGTTGCATGAGTGATGTTTATAAAAGAACAGGTTATAATAGGCACTTTTTAGGTTGCGCCTACCAGACACCTGGACACAATTTGATTAGCAATGAAACTGTTTGTTCTTGTTTGCCAGATTGAAATGCTTTGTCATTTGTAAAAATGTGTTTTTGTGCACCATTGTGTATATAACTGTAGCATGTCAACAGTGCTTCTCCTTTTTTGAAATCGTCGTTGAGTGCTTAACAACAACTATATGCATTGAAATTCTCATAAATGACTTCAGTATGCACAGGATTTAATTTCATGATGTGATTGATGAATTACCACTGAATTTATGACGGATGGGGACTTGCTTTTCTGACTGTCTACCAGAACGCAGTGGCATTCTTGCCAGTCTTATTTAATTGCTTCATGTTCAGTAGCTTATCTTGTGTCTGCCCCTCCCCTGGAGTCTACCCCCTTTTACTCGTATTCAATCATTGCTTACTTTTTCCTTTTCGCATAAACATAAAGAGTTCATGTGTTTTCCAACTGTCTCCCTCGTGTGCTTCTCTCCCCACACCCGTGCTTATGTTGCTCCCCCCCCTCCCTTTATGTTGCTTCCCCCCCTTCATGTTGCTTCCCCCCCCCCTTCATGTTGCTTCCCCCCCCCCTTCATGTTGCTTCCCCCCCCCTTCATGTTGCTTCCCCCCCCCTCCCTTCATGTTGCTTCCCCCCCCCTCCCTTCATGTTGCTTCCCCCCCTCCCTTCATGTTGCTTCCCCCCCCTCCCTTCATGTTGCTTCCCCCCCCTCCCTTCATGTTGCTTCCCCCCCCTCCCTTCATGTTGCTTCCCCCCCCCTCTTCATGTTGCTTCCCCCCTCTCTTCATGTTGCTTCCCCCCCCTCTCTTCATGTTGCTTCCCCCCCCCTCTCTTCATGTTGCTTCCCCCCCCTCTCTTCATGTTGCTTCCCCCCCCCTCTCTTCATGTTGCTTCCCCCCCCCCTCTCTTCATGTTGCTTCCCCCCCCCCTCTCTTCATGTTGCTTCCCCCCCCTCTCTTCATGTTGCTTCCCCCCCCCCTCTCTTCATGTTGCTTCCCCCCCTCCCTTCATGTTGCTTCCCCCCCTCCCTTCATGTTGCTTTATCCCCCCTCCCTTCATGTTGCTTTATCCCCCCTCCCTTCATGTTGCTTCCCCCCCCCCCCTCCCTTCATGTTGCGTCCCCCTCCATGTTGCTTCCCTCTCTCTCTTAGTTTTGCTTCCCCATTATCCCCCTGTATTGCTTCAACCTCCACCCTCTGTGTTGTGTTCCTCGGCCCTGCCAAGCTTCCCAGGTCCATGCGTGATGTGCGCCAACCCAGGTTTTTAGGTCGAGCCTGGGCAGCGCATGCGCTGCTCTGCGAGGCATGCTGTATAGAGGTACGAAATAGATCTCCGGCCATTTTCCGGCCATCTTTTCAATTGGCTCATGTTACTGCCCTATTAAAATCACTGCTTTTTATTGATAAATAGTCTTAGTAGTCCCTTATTGGCACCGCCTTGTCTGCATTTGTAACCTCCTATATTTTTTATTTATTTTATTTTATACAATTTATAAAACCCGCAAATACCCGTGGGTGTCTCGGTGCTACAGACAGCAAGCATGAACCAAGATCTGTTGACTATTGGCTGAAAAACCATGTTTTTATCATTTTCCTGAAGGCAAGCAAGGTCGGGCTGGTTTTGATGTTTAGAGGGAGAGAGTATTCCACAATTTGGCAGTGGCGACGGTGAATCGTCTGTCACCCCATGAAGCTTTCTTGGTGCGGGGAATACTCAACAGGTTTGCTGTTGATGAACGTAGGGATCTATTGGGGGGGGGGGAAGGCACCAAGAGCTTCCTTCAAGAACACAGGTCCAGTATTGCGCGTGGCCTTATAGGCGATGCAGAGGGCCTTACATTTGATTCGACTTCTTATAGGTAGCCAGTGGAAATGTCGCAGCACCTTTGAGATAGATTTGTATTTAGCGGTGCCTGATAGAATCCTGGCAGCTGAGTTCTGCACCAGCTGTAGTTTGTTGAGGACCTTACTTTGAGTATTCATGAAGAGACCGTTACAATAGTCAATTTTTGACATTACTAAAGTACTGACAAGGGTTTTTCCAGCACTGAGTGGGAGGAATGGTAAGAGTTTTTTTTATTATCCTCAGCATGTAAAAAGATGAAGAGACAACAGTGTTGACATGAGGTGCAAAGGACAACTTGCCATCAAATGTGACACCCACATTTCTGACCTTTGATACAGGAAGTGGAGGTGGTCGCAGTGTGGTAGGCTACCAGATGGAGGACCAACCCGGGGACAGATTACCAAATATTATCACCTCTGTTTTTTCAGAGTTTAACTTTAGGCAATTATTAGCCATCCACATGCTGATGGCCACCATTCCATCCTCAAAATTGGCCGCGACTGCTCCTCCATAATTATGCACTGCAAGCACCAATTGTGTGTCATCAGCGTAAGATGTGAGACCCATCCCGTGTGCTTTGATGACTAAGTCTGACTTATAGATGTTAAATAGTGTCGGACTCCGAGATAATCCTTGTGGCACACCACACGGGAGAGTGAATGATGGGGAGTTAAGTGCCAAGACTCACTAGTTGGGTGCGGTTAGAGAAGAAGGAGGCTAAGAGGGCTTTAGCCCTATGTCTGACGCCAATGGTTGAGACACGGTCGATCAAAGTAACGTGGTCGGCCGCGTCAAATGCCTCTGACAGGTCCAGCAGCACCAAGACAGCAGCACCACCTTGATCTAGTACCGTCCTGATTTCTTCAGATGCCTTAATCAGGGCTGTTCCATGGCCCTTACGAAAGCCAAATTGTGTCTCATCCAGCAAGTTATTTTCTTCAATATATTTGGACAACTGGGAATTCATGATCTTTTCAAACATTTTTGCTGTGAATGGGAGGCTGGTGATAGGCCTGACATATTTTGTATCTGTGGGGTCAAGATTGTGCTTTTTCAGCAAAGGTTTAATAATGGCCTTTTTCCATATGGACGGATAGTTGCCTGTCCTACACATCACATTACAGATGTTTGAGAGGTTGGGGGCTATAAGGTCAGAGATAAGTTTCAAAACTGATGGTGGACAGGGGTCAGCGGAGGAGCCGGATTTAATAAGGGAGATTAGTTCTGCAATCTGATGGGGTGAGACTTGACCAAATTCTGAGAATGAGGGGGAAATTTCTACGGTGTCATGGGCTGAAGTCTGGTAGTCTGTCTTGGGTTGTGATGAGAAGTTGACATATATATGGTTGACCTTGTCATGGAAGTAGTTGGCAAGTGAGTTACAGAAGGATTGTGAGGGGGTTACAGTGAGTTTTGACGACTGCCCTGATAGCTTGGCTACTACCTGATACAGTTGTTTATTAGAATCTTGAGCGTATTCTATCTGCTTTAGGTAATACTTACTTTTCTCCTGGATAATAAGAAGTTTGTACTTAGCTAACGCTTCCTTGTAGCAGATTTTTACTTTGTTGTTATAATCTTTCCGCCAGTGCCTCTCAAGGTTTCTACATCTTTGTTTTTCGAGTCTGAGGACCTCTGAGAACCAAGGTGCAGAAGGGGCATGTCAGCTTTTGGAAGCTTTTTTTTAGTGGTACCAGGGAATTGAAGGCATTATGAAGCCATTCTAAGTAGTTAGATGAGGCAAAATCGGGATCGAGTATGAGGTCCGGTTGAGTGGAGAGCAGATGGGGTTTTAAGAAGATGTTGATCAACGCTGTTCCAGGCTTTGAACAATGTGGATGGATTTGGAATAGGGTTTATAGTATCTTTCCTTGTTATTTGAATATTAAATAAAACTGCGCAGTGGTCAGTCCAGACCAAAGGCAGGATGTTCTGTAGGGAAATTAGTTGATTGCTAGAAAACAGACCATCAAGGGTGTGGCCCGCTGAGTGCGTGGGGCTTGTCACCCACTGAGTAAGGCCCACTGCCTCTAATTCTGTGATAAGCAAGGAGGTGTCCTTGTCATTGTGGTTGTCTAAATGAAATTTAAAATCACCCAAGATGGGGAAGTTGGGTTCTCCTGCTAAGGGTTCTAGCAGGTTGCCCAAGGCAGAGAGAAATTCTGCTCGCAAGCCCGGTGGGCGGTAGAGAAGGATAACCTTGAAGGGTTGTAAGTGGGTGAGCATAATTGAAAAATGGAGAGCTTCACAGACCAAAGAGGGGATAGTCTCCACCCGAACTGGGTATTTGTCACGATAAATAATCGCCAGTCCACCGCCCTTTTTAATGGGTCTGTCTTGTCTATGAGCCAGGTAGCCATCGGGTGTACGGAGGTCGGGTCCAGACGAAGGGTCCGCCCAGGTTTCAGTTATAAATGGAATATCAAGATCATGGTCTTTCAGAAAATCAGATATTTCGTATTTATGCTTGGAGAGGGAACGTGCATTTATAAGAGCTAGGCGAATATGTTCTTGATTAGTGTGCAGATGTTGCCTGGGGGGGGGGGGGGGGGGGGGAGGGAGAGCAGAGTTGGTGTGGAGTTTCAGTTTAAATGAGCAATTGGGACAACTGAAAGGAGAAACCATGGTTAGAGAGCCTGTATCTAAGTAGGGACAATTGTGTGCCTTAATTGCACAGCCTATGTCTTTCAGCTGTTTACTGGAATACTTTAACATCTTACCAGGCAGAGCTGATGAGAAAGAGCCAGGGAGTATGGCTCTAGGCACGGTCCTAGCGCGGACGGGCGCAGACGGGCTTGCATTTGGCGCGCTGGCGGCGTGTCCGCTGCGCGTGCGCTCTGGCATCGGATTAAGTAGAGGTATTGCGGGAAAGACTAGCCCGCTAACCGCTACCCTCCGGAAGTGTTCCCGTCATCAATGCTGCCGTCCCAATGTCTCCTTCCGCTCAACGGCACTTGCCGAGTCGGACCGAGACGTGGGTGCGGTGGTCTATGGAAGGTACGTGAGTTTCCCCGGATACTGGTGTTTGGTAAGTATGTGCAAAGTTTCTTGTTACACATTTGAAAATAAGTATCAACGATTTCCAAGCAATAGCAGTTTTAAAAAATTTTTTTAAAAGCTTGTCTAAGATACTGATAGTGCCAACACACAGCTAGCAGCAGCGTCTAGATTCAGTGGTTCTGTCGCGTGCGCTCTGGCATCAGATTAAGTAGAGGTATTGCTGGAAAGACTAGCCCGCTAACTGCTACCCACCGGAAGTATTCCCGTCCTCAAATCCGCCATCCCAATGTCGCCTTCCGCTCAACGACACTTGTCGAGTCGGACCGAGGCGTGGGTGCGGTGGTCTATGGAAGGTACATGAGTTTCCCCGGATACTGGTGTTAAGTAAGTTTGGCAAGTATGTGCAAAGTTTCTAGTGACACATTTAAAAACAAGTATCAACGATTTCCAAGCAATAGCAGTTTTAAACAAGCATTGGCATAGCCAATAGGTCTCGCTTTTGGGACCTTTTAAGTATTTAATTATGCAGCACAATGTTCTTGGTGCAACAACAACTGTTGCATGGCTAAACACTTAAAAGGTCCCAAATGCGAGACCTATTGGCTATGCCAATGCTTGTTACCTTTACATTCTGTCTTGTTCTCTTACAAACACTTCCTAGTGCTACCTGGACGCGTTAACAACAATCTGTAGGCTTTGATGTTATCGTGATAACCCGCTGTCAAACTTGGCAAAAAAACTGCTTCATTTGTCTTCGCCAAAGCCCCTCACCCCAACCACCCCCGGTGCTTAGTCAGCCACAACCAGGTCATTAAAATGGGGGTTGGGGGGAGGGGAGAATCAGCTTCACATTTTCCAGCACGCACGCTGATATAACGTAAAAATACATTTTACGGGGCAGGGCGCACGAGGAGGCTTAAGGGGCATTGGAAAGGGTGAGGAATTTAGATTGGTAGTGGTACTAAGCCAGGGAAAACACAGTATTTGTATAAACATGGACAAAATACCTAGGGCCTCATGTAGGTAAATAAATTTTACCGGTTCTTAAATACCGAGCCGTACCGAATCGGTAAATTAGAATCGGTAAGTTATATGTAGGTAAAAATTCGGTAACAGTTACCGATTCGGTAACATTCGGTAAATACGAATCGGAATTCACCGATTCGGTAAATACCGAGGTGATAATTACCGATTCGGAAAATACCGAGGTGGTATCTACCGAATCGGAAAATACCGAGGTGGTATCTACCGAATCGGAAAATACCGAATCGGTACGTACGGATTCGGTAAATAACATCACATGACTTGACGAAACAGCTAATCCTGTGCAACGACAGCCCACCCAACCAGGAACTGCCCACACCCAGGCAGGTGTACACAATTAGCCGAAGTGGCCACACCCAGGCAGGTGTACATAATTAGCCGACCCTGGAGAGGCTTGGAGTGCAGAGGAGAGGCAGGGAGCAGTTGCATGTGCGAGCGGGAAACGAACAGCATGTCCAGCCAGAGAACACAGAAAGACGGAGGGGAAAGGAGGAGGAAGCTCAAATTCAGCCCCAAGGAACTCCAGGTGCTGGTGGAGGAGGTGGTGAAGCAGCACCAGAAGCTGTTTGGGAGGCAATCCCTGCAAGTGCCTGAGGCCGAAAAGCGCAACATATGGCTGGCCATCCAGGCGCAGGTCAATGCTGTGGGAGTGACCCACAGGGACATTGAGGTCCTCAAAAAGCGCTGGTATGACCTGAGGATTGTGACCAAGAGGAAGATGGGCGACATCCAGAAGGAGGCCAGCCAGACCGGAGGTGGAACCAACCCAACCAGGAACTGCCCACACCCAGGCAGGTGTACACAATTAGCCGAAGTGGCCACACCCAGGCAGGTGTACATAATTAGCCGACCCTGGAGAGGCTTGGAGTGCAGAGGAGAGGCAGGGAGCAGTTGCATGTGCGAGCGGGAAACGAACAGCATGTCCAGCCAGAGAACACAGAAAGACGGAGGGGAAAGGAGGAGGAAGCTCAAATTCAGCCCCAAGGAACTCCAGGTGCTGGTGGAGGAGGTGGTGAAGCAGCACCAGAAGCTGTTTGGGAGGCAATCCCTGCAAGTGCCTGAGGCCGAAAAGCGCAACATATGGCTGGCCATCCAGGCGCAGGTCAATGCTGTGGGAGTGACCCACAGGGACATTGAGGTCCTCAAAAAGCGCTGGTATGACCTGAGGATTGTGACCAAGAGGAAGATGGGCGACATCCAGAAGGAGGCCAGCCAGACCGGAGGTGGAACCAACAGGGCACCTGCCCTCACCGAACTGGAGGAGCTGGTGGCGGCCACACTCGAGCAAGAGAGCGTCGTGGGTCTTGGGGACGCCGACAGCTCTGCCAGAGCCGCAACACACCAAGGTAAGACGAAAGCACAGCAATGTAGCCTCCCCTACCCCTATCCCACATCCCCCATTGTGAAGCGAGAATCACACTGCAGTCCACACGTGTCAGTGCAGACAGGCAATGCATTCCGGGAGATGTAGTCAGGGCAACACTAACCATGACGTAAATGTTACAGGGCAACAAGGCATGTCACGCACTCGAGGCACAAGGAGACAGAGGACAGATTGGAATGTGAAATGATTTATTGTGACGCTTGCAATGCAGCCCTTCGGGGACACTGAGCCAATGTTGTTTTTCTGTCCACAGATGTGACATCATGCAATACAGGGCATGCTGCAGGGGAGACGGCACACCGGCCACAAAAATCACCTCTAGCCAGCACGAGTTCAGACCAGGGAGCAGGCCCACTTGCAGCCGCACCACCTACGCAGCCAGCCTCGCCGCACACAGAGCCAGCATCACCTCACCGAGAGCCAGCATCACCACCACCAGAGCCAGCATCGCCACTCATGTTCGATTCACCGGCCACATCTCCGCTTGCAGGTGTGAGAATGAGGAGGCGTCCAGCAGCCAGGCTACGAGCCTTCGACACCTCGTCAGACGACAGCATGGGCCCAGAAGACCGCACCGGGCCCCAGGAAGGGAGCCATCCCACTGTGCCCCACACCTCACAGGCAGCACAGACGGGAGCAAGAGGGCGCCGCAGGTCGCATGTCCAGAGTCCACCAGCACCCACTGACGGCCATGGTGTCTTCTTGGGGCTCGAGGGCCAAATGTTGAAGCAACAGCGCCTGCAATCAAAGGCAGTTATGTCAGTCCAGAGGCACATGCGGGTGATGAAGACAAGCTTAGTCAACATGGACACAAACATTGGCGGCATGGCTGCGGGCATTCGGGACATGTCCCAGTCAATCCAGCAGTTGTGCAGCAAATTAGATGCTGACATCGAAGCACGGCGCCGGGAACGCCAGAGAAGGGACACTACCAGCAGGGCACTCAACCGTCTGGCAACTGCGACTTCCCTACTTTGCCGGCGCTCTGTGACGATGCAGGAGGGCCTAACACAGTGCTGCAGCGACCTGTCTCGGGGGATGGTGCAGGTGACAAGTGCACTAGGGGTGCTATTGACTAGTCAGGCGTCGACAACTGCTGCAGGGGATGCTGCGGAGAGCATCGACACCAGCAGCAGCATCACACCCCCCGTCCCCAAAGCACGCAGGAGCAGCAGGCGGCTTGGGGTTGGCTCTAGTGAGGATGCACAGGCCGTGCAATCCACCACTGCAGCGCGTATGCGCAAACATTGATGTGGCCCTGCTTATCCACTTGCCATTGGGTGACGTAACCCTGGACATACTCATTGTATAGATGGCATATTGCCAGATTGGCCTGTTCATGTGTTCATGGCGTGGTGCCACATTAAACTACGTCATGACTTCTCACAACTCGCTGTGTCCCCTCACTTACTCAGAAATAGTTGCATGTGATCTCTGCCCGTCTCTCTCTCCCATCGATTGCAGTTGGCACTCTAGCTGCGCTGCCCTCTGGCTGGCCTGACTCATCCTCGTTGTCCTCAAAATATGTTAGTTCCACATCTGTACCTTTTTTCGTGGCAAGGTTGTGCAGCATTGCACAAGTGGCAATTATCTTGCAGCAGGTGATGGGTTTGTACTGGCGTGCGCCTCCGCTCTTGTGGAGGCAGCGGAACCTGCTCTTCAGTAGTCCAAACGTGCGCTCCACCACATTGCGTGTAGATTTGTGGGCCACGTTGTATCGTCTCTCACTCTGGGTTGCTGGGTGTAGGTAGGGAGTGAGGATGAATGAACTGCATGCATATGCACTGTCGCCTGGATGAGTAAAAGGGAACCATCAGTTACATGCCTCTATACACTCTGATTTGCAGGTTTCAAGGGGCGTCACTGTTACTTACCCAGCAGGTATCCCTCTCCGAATTCGCCGGCACTCAGTCGTGTGTAGATCCCACTATTCTGGAAGATGTAAGAGTCGTGGGTGCTCCCAGGAAACTTTGCAACAATATCTGTGATGATGTTCCCTGCATCACAGATCACCTGCACATTGATGGAGTGGGTGGACTTCCTGTTCCTGTAGATGTGCTCTGTATCAGCTGGTGGACAGATTGGGATGTGTGTACCATCAATACAGCCGATGACATGGGGGAACTGTGCCATGTGATAAAAGTCTGTTTTTGTTTTCTGCAGTGCAGCCTGTGTGTTTGGGAAGCTTATGTAGTGGTGCATCCTCTGCATCATGGCATCCAGGAACTTCCTGAAGAAACGGGACAGGCAACTCTGGGATACACCACCCACCGCAGCTGTCACCACCTGATAACTGCCGGATGCCAGTAGATGTAGGCTGCAGAGCACCTGCACATGTGGTGGTATGGCGTGCGCCCTTCTTGTTGGCTGGTCCAGGAGTGGGTGCAGGTCCCTTATCAGGTCCATGATGGTTTCGGGGTGTAGCCTGTACCTCTCATGTATCTCTGCATCAGTCAGCTGGAATAGTGTGATGCGCTGTCTGTAGATTTGTTCCTCCCGTCGCCACACCCTCAGTCCTGCTGCCTGTAGACGTAGGCGCCTTGCAATGACGTACATGGCGGCCATGTTGTCCACGCTGTTGCATTTTGGGATTGCTTTTGTGCATTGTTGATGGTTACCACCTGCTTTCCATCCGTGTTAATTACCGACTCTTATTTACCGATTTTCCTGGATTTCTTAATTACCGACTGCTCCTACATGTCATTTTAAATTTTTACCACTTCATATTTACCACTTCATATTTACCGATTCGTTAATTATGTATTCGGTAAATATGAATCGGTATTTTAGAATTCGGTAACTATGAATCGGTATTTACCGCCTCATATTTACCGAAAAGTGGTTTTTGGACTCCTACATCTCACTTGTCTGAATACCGGTCGGTAACGGCATATTTACCGAAAATCGGCCGTTACCGACCGGTATTTCGCTACCTACATGAGGCCCCTAGTCATTTACAACGCCAATAGCTCTAACTTAAGCAAATGTGAGAACTATTGCATTTTCAATGCGTGTTTCAGAGGCAACCAATAGGAGACGTCAGTCTGTCAGCTAATCGGAGCGTGAGCTCCGCCTAAACAACCGTCAATGGGATACAGCCGATCTGCAGCTGTACTGCTCCTCATTAGGAACCAATGGGAAGCATTGGCTACCAGCCAATCCGTACCTGCGCTGCCCCTCATTAGCAAACAATGGGAAGCATCTGTTGTCAGCCAATCCGATCTTGCTCTGGAGGAGGAGACACGGTCCAACTTTATAGAGAAACGGAACTTTCCCCAAACTTCTCCCCGCCCCTGATAGGATCATGGCGGGCTCTGAAAGATGAGGCTACTTGTTCCGGCTGTTTGGTCTATTTTAACGACCCTGTTTCCATAAATTGCGGCCACAGCTTCTGCCGCTCCTGCATCACTGACTGTAATAAGGGACCAGGGGGGTTCACATGTCCTCAGTGCAGGGAGAAGATCGCAGAAAAATACCCCAGACCAACTGGCAGCTCTGAAGCATCGTGGAAAAGTTACAACAGCAGCAGGAGAATGTGTGCGAGAAGCACCAGCACAGCCTGGTGCTGTTCTGTGAGGAGGACCAGGCTCCCATCTGTGTGGTGTGCGACAGGTCCGAGGAGCACAGGTCTCACACTGTGGTCCTCCTGGAAGACACTGCGGAAGAGTACAAGGTGCCGTATGTAGTATTATTTATATAGCGCATATCGCCGCTTTGTGTTCCTCCTACAAGAGACTGCGGAAGAGTACAAGGTCTCAGTAATAATGAGTATTTTATATAGCGCCTACTCCGCTTTGTGGGCCTCCTAGAAGAGACTGCGGAAGAGGTGTCGTACCTAATGAGCATTTATATAGAGGCTACTACCGCTTTGTGTGCCTCCTAGAAGAGACTGTAAAAGAGTACAAGGTGTTTTATGTAATAGCATTTATATAGAGCCTACTACCGCTTTGTGCGCCTCCTAGAAGAGACTGCAAAATAGTAAGGTGTCGTATGTAATGAGCTTTTATTTATATAGCGCCTACTCCGCTTTGTGCCGTCCTAGAAGAGACTGTAAAAGAGTACAAGGTGTTGTATGTAATAGTATTTATATAGCGCCTACTCCGCTTTGTAGGGCACTGAAGTGCTTGCCTAAACGGGGAGCTAGCTGCACCTAGTTGGAATGTTGATATACTTGTTTTGTGTTGTGATTCTGCATGTTAAGTGTACTTAAATCATAGCTAGGCTCGTGTACAGCGCTCCCTGCAAAGCAAAGCACAGCACATCTAGACACTTAAAGGCATTCATGGAACATTAAGTTTCCTGCGTGGTTGCCAGGGCACATGAAAGTGTTCCCCACCTTGACTGGGATGTAATGCTTCTTGTCTGGGCACAAGTCCTGAAACAAGCATTGGCAACGAAATTAAAAGCGCAGGCTGAGGCTAAACCAACCAGCATTGGCCACGAAAGTAAAAGCAATCGCGCATGTGTGCGTGCGCATTCAGCCGCGAAAGTAAAAGTGCAAGCTGAAAGTGTTCTGCTTCTGCTTAATGAGGAAGAGAGAGGGGGCGGGTTGGCGCAGCCCTGAAAGTGACGGCACGCGTGCACACAACGGCAAAAGTGAAAGCAGGCTGGCGAGTGGCAAATGGCAGCTGTGCACGCCGCGTGCGCTTGTGTGCGTAACAGCAAGCCAGTGGCTGCCAAAAGCCTGTGGGTAGCACTTTGAGAAGCCAGTTTCTAAATGTTTCGCAAGAGCAGCGCAAGCGCTGGCTCAGGCGAGACCTAAAAAATTTTTTAAAAGCTTGTCTAAGATACTAATAGTACCAACACACAGCTAGCAGCAGCGTCTAGATTCAGTGGTTCTGCTGACTTCTTACTTGTGATGTTACACGGTCTGCTTTATGTAGTCGGTGAGCACTATTTTTTAATGATCTTCCACTACTCCGCTCACAACGTGCTTTCCTACAAGGCAGCATGGCGTCCGCTTTTAGATTTTTAATAGTAATGGCTGCGGGTCCGCTTTAAAAATAGCGGCCTCGCTTATTTATTTAATTTGCAGCGCGGTCCGCTTTAACTTTAGCAACCACACTATATTGTTTATTTATTTTTAAAATTTTTAGATGAAAGCTCCCCCTACCGCACTTTCACTTTAATGGTGGCGGCGCCCCTTTCTTTAGACGCTGCTCACTGTAACCTGAATACGGGAAGCAGTGTCTAAAGAAAGGGGAGCGGCCACCATTAAAGTTGTCTTGCATTTGCGAGAGTTTGAGCTATTAGCATTATAAATAACAATGCCTTTTATATGTGTGTTAGTTTTGAAAACACTTAAAAGGCATTGTCATTTACAATGCCAATAGCTTAAACTCTCGCAAATGCTAGACCTATTGCAATGAAAATGGTTGTTTCTTTGATCTCTGGGACTTGTAGCCTTGTAAATTCCATTCTAAAACTAGATAATCGAAGGATTCAAAGGACAAAACACGGACTGGAGTGGACATCGCAGATGGACCTTTGAAACTTGGCCTCTATGCGCCCCTGTCCCCCCCCCCCCCCCCCCCCCCCCCACACACACATTCTGTGTTGCTTTCCGGTTTTGGTAGGAGAAGGAAGAAGCACCTCTCTCTTCTACTACTTAAAAAAAATAAAAAGGATCTGCGTCATTCTCTAGGTGTGCACATGTGTGGTGATGTATATGCTCACCTACAAAATGATGCGTCTTTCAGCTCCTGTGATGCGGAGTGCTCTTTTTAGAGAAAAAGCATGCAGGCAGGCTGACAGCTGCCCTTAAATACTGCATCTGCGCCCACAGTCCCACATTGGAAACAGCCTTTGTGGGTAGTGACTGACTCACACTTCTTCCCTCTTGGCATTCAGCCAAACGTGGGGAAGTTGACCGTGCTATAAATCTATCACCTTCATTTTATATAATGCATATACCCTATGCCCCTGACAGCTCAGGGGTGTTCTGCTGTATCCTGTGTGTCCCTGCACTGACTTAATGTTCTGGTGCATGGATTATTGTGTGTTTCCCTGATTCCACTAGCGTCTGTTGGACAGGTCAGAGAGGACCTGAAGGATGAGCTGGAAACATCAAAAGCTCCCGATGAGCTTTAGTTTACCGAAGTACCTGAATGATATATTTAAAGTTTTTCCGAAACATGGCGGTGACTGGGAATGCGTCTCAGCAGTTCGGCGTCTAGACACACGTAGACTATCCTGCATGAGCTTGATATCCCCTGAAGAAGGGGACCAGCCCGAAATGCATTGGGATGCTGCAATTTCATTTATATGGGAATAAAATTAGAAAGGAACAAGGTTTAAGGATCAACTAAGTGCTGTTGAAAATCATTTTCCTTAAACTCATGAACTTGGAAACTTCCCGAGTGGGGACAAGGCCGTGCAACTAGGGGACGCTTCCCTTCAGGGGGAGTGCTGTTTTTGAGCTATTTAAAGTGTAACCACAAATAAACTCTCTATGTTGTACCTTCTCAAACCTGATCCCAAAGCTCTGGAATTCAATGACCACAGAACTGAGACTGCTGAAAGATGAACGTAGTTTCAGGAAAAAACTTAAGACTTGGCTGTTCCCATGAGTTCTCTTCTTTACCACCTTGCGTCCTCTCTCCAGCGCTGGGAAGCCCTTGGGCAAATTCCCAAAATATAAACCTAAATGCAAGAAGACTTCTTTCCAGTAGTACAACAGGTGGGCAGTTCGTCATGAGGTCCAAGCCAGGGATCTGACTTGGCCCTTGGAAAGCGCATTACAGTCCATTCCATCTATTTTTGGAAAACAATCTAGCAACTTAAAAGGTACAATCCAGGAATACAGCAAAAACAGTGAGTTCAGATGTTCCATAGCGCTTGAGCTCAAGTTACACGTTTCGAAATAGGCAAATCCAGTCTGTTGATCATGGAATCCGAGTATAGGTGCATGAGGGCAGACCCATGCCACTTATTCAGGATATCCACATAATGCAAAATGGCCTACAGTGAATATAAATGAACTCTTTTACATATTCAGTGCTTGTCCTGAAACTGTGACGAAGACCAAAGTTATGGAATTGTTCTAGCAATCTCAACAACTGGCTCATAGCCATTTGTAAATTCAGTGTTTTTCAGCGACTCTAGACGGACGCCACCCACATTTAAATAGGCTATTGTCCTGCTTAAATCGACACAGTGCAGCCTGAACTAGCAGGGTTTAATCCCTTTAAACAGCAACAAAAGCAACTCCAGACCAGTTCCAGCCTTCTTTGGCCTCCTCAGTGAAGCATCTTGAGTTCTGTGCCATTACGAGCACAGCACCCACTTCTGGGAACACACACATAGGGTGTTGTAGTGGAGTTCCTATTTCCCTTATAGGCTCTGTGCATTGGATTAATATACACTATAGTTTTTGCATAGGACTAAGATCAGTACGTTCCTATCGAGTACATTAAACTTAATTACTTGTGTGTGCCAGCTAACTCAGAGGTCACTAAAAACTTCTCGAATAAACAAGAAGGGATTAGTTTCTGACAACCACATAAACATGACAAATTGGTTCCCCTTAGAATCGGAACGCGTCTCAGAATCGTGGAAACAATAGATAACAGTTTCACTAAGTCAATCGTGCATACTTAGTTTCTTCAGAGTTACACAGAAATAAATAGATGGGCATTTCAATAAAAGGGATTTATTGAACAGTCTTGTTTCTCGTGTAAGAGATATGAGCTGTTACAATCGAAAGACAGTATGCGAGATATACGCACAGCGTAAGCAGTAAGAAGAAAAAATACTACAATAGCATTGTCTTTTAGCTATGACATATATTCATATATACATACATAAATAACACAGACTAAAAAGTGAATACTCGTCTGATGCTTCTAAATAGTTCTACCCCGGTGTACCTAACCTAAGTGTAGTACGAGGTAAGAGTAGGTGCTGTTTTCTATAGTATGGTATATACTAAGTTTGTATGCCAAGAGTCCCTCTAGGTTCTAGTCTACTCCATACCTTTAGAATGAGAGGGGTGGGAATCTCTTTCCTGGTCTCAAACTCTAACACCCCGCAAAGGGAGTCCGAACACTGGAAGCTGGATTATCTGCAAGCAGGGATGACAGCGTGTGGTCAGTGCGTCAGGCCGGAATATGGACTCTTCCGAACTTGCCGTGGCGAACCGTGCCGTCAAGTTGTGCCGAGCCATGCCGTGGTTTGCCATGGTAAGGGAAGGTATATTTATACCTGGAAGGTGCTTAGGAATGCTAGCATTGATGTAAAGTCGGGCAGAGGAAGACGTCATAGATGAACCCCTAAGGAATAGTAGTTCATGCATAATAGATGAGTTCTTGGAGAAATCAATAATCCTAGCCAGGGAAAGCCCCGATGGCTTAAGGGTCTGGTTTCTAAGAACTCGTTGTGACGTGGGATGGACGGATGTAGGTGACCATGCCTGTATTTGGATAGCATGGCTAATGCCTAAATAAGGACTGGGATTCTATGCCGAAATAAGGGCAATGAGAATTGTGCCTATATAAGGACATGATTCAGGGGAACCTATGTACGGGCATCTAAATTGAAACAGATCACCCACTCCATTGACGAATGATCGATATTGCTAAATGCTAAACATGCTAAACACAAATTGATTCACATGTTCACTAAAAACATTTGTGAAAGCATACTAAAAGAAGTCTGTGTTAAAAAATTTAGCAAGACATGAAATGCAAAGGTGCTGTACATATCAAAGCAATGTTTCATTCGAAGCATATATTTACAGTGAATGCTAAGAGAAAGAACAGAAATATATACACATATGTAATGAAATGTTCTAGTATAACAAAGGAAAAAATAGTTCAGAGCCATTTCATGTCATGATTACATAAATACGAAGAAAGGTGACAATGTGTTTCAAAGAAGTCTGTTCTCTATGAATAGTTCTACTGTAAGCAGAGTTTTTAGCCATAAAAGAAAAGTCAATATTCACAAAAGTGATCATAGGAAAGTTCCAAATTTTGTCTTTTGTTTTGAAAAAATGAAGGCCAAATTCATAGATTACATGGTACACTGTGAGCCAAATCGATCGGTATTTGAAGATGCTGGAAAAAACATGAAATCCTGTAGACAAAAAATCGTCTACTGTTGTCAGTGATAGGTCGATTACCTCGTTTAGAAGACTAACTTCACATAGATGTGACGCATCGTCAGCAGCATTTTTCATTGCCGATGTTACCTGTGTGCCTGTTGATCCATCTCGTACCTCAGCAGTAGCATGTTGCGTCTGTGAGATCTCAATGAATGCCGTCATCAGGATCGGTAGCCTCTGGGGACAACACAGAGCATGGGCCGTTATCGGGTCCAGCAGAGTATCGATATCCGTTTCCGTTGGCATGACTGTTGGGAGTGTTAGACAGATGTCTAGCACGCATTCTACACCGCAAAGCAGGCAGCGTAGAACAGGTAAGATGCAATCTTGCCAGATTGGTCTGAACAACAGAAACCATGTGGTATTTAGTTCTCGTAGATGACGTAAACCCAATAGTTGCACTATGCGCTCTCGACACTTCCTTTCCAGGAGAGCATTCTCCAAGCCGCAGTGAGTGACACTGGTGGATTGGCTTACCATAGCGTAGCAGTAGGAATAAAAATAGGATTCCTGCGACGATTGCTAGAATTAGCGGCGGACCACCAAACACAGAGTGCATGAAGTTTGGAATGATTCCGAGGACTGCTTTAAAAGGTGTTAACAGTCCTGAACATATGGTCTTAAATACATGCACAATACCGCTCGTATCAGACCTGTTCAAGATATGTCCCAACATTTCTGTGAAATGTGTAGGGAAGTTTGTTCTTAACAGAGCCTGTATCTCAGCCGAAGTCCTTGCAATTTGTAGATCATAGGTTTCTTTGGCCGATGTCAAAGGCACGGTTTGTTGTAAAAGAATGGCCTTTATTCTGCTTAAAGTATCAATTCGTATAGAAGAGATGTTCAGTGAAGGCCATAAAGGCGACTCCTTGACTGTGTCTATTTGGGGGAACAGACTTGCGTACAGCAAGTGACCCTGGAAGTAACCGTTACTAGATATGGGATACCTGGTAACATGCCACAACAGCTCTGATCATTCAACATGAGGTAACTCCCATTTGAAAGTTGTCCAAACGTTCGATTAATCACAGTGGCTGGTGAACCTTGCGGGAGGCAGGACAAATTTGCAGTGGAACCGCTACAGGCCCCGTGTAAACTAATATCCCGACATATGAGTGAACCGCTAAGTGCATTTTCACAGTGTGTACCGCTAATAAACACTTCACGCCCCCTACTCCAACATCTGTGTGTGTAAGGTAAATCCCAGAATGTCCTGATGTATTCTTTACCCAACCTTTCATATCTGCCTACTGGCATGTGTCTAAGGCAATACTGAAAATGGAAAGTTGTAACAGGCAGAGTTATTTTGCCATGAATGATCCATTCTGTAGCTGGTTTCTCTGCTACCGTAAATGGCAATTTTTCCAGTTTTTCAATGCTCAGCACTGTATACTTTGCTCCCCTTTGAGCCAGTTCGATCTGTTTATCAGTGAGATTGTAATCAGAAAACAGAGAAGACGGGTTGATGAAACGCCAAGGCACATAGCCTGCATGCAAGTTTTGTAGCGTCCAGCCTAATAACAGAATAGAACGTAATTGAGACTGGCCATGACACAGCAGGACCAAATCTTGTTCCACAATGTCTATAGCAGAGGATACAATGTTGTCATCCAGGATATATATCCTGGATGACAGAGTAGTTAACCCACTGTCGACCACAGCGAGAGATTTCTCTAAGTTAATACGATAAATTTCTCGTATTCTTTCTGCGGCGTCTGCTTGGGTAACCTTCCATATTTCATTATAAGCAGCATAGATGCCGGCATATATGAAACGTTTTTGACGCGGTTTTCTTGGACCTAGCAAGAATTCCCTAAGGTCTGCGCCTTCTTTAAGTAATGATAAGTGGTGGCCACAGTTGGGCAATAAAGGCTGCAGAATAAATTTGTTTCATATTGGTTAACATATTTTTCGTTCCTGTTTTGTTCATATTTTTAAAGTAAAACGTTTCTGGATTGGATGTATTGTACCCTGAAAAATTTGGAAATTTCATTGCAAACATTTTTGAGCTACCCCTTGGTGGTGTAGGACAATGCTCCCATTGGTTATACATAAATACATTTCTGGGTGTTGCAGATTTATACAAGAAATGATGACCATAGTGGTTGTAACAAAAAAGCTGTTCATAGTCTGATGAACCCTCTAAGTATTCATGGTTGGAGAATGCAGCAGATCTTTCTAGATCAGACATCATGTTATGAACAGTCTCAAAGTCCCAATCATCAGAATAGGTACTGGAGGTAATAAAGTCACTTAATGATATCTTAAATAAGTGTGGCATCTTCAAAAGTTCAGACGGACCGAATATATCATCATCCGTTGTGTCCCAAACTATACCATCTTGAATAGGAACGGCTGTGATGTTCACTGCTGACAAGTCTCTTGCTTCACGATGGGATGATTTGTGTGGTGTCAAAAGTAAGTTCACATTTTTACTTTCTGTGTCCAAATGAATATATCTTCCATTTATCAGCATGCTCAGAGTCCTTACTAAAGCTAGCCAGAGCAGAAAGAAAAATATTCCAGAAATAATCCATAGTTCAATCCATGGTGAAACCAGATAAGTCTTTTTCACGTGATGAAAGAAGTCTCGTGCCTGTTCTTTGAAAGTTTGTTTGGCTGGCGTCGTTTCAGGTTCACTGGGATCCTCAAAGCGTATCCAAGTTAATGAAATAGCCAGAGGCAGTTCTGTCAATGGTTGAAATTGCATCAGGATTCGTTGAAACCTCTGGAACCAGTGGATCATGTGTTACGTTGGTGTAGACCGGTGTATCAGTACGAACTGTTATTTGGATTTCAAGAGGAATGAGTTCCATAGCGTTGTTGCTTAGTCCTTCATTTCTTACTGTTAGATTCTCAATGGTGATGAGTCTTTCAGTTTGAACCTCTTGGATAGGAGCTAGAGGAGTGCGTCTGCTACTTGGTCGGAGTCCACAAGGCCTACTGCTTAGTATCGGCCACATAGTGTGGTTTGATTAGGTCAATGGACACACATCGTTTCTCCTTTTTACCAGCAAGGGGCGGCAGAAGTACTGTTCTTGATCTGTGGATTGCTAGGACAGGTACCGGTTGTCTGTAAGAATGCCCAAATTCCTTCTTGTCTGCGATCTTCTCTCTGACTAGATCCCCAAGCTTTGGGATCCAGACAGGCCTTGCAGGTACGGCTGGATTTTTCCCAGTGGTGGTTGGCTTCAGGAACACATTGCTTTGTTTCGATCTTAGTTCATTTAAGTCCTGTAAAACAACCAAACGATCTTTGATATCAAATGGTTTATTTTCCATCACTGTGCCTTTACATTTGAGATCAGGAACCCACATTCTTGTCCCAAATAGGACCTCATATGGAGTGACCCTTCCTAGAGAACTTATTGGCAAATTGTTTAATGAGCGTTGGACCCCATAAAGATGTTTGACCCACCCATCACCCAAACCTAATACCCTAGCTGTTATAGACCGCTTTATGTCCCGGTTTTTCCTTTCCACAACAGAATTTCCCTCAGTATGGCATGGAGAGGAGCACCGCAATGCAACGCCCAGACTGGCCATGGCTTCTTTGTAAGCCTGAGAGCTAAACGCAGGGCCCTGGTCCGAGTGTAGCGTGCCTATTGCGTATGTGCCCATAAAGACTCGCAAATCTTTTATAACAGTTTGAGCGTCAGCTGATTGCTGAGGCCACAACCATAGGAACCTTGAGCACGAATCCACTGCAACCGTGATATATTTATAGTTACCATCCCCTTGCAAGGGACCGTAGTGATCCAGGTAAACACAATGGTTTGTCTTAAATTGACAGGGGCGTCTGTGCAGGACGGTTCACTGTAGAGACTTTCATCTTTTGGCATCTTTCACATTCCAAAACATCGTTTTTGGTCTGTTTCCTAATGCCGGGCCACCACTATCTCTGTTTTAAAAACGATACTGTGGCGTAAACACCTGCATGGGCAGAGGCTATCCCTTCATGTGCTGCTAGGATTAGTCCTAATCTACGTCCGCTGCACCACTGCTTGAAGCATTGACAGCCAACAATATCTCACTGTCTATTTTCGTTTTTAAACGAGTGAACGCAGCTACGGCAGCAGTTTGCACAGCCCCCTTTGCGGCTTCGTCAGCCAATGAATTCCCTGCAGCATGAACGCCATCATGTTGATGACTCAGCGTGTGTATCACGTCAGTGTTTTGTAGTCCGTCTCGCAACTGAACTACTTGTTCCCAAAGCGTTTTATGCTTGATTGTACCACCTTTTGCATCTTTGAAACCATTTTGAAGCCAAGTCTGTAAATATTCATTATATGATTGAACACAGTATAAAGAATCGCACACTATAATTGTGGGTAATTCGCTCAGTATTTTCAAGTGCCAATTTGAATGCTTATAGTTCAGCTTGCTGAGCTGCACAATCTCCTAGAGATTGTGTTTTAGTGACCATCGGTCAGAATTTACCATTATGCATACGACCTTTAACGATCGCGCATGCTGCACTGTAAGCTTGCTTACTCCCCATAGCGGGTTTTGCTGAACCGTCAGTATAAATTATAAATTCATACTGGTCAAGAGGGAGAATCTCAATAGGCAGAGGACATTCGTGTTCGTATTGCAGGAATACTTGTGTTTTTAAATTAGGATCAAAAGCATATTCAACATCTGTTGCAGCAAGAGAACTAACCCATTTTATCCATCTTGGATGTAAAGCTCTTGCATTTGGAATGCTCGCTTTCGTAACTGCCTCTAAGGCTGGTACCGGAGTTACGACAATAATACGTTTCCCCTGAGCTAGTGCTCGCTCTTTTGCTACTGCGGTTTGAACTGCTTTGTATGCAATTGGTATTTTTACACCTTCATTAAAAGTTACGTAGGTGAATCCGCATTGACCCAAAATTATTCGGATCACTAAATTGCATGTATTTACGCGTGTTTGTAAGTGATTTGTTGCTAACATGTCAGCTTGTAGTGAACGCAGGATTTTTTGTGTGTTCCTGTGTCCAATCTTTGTTTTTGAAATCAGGTTTGATTAATTCGTAGAGAGGTTTAACCCTTTCTGCGTAATTTAGAATGTAAGTTCTTCCAAAATTCAGGAAACCTAGGATCGACTGTAAATTTTTCAGCATTTTTGGAGGTTGGAGCAGTGCACACTTTTCAAAAAAAAAAAGTTTGCTGCCAGGCTTTTGCCTTCACTTGAAAGCTCATATCCTAGGAAAAGGACATTGAGATGGGCAATTCTTGATTTTTTTTTTTTTTTTTTTTTTTTTTAAATTGAATTTGTAGCTCTGAGGCAAAGCCCAGTATAATGGTATTTACCCTGTTCAAGTGCCTATCCAGGTCATCGTCTGTCAGATAGATATCATCGACATATGACAATACCTCGTCATCATACATTTGTAGTTACTCTGTTACTCTTGCTGAGAATAATCCCGGGCAGTTCTTGAACCCTTGTGGGAGTCGACAAAAGTGACGCTGGTTCCCCATTATTGAGAAAGCTGTCAAGTACCTACTTTCAGGTGCTATGTTTTGACAAAACAAACCATTTGAAATGTCTAATGTGGTTTTATATTTTTTACGCACAATGTTATTCATTAATGCTGTACTGTGTGCATTTTGCACAGCAAATGTCTTAGAACAAGTGTTCAGGTGTCTGTAATCCAAAACTAGATGATATGTATTGTCTGGTTTTGAGACAGGAAACAAAGGATTGTTCATTGATGAGGTGCATGTTTTAATCACCCCTTGGTATTCAAGTTAATCTAAGATCTCCCTGACCTGTTTTTTAGCTTCTTGCTTAATTGGGTACTGTCTTTGTGCAGTAGGTTGGCATTTTAATTGGATTTTATGGTGAGGTGAGTCCTCATCCCATCCTACATGATTTTTGTATAATGCTGGGACCTGGGCAACTGTCCATTTCCTGGCATAAGTATATTTTAGGTGTATTGAAACATGGTTGGAGAAGGATGGCATAACGATGTCTTCGCCATGTGGGCACTCTCTGACAAATTTTGGTGGCCAGTCCCGTTCTGCTAGAAGTATGTCGTAACCCCTTGAGAGTCTTTCCCAAGAGAGTGCCTTCACTTTTCTTGGTATGTCTCCCTCCATCCGGAGTGTTATTTCATATAACCTTTGTGGAATACTAACCCTGGTGTCTACAATCTCAACTGTGATGTACTGATTAAAGTCCACTATCTTCAGAAGTTCCATCAGGTTCTGGTGAACTATTGTTACTTCTGCTGCACTGTCCAGCATTGTCTGAGCCCATTCTCCGTTCTTGTGTTGTGTTCTCAGAATTCTCGGCATGTCTGATCTTCAGACCTGCTACCTTTTTGTTAGTGAATTGAGGTTTTGGTTTGTTTTTCTAAGTGTGTTGATCGTCTCTGGACTTCACGCGTTCTTCTCTGTGATCGGACCGTCCTCTTCTTTCGGATGTCTGTGAAGATGTCTGAAAGGTACGAGAGGAACGTGTATCAGTATCTTGATACTTGTCAGGTTTTTTCAAATTATTCCTATTCCTGAGATTATACCTTGTGTCAGAGGGCTCCTTCTGAGGAGACCTACCTCGGGATTGAGAAAGTTTCTCTTTTGAATGTTGTTTGTTGTTTTCCCAATTCTTTTTAGAAGATATAGGATTGTGTTTAATTGAGTTCTTCTCAGGACCTTCAGACAGTTGTGTTTTATCTGTGTAATTCTATCAATTCTTGTATTTGAGTAAGTAATTCCTTATCTGACATTGATTCAATGTCAGGACGAGGTATGTAGTCGGCTAAAATCGGCCATGTTGCTCCTGGTCTACCTAGTGGACCGAGCCTGGTTATGTGATTGTAATGTTCAGGGGTGTGGCATTTAATAAAATATCTACTTGTCCATGGGGCAGGTTGCTGCATAAATGTACTTGTCCTGTAACAAAATTCACTTTTCCCTTTTGTGCCATTTAATTCGGCGACAAATTATGGCAGAAATCTCATTATGTAAGAGTTCTGATAAAGCCTCTCTAATTATGCCAGGGCTCGTATGATAGTAGGGTTTGGATACTAGCAATTCCCTTATGTTGCTTTGTTTCTGCAGGTCTACATACTGGGGCTGAAGGTAGTGGTAAGCATTAGTTCAAGGGTTGGAATGCCCTTTTGAGTCTGTGCAAACCTACTAACTTGCATGTTTTAAGGGTTTTCACCAACTCTTTTCTAATCTTTTCCCATACTAAAAAAGGTTGGAAATGTACTCCTGACTGTGGCAGATGTAAAACTTCTTCGGGGGTAGGGAAAAAAGTTGTTGGAGGAAACGTGAACTTAAAACATTCAGATTTTCACATGAGCAAATCTACATCTGCACATTTGCTCATGCTAAAATGCAGTTAACAAATATTTTCTAGGAGTACTATTTCTTGGCATACTTCTGTAAATTCTTGTGAATTCACGGAAACTGTATATATGCACTTAATGAAAGGATATATACCATGGATGCATTTTTGAGACTTTATTTAATAATTGGGCCTCTAATTAGGCCTGGCGTTAACCATGACCTTTTGTGTTTAATAAAATTATGTCTCTCTCTTTCTCTCCGTCTATCAGCTGGATTCACTGTGAGTGACAGTATTCTGCTGTTTTACAAGGAGCATATTGGCACACAAAGTAGTTTTGTTCAGTGCCTGGAACTGCTGTCGCAATGTGTGCTTTTTGAGACCCAAAACTATTTTTGCTTTTGCCAATGCTTGTTAGAATGGTGAGGGCCCTGCAGCTCCCACACCGATAAGGTCAAGCCTGTTGACTTGAATTATGTTGTGTTTACAAAAACCATGCCTAAACAAGTCCCGCATTGACAAAACCAAAAGCCTGACCACCAATTTCAGACGTACTGGCTTTGCCAATGCTTGTTTATTTTTGTTTCCCACAATCTTATTTTAACAGGTTACACTGATTTTTCATTATGAATATTTTTGGGAAATACAAGCATACATCAACATGTTACTAAATGATGCTACAAAGATATGATACCTAAAATCTTACAGTAGTTTAACAAAATGTTTTTTTCCTACTTGCATTTTTTGGGGAACATTTTATTTTGAAAGCAGAGAATCATCACTGTTGCTTTCAAGCTTCTGCAAATATTTGCATAAAATCGGAGAGCATTCTGGGATAGCCTCATATTACTAAACTTGGAAAACGTGTGTACACATTTGTACTGGAACCGCCATCAGTAGTGCATGCTGAGCTTACATTTACTTTTAGTGCTCAACCTAATAATAAAGGCTTTGCATTAATGAACCATAAATACAAGTTTGAACAGTGTTAACACATGAACACATGTATTGCCTTAACTGTAGACAATGCCCTTCTTTGAGCCATGATGTGGTACTGTAAACTGGCAGCCAAAGCGTTTTGTGCTGTAGGGGGTTGGGCCTACTTGTCCCAAGGACAAAATACATTTGAAAACGTGTTGCCCTTGACCCCACACAATATGTCCTGGGCGTCGGGCTATAGGAATTCCACATCCCTGAATGTTTTAGGGCGCCTTCAAACCAGAGATGATGCTCCTGGTATCTGAGTGGTATTTCAATATCCTCGAAGGGAATGTATTCCTCTGGTGGTTCATCTTCTTTGAAGAAGTGAAACACTTTTGTTACTGGATTTGATTCTGGGAATGTAATCCACGAATAGAATACCTCTGTCTGAAAAGATTAATGTGCCTCTATCACAAAAACTGCTCTACCACCTCTTGGTGTTAGGCCATGTTTTATACGTTTTAGAGTGATGCCTCTCCTTAAATTTGGTGGGATGTGTATAATACCCACATCGGTTTCATTTAACCCTGTAAGATTAAAACCTGTTGCGACTTGATCAGCCTCGTCTACAACATCCCCGTTAGTGGACATTGTTTTTTGAAATATGAAGAACAATTTTCAAGGAAACAAAGATAAGGTGCACAATATTTTGGAACACTGTATCCTTCAACGTTGAACAAACCAAACCGCTAATACATAGGATTCTTGTCCTACTCAGCTATGGCAGATTTTATCCCTACCCACTCCAGACGTCTTATGGAGTATTATATCTCTGAGAAAAGCACGACTGAGTTACTTCAGTATCTAGCGTTAAATTAGTGCCTTACCAAATGTTGGGCGCCATGTAGTGTAGTTCCTATTTCCCTTATAGACTCTGCGCATTGGAATAATATACACTATAGATTTTGCATAGGACTAAGGTCAGTATGCTCCTATCGAGTACATTAAACTTAATTACTTGTGTGCGCCAGCTAACTCAGAGGTCACTAGAAACTTCTCGAATAAACAAGAAGGGATTAGTTTCTGACAACCGCATACACATGACAACTTTGTTTCCCTTAGAATCGGAACGCGTCTCAGAATCGTGGAAACAATAGATAACAGTTTCACTCAGTCAATCGTGCATGCTTAGTTTCTTCAGAATTACACAGAAATAGATAGATGGGCGTTTTAATAAAAGGGATTTATTGAACAGTCTTGTTTCTCGTGTAAGGGATATGAGCTGTTACAATCACAAGACAGTATGTGAGATAATACGCACAGCGTAAGCAGAAGAAGAAATAATGCTGCAATAGTATTGTCTTTTAGCTATGACATATATTCATATATACATACATAAATAACTCAGGCTAAAAAGTGAATACTCGTCTGGTGTTTCTAAATAGTTCTACCCCGGTGTACCTAACCTAATTGTAGTACGAGGTAAGAGTAGGTGCTGTTTTCTATAGTATGGTATATACTAAGTTTGTTTGCCAAGAGTCCCTCTAGGTTCTAGTCTGCTCCATACCTTTAGAATGAGAGAGGTGGGAATCTCTTTCCAGGTCTCAAACTCTAACACCCCGTGAAGGGAGTCTGAACACTGGAAGCTGGATTCTCTGCGAGCAGGGATGACAGCGTGTGGTCAGTGCGTCAGGCCGGGATATGGTCTCTTCCAAACTTGCCGTGGCGAACCGTGCCGTCAAGTTGTGCCGAGCCATGCCGTGGTTTGCCATGGTAAGGGAAGGTATATTTATACCTGGCAGGTGCTTAGGAATGCTAGCATTGACGTAAAGTCGGGCAGAGGAAGACGTCATGGATTGAACCCTTAAGGAATAGTAGTTCATGCATAATAGAAGAGTTGTTGGAGAAATCTATAATCCTAGCTAGGGAAAGTCCCAATGGCTTAAGGGTCTGGTTTCTAAGAACTCCTTGTGACGTGGGATGGACGGATGTAGGTGACCATGCCTGTATTTGGATAGCATGGCTAATGCTTAAATAAGGACTGGGATTCTATGCCGAAATAAGGGCAATGCGAATTGTGCCTATATAAGGACATGATTCAGGGGAACCTATGTACGGGCATCTAAATCGAAACACAACCGTGTCGACCTCAATGGAAAACAAAGTGGTGGAAGGAGTGATTACATTATTTTCAGTCACTGGTGAGAACTTAACCGGATATTCCAGTCTTTCATTTTTTGCTCTCTGTGCTACTTCAGAGACCAAACACATGAAAATCAGGCTTAGACATGCATAAATTAGAACAGTTTAGACTGAACTTCCAGGCAAAATTGTTTTTTGTGGTAGTAGATGTCTTGAAAATGTGGCTGTATCAGGTCTTCTTGAACTTATGTTGGACACCACTTCTGCAGATAATCCATCTTTATCCTTGTACAATATTTGTTCTGCAATTTCAGTGGGAGAACTTCAAAGCAATGCCCCTTTATACCCATGCATAACATATCAGTTAGCTGCATTTTTTAAATGCCAGAACTGCAGTTTTCAAATCTTAAAAGTGCATGGGAAGTGCCAAGGATGCTAGACTTTCTCTGAAACTGGCGTGAGACAAGAGCGATCATTTTAACCTTTGTTGTCTCGCCCATACAAAATACCTAGCTCTTGAAGGTCGTATTAACTTTTTTAATTACCTCCATATTTAAAATGTAACTAATGATCGTACTTTGTGTGGTACTGTAGATAATCATATTTTGGAAAACTGGTTACTGGCATGCCCTAAATTCCTTCTTACAGAGGCCATCTGGAAATGTTTCCTTATCGAAACCCTGATTTTTCAAAAAAGCCACTTTGGATTAGTCAGACGTTTTTATGTTTTAATATTTTGTTGGTTACTTAACATGGCATCTCATACGTTCAATAGCTGCTGTCCATGGAATAAATAACGTTTAAGAGAATTACCTGAAATTGCCACATAGGGTCTGTGCTGTAACAGACCTTACCCCAGTGACCTGCTCACTTACATAAGGGTGACCCTGCAACCTCCCTCCATACCTCCCCTGTTTTTTAACTGAAGTAGGCTTCAGGGGCATAACTTTGGCCATAGTATTTAGCTGTTGCATATCTCTAACCACACGCCGACCTGCTGGAACCGTGGAAGACCACCACATAAGAGTTGCCATGCGTCATTCAAGTGCATGCAATTTCCAATCTAAAAATGATACTTGGCATTACAATGATTTCTTTTGGGAAGGGGTGAGAAGGTCAGGGCAGGCAAGGAAAGGGAGGCAACCACTCTGACTACACCGAGCTGTCTGTAGACCGCTCCTTTTATGGCTAGGGAGATGGATTTTTCTCTGCTTGTAATGGGACTTACCTCATGTGGACTTGCTTCAGAGGCCGCCAACACCTTTTTTTATTTATTTTTTTATTTATTTTTTATTTGTTTTTGACGTTTTGAAAAAAGTCAAACCATACAACACAACAGTCCAGCATGTTAGCAATATATGTCAGTATGTGAAATCATCACAGTTCTTACATTACAGAACATTTCTTACCCGCGTTCCACATACACACACCCAAAAGGAGCATAGCTTTTTACAACCATTTTTCCATTATCTAATAAGAATAAACATTGTAAAGTATCACATGTAGGGTTTAAAACTCGTTAGGCATATTTGACCAAGCATGTCAATCCTTGGGGTTAAATAAAGGCAGCAGGGCAAAAGCAGGTTAAAACCATTATCAAATCAAATCGAATCACCAATCAGAGTTTCGCTTGTCTGTGCTTCCTCAGTTGGTCTGTGCTGCTCCCGAGCCCAAACTACAAATTGTTCCCAAATGTCACGTGGTCTTGAAGTAGGGGGCATGAGTTCCCATCTCTAATCTACCCTTTGGCTGAAGTTGCCTTCCTCCTTCCCCAATGTAATGCAACCTGACGTTTAACAAACAGAAGGAGAAGTGCATGTAATTTGCGCAACTTAGCTGGAGTGTCTTTGACATTGCCCAATAATCCCAACGTAGGGGATGGGGCAAGTGACGTTCCAATAATTTTGTTCACTGACTTAAAAATTGTGAACCAGAATGTGACAAGCTCTGGACAATCCCACGCCATATGGAGAAAAGAGGCTGGAGTGAACCCGCAGCGCCAGCAACTGTCATCGTCCCTAAGCCCCATACGATACAGACCAACATGCGTCCTACAGAATCTGTGTAGATATTTGAAATGAATCAAACGAAGTCTGTAGTTAGGGGAAGGTTCAGTAAGCTGCCCACAGCAAAAGTCCCATTGAGCCTCAGTCAACGGAATAGGAGACTCGTCATTCCACCACTGGAGGGCTCTAGGTTTCACCAGTGGGGCAGTGTTTTGCATGTGCGTGTAAAGACGTGTAATAAGTTTACGGGGAGATGGGAATCGCAACAGGTTCTCTAATGCGGACAAAGACGGTGGGGCCATCGGGAAACCCTCACAGAGGGCACAACATGCTGTGCGCAACTTATGATATAAGAATAGCTCGGCAAATGGTACCACCTGCCCCTCAGCTTCGTCTGGGGGGGGGGGGGGGTGTCTAAATGTGTCTCCTGTATAGAGGTCCGCGAAAGTGTGAAGTTTCATCTTCTGTACCAGTGTCTTGCCAATACCATCCTGAATGCAAGGTAGCATGGGATTCTGCGCCAGTGAGATGGAAGGGGCATTCAAAATCGGGATATCTGCTCTCTTGTGCAACTCTTCCTTTGCCCAATGCAGCGTCTCGGAGGTGTCTGTCACTGCGGGGGTGTTGTGACAGCTGATAAAGCGCCACCCTGAGCGGGACGGGTGCCACCGTGTCAGTCTCAACTGCCACATGGGGTTGGAAGGGCGTATGGTGAACCCAATAGTGCAGGAATTGGGCCTGAGCGCAAAGGGCATAGAGTTGCATATCCGGCGCACCCAATCCTTCCTGCCTCAACGGGAGCGTCAATAAATCCCAGGAGATTCTGGCCTGTCCACCCGCCCACACCAGGAAGACCAGCTGCGACCTCAGGGTTTTAAAAAAGTGCTGTGTAAGGGTGATCTGGATGTTAACGAATAGATACAAAAACTTCGGTAAGATGACCATCTTAGCCAATGCAATTTTCCCTGCCAGGGATAGCGGGAGCCTAGACCATAGTTTAACCTTCATCTCCAACCACGTGACAGCCTGCCCATAATTTAGATTCCATACCTCCTGCGTGGCACAACTGATCCATACACCCAAATATTTGACTGCCTCGGCCTCCCACTTCAAAGGGAACTCAGATGTCCTCTGAGGTGTGCCATCTGTCAGTGGAAATATCACCGACTTAGCCCAGTTAATAAAGATACCGGCCAGGCCTCCAAAGGCAAGGATTTTAACATCCACATTTATCATCGATGATGGCCGATAGGAATCCATCTCTGTTTCTGGCTTTCCGGGTTTCAGTAGGGTAATAATTATCGCTTCCCTCATGGACGGAGGTAATACACCATCGGTTTGAGCCTCCTCATATAGTGCCAACAGTCGAAGCGCTAACTCCTCCACGTATGTTTTATAGAAGGAGGTGGTCAGGCCATCAGGCCCAGGGGCCTTATTTAGTGGTAAACCTTTTATGACCTGGGCGACATCTTCCACAGTGAATGGGAAGTCCATATAGTCTCTATGATTTTGATTGAACCAGACGAGTGCTAATGAGTCAAGAAAGGGTTGTATTCCCTCGGGGCATGCCTCCTGGGTTTCAGTATAAAGGTGAGAAGAAAACCGGGAAAATGCATCTAAAATTTCTGCCTGGCCCCTGACACCAGTACCTTGTGCGGTGAGCAATTCAAGGATATACGCAGTGGATCTAGGGGGTCTGATTTAAACCAGCCAACGTGTGCCCCAGTCTGTCACCCTCCCCATACTGTCGCGCCTCAGCTTATTTCCCCAAGAACTTAACTTCATGTTCTGCCTCCTCAGCATAGTGGCAGGCTCGTTTGTGGAATAGAATTGCTCTTCAAGCCCTTTTATTTGAGCTTCTAGTGAGGTAAGCGTACCCCTAATGGCCTTCAATTCTCCCGCCTGACGGGCAATGCAGAGGCCGCCAACACCTTAGCAATAAGCAAGGACTTCTTGTCTGTTAAAGAACACGGTCCTAATCTGCTTCAACTGTATATTTATTTACTTCTTCTCTCCCCTCCCTCCTCCCCCCTCCTCCCAACTGTTCTTAAACCTGCCTGCATACAAGGCGTAGCCGGTGATGGCCGCTCCAGGATGGCCAAACGCTTCTGGGGATCTCTTCTTCCAGAATAGAGCTGTTACAAATGCCCTCTTACTTTACACCTACAACATGAGCATTCTGTCACAGCGGGGTGGATCAACAGTCCACCCATCCTCTCTGCGAGCTTGTCCACCTGGTTCCTGTAGAAGTAGCTAATGTGATTCCAACACTGACTTTTTATTTTCCACCCAGCAGCAGCACCGGAGGAAGTGACTGTGCACAAGTCACTGGCGTGCCCGGTGGAGTCCAGTACTGGGGTGGAGTCTTCTGCGGTCTGTCCAGTGATAAGACTTTAAATGAATTGTGAATCAAAATAGTTCACCATAGAACATTGATAAGCTGATGTTTGCTGGACTGCTGCACTTGTAAACCCCTGTTTATAAACCACATACTTGTGTATGCTGTATTGACTGTTTTAGCCTATGCTCTTTTAAACTAGTGACATGCAAAACTAGCAACATCAGTCCTGCTTGAGTTTTAGCACGGTTCAGGCTGTTGCAGAGGTGGTTATGTGGGTGTTTCACTGCTTTTCGGGCTCGCCTGCAGACCGCTTTAGCAGGATGTTATTGAAGACCTATCTTGTCTAATATTTAAAAATATATATGCATATATCGCAGGCTCTAATGGTGTCACTTGCTTTGGATGGGATGGTTTTCTCGTCTGTCTCATTTCCCTGCTTCTTATTTCATGGCTTTCTTTCCTAATTGTTGTTTGTCCTGTTTCTAGAGCTTTTCTCCTTTAGTATAGTTGTATTTGAGAATTTGTGTCCTTCCACTGCTTGTATTCAGGTACCTCCTACTTTTTCCCCTTTTTTCTTTTAGCAATTCATCAAAGTGCATGTTTTACTTTCTCTCCTTTCCCGGGTGCTGCGCTCTCCCTGTTGCTTCCTCCACATTCTGACACTGCACGCACCTTTTTCCCTCTTGAGGCGGAAGCCGGGAGGTCTCCTGTCTATCACTGTGCTTTTAATCGCTTTTAACTCGTTTTTACTAGCGTTTGTATTGGTACCTATTTTTTGCTCCATACCTGATCTTGAGGTGTGTTGAGACCGCCCAGCAGCACCCAGAAGTCTACTCTCACCCGTCCTTGCTGTTCCAGTCCTGCTCTCGGCTGAGAGCACCGGGCGCTGGTTTTGGCGGCCATCTTGGGTCGGGCTGGGTTGGGGACGCCATTGATTGCACTATAAAAGGCGCCAGGTGCAGGTAATCGGCTATTCTGACACTGCACGCACCTTTTTCCCTCTTTAGGCGGAAGCCGGGAGGTCTCCTGTCTATCACTGTGCTTTTAATCGCTTTTATCTCGTTTTTACTAGCGTTTGTATTGGTACCTATTTTTTGCTCCATACCTGATCTTGAGGTGTTTTGAGACCCCCCCAGCGCCCAGCAGCACCCAGAAGTCTACTCTCACCCGTCCTTGCTGTTCCGGTCCTGCTCTCGGCTGAGAGCACCGGGCGCTGGTTTTGGTGGCCATCTTGGGTCGGGCTGGGTTGGGGACGCCATTGATTGCACTATAAAAACGGGCAGGGATGACTCCGCGGACGCGATCAGCGGGCGCGCCGGATCTGCGCCGGAGTCGTGCCAGAGTCCTGCCCGTCTGCGCCCGTCCGCGACACGGCAGCGGACGGCGCGGCGGCAGGCTCTGGCCATAGGCTTACCTACTCTGCAGCGGATCTACTCTCATGTAACCTTAATACCGCTACCTGTCGGTATGTCTTTCCCGGCCGATTCAAAGGTAAATGCTGCTGTCCAGGTTGTGGATGGTATCCCAACATATACCGGGCCTCTGAGGGTTCCCGTCCGCTCCCTCCCAAACAGTTTAAGTGCTTATTGCTTAACACCCGTTCATTACATAGGCACGCTTTGGACATCTTTGAGCTACTTACCTCTGAGAACCCACTCTGTCTCTTGCTCACAGAAACATGGCTCTGTGAGTCGTCTAATCCTGACATTGCAGCAGCCTTTCCGCCAGAGTATATTGTTTATAGACAGGATAGGACAGTGGGTAAAGGTGGTGGTGTTGCACTTGCAGTCCTTAGATCTTTTGCATGCACAATTATTCCATCTCTGCCTATTTCTGGCTGCGAATCCCTCGCCTTTTCCATTGCACTCTCCCCGCATCAATCTTTTTCTGGGCTTCTGGTCTACAGAACTCCGGGTCTGCGGGGTTCCTTCTTTGACGACCTTCAATCTGCTATTACTGCTCTTTGCTTGAAGGTGGAAAACTGCATAATGTTAGGGGACTTTAATATCCATATGGACGTTGAGTTGGACAGTGAAGCGGTCAAAATCAAGGACATCACTGTTCCTCTTGGTCTAATTCCTTACATCTCAAGTGCGACTCATGATAAGGGTCACACGCTTGACCAAGTGTTCTCCACCTTTCCCCTTATTATGTCCCATCCCACCCCTGTTCTCTGGTCCGACCATTCTTTGATTAGTTTTTTAATTCAGGGCAGAAGTAAAACATCTCATATTAACCCAGACCACCTTAGGCACCCCAGACGACCTTTGCATAAAATTACCCTTGAGAATTTTGCTCAAGCGCTTCACGATTATCCCTGTATCCTATCCGGCCATCTGGAGAGGGACCTTGAAACTTTCCAGGAATGGTTAGTTGAAAGGCTTGATGATCTTGCTCCTCTTTCTACCCCCTCTTCATCTGTCAAGCGCAGTTCGGCTCCTTGGTTCTCTAAGTCACTTGCTCTGGCACGGCGTAACTGTAAGTTAGCCGAAAGACTCTGGCGGAAGCAATATGACCAAGAAGCCAAGTCTGCCTATAAACTATCTATTAAATCTTACCACTCTGACATTCTTGAGGCCAAAAAGAACTATTTTGCAAATAGAATTGAGTCTGCGTCAAATTCCAGTAAAGAAATCTTTATCATTGTTAAGGAGTTTATCTCTCCCAAATCCAGCATAGTCCAGCATAAGTTCTCCGAATCTTGGGTAAAGGAGCTGGCCATTTTCTTCAATACGAAAATCAAACTGATTCAAGAATCCTTTCCACCAGCTGCCCCAAGTGTTTCATTGCATGACTCCACTCTGACTCTACCTCCTGATTCCTGCCCCATTCTATTGGAGTTTCCTCCTTTATTGGAATCTAATTCTCTGGATCTTTTACTCAGGATTAAATCTGGCTCTCCTCTCGATCCGTGCCCGGCGAGCTTTTTAGCCAGGACTGCCAAGATTCTGAACTCCTTAATTTTTCCTGTTTTGAACCTATCTTTGTCCAGCGGCATTGTTCCGCCAGCCTGGAAGAAGGCAATGGTCGTTCCCCTTCTTAAAAACCCAGCCTTGACCCTGAGATACATGCTAACTATAGGCCCATTTCTCTCCTGCCCAGCTTGGCTAAGATCATCGAGAAGCACGTCCACTCTGTGCTTTCTTCCTTCCTTGAAGATCATGGGTTACTCCACTCTACCCAATCTGGCTTCCGATCCAACTTGAGCACTGAGACCGCTCTTTTGGAAGTTAATGAAGCCATTAAGGAAGTTCTCGACTCAGGCGGACGAGTAATGCTGGTGATGTTGGATCTGTCGGCGGCCTTCGACACCGTCCCGCACGAGGCCCTCTTGAGAAGACTTCACGAGATCGGTCTCAGAGGGACGGTGTTGAGCTGGCTGAGATCTTACCTAGCGGGTCGTCGACAAGTGGTCTGGGCCCCCCCGTACTCCGCCGAGGTGCCGCCTATGAATGTCGGAGTCCCACAAGGGTCGGTGCTGAGCCCGACCCTTTTTAACATCTTCATGACTCCATTGGCGGTACTGGCGGAGTCGATGGGTGCCCAGATCATATCATACGCTGACGACACCCAGCTCCTCTTCACCTGCAAGAAGGGCATGGAGTTTGACGGGGATAGCATCCGTGGTTGCCTTGGGGCTGTCTTCAACTGGTTTCAGAGGAGCAGCCTCAAGTGCAACCCTGATAAATCCGAGGTGCTCTTCTTCGGCTGTCAGGCAGTACCGCCCTGGCAGGAATGGTGGCCGGTTTGCATGTCCCCCCCCTTCCTCTTCCTCTTTGGTCGCTAAAAACCTTGGGGTCAAAATCGATAACACCCTGGCTCTGAAAACACAGATCACAGGTCTCACGGGTACCTGTTTTGGTCTGCTTAAAATGATGCGTAAATTTCTTCCTTTGCTCCCTTTAGCCCACAGGAATCTGAAAGTACAAGCTCTGATTCTGTTCTAGGCTTGACTATTCAAATGTCCTCTACCTGGGTTTGCCGGATTATCTCTTGCATAAACTCCAGGTTGTACATAATTCTGCGGCAAGAGCTATCTTCGGCCTACCCCGGCATGCCAGATCATCTGAGTTGCTTTCCTCCCTTCACTGGCTTCCTATCAAGAAGCGAATCACATTCAAAGCTCTTACACTGGCCCATAAGGCACTTCATTCGGTGGGGGCCTCCTACATTCAGAAACGGCTTTCTTTCTACAAACCCACCAGATCTCTCCGGTCGGAAAATCTTGGCCTGGCAATGGTGCCTCCCATTAGGAAAGTCAGAATAGGTGGACGTTCTTTTAAATATCTCGCCCCCAAACTATGGAACTCCCTTCCTGTTGATCTCCGCCGCATTCACAACCTGTTTGCCTTTAGAAAGGCCTTGAAAACTTGGCTTTTTAATCAGTAATTCTGTTATGTTTCTGTTGTCTTTTCCCTTCTCTCAGTAATGGGTCAGAAAGCGCCGGGACACTCCTTGGAGTAGCCGTGCGCTATATAAGTCTCCCATTAACATAACATAACATAACACAGCATTTCCACTACTTCATCTTGTCTTTTTTTGGTGTTTTTTTTATTTAATTTATTGATTATAAACCTCCCTCCTCCCCACCGCAAAAAAAAACGTTTTGGAAGAACCCAGCAGTTACAATTATTTACCGGGCTGCTCCTTTCTTTTTCATGGCTTTCCCACATATTTTATTTACTATTCCAAGATTGCCATCTGCCATCTTGGAACTGTTAAGAAGAAATTGAAGCCGTGCATGACATATGCATGCACATTCGTGATGATATGTGATCACGCTGCGGTCCATGGTGTTGTGACACCTATGTGCTCATGTGTCATCACAGATATACAGGTATGCATCACACTTTTTTCCCAATGCTGTTCAGCATTGGTAAAAAGTATTGGCAAAGCCAGTAGGTCTGTATTGGCAAAGCCAAATGTTGAGACCGATGGGCTTTGACAATGCTTCTTGCTAACTTTTGAGTCTGGCTTCCATCATTAGCAGCTGATTTTGTCTTCTGACATTCTTCCCAATGAATGAGCCCTCCTTCATCAGGACTTGCAGAGGTCCCTCTGCGTCTCCCTGGAACTCACGAAGGGCAGATACTCTCTGGACAGACTTTTGTGGCTGAAGGAATTTTCTCACTCAGGGAATGTTGTTTCAGAGATTTCTATAGCTGAGGTATACTTCTATGTATAGTAAAGTTTTCCTCTGCATAAGGTATTGTTAAGGCATTGGTCTTCAAATTGTGGGTTGTGCCCCCTTACGTGGCAATGAATGGGTGTCCAAGGAGCACAGATCATGGCAAAGAAGGAAGGAACCTTTTTCAGCCACTTTGCAGAGACATCTGAAACAAGCATTGGCATAGCCAATGGGTCTCGCCTTTGGGACCTTATTAGTGTTTAGCCGTGCAACAGTTGATGTTGCACCAAGGATATTGTGCTGCATAACTAAATACTTATAAGGTCCCAAAGGCGAGACCTATTCGCTATGCCAATGCTTTAGTTGCATTTATGTTTTAAAAAACAACACATAAATAAACACTTAACACACACGTCAATGGCGTCTGTAGAGGGAGAGCGGTGCCTTCTTACAGCCAATAATTATTCTGACGCACTACTGTCCTGCTGACATACCTACTGATACTGTTGAAGGGTGCCTCATTTAGGCCCCCAGCTGCTGCACTGCTACACAGAGAAGAAGTGCTCCAAGTAAACTATTGTTTTTCCAAAGTAAACCATGTAATCCGATGTAAACCAATTCGTGATTTATAGAATCACTCCGGAGATAGCGAGTATTAGACCAGAATCTTTTTATTCATGCATTTTCATATGCCTTCTGTTGCCCATCCATGCTTGTACATTGGCACGTGCAGTCTTCCAAAATTACTTTGCAAACACTTGTGTAAAACCCAATGCATTTCGAACCAAATAAGTTCTTCATCAGGGGTCACTGAAAGTTAGAAACCACAATTGAAACCGATCGCTCGAGAACCAAAACTTTAAAAAATACATAAGAGCACTTATCACCCTTACAAACCTTAATTATACCCTCTCCCAACCACCGCTTTGAAATTCAAAAACTTCCCTCGTTCAGTGAAAAATACACCCAACCCACATCGCATCAACTAAATACAAAAAGAAACTGACATAGCAGCATTTCCACCAGTGATGCGGTGACAAAATAGCACTGCTTCATCAGAGGCAAACCTCCATGAGATAAAAAAAATAGGAAGTAACTAACCCTCTAAGCTGCATGCTTTGGGACTACATCTCATGTATTGTCTTACTTTGAGTAGAGAGAGGATTCTCACCAGACGGCCACAGGTAAATTTACACACAGTGTATTTAAATAGAATTTATTTAAACAGTCAGAGGTTATTATGAAATTGTAGCATGGTTCTGGCCCTCACACAAGTAAAATGGATCTGCTTGTTATTTACAAGCTACAGGTATATTTTCACTATTCAGGCTCCAGGTCACTATTTAACCCAGAGTCCCTCCCCACATGATGAGATAGTGTTTATGTGAGCGATGCGCCGGGAATTGCCATAAATCCTGATTTTGCGGACTTTTAGTCTGCCTTCCACACCACTGGCCATCACCACAACCGGCATCAGTGCTCACGTAGCTGACAAGTTTTCAATCTCTGGAACTCTTTACATACCTGCTGCCAGGTTACCATCAAAAGGGCAAGAAAGAAACAAACAAGGCGACAAGCCTTCTCCATTTAACCACCATGGATCTATAATGACATCCCCTGATCCAGTAGGTATGACCCAACTCTGCTCCAATTTACAAAAGAGCTGGAGACATCTCTTTAAAGAACACCACCACCCACGATGCAGTAACTACCACAACCAGAATCCAGGTAGCCCTCCAAATCCCTCCTCGACTAGCTTTGCCTTTCACAGTGTACAATGCTCCACTGCCTTCTGGCTTGGTTACCACACTGAGTAATAATGAAGCGAGTCTGTGATCTATATGTCAGAGTCGGAGGGGTTAAGACCTTTTTCTTTATGTTGGGTTAACTCTTCGCTGTATTTAACATGCAGGGGAAACTCGAGGGTTTCCATTCAAATTTAGTATCGGAGGCATAGGTCTACGTTCTTCCGCAAGGTTCTGCCCATGGTTCGTCTTTTTTTAACACTGCTATGCAGCCACTGGTGGGGCCTGTCCAGAGGTCTTGTATGGGTTGACAGATTATGCTGATGACACCTTGGGTTTCCAGTGAAGGAGAGTAAGGAAGGAGTGGGGTGGAAGCCTTTGGAAACTAGAGAGCAGTGAAAATGGTCCTTAACTGAGACCCTCTGTCAGGGCCTCCACTCTCTCCTGAAACGCATGATCGCAAGAAGACAAATCTGGAGTGAGTAAGTAAGTAAGTTTATTATGCATAGTTAATTAAAACCAGTGCAAACATTTTACAAAAATTTAAAATAACATAAAAGTTTGTTCATTATAATCATCATTTTTAAAAGCGTGCAGTAAAAAACCCAAAGTAATTGTCCAGCAGTATTTTTTTCCCTGATGCAGGGCAGCATGATCCTTGGCGTCCTAATGACCTCCTACTTGTTGTCTGTGTAGTTGATCGCCGGTTTTAGTGAGTTTAACAGTCTATGCTCGGTCATCGCAAGGAACTTAACATATCTGCAGTTCAGTTTCGTGTTTGCAGGGTTCATGCAGGCAAGCACTGCTTGCCTTCTAGTGCTAGTCCCTAACTGCTTGAACTGGTCCTTTAGGAGGTGTTGGCGGGCTAGCCGGAGCTCTTCACAGAGGCAAGTCAGGTGGAGAATATCGCCCTTTTCTTGGTTACAGAGCAGACAGGCTTCTTGGCCTTTGCTCCTGAGCCATGGTGGAAGATGCCCTCTACTCGGCAAGACCCCTAATCTGAGTTTCAAAAACCGCAGTTTTATGGCCTTGGGATAGCCCTGACTGAAGTATGATTGTGGTGTCAGGGTTTTGTGTGAGTTTAAGGTCATCCATGCGTGGTTTCTTTTTGTGAATGCGGCCTTGTCCTCTAATAAGGAAAGAGATTTTACGTTTTTCCAAACCAGTTTTTTAAACGTGTTATGCCCAAGTTGCATATCCCAAGTCGCAGATTGATTGGTGACCCCCAGGGCTGCCTTCAAGTAAGATCTTGCTTGAGATTCGTCCCTGCTTTGGATGTCTTGCCATAGCAGCGAATTTAGGGTGTTAGCCGTGGCCGAGCGGAGTTTGTGGCAGCAGATGATGTAGGCTCCCTGTCTGGCAAGGTCTTGTTTTAGCAAACCAAACTCCAGCCTTATTTGGGCAGGCGAAGTGTAGTGCGGGAGCGAAAACATTATTCTGTAGGCTTTTGTTTGGGTTGTGTCCAGGTTCTTAGAGTCTCTTCCTCGTAGTGCCTCACTGCCATAGCAGATGGAAGGGAGTAGTTTAGCCTGAATAACCTTCAAGTAAGGAGTCAAAATTGGCCCCGTCAGATGGTTGGCTAAGTTTTTCAATGAGACGGCGATGCAGATCCCTCTCCTTTTTGTTTCTTGTTTATGCTGTGCAAATGTGCCATCTCTGTCGAAGATGACTCCAAGATATTTGTACTCAGACGCTGGCTCTATTTTTTGGCCACCTAGGGCCCATGGCTTCTGATGTTTGTTCTTGGTGTTGATTGACATGGTTCGGGTCTTACTCAAGTTTATTTTTAGATTGTTTTCCGTTGCGTAGCTATGCATTTGGATCAGGAGCTGCTGGAGGCCGATATAGGTGTGGCTGAGTAGTACGACGTCATCCGCGTACAGAAGATTACTCAGAGATTTTCCTCCCAGCCTCGGGGAATGGGAGTTGCATGTTTTGAGTAGACTTGGTAGGTCAGCCATGTACAGATTAAACAATATTGGGGCAAGCACACACCCTTGCTTGAGGCTTTTGGTGGTACAAACCTTAGATGACAAGTGTGTGCCGCCTCCTAGCTTCACTTGCACCCAAGTGTCAGAGTGGAGGAGCTTCAGGATGTTGAGCGTCGGCTGTGGTATGCCCCATTGCGCCAATTTCCCCCAAAGTCTGCCTCTCTCGATGTTGTCAAATGCTGCACTGAAGTCGATGTAGCACAGGTGCAGCGGAAGTTTTTTAGTTTTTGCAGCATCTATGATTAGGGAGATAGCCAGAATGTTGGTTGATGTTCCTGTGTTTTTCTGGAAACCGGTCTGGTTCAGTGGAATAATCTGGTTTGCTTCCGCCCATTGCACAATCTCTTCTAGTATAGTTCCCGCAAAGTATTTTGCCTCGTTATCAAGGAGGGCTACTAGGCGATAGTTGTTGGGGTCCATTTTGTTGCCTTTTTTGTATATAGGGACGATCGTCAACCCTCTCCAAGATTCTGGCATTCTATTTAGGAGTTTGACTTCCGAGAATATCGGTTGCAGAATGGTTGCCTATTCTGTGTTTTTTTTCCTTAAATAGGGCTGGCGGGATGCCATTGGGTCCTGGCGCGCCTTCTTTCCTGCCCTTACAAATCTGCTTTTTTATTACAGCTATTTGCTGAGCGGCTGATAGCTCCAAGTAGTTTTTAGTTTGGCCTTGCTCTCTCTTGATCAGAGATCCCAGCGTTGGCGTAGTGGAGTCTGCCTCTATGTTGTTACCTCTTTGTACTCCTGTGTGTTCCAGATGGTCATTAAAGTGGCTGTAGAGGTAGTTGATCCATGACTCATCCACGATGTGCGATCCTAGGTCTTTATGTTGTGGACGCAAGATCCTGTTCATTGATTGCCAGAAGCGGGCACTATTGCTGCTTTTAGTGTCGTACAGTAATTTTGCCCATGCCTTGTTTTGCGCAACTTTTTTTATGGTCCATTTTATACGGTTGAGCTCAGCCCTTTGTTTTCTCAGCTCTGCTCTGCTCAAATCTGGAGTGTGAGAAAGAGGATAGAGAGACTTGTATAGTTAAACAACCTCAACGAGTCTTAATCATAGCATCATCAACTCAACCTTCTTTCTCTCAGTTTATCTGATATTATCAGGGCCACTGGAATTATGTAATTCTGAAGCTGCAACACTTTCCACATAATTATGGATTTGTTGCATTTGCCATAGTCTATCATCTGCTAGGTAATTTGCAGATTTTACCAATAAATTGTTTTTAGTTCAAACGGATCAAAAGTTACTAAAAATGCAGTGAGAAGACTTGCCATGCAGTGGAAGGCCCTGCACAAAAGGCAACTGGTTGCCTTTCAATTGCCTAGTGCTGTATTTGAATGTTAAACTGTTACTAATGAAGTAGGTGCTTTGCCCAGATAGAGTTACAAAATAATGCAGTAATACCATCACAAAATGTGCCACATTATGGAACATAATTTGCCTTTTCTTGCCACCTAATTTGGTTCTCTCAGGTTCCATGGTTCCAGAGGCCTTATGTATTTTTTTTTGTTAAGTTGCACCTCTATTTCACAGTAGAAAAAGCAGCTCCTCCTCCAGACGGCATTTAACGGGAAAGGGTCCGTTTAAAAAATATGAGTCAATGTCGTTGGCCCGTGCTTATCATTTGAGTGGGTTGACTCATGTTTAGGAATGTTCAGCAATGACAGGAGAATTGGGAAACTAAAACTTTCAAAGCTTCCTTGGCATATGTTAGTCGGTGTTAAAAACCTACGACTGCAGATTGTCCACTCAGTCAATGCTTGTGAATATACAGACAGTACCAAGTTACCACTTTGTGTGTGTTCAGCACAATGTATGTGCTAACCCCCAAACAACTTCCATTGCATGAGAGCACCTGATCATCTGCGAAAAACCCCGCCACCGGGCAGAGCGTTCATCAGTCTTGCCATCTGCCTCCGTGAAATGCACATATCTTCGTACTGAGAATCAGTCTGACATCTGTAATCACAATCTAACTTCTTTTTCACACAAGCACATTGAGGTTGCCAAATGGCACCATGTCTTCAGGGCCACCTTACTACAGTACATTGTTTTCCCTTTTGAAAGGCCTCGTAGTCTGGAAATCCAGCCCAAATAGGGGTACACTTTTGTGAACTACAACTCCCAGAACGCAGCAGGCCGTTAAATACATGCAAGCGGCGTGACAAAGCTATTCCAGATGACTTGGCGACCTTGATGTGAATCAGTCTGCGAGAATAGTGCGTTTCAGGGGTCTCGTGAAATAATAGCGAAAATGAGTAATAACGCCGCTGCGAGGGGGCCTTCCATGACCACACAATATTGACAGAGTGGAAGAGTGACACACGGCAGCGGCATGTCCTCTCCCCTGCATCCAACATGGACGTCTGGAGGCTTGGACATGTAAAGCTGCTGCTGGCAGGAAGGAAAGTAAATTAAAAAGATGCAGTACCGATTCTGCATACTTAACGAGCGCTGGGAGGAGGGAGGGTTGGGGGGAATGAGGGCGGAGCGGGGTATACAGGGAGCAGGGGGAAAAACAAGGCTCAACCTAAACAAGCCTGGGAGTGGTGCGTGCGCAGTCTGCTCAGTTTCAAACACTGCACTCGTGCTTGCGGAAGCGAGCAGGGGCTCGCCACAAGGTGGATGCCGCCACAAGCACGAGTGTGTGCTTGAAAATGAGCTGAGCGACTGCTAAAGGCCCTCCTACGCAACGCATGCGCGCTGCGTAGGCGAGACCTAAAAAGTAGGAATTTTGCCAATGTGCTTGGCAAAATGTGTCTGTGAACGGGATCAGTGCTCATCAGTGCTATGTTCTAAATATTACTCATGTTATTGTGAGGAAATGAGAGGGGAATTAACTGGATGATCTATTCCTTCCATCACTAAGGTCTTTTACATTCTCTAGAGCCCATTACTTTTGATGCATGCTTTATTTAACATGATTATTTTACTGTATTGAAAGAAAGCTAGAAAGAACAGTTTTTTGGACTGCTAACTCAATTGGAAAACATAATTTCAGTTGAAGTACGTGGCCTTGCTTGTATTATTTTTCCACTATTGCTTACACTGAATAGAAAAGCCCCCTGAGTAGTAGTTCTTATGTAGATTTATTGGAACAGGTGCCCTCTAGCCACACTACAATATTTTGATCTTCCACACAGTACTTATTATTTTACTTTTGAAAAAATGTCATTGTCGTGAAGGGGGTGGGCAATTATCAAATTACCTTTTAATATGAAGGAATATGTGGTATAGAAAGTTTGAAAACCACAGTGCTTGGTACATTCATGTACATATTGTACTAGCAGAGGTAAATCTTAAGATGTTCCATTGGCACGTTCTGAGGAAGTTTGTGTAGTCTGTTCCCTCACCATGTGTACATGGTACCTTTCTGTCTGGCCCAAAGCCTATATGCTTTGCATTGTGGCTAGGCGTACTTTCCGCTGTCTGCGTGAGACACTGCCCCAGTAAAGTGTTTCTGATACACCCGCGAGCAGAGAGGCTGGTGTTACAGCCCTGGCCCAACTAAAGTGTTCTCTCATGTCTGCCACTGGATCAGAAACAACAGCACAAGTGAAGAGGAGCCTGCATTGCAGCCTTAGTGGCCTTGCGTCTTGAGCTCTTCCTTGGCCCGTTCAATTATTCACTACCCAAATAAGCTCTGTTCCCACCCCGGTGCCCAGCAGTGATGCCCTTCTAAAGGGGCAATCTCTTCAAGGGGCGTTTAAGTCTTTTCTTGTGATGCTGATTAAGACAATTGCATTCGCCTTCTTCCAGTGTTTAAATACTTTGCGATGCTAAAGATGACTTCATCAGAGTTTGCTCTGCCTGGTTCTCTTCCTCCCAGCACCTTACAATCTTTGTGATTGGGTGGTTAGCTCTGCTGGGGATACGTTTGGGACTCCGAGGCTCACCTGTGGTACAGCGATGCGGGTCTCTCCCAATATCTGAGTGGCATCTTCAAGTTGTGTCTCCGAGCTCCTTCTCAGGCTCTCACTTTCGTAGCAGTGTCTTCTCATGGAAGAGCACATCCAGAACATTTCCTAAGCAGTTGGTCCACCCTGTCCTTGAGCAGGTTCCATGTGGCTTACCTTAGCAGAGGTTCCCCAGGTTATTGGTCCTAAATCTACCAAGTGGAGTTGGCGGTTGCTACCCCAGCCTTGGCTCTCTAAGCCTCCTTTTGGCCTCTACTTGGGTGGAGCCCCATGCTTCTGGTCAGGAAATATTGGCCCAATAACTGGAGATTACTGTTCGATCCTTATATCCAAGTTACAGACAGACTTTGTATATATCAGACATCTAGTTCTGTGACTGGTGTTGGGAAGATCTGCAATATTGTGATTTCGAGGTGAACTGCATCAGCCATGGTTTTTGTCAAAAAGTGTCAACATGGAAGTGGGTGGATGGAGCTGGGAGTCTCCTCTTAGGAGAGACCCAAAACAAGTGTACTAAATATATGTGGGCCGACCCACTCAGCTACTTGTTGATCATTAGGGGGATCGTCCTTCCAGAGAACACGGCATAGGGACGTTTCTTGACTTCAAAGGCCCCACTATCTCCTCACTTACCAGTCTGGCCTACTATCGAGATATGCACGGGCCCCCCAATCAGATAATCTGTCAATACTTTCCTAATCTCCATCCATCTTGGGTACCACTGGATTTGGCTGCATCCATAATGGTGTAGCCTGATGAACCACCACACATACTCCACACACTCCTGTTATTCACTTATACGCTCCTACATGCATCATCCATGTCACACACGGATGGTTGAAGAACCCTGTTGAAGGAAAATGGCAGACAAATCGAAACAAGCATTGGCATAGCCAATAGGTCTCGCCTTTGGGACCTTACAAGCATTTAGACTATAATACAGCAATACATACAGCCTAACTTCCCTCCTCCCATCTGTCTTTCACCTTCCGGTATCTAAATATCAAATAACACACAACTTAAATAAAAATTCATAGTGAATCAGTGGGAAATGCACTATTGTACATTATGAAACCTCTATTAGTTAATGCACCGCACCAAATCCTGGGTGGTGCAGTGGAGAATAGTGACTTGTGTATATTTAGTGCTACAAGGCCCCAGTCTGTGACAGAAAGCACTGTTAACATGTAGGCCATTATTTTAAATTTGCATTACACACAGTATAGATACAAAATGTGCAAAAAATGTTTAAGATAAAAATTAAAATTACAAAAATGCTTCCAAACTATAGGTATTTTGCAGGCTGTATGGAGTGCAGTATTTGTTTACTCTCTTTTAAAAGCACATTTCACAGCTTAGCTGGTAGCTAGGTCCCTTACAATACCTCTCAAAAAGAATACATGTGTCACCCTGTGTGTCACTGAAATACGTTACATGCAAAAGAATGTGTAATGTGCACATGTTGTTGCCAACGAGGAGAACTAACAGTTGGACAACGAGCATCTTTATTTCAGAAAATCTTGTATTTGGCACTACTCACACTAGGTGTCTTTTTATGTTTATTACCAGAAGGAGGAGGGTTAGCGGGATCCATTTTAGGAACTTGCACAATGGAAGGAAGCAAGTGTAAAATTACTTGGGAGCATGCCAAAGTGGTGATAAGAGGTTGTTGTATAACTGGGATAATTGTTGCATGGGGCGAACAGAGGCTGCTGTGGGGTTAGCATGACTTTTATAGTCAGTTCACCCCTGATTGGTCAGGGGTTGGGAAGCACACATGACCCCAGCCTAAAGAACCCATCATCCTGCTGGACGCAAACCTCTAAGAACATACCATTCATTCTGCTCTTCTACTTTAAAACGAAAACACAAAACTCGCTCGACTTAACCCCGAGTTGGCCAGCATGCTCAACCAATTTTGCTTGGTGCTTCCAGCACACACAGCTGCCGCCTTGAAACATGGTGGGGTCAAGTGTAGCCAAGTAGAAGGCTGGGCTGAGACTGCCTGACCAAATGATTGACACAGGAGAATGCGGAGCATGAATTCCATCATATGAATGACACGCACCCGCTTGCCTTCCCTTGAGGCAAACACAATGCCTTTGTACTGACGCATCGACATCAATGACACAGAATCGCCAGGCATTTCCAAATCCCCCCTCTTGTTTACTTTCTTCTTACAATACACACCTCTGCTTCTTCCATTTTGCAAATATGAAGGGACTCTCACGAAAATGAAGCAACGTAGAAGCCGCAACAGGAGCTGAACTGCAAGAAAATGACACTTGTTGTCAAGGCAAATACATTTATTGGTCACACAGGCCAGCTCTCATGCTGTAATTAGCACAGAAGTTGTGAAATGGCTGCACCCCACTTCAGACAAGCTGCTGTCTGTCTTCCCCGAAAGAAACCGACCCCAGCCTCTCTTCTCACATTATTACCCAGCAGCATTGTAACATAAATCCTCTCACTTTGAAGTCCGAGCAAGAAAAGTAAACACTGAGCTCCCTCGAATGACTGAACCTGACATTTGATATCCGTCTTTAAATGCCCAGTAAATGTAACAAGATAAGAACAAGATTTAAAGGCCTGTTGACAGAAACCGAACCGTGGAAGGATACAGTAAATAGGCTATGCTCTATGGGAGGGACGAACTTGAGCTGGGCAGCCTAAAACAAATCAAGCTAGCCAATAGAAAGCAAGAAAATGTAAGTTAAAAAAACATAAAGCGAATTGTAGCAATGGGCGGAAGGCATTCCCAGTGAAGCTTTCGGAATGGCCCCAAGATTTCGTTAGCAAACTAGACAGCTGGGCTGTCTGGTAGGCTTCAACCTCAAAAATGCTGAATTGCATTGCACCAGCTGTAAAAATCTAGTGTAATTTTTAGATTAATGTGGACAGTTTGTGGAAAGGTAATTGAAGTGTACTGTTTTTCCCCTCAATTTGATAGTCATGGCTGCCCCCACAGAAGTGAAATCCAAGCGCATTCTTGTGACTGGCGGATCTGGACTGGTGGGGAAAGCCATAGAGAGAGTGGTGGCTGAGGGAGAAGGCCGGCCGGATGAGGAATGGATCTTTCTCTCCTCCAAAGATGCTGACCTAACGTAAGTACCTCTTCTTTTTTTTTTTTTTTCATTGTTACTGTGTTTTAACTGTACCTACTTTCCCAAAAAGCATACATCTATTATGGATGCTACACGTTGGGCTTACATAATTTGCACAAAACATGTTTTCCCTGCTATTTTTCCTATTGTGCTGACCTTGCACAAGTTATTGGAGTAAATCTGGTACCATAGTCAGACTATGTAAAACAAATAAATAATCCTGGTTTTCTGTATTCCAGCTGAAACCTAAGTTTTCAGAAATGGAAAGCAGACATTTTAAATGTTGACTTTTGTGTTGTGATACTGTTTTGTCACACTAGTGTAATACAATTCTCCTGCACTTTGTCTAGTTTGAATTGGAGGTGCAGATGAGACCACACTCTTCGGGGGGCGGGGGGTATTGCTTTACTGAACTATGTTACTACTTGCTCTACAACCACTCACTCTGGACCCCCTTTCCTGAGTGCTCCTGTCTCTACTCCGAAAACTCAAACTAATTGGTAAAGTTGCACTGAACCATATGTCTGCATTCTGAGCACTCATGCTACTATAAGTAATTGTACACCTCTGTCCAGGTACTACATTCCTTTTAAGAATGTTCATCCTACCCGAGTACTCTCATACTTACAATCATCTGAAGACATATTCGATGTTCGAAAGGTATTCCCTATTGTATTCCCGTCTTCCTTAACTTACTGCCGGTCCATCATGGAGCTTTGTGTTAGGGTGCCTCCCACTAATGGAACTGATAGATGGCTGTACTTGAGGCCAAAAGATCTCTTGTGACCTGGGAGAGGGGCTTAGTTCTTATTCTCAGACAACAGTGTCACCTTTCTATCATAGTGGTAAATACATTTTCCATTACTGATCCAGTCCATCGAAGCTGCTCTGCATCAGGTCCCTTCCAAACTGATGTTTACTGTCCCATTGGTATGTAAGAAGAGTGACACTAACTACTTTGGTCTTGGCTACTGAAGAAGATGAGAGCAATCTTGGATGTGATTCTTCTGGAAGTTGACACTGATGGAAAGATGCACCCACAGTTCATCTTTTCTTGACAGCAAAGTGTAGATTAAAAACCACCCCAGTCTCCTTGAATGTTTCACAAGTGTCTTTTAATATCAGCAAAGCTTTTTAACTTCAGTACTCAACCACTGTCTTCCATCATTGGTTCCTTCAGATGTAAAACGAGCATTGGCAAAGCCAGTAGCTCTAGCCTATGCAAGAGCTATTGGTTTTTCCAATATGTTTTAGCTATGTAGTACACCAGCATGGCTGAAAGTGTGGGTCGTGCAGTGGAGTGTCGTAGGGTACAGTTTTGTGGAGTGGCTTTGAGTAGAGATGCATGGAGTAGAGTTTCATGGAGTAGAGTGTTGTGCAGTGGCATGGAGTAGAGCTGTGTAGAGTCATATATTGGAGTTGTGGAGTGGCATGGCATAGTGACGAGGAGTAGAGTGTCATAGACTACAGTGGAGTAAAGTGGCATTGTTTGGTGTGGATTGATTCATGTGGTATGTTCTTTCTTGAAACTGCTGTTTGTGTGTGTCGAATGAAACCAAAAAATGAGCGTCTGTCTGTCTCGAATCTAAATAAGTGAAACCCAAATCCTCACAAAGTTGTCTGGAGCGAGACGGGCAGCAAAATGAAACCTTATCCTGGACAACAACTACCAATGATGGGAAGGCCCGCTTTTGCCAACCAGTTTTGGAGATGTTCCCACCTCACTTCCACGTGTTATACCCTTGGATATGAGGATAGATAAGGACGTTACCATAAACCTGCAGGTTAATGCCGTCAGTCGTACTTGTTTCTATCTTAGGCAACTTCTGAGGCATGTTCTATGTTTTCCAAGAGATCTTGTTGCCCATATCATAACTACTAGTTTTTGAGAAGGATTAATTACTGTGAAAGCATCTGCGTACCTCTGCCATCTATACCTTGGCAAAGTTGCAGCATTTAGAAAATGCACTAATGCGTTTGATTTTTCACCTGTGTAAAGGAGATTATATTTCCCCTGCATAAAGAGCTCTATACAAAAAGATTACATTTTAATGTATTTTTTTGGTTCATTAAGTATTTTATGAATGTCTCTTTCACGTTAACTCCTTAGCACTGGAGGATTTTTCACCGCAAGTGCTGAGGCCTTTTTGTGATGTTTGGAGCAGGTCACGCTTAAGCCTTCATAACTTATTTCCACAAAAAACATGCAGGCCAAATGTGTGTTCTTTTTAGGTTTCACCTAGGCAGCGCTTGCACTGTCTCTTCAAGACATGCCGTAGTCAGGATATGGGCATAAAGCTCCACCCACTTTCTGCACATCTTTTTAATGAGCTCCTATCCTTGTCCTTTGTAGATGGTGGCTTTTCATTGGTCAATAAGCTTAATAGTCACTCCTTAGTACTGCCTTGTCTCTTCTTGTAACCTCCCATGAGGACACCCCCCCCCCCCCCCCTTACATGTGTTTATACTCCCTAGGTTTTAATTACAGCCTCGGAGCACTATTTTCTTAAAGGGTGTCAGGCACGACTCATGCTTGATCTTAACAAAGGCTGGCAGTGGTTACTTTACTCGCTAGCACATCTCCCATTTATGTGAGACCTTCTATAAATTTCTCTTCATCCACTCCACACAGAGTACAACCTAATCCGGAATTAATATAATAATTCTTTTGTCACATTTCAGAGCTACTAATTGTATATATGGACATAGCTATTTGAATGTACTTTTCGTACTGTTTTGCATGAAATGCATTATGGGTAGGGTGGATTTACCATATCTTCCGCAGGGTGCAGTACCATATGTAGTCAAAAGAGGTCCCATGGGACCTCTGAAGGCCACATATGGTACTGCACTCTATCAACATGGCTAGGTTAAAAACATTGACATTTATAATGCCAATAATTTCAACTCCAACAATTGCGAGACCAATTGAAATTCTAATAGGTCTCACATTTGTTAAAGTTCGAGCTGTTGTCGTTGAAAATGACAGTGTTGTTTACTTTTGCTTTTTATACCATTGGTAATAGTGCCATGCAAATATAATGGACTTGGACATCCACAGAAGGAGATGCACATCACATTGGTAATCTTGAAAACGATCTGACTAGATTTTGTGCTAAACATGGGACTGAGACCCCATTGTTGGACAGATGGCAACCGCTTCAACTCGGACAGATGCGTTTATGAATTTCCAGTAACTTTCTACAGTTGTGAGTAGTAAATCAGATACCCACGGAACCAAGAACAGAATGAATACAATTTCTATCTCCACCCTAAATCTCTGAATATGAGACATTCGTCCAGCCGAAAGAAAGTAAAAAGTTTCAGGAGCCCGACTAGACAGTCCATAGCAGTGTAATCTTTCTGAAAAGTAAAATTATTCAGTATGAACTAAGGCCACAGTTTGTCTCATTTTCAGGGCAGGATCTGATGATAGGTTTTTCAACTTTGGCTATATGCTGATGGCTCTAAAGCACATACATACACCCTGGATCTTTCCTGCCCTTGTTTATAAGGGTATAGGCTTCCAGGGTCAAGGTGACTTCAATGGCATATAGTTGCTAGATGTTGCTCTGGGTTACTTCTCAATGGTCATTGAATGGCACTATGTATGTAGCTCATTTAGTGGGTTCAGAGACATTCAGGGAAGCCTTTAGTTAGACCTGCCAAGTCTGTTCTACTGGCTTGTCTCAGTTCACGATAGAAGAATTACTGTTTTTTTTCTACTGCACCCCATGCTTTACTTTTACGTCTTCATGGTGTTACTTCACTGGCTAGCTGTACTTTTACTAATGTACAGCACTTTGACTAATGTTACTTTCCACCTCACTGTCTCCTTCTTTACTCTCTGTTACTGCTTTCTAACTTATCACATTGCCTGGGGTTAAGCTTCTTGTTGTTAAGCCTACTGTTAGTACTTTCTTGATGCATCGAGCTTGGCCCTAGGCTGGGATTCCCTCCCATGGCTCGTATTTAGAGTCCTTTTTAATTTGTAACCGATCCTTCCCCCAGCATGATTTCTCTTTGTGCTACCTCACTTTCCAATCTCTTGGTTAAGATGGCCTACAAAACCTGCCAACCGAATCTTTCAAAATCTTCTATGAAAACGCTCAAAGACCAGGGTATCAGCAAACACCTGAAAACAATTTTTGCCGACCAATACCACCGAGGTTGCAAGGGGAAGCAAAAAATTCAACCTTATCTTCTTCACTGACAAAACTGCATACTGGTCGGAACTTTTCACTTGGGAACGTAATGTTTCTGGTGTCTTTAGAAATCTGATGGCCGTAAAATATGGATTAAACCTTCACCACACGTAAAAGATCATTTTCCATACCGGGTAAGAGAAGGTTATTTTCCAATTCACAGACAAAATCTTATTGCACTCTTTTATCCTTACTTGTCAACACTTCTTGAGACTGGGAAGATCCTCACCTGTCCCCGCCACCCTTCTCCTCACTTTCACATCCTCCAACTCTTTTACATGACCTTCAGTGACATCCGAAACTCTTGATAAACAGCTTCTTCTGCAACCTTCCATTTCTGATCCTCTAACCTTCCCAACACCACTTCATCATATAAATAGCCAACCTCTCCCCCCACGTTATTTCTACTTCTTTAGAATGCTCTTCTCTTTTCTTCAAGTAGAATGCACATGCCTATGGCTCTCAAGTACCGGTCTCTCCTGTCAGCAGGCACATAACCTTCCACACCACTAATCAAAACTTTCCTTCTGAATTCTGCTTCCTCTCCACTCACATCCTGCACCCATCTCGCCCTCAGGACACTCTTCTCACGTTACCACAAGTATTGCTTTATTCTTTCCGTCTCCTTCACCCTCCTAGAACACCTCTGTTAATGACACCTCCCTTGAGCCTGTGGAATTGTATTGTCCAAATGTCCACCAACTGGTTAACCATGGCAGTTGTACTTTTGAACCCAGTCTGGATAATTTGGTCCAAATGGAAGAATCTGGAGCTCAGGAACCCACCAGGCACTCAAGATACAATCCAGTTCTCCCAACCTACTTGAGTATGGGAACAGTCCTAACCCCCTAATAATGGGAGTAGCTTGGGGTTACCTCTCTTATCCGACACCTCCAATCTCAATCCTGACATGTCTGACATGACCACCAGCATAGCCCACGTCATTTGTAGCCCCCTATCTGACACTTTTCTGATAACAAATTGGCTAAGAGGGCAAGTTTATCTCAAATTTAACATTTTGTATCCAATCTTCATGTGACCCTTCTTGCACTCTGTCTCAGCACCCTCTCACAAAGACAATAAAAATACTTAAAGCAGTAATCCAAAAATACCCACGAGCCTCTGCCCTATAAGAACCCTTCTGATATGTTTTTTTAGATCATATTCTAGCGCACTGTCCAGATTTTTGTTTTCTAGACACCTTGGCACTAATGACTTAGTCAGTGTCAACCCAAAACAGAAAACCAGTTGGACTACAACAACGCCACAACCCACTTAGCAAGGTTTGAGTGAGATGTGTTTCAGGTAAGGATTAGTTCTATAAGACGTCACAGAAATAGTTTGTAGATTATAAACCTTCTGCCATTAAGGACTTAACACAATCATGAACACTGGGAAATATGTATTTTAAATATTATTTAAAAATCGAAATCCTATACCAGTGTACGCTATATGAATTGACACTACAATAAGGATAAATAGAATGGTAGCTGCAACATTTACCAAAAGGAGGAACAACAAAAATGCTCCACAATATTTGCTGTGTAACTTTATCGCAATCCATCCTCATTCTTCTGTTTACTAAGTTAATTTTAGCACCAAAAGGAACATCTAATTTGATTCTCGGAGATGGTTCACACCTGCATACCTGTTTAAACAATAAGGATTTTGCTTCAATATAGTCTCCTATTGTCTTGTGCTGGCAGCTGGGCTGATGAGCGCAGCAAGTGAAGACTGAAGGAGTACCTGTTAGTCTTCAGCCAAAGTAGGTGAGGTGATTCTGCATGATCTGTTGCCTGGCACAAAGTTCTTCTCTAGCCCGTCACACCCTGTGCCCAGCTTATATTACGTTATTTAGTCGTTATTGAATCTTTGAGGATAAACAATTAGCAGAGAGTGACCTGATGCCCCCTCTGACTTGTTTTAATTTTGCAAGACTTCGTTCTTTGAACCGTAACAATTAGCAAGGCATGTAGTTTATTTTTACATGAAACTTTGTTCACAACTAAACAAAGATTATTTAGCACAGTCAGCTCAGATTAAATACTATGAATATATTCAAGCTGACTTGATGATCATGTTGCAAAGAAAAATGAAATAAATCAAATATGTATTCCACATTAATCCTACATTTTCACATTTAAATGATTAAAATGTGCATGCTAAAAGGGAGATGCCCAGAAGAGAAAAAAAACATAATCCTAACAATTCCTAACCTAGAAAGATGTGCATTCTCTTCTTGAAAGTAGCAATTGTCCTCCTCCTTCTTCAGGTTCAATCAGTTCTTCTCCTGGCTTCGATGAGGTCTCAACACCTAACGAAACTCTCGAACACGTGTCTCTTCCAGCTGAAAATGGCTAAAGATTTCCTGTGAAGTTTCGGCCCCTTCAGAGGTTGATCATAACCTCTTCCAGATCCTAGTAGAACCTTTAGCTATATTATTTGTTAAAATGGTAACTTCAACCCCGCATTGTCCTTTACGTCCCTGTGGATCTGCAGTAAAACACAGAATGGAAATTGTTGTCAACCGTGATTTAGATGTTCTTGTCCTCACAGAGACCTAGGTCATTGACACATCACACAGTATCGTGGATCTTATTCTCCTGAACAGTTATTCCACTTTACAACTTGATTGTGAGGGCAAACCTGGAGAAAAGGTTAAGTAATACATAAGAATTCTCTTCAGTGCAGAAAGATTGCTACTGACTCTTCTTTCTTCCAGTGCTTCATCACTGATAAGAAATCAGATCGAAGCATTTCTCTCTCACAAGAGTAAATGTGATCTACCATCCTCCCAGTGACAGTCAAACGCTTCAATTTATTTTATCTGGTTCTAACATTTTTCTAGATGATTTCAGCATTTAGTAGGTTGACCCCATGACACTGTAGCCCATGTCTATCTTTATGCCTCTTTGGAACACAACACTGGATTAAGGATTTGCACACCAGAGCCTCTCCCCTGGATCTTGTAATCCCTAAGGTTGGTGTACCTGGGTACCTAATTCCTGTACACTGGTTGGATCATCATTTGATCCCGTTCTCGATAGTCCACAGTCACATGAAAACATAGGTCACATTTTTAAAAAGAAAATCACCAGCAACCTTCATAATTGTTTATTGGAAGTCCTCAACAATGTTGGTTCTCTCAAATAGAAAGGAAAAAGGCTTCAATATGCTGCTCACTGGTTCTCAAATAATCTCTTTGAAGAAAGTCATTATAAACTCTGGAAAGCTTATGGAAACGGATGCCTTTCTCATCCAACTTCGGAAACCATATGTCTTCCAGGAGACATTACATGGGAAATATCCTCAAGAGTAAGACCAGCCACATTAAACCATGATCAACACAACCAAAAATCTCCCAAAACAATTCATTAACATTAAGGCAGCCAACACATTTCCTCCTACCTAAATTTGAGAATCCTGCTGCTGAAGAATTTGCCAAGCACTTTGCTAAAGTCAGCACCATTAAACTTTAACCCCCCACCCTTCCAAGACTCCTTGAAGACCACAAACCTCGCATGCAAAGCCAAAACAAAATCACTTATATTTGGCTATTTCAGAAAATGGTCTTTTAAAAATTATTGCAAAAGTTAAGCTTTCCAATCATTATTTAGACCAGGGTCTGGAGTACATCACCAGATAGCCAATATGCCAACTTCTGCCTCACTTTACCCAGTTAGCGAACCTCTTCCCCCTCCAAGAGCCAAGGTGGCTAAACAGGCATCGGGTCCGATAGCGGATCGTCTAACAGTAATATTCAATCTAATGTTTAAATCAGGGCTTTTCCCCAGGCAATGGAAACTAGCATCCATCTTGCCCCTATTAAAAAAAAAAAAAAAAAAAAACCTTTCGGCTAACGATCCAAACAGCTTTCGTCCAATTGCCAGACTCCCCTTACCAGCCAAATTGGTCGAGAAAATTATGAACAGACAACTTAGCCACTTCCTGGATGAGACACAAGTGCTTGACCCAACTCAATATGGCTTTAGGCCGGGACACAGCACGGAGTCTGCACTTATCAAAGCCACGGAAGAGATCAGGGAAGCAATCGATCAGGGAGGTAGGGCGGCACTGATCTTGTTGGATCTGTCCGCGGCATTCGATACAGTCCACCACACGATACTGCTGAGCCGCTTAAATTTGTGTGGTGTTCATGGAAAAGCATGGGATCTCTTAAGATCCTTTCTGGTGGACAGAAAACAAGTTGTGACCCTGGGGGATTTCCAGTCCAAACCTTTCATATCACCTTGTGGGGTCCCTCAGGGGTCATCCCTCAGCCCAACCCTCTTTAATATTTGTCAGTGCTTTGGCACCTGTCATAAGCGCCTTCGGTTTTGGCCTCACTTCCTATGCGGATGATACTCAAATTGTGGTATCTCTGGCACCAGGTGGAGAGGCTGGGGAGCAAGGCCGTTTTCGGGAGTGCATGCTAGCAGTGGGTAGCTGGATGGCCAAGAATTGTCTTAAATTGAACTCGGATAAAACTGAGGTGTTATTGTTTGGTAATAACACGAATTTCTGGACTCCCTCCTGGTGGCCCGACTCAATGGGCTCGCTCCCAACCAGAAAGGTAAAGAACCCGGGCATAATACTTGATGACAGACTGACACTGGAGCCTCAAGTGAATGCGGTAACATCAAAAACTATGTATGTCATCAGAATGTTGAGGAAAGTGCTACCCTTGTTGCCCGGGGAAAGTAGGTAAACAGTGGTCAGGGCTCTGGTGTTGGCCATACTGGACTATTGTAATGCACTTTACCTAAACGCACAACAAAGAGCGTTGAAAAAACTGCAGATACTGCAGAATGCGGCAGTAAGACTGCTCACCGGTTCTTCAAGATTTTCCTCAGTCTCTATTGACAGAAAAGCTTTACATTGGCTTCCAGTCAAAAGCCGAGTACGTTTCAAGGCGTTGTCCTCGACTTTTAAGGCTCTACACGGCATGGGCCCAGAATTTCTAAAGCTCAGACTACAATGGTATGTCCCGGAAAGAACCCTGCGGTCTAAAGAAGCTAAGTTGGCCTTGGTGCCACGTATAAAGAAAGCCCGATTGGGGGGGGGAAGCTTTGTTTACGGTGCAGCAAAGGCATGGAACCCGTTGCCTCTTTATCTCAGGACCATGACGGATCTCTGGGCATTTCGGAAGGAACTAGAGACATGGCTTTTCTCTCAATGAGTAAGTACCCTCTCCACTCCGCACCGGCTCAGTAATCTCAGGGGAATTGGACAGCGCCAGGACACCTCCGGGTATTTGCCGCGCTCTATAAATGTCATTAACATAACAAAACCCCTCCAGAGTGTTACTTGATAGCCCTAAATTTTGGCAAATCGCAACTCTACTGAAGGGATAGCAGATAAAGCTGACCTCAACAATTTTTGTCCTGCCTTAGTGCTGCCCTTTTGGCAAAAGTTCTAGAGGTCTGCTGCATCAGTATGTAACTTACACAGCTTATCGTTCGAAATTAACTTTTTGACAAAGTCCACTTAGGGTTTAGACTGGGAGGCTGCACCTCTTGTCTCCTTGTGCTTCCTAAACTCTCTGCAGCATTTGATACTGTGAATCATTCCCTCCTAAGGAGTACTCTCTAAGGATACATTAGCATTGAAGGCACGGGCCTCAAACAGCTCACCTCTTATCTGACTGTATAGGAGAATAAAACTAGCAATTTATTTTGTAATGTGGTTGCCGTTACAGGGGTTCTCACAATGGTCTGTACTTGACCTCACTTTATTTGGTACATAGAAATCTCTGGGTATTCTCAATAACCCAGGGACCCTACAACATCAGTATGTGGAAAATACACAAGTTTATCTTACCTATAGTCCATCAATCTCAACCTTCTAGTAAAACGTAACCCTCCTAGTGCCATCTGAAAAGTCCGGCACTTCCATCTTCTTGGCCCTTTGCATTAGAACTTCTGAGACCATACGGGTTCTACTCTAGGAAAGCACAAAATAGATTTGAAAAGTCAAATTCTGCTACTACAAAATAGACTGATTACTGTCCCCTTTATGTTGTAAAAATGTTTATATTCATCCTGTATTCTTCTCTTAGTGAGATGTAATAACTTTACTTCTATAATTAGTTATTTGTGTGTTTTTACACAATTACATTCAACAACTAATGAAACTAAACTATGGCAACCATCCCATGTCACTGATCTGAAAATAAATCCATTGTCTGATTGCATCATTTAATTTTAACCTCTAGACTTGAGCATGAAATTCAAACTCGTATTGTGGGGTGTGATACTCTGGTCCATGTGCACGGGCTGTTTTAAGTCGCCACCCATGCACCTTGTTGTGCATTAATTCGTCTTCTTTGTCATCCTTCATGTGGCTGCATGTGTTGTGCTTAATCACTGTCATTTACAGAGCCCCTGCCACAAGCCAGTGTGCCTCACAAGCAGAGGTTATGATAGCTGTGAATCGATAATTGCTGTTTGGGAAGCTAGGTCTCTGTCGCTTTGAGTGTTTGCAGGGCTTCCCAGGCTCTTCGGTTGCATGCCCCAGGCCCTGGGGCATCCTCTGAAAACGATCTTCCTTGCAGAATGAGCTAACCAAACCTTGGAAACCTTACAACCTCTGGCCATTACTTGAGATTCTGTAACTGCTGTAAGGGAGGGTCTATGAGAGGCCATGATTACTTCCTTGGGATGCTGGGGCACCCACGGATGGGATATAAGTGGGACACACGTGCTTCTGATGACTGCTAGTCAGACTACGATCTCTTTTGTACGTTTCCAGGAACGCAGCAGAAACCAAGGCACTGTTCAACAAGCACAAACCCACCCATGTCATCCACCTGGCTGCGATGGTCGGCGGCCTCTTCAGGAACATGAAGTACAACTTGGACTTCTGGGTAAGTGCTTACTGTGTGCAAGGCTGGTGTGATGCAGCACTGGGCTGAGTAGGGTAGGTGGAAGCTTGAGCCCCATTTCAATAGTAGTTCACCAGGAGGTCGCACAAGAACATTAAAAGCAACATCTTGGAGCCACCAAGCTATCCACTTTGAAAGTTTCAATTCTACTGGTGTTTGCAGACTCTATATGAACAGCTGTAGTTTGCATTAGTGCTGCCCCACTGTGGGTTGGGTGAATGCTGTGGTTGATGGTATCAGCACATGAATTAGACACGTTCCTTATCAATTAAGTAGGTGCTCAAAATTGCAACCGCTGTCCCACAGAACTAGAGCATGCACAGCAACGACCTTTGTTTCAGGCCACCTTGTTAAGGATCAGATAGCTGACTGGGTTTAGCATCTGCTTTATTTTCTGTGTGACTGCAGGGCACAGGGCTAGTTTGTCATTGTTTTCTGTAGTCTATCAAATATGTAATGGCACATTCTTCTCCACACAAATTCCGCTTTCACCATTTATTGATTCCAATGAATGGAGCCCAGGTGAATTTATGCCCCACCCATTCACAGCTGTTCTGAGATATGGGTACATGCCATATTGCCCAGACACACGTTCCCAACACACTCCTGGTGTCATGGGAACATATTTCAGAACCCATGTGTTTGTGGTTTTTCTTTTTTTTTTTTACTCTCCTTGTTTATGGACTTGCCTTCGTTTTTTTTTATTTGATACCCTGACTTTGATTGTGTTTTTTTTTTTTTCTTCGCTTTTTGCATTGCTGTCTCCATTGAATTATGCTAGGCATACAATTTTGCGACCGCATTACAGTCTACAGTGGGTGGATTTAGACTCCTGATGTTAGGAAGGTTGTTGCCAGCTTGTGAAGGCTGGTTGTACTGGGGAAAGGTGCTTCTTTCTAAAGAGAAGGTGCCTGGCCCCTTTATGTGGTTTAGCTTGAGGAAAGCCACTTCGATCGGGTTAAGCTAATTTTATGGGTGATGCTGAATTTTTATATTTTGGCAAGGGAGTAACTTCAGCCCTGTGGCATTCAATTTCTCTGATTGCATCCAGCCCCCTTGCTGTGTAACATCTAAACTAGAGTGAGAGTATCTAGTTACCTTACTAAAAATTTCCATCAAGAAAAAAACTATGAATCATTGCTTAATTCCTCATTGCCCTTAGGGAAGTTATGAGGAAATGTAATCACAATCTTTCAACAAAAACACAATAAATGGGAAAATAAAAGAAATTAAGTGGGAAAGCACAGATCATGTTTGTCACCTTCCCTAGCTGAGGCGACGGCCACGCTTCATGTTTGCATCCTTATCTTTTTTTTGGAGCTCCAGAAAGGAGAAAGGAGAAGGAGATTTTCAACTTGCCACTGGTTTCACCCTGCTCTTGGTGACAAAACCCCTTGATCCCTTCTCTTCCAAATATGCTGGGATTATTCAGACTTTAACTGACAGCCCATGACTGTAGGAGCCATTTTATGCGCACCCTGCCTTTTTTCACCGTACACTTATTCATCCTCCAACACCCTCCTGATGTGTCCTTTCGGGTTGCTCTGTGTATTAGCCCCCTGCTCCGTACCCCTGCCCTGGGCCCTTTCACTTCACTCCATATTAGTGACTATAAATGCTCTTTAGATGCTCCCTATCATATGATCCGTGTGGCACGCATAGTGTGGGTCATTTTTCTGAATTTGCTGCCCTGTGTTGTGCCATTTTACTTGCATACTTTAATAGTCCAGAGTTACAATCACCTGTTCTTTAATCTTCCAGACCAAAGGAAGGATAGATAGACTCCTAGAACCATGTAATGTTCACCGTAACCAACACCCCCTCTCCCCCGCCCCCACACAAAATGAGCCTATCCTCCCGGCCCCACAACTCCAGCGGCATCCCGTTTTGTTTATTTATTTTTATTTTATGTTTTCACCACAGACAGAGTAGCCTTGCCTGCTACTGTTAATGCCAAGCCTTTTTCACCTAGGTAGGCGTGAAACCCCTGTTCATGAATTAAATGCTTCAATCTGGCGCCCCTGCCCTAGCTTCCTCTCTTACCCATTGGTGTAGTTCTGCTCCGATACACCCCCTGCCCTCTCCATTAATCAAAGCTCTTTGGCTCAGCTAATGTCCTTTTTAGTTCTCGCCTAGTCAGCGCTTGCACTGTCTCTTCAAAACATGCTGTATGGAATAGAAGCTCCGCCCATTTCCTGCCCATCTTTTCAATTGGCTTCTGTTACTGTCCTTTATAGAGGATTGCTTTTGATTTGTGAATAGGCTTAGTAGTCCCTCCTTAGTACCGCCTTGTCTGCATTTGTAACCTCACATGAGGACTGGACCTTTTACTGTGTTGTTACTCGGTGTGCTTTATTTGCATTCTGTGAGCACTATTTTCTTAACTGACTTTCTCTTATTAGTTGCAGGCAGGGTTTTTGCTTACCAGATAACGCGCACAGCATTCGTTTCCTGCCCATGCACTCCACCCCCCCCCCTTCCCCCCTCATCGCGTTGTTTTGTTTTGATGATCCGGCTAGATTTTCACCAATCCTGCAACTGTCTAGGTTAAGCCATTGCTCAATTATATTTGTTGTATGTATTTAATGCCTTCCGCGTGTTTTTTATAAAGCCTACGCCACGGCTAGAACCCGGGGCAGCAGGGACTGCTTTCACCTGAGTGCGGGGGAGGCGCTGGAAGTGATCCCTAGAGGTGAAAACTCTTCTTTTTCCATCACAACCGAGGGGCCTCCTGTCCCTCCTTTGAATAAATCTTTCACACCCTGCTCTGCTCTTTGGCGACTGTGTCAGTTGTATGTAGCCCCAACTCGCCCTGAAGGCGCTAAAGCGCTTTACCCGAGCACCAGTCACATTACACAAGGGCACACTCCTTTACAGTCACTGCGCAATTAAGTCATATGCCCAGAATCACAGGCTGCTGAGCCGAAGGGGAGACTCTGATCTGATGCTCCAAAGTATCCCGCTTTGGGCGTGACTTCACACCCACCCGTACACCACTTCATAGTCCCTCTCACCTCCACACTCTGCGCCGATATGCATCGGCCCTCACCCCCCAGGCCTTTGTATCCTTCTGTACCATTGACCCTGCAGTGGCACACCTCCTTCCCGTCCAGTGTTACTGTAAGGATGTGCTTCACTTCCACCACACTCTCCTTTGCCCTCCACAGGTAAGATCTTCACTCCACTCATGCTGCCCTCCACGTGCCCTTGCTGCCCTCCACGTGCCCTTGCTGCCCTCCACGTGCCCTTGCTGCCCTCCACGTGCCCTTGCTGCCCTCCACGTGCCCTTGCTGCCCTCCACGTGCCCTCCACGTGCCCCCTCTCTGCCCTCCAGGTGCCCCCTCTCTGCCCTCCAGGTGCCCCCTCTCTGCCCTCCAGGTGCCCCCTCTCTACCCTTAATATGCCCTCTCGGCTCTCCACCCTACGCGTGCACTCTCGGCTCTCCACCCTACGCGTGCACTCTCGGCTCTCCACCCTACGCGTGCACTCTCGGCTCTCCACCCTACGCGTGCACTCTCGGCTCTCCACCCTACGCGTGCACTCTCGGCTCTCCACCCTACGCGTGCACTCTCGGCTCTCCACCCTACGCGTGCACTCTCTGCTCTCCACCCTACGCGTGCACTCTCGGCTCTCCACCCTACGCGTGCACTCTCGGCTCTCCACCCTACGCGTGCACTCTCGGCTCTCCACCCTACGCGTGCACTCTCGGCTCTCCACCCTACGCGTGCACTCTCGGCTCTCCACCCTACGCGTGCACTCTCGGCTCTCCACCCTACGCGTGCACTCTCGGCTCTCCACCCTACGCGTGCACTCTCGGCTCTCCACCCTACGCGTGCACTCTCGGCTCTCCACCCTACGCGTGCGCTCTCGGCTCTCCACCCTACGCGTGCGCTCTCGGCTCTCCACCCTACGCGTGCGCTCTCGGCTCTCCACCCTACGCGTGCGCTCTCGGCTCTCCACCCTACGCGTGCGCTCTCGGCTCTCCACCCTACGCGTGCGCTCTCGGCTCTCCACCCTACGCGTGCGCTCTCGGCTCTCCACCCTACGCGTGCGCTCTCGGCTCTCCACCCTACGCGTGCGCTCTCGGCTCTCCACCCTACGCGTGCGCTCTCGGCTCTCCACCCTACGCGTGCGCTCTCGGCTCTCCACCCTACGCGTGCGCTCTCGGCTCTCCACCCTACGCGTGCGCTCTCGGCTCTCCACCCTACGCGTGCACTCTCGGCTCTCCACCCTACGCGTGCACTCTCGGCTCTCCACCCTACGCGTGCACTCTCGGCTCTCCACCCTACGCGTGCACTCTCGGCTCTCCACCCTACGCGTGCACTCTCGGCTCTCCACCCTACGCGTGCACTCTCGGCTCTCCACCCTACGCGTGCACTCTCGGCTCTCCACCCTACGCGTGCACTCTTGGCCCTCTCTGCTCTCCACCCTACACATGGACCTCGCGACTCTCCACCCTACACATGGACCTCGCGACTCTCCACCCTACACATGGACCTCGCGACTCTCCACCCTACACATGGACCTCGCGACTCTCCACCCTACACATGGACCTCGCGACTCTCCACCCTACACATGGACCTCGCGACTCTCCACCCTACACATGGACCTCGCGACTCTCCACCCTACACATGGACCTCGCGACTCTCCACCCTACACATGGACCTCGCGACTCTCCACCCTACACATGGACCTCGCGACTCTCCACCCTACACATGGACCTCGCGACTCTCCACCCTACACATGGACCTCGCGACTCTCCACCCTACACATGGACCTCGCGACTCTCCACCCTACACATGGACCTCGCGACTCTCCACCCTACACATGGACCTCGCGACTCTCCACCCTACACATGGACCTCGCGACTCTCCACCCTACACATGGACCTCGCGACTCTCCACCCTACACATGGACCTCGCGACTCTCCACCCTACACATGGACCTCGCGACTCTCCACCCTACACATGGACCTCGCGACTCTCCACCCTACACATGGACCTCGCGACTCTCCACCCTACACATGGACCTCGCGACTCTCCACCCTACACATGCACTTCCTGCCCTCCACCTTTACCATGCACTCCCCACCCTACACATGCACTTCCTGCCCTCCACCTTTACCATGCACTCCCCACCCTCCACATGCAGTCCCCGTCCTCCTCATGCACTCCTCCCTCTCCACCTTTACCATGCACTCCCCACCCTCCACATGCAGTCCCCGTCCTCCTCATGCACTCCTCCCTCTCCACCTTTAAAATGCCTTCTCCACCCTCCACATGCACTCCCCGCCCTTAACATGTCCTCTTCGCCCTCCACCCTTAACATGCCTTCTCCACCCTCCACATGCACTCCCCGCCCTTAACATGTCCTCTTCGCCCTCCACCCTTAACATGCCCTCTCCACCCTCCACATGCACTCCCTACCCTCCACCCTTAACATGCCCTCTTCCCCTTAACTTGTAAATGACCATGCTTTTTATTTGTTTTGGTTTTTGAAACAGAAATAAAAGGCTTTGCCCTTTACAATTCTAATAGCTTAAACTCCTCACAAATGCGAGACCTATTGCATTGCATATGCTTGTTTAATAAAACGGATTACTTAATCCCTTCCCCCCCAAAATACTTCAATCAATCAATCATTTGTAAAGCGCACTACATACCCGCGAGGGTCTCAAGGCGCTGGGGGGGGGCTGCTACTGATCGAACAGCCAGGTCTTGAGTATCCTCCTGACGGTCAGCAGGTCTTGGGTCTGTCGTAGGCTTAGTGGGAGGGTGTTCCATGTCTTGGCAGCGAGGTGGTTGTTCTTCGGATGCACGGGACGGTTGCGAGTGAGAGGTCGGCGGAGCATAGCTGGCGGTTGGGGATGTAGAAGTAGAGCCGTCTGCCGAGGTAGGCCAGGCCGGTCTTGTGGAGTACTTCGTGTGTATGGATGCGGAGCTTGAAGGATATCCTCTTGTTGACGGGGAGCCAGTGCAGGTTTCTCAAGTGGGGGGTGATGTGGCCGTGTCGTGGTACGTCGAGGATCAGTCATGCCGAGGCGTTTTGGATGCGTTGTAGTCGTTTGATGAGCTTGGTCGGTGGCTTCCGCGTAGAGGGCGTTTCCGTAGTCTGGCCTGCTGCTGACAATGGCAGCAGCAGGCCAGACTATACAATTTCTTGTATCTGTCTGGATCCATCTGTAGATCTTGCGGAGCATGCGGAGGGTGTTGAAGCAGGAGGAGGAGACTGCGTTGACTGGCTTGGTCATTGAGAGCATTGAGTCGAGGATGATTCCCAGGTTGCGTGTGTGGTCGGTGGGTGTCAGGGCTGCCCACAGTGCTGTCAGCCACCAGGAGTCGTCCCAGGCTGAAGGGTTGGAGCCGAGGATGAGGACCTCCGTCTTGTCAGAGTTCAGCTTCAGACGGCTGATCTTCATCCAGTCGGTGACGGCCTTCATTCCTTCGTGGAGGTTGGCTTTGGCGGTGATGGGGTCCTTGGTGAGGGTGAGGATCAGTTGAGTGTCGTCGGCGTAGGAGATTATGTTGAGGTCGTGCTGTCGGGCGACGTGTGCGAGCGGGGCCATGTAAATGTTGAACAGTGTCGGCTGAGGGAGGATCTCTGGGGTACGCCGCAGATGATCTCGGAGGCTTTGGAACGGAATGGGGGAGGCGGACGCTCTGGGTTCTGCCGGAGAGGAAGGTGGTGGTCCATTCCAGAGCCTTGTCTCGGATCCCTGCGGCGTGGAGGCATGCGCGTAGTGTGCGGTGGCAGACGGTGTCGAAGGCGGCGTAGAGGTCTAGGAGGATGAATGCTGCGGTCTCACCGTTGTCCAGCAGGGTCCTGATGTCGTCAGTGGCGGCGATGAGGGCAGTCTCGGTGCTGTGGTTGTTGCGGAACCCTGACTGGGAAGGGTCCAGGATTCTGTTTTCTTCGAGGTGTCGGGTATAGCTGTCTGACGATTTTCTCGATGACCTTGGCCGGGAAGGGGAGCAGAGAAATGGGCCGGAAGTTCTTGAAGTCTCTTGGGTCTGCCTTAGGTTTTTTGAGTAGGGCGTTTATCTCGGCGTGTTCCCAGCTCTCTGGGAAGGTCTCGAGGGAGAGGTTGATGACGTTGCGCAGGTGGGGTGCGATGGAGCTGCTTGCTTTGTTGAAGATGTGGTGCAGTAATGGGTCTGACGGAGAGCCGGAGTGGATTGTGCTCAAGGTCTTGATGGTGTCATCGACGCTCACACTGGCTCAGGCTAGCAGGGGGTCGTGGTCGATGGTGTGCGGAGGGTCTGTTGTGTTGCTGTCTGTTGGGGCTGTCTGGGTGTTGAAGCTGTCGTGGATGTCTGCTATCTTGTGGTGGAAGAAGGTGGCGAGGAAGTCGCACAGGGCTTGGGACGGCGGGATGTCGTTGGTGTTGGAGCTGGGGTTGGAGAGTTCATTCACGATGTGGAAGAGCTTCTTGCTATTGTGTGCATTGTTGTCGAGGCGGTCTTTGAAGGAGGTCCTCTTGGCCGCCCTGATGAGGTGGTGGTGGTTGCGGATGGCGTCCTTGTGTGCTGCATGGCTGTCCGGAGTTTGTTCACTGTGCCATTCCTTCTCTAGCTTCTGGCAGGCTTGCTTGGAGGCAAGGAGTTCTGGGGTGAACCAGCTGGCCCTCTTGCTGGTGTCTCTGTGGGGGGGGGGGGTTTCTTCAGCGGGGTGAGGGTGTTGGCGCAGTCCTCAATCCAGCGTCTGAGGCTGTGGGCAGCGTCGTCTGTGTTGGAGGGTTCGGTGGGTGGGCTGAGAGCGAGGTTTGCATGTAGTTGGCCTCCGTTGATTTTGCTTCAGCAGTGGCGGGGGATCTGTTGGGTGTGGTGGTGTGTGGTGGGTTTCTGGAAGGCGAAGTGGATGCAGCGGTGGTCGGTCCAGTGGAGTTCACTGGTGTGGCTGACGGAGACGTGCAGGCTTGAGGAGAAGACTGGGTCGAGCGTGTGGCCGGCAGAGTGGGTGAGCGTTGTGACGAGTATTGGTATTGGTTGCTGGGGTCACACGTCCTCATCATACCACTTACTGATTGGTGTGTTCATATAGAGACACACCAGGTGATTGTCCATCGATATCAGGCTTCTCCAATGAGTAGCTCGTGAGTGGTGAGCGTTTAGCTAGTTGTATTGCGGTCGGTTAGAGTTACTTTGGGTGTTCAACTCCGACAGGTAACCAGTTAGGGGGACTAGTTAGCCCCTCAAAAAGAGCTATCACAGTAGGTGAAGCAGACTCCAGGCGGTTCCAGTCACTTTTATCCTTTGCTGTAGGTTCCTGTCGAAGTGGTCCAGGATGCTGAAGATGCACAAGGATGCTGCTAATGCAGTGCGGTTGACAGGGGTCTTCCTGCAGCTACTCCTCGTCCACAGAAGGGCTGAGGCTTTTCCTAGCCACAGGTCGATGTCCCTCGAAGTCCTCTCAGGCCTGGCAAAAGTCCAGTCGCCAATGCATTTACCTGTCGCCAGTTATCGCGGTCACAGCCAAATCCTTCCCTGGGCGATATCTTGTCTTCTGGGTGACCCTGAAGCACTCCGACTCTCCGGGGTCCAACTGACTCAGGTGCAGCTTTGAATGTCGATCCTGGTCTCTGGTTCTGCACCACAGCAGTTGGCAGCTGTCTGAAGATTCTGGGCTATCAATTTGCCCCAGCAGGCTTCTCGGTCCTTTGCTGCGAGCAAGAGATGAGCCAACTGACCCTTGGAGTCTCTTTCTTCGGCTGGGACCAAGAGGTGTCTCCTCCACGAGCAGGACACAGCAGGCATAGTCTCTTTTTGCTTGCCACCAAGTTTAGCAGGTGCAGTCCATGCCAGTGCAGCCTCTCCTGGCTGGTTCCACTGTGCAGCAGGGCAGTCCTTCTTCGGTCCTTCTTTCAGTCCTGTTGAGGTCTGAGTTCAGGGTTCCCTTTTTATGCTCAGAAAATGCTCTCAGGATAGAATGTGGTTGATAGTCAATGGGTTTCCAGGTTCCCCCTCTCCTGATGATGGCTTCCTGTGAAGCGTGGCATTTGGCTATAGTAAGTTCACCATTCTGCCCACTTACAACATGACAGAACCCCTCCCTTGGCATCCAGAGCTCCCTAGCCTAACACAGAAGTGTGCTACTAAGAAGGCTACGTGCCCCTGAATAAACTGTTTGACAGCAGGTTCCCCTCCCTAGTGCCCGCACGTCTTATCTAAACAATAAAGCATCCCCTCTCCCAAGTATTACTCATTTGCCCTTCAAAGATTCTTCTCCTTTTGAAGCTCGCCTTTTAGGCCACTACCTGTGCGACTTCCTGAAGGAGGGTGGTAACACCTTTCCCCAGTGCAGGCTTCCAACAACGCCTTTCCTGGGAGTTGTTAGTACGTCTCCTCAGGATAGCAGAAAGTTCTGTGCATGACAGACCCCTTGGACATCAGTAAACGGGCACTGGAAATCTTGGGCAACTAAAGTGGCAACTTCAAAGTTGCACTTCGCTCACCAGTGACATTAAATTAGATTTAACCATCAAATCAGATTTAATGCACTAACTTTTTTGATACCTTATAGTAATCACTTTAGCAGTCCCTTTCAGAAGCTAGCAAGCCGAGATGTCAATGGGGCTACTAGCCTTTCCTCAGTAAAACGACAAGCATTGGCAATATAGCATTTTTACTGCTGGAACTTTTAAAAGTACATGTTCCACTTTTTAACATACAAAAGAAACACAATTGATGGACGGAATGTAGATCAAATCAAAACATTCACCCCCAGTCAAGAGATCTGGGTTAAATCCATCATTCTTTTGCTCACCATGCCACCCCAGTTTAGACCTGGCCATATGCAAATCAGCCTTGACCCTGTGCCTCATGGGAACAGTCCAGCCCGAACTGCCAAGCCAGGTCTTCCCTGGACCGGAAACAAGCATCCTAGGACCGGTTTCGGGGTTTCATCCCTCTTCAGCCAGGATAGCTTGATTCCTGTTGAAGAGGGGTGAAACCCCGAAACCGGTCCTAGGATGCTTCTTTCCGGTCCAGGGAGGACCTAGCTTGGCAGTTCGGGCTGGACTGTTCCCACGAGGCACAGGGTCAAGCCTGATTTGCATATGGCCGGGTTCAAACTGGAATGGCATGGTGAGCAAAAAAATGATGGATTTAGGACCAGATCTCTGTACTGGGGTGAATGTATGACATTATTCTGCATTCTGTCCATCAACTGTTGGTTTTGCATTTGTCACCCTGAGTGGGTCTGATCTGCCCAGACGTGGGCCCCATGCTCTCCATGCCACTGGAATCAAGCTATCCTGGCTGAAGAGGGGTGAAACCCCGAAACCAGTCCTAGGATGCTTGTTTCCAGTCCAGGGAGGACCTAGCTTGGCAGTTCGGGTTGGACTGTTCCCATGAGGCACAGGGTCAAGCCTGATTTGCATATGGCTGGGTTCAAACTGGAATGTCATGGTGAGCAAATAAACGATGGATTTAGGCCCAGATCGCTGTACTGGGGTGAATGTTTGACTTTGTTCTGCATTCTGTCCATCAACTGTTGGTTTTGCACTTTTTAACATACAGCACCCACCAAAAGGGTGACCTACATATATTAACAAGCATTTGCATAGCCAATAGGTCTCGCTTTTGGGACCTTCTAAGTATTTAGTTATGCAGCACAATATCCTTGGTGCAACAACATTAACTGTTGCATGGTTAAACACTTATAAGGTCCCAAAGGCGGGACCTATTGGCTATGCCAATGCTTGTTAGTTTTTAAAGTTGGTCACCCTGGATCAGTTACTACGCAACCTTGTGTCCCTATGAGGTAACACCCTGTTCTGTGACTTATGGAAAGTGCTTTGTGCATCAGCCCAACTGTCCGATTCCAGGCAGGCCCAGCATGCAACAGCCCCAACCAAGTGCCACAGTTACCAACAGCATGTCAATCCACATAGCTTACAGAATCTTCTAAATACACAACACTTTCTGTGTGAGCGGGTCACAGGCTGATGGACAGCAGAGTTACCACTTCCATTCCAGCAAAGTATCGCCTCTTTTAAACTCTAAACTCGTGAAAGTTCCAAAATGCACCTGTTAGACGAAAGCATTAACCTGGAAAGTGATCTGAAGTTATTTGCTAACTGCCAACGAGAGGGAGAAGGGTGGCAGATTTGGAGTCGGTTGGGACACAAGGAAAGAGGTGTGCTCTTTTCCCGTCCCGGGCTTGTGCACCTGTAACCTTCCGTCCTTTTCAGCCGAAGGCAACATTAATTGATGCAAAGGAGGTGATCAACAGGGCTCGGGTTCGTGTAAGACATAGAAAGGGATAATTAAGTCTGTGCATGCTTGCAAAAATAAATTCTAATAGTGTGCGCACATAAGAAACCCATGTACAAGAGGGAGCCAGATGTCTGAAGTGTTGTGTGCATACACACAAAATGTGTTTGTTCCCCACAGGTGGGTGGATGTGAGTGAGAGAGGGGGCAGAGAAGATCTGGGTGTACAATGTGAAACCAGCCGCGAAAGTGAAAGTGATCCCGATCAAGCGCGGCGAGTAATGCGCTCAATGAGCATGACGAGGAAAGCCATATGGCGCCTCTGCTTGTAAGCGCGCGCCTGCACACATGCACGCAAGCTGTAGGCTGGCCATGGTAGCATTTTTTAAAGACCTTAGTCTCGCCAGACCAGAGTATGCGCTGGGTCAGGCGAGGCCTAAAAAGGGAGGTTTTGGGCTTTGCCATTACTAATAAATGGCAAAGTCGAGATAGCCGTTTTAAACTACCTTTCCAGTCTGCAGTGGAAGACTGGCAGCCATGTTTTACCTAGTCGTGCTTGTGGTGGAACAACTAGTGCTGTTGTCCACGAGAGACACTTCAACTTAGAGGCCTAAGGTTCCCTTGGTACCATATACTAGGGACATACAAGTAAGTTGAGCTATGTGCTTTCAAACATGTGCCATTTTAAGGGTCAGAGCTCCTTCACTGAGCCTGTTTTAGCAGGGCTCAGGGCAGGTCATAGCCATTACAACAGTACCTAGTAGTCAACCTGGGGGCAAAAAGTGGGGATGAACCTGCAAAAAGCCTGGTAAATACAGATCTTAACCTTCAATACTATAGGACCCACAGGTTGGATGTTAACCATAGATTTCTTCTGTACCAAGAAACCTTGCAGAAGCCAGCAGCCTTAGACAATGTGATTGTAGTGCCTCAAATAGGGATACCCAAGTCTTTTTGGAGTAGCTTAAGTCCAACTGTCCTGTTTCGAAAGGTAGGAACACGTTGGGGACTCCATCTTGTGTAAGGTTTTCCTCATAGCGCCGGGACACTCGAGCTCGGTAGTCGTGCATTCTATCAATGCGGTTATTCATTCATAGAAGTAATGCACATTATGGAGCACTTTCACATACTAGTGTCCTGAAAAGAAAACACTTATGTTAACTTTCCATCTTTCGGTTCGCGGTAGGTGATTTTGCAATAATATTCTATAAAGAGAGTAAGATATGCGACAACATGAACTGCGTTGTTAGGGTCTTCATCAGAAGTTGTTGAAGATGGTAGGAGGGCTCCAAGTAATTTGGAAGCCAGAGTCCAGCACAGCTCTGTGTGATCCAGGCTAGGAAGTCAGGCAGTCAATGCAAATAGCAGAACGAGTTGCTTTATAAAAAAAATGTAAATGACCAGTTTAAACAATTTGATTAAAGTTCGGCTATGAAAACTTCTATTGACTAAACCCATGCAAGAGCGATCTGTTGGGGACATGCAGATATTATAGAAGGTTTGTTTCTCTCCCGCCCTGTTCAAAATTTAAATAATTATGTGATTTGGCTGTGAGTGGAAGTTGGTAAGTATAGTTTTAAAATTCTGCTGTAGTGTCTAATGATCTGTTTCTTTGACAGAGGAACAATGTTCATATCAACGATAACGTCCTTCACTCGGCATATGAGCTCAAAGTGCAGAAGGTGGTCTCCTGCCTGTCCACCTGCATCTTCCCAGATAAAACCAGCTACCCGATTGATGAGACCATGGTGAGTGGGTTGTTCCTCTTTGGCTTTTAGACTTTTGTCATGATAGGTACCTGCCCCCACGCTATTTGCCTTCTGGTTATAGAATTCCCCCTTACTCTCTTCTCCATTGAGATGACTCAACTTACTGTACCCCAGTTGCGGTGTACATCTTTCTCATCCTCTTGAGCTGCTGCCTTTTTTAAGGAGGTCTTTTGTATTTTTCCCTTGCTTGCTATTTGGATTCTCATTGTTCCCACTGCATCTCCTCTCACTGCACCTGCACTGCTGTTTCTCCTTCCATGGAAGGCTTTGTGATAGCAGTATCTGCACTGCGTGGACCACTGTGATATCTGCTCCTGCACTGCGTCCGCCAGCAGATTATTGTAATCTCAGTCCTGACACTGCCTATGCCATCAGATCATTGTAATCGCTGTGCCAGCACTGCCTTCACCAGCAGATCACTAACGTCTGCTTGAATTGCCTCTGCCAATGGATCCTTGGAATCTCTGTGCTGGCACTGCCTCATCCAGTATAAGACCACTGTGTAGTCCCTTTGTGCTGCTGCTTTAACAGGAAGACACTGACTATTTCAGTCTGTCTAAAAGGAAGATTTAGCAAACACAAGGAGATGATGGACGGAGCGCTGAAACTTTTCAGACACTCACCCCCAGTCACAGATCTGGGATGAATCCATCATCGTTCTTTAGCTCACTTCACACCCGAGTTCAGACCCAGCCAAGCTGGGTCCAAATTGGGGTGGCTAAGCTGGGCAGAAGAATGATGATGGCTTAAACTGAGATCTGGGCCTGGGGGTGATTATTTGAAAAGTTTCAGCACCCTGTCCATCATCTTGTGCTTGCTATGTTCACCCTAAAAGGCCAAGGTATGCCAGACGTCGTCCCGTGCTCTCTGCCAGCTGGATTCAAGCTAGCCTGGCTGATGAGGAGTGAAACCCCAAAACCGTTCCCAGGATGCTTGTTTCCCGTTCAGGGAGGTCCTGGCTTTCCAGTTTTGGTTGGACTTTGCCGATGAGGAACAGGGTCAAGACTGATTTGCATATGGCTGGGTCTAAACTGGGGTGGCTTAGTAAGCAGAAGAACGATGATGGATTAAACCAAGATCTGTGACTGGGAGTGACTGTTTGAAAAGTTTCAGCACTTCCTCATCTTATTGTGTTTGCTAAAAGGAGGACTTGCCTACTACACCTGAAATGCCTCCCACACAAGTAAGACCTCTGTAGCCCAATAAACTACCTCTCCTTCCTTTGAAGACTCTCTTGATTCTTTGACTTTCCAAAGACCCTATGGGAGCGAAGGTGACAAAAGAAATTGTTCAATACTTCCCTTCCACTGAAAGGGGAACAACACAAGAGCAGGCCATTTCTGTGCAATTTTTGTATAAATGGGGAGTAACATTTTACTGGAGAAAGGAACAGTGCCATTTGTTGGGGAAACTGAAAGGGTTTTGAAAGCAAATGTGGAAATGCACATCAGTCATTCTCACTGATGCGGTCTTCTTCGGTTTCCACATTGTTGAATGTGTAGAAAATGAAACTAAAATATTTAGGGTCCGCGTGCCGTTTGGCATAGCTCTGCTTCCTTGTGTCTTCTTATTCCAAGATCTCGACCCACCTTGCACCTCTTCAGATCCCTAGGTGTTTCCAGATGCCATTTTTTCACTTGTGTTCACACAGGTGCACACACCCCATCTCCCCTTTATACTGACACCCAACCTCAATAATGTCATGAGATCCTTTCCTTTTGTATGTTTGTGTCTCTTCAGAGCACATATCTGCCTTCTTTATTATGTAAAGGAATTAGTGAGGCTTCACTGCACAGCCTCATCATGTAGGTGCCCGCTGCATCTTCCGTTAAAACGCTGCTGAGGTGCCATTGTAGTGAAAGGGCCACTCAGCCGGGGGCCAACAGTGCAGGCAGAAGGAGAAAATCTGCAATCCGATTCGACTGTCCATGCTGTACTCTAAATCAAGAATTCTGAGGGGTTGTTCTTGAAGATTGGGGCTGCTCCTACTCAGAAGTTTCGCTGTCTGCCGTTTGTGTCATAGAATACCCTCACCATCCAATATTGTTGCCTCTTCTTCTGTGGAAGGCCCTTGTAATGTCATATTGCCGTCTCTTCTCCCATAGATTTCATAATTAAAGTCACTTCCTCTTCTCCCATGGAAAATCCTTGTGATCCAATGTCACTTCCTTTTCTTCCATACCAGATCCTTTTAATTCACTTTGCTGCTGCTTCTCCCTGTGCAAACTAGTGCTGCTGCTTCTCTACCATTGGAGGGTCTTCCTAGGCTCCACCTCCTGTTTTTCATTTATTTGCCTGGTTATCTGCACTTACAACACTTAAGGTCCACTTGCCATGTGGCTTCTAAAATGAATGAACCTACTAATGCTTTTCCATTTTTACAGATTCACAATGGTCCTCCACATGAGTCTAACTTCGGATATTCTTACGCCAAGAGAATGATAGATGTGCAGAACAGGTACAGTCCTAACACTGCGGACACTGACTGTGTGCTATGGGAGACTCAAAATACATGCAAGTGGAGATGTGCGGTTGTCATTGACTTGTTAACAATGTAGGGTTTCTCTACATGTTCTCTTCTAACATATTTAATCCTAATGAGATACTAACTTACGGTTAGGAAGCAAGGAGAGCCAAAGCCCTTTACTACTTATTTACAGGCTGCTCAGATGGCCCACATCGCACTTACTAAGCTGGCTGACATTCAAAATGTGTAGTATCCGGTCTTCTTGCCTTGCCTGGTGTGGAGTGTGCAATTTATTTAGCGTTAGTATTAATTCCCTGTCAGTTTCAATCTACTGCTTGGGGCTGAGCTGGTTACGCCATAACTTTTGATGGTGTGCCTGCTTCTCCTTACTAGTGCACAACTTCTCAATGTAACAGGCTAAAAATCCAAACACCAAACTATTTCTATCTGGTACCTACATTTTCCACAGCTATATTCACGAACCTGGGACAAGTGGGGGAAGAGGTTAGCCCTCCCTCTCTTCAGATGTAGGCCTACTCATGTCCATTTGCCAGCTTCCCTGCCATCTCACTAGTTTACAGTAGCAACGTCTTGGAAGCTTCCCAAGCCCTTTGGTCATGCAATTTCCAGACTCTGCATCACTGCGCCAAACATGCATCCCAGAGAAAAAGACTTCATTTGTTTGGCTTTGAAACAGATGAGGACTGAGCTCATCAACATTGTTAAATTTCTGCTATGTTTTCTTAAGCTGGAAAATGTTTTTTTGTACAGAAAATTGCTGTGCAGCTTCTGTAGGTATTGACGTAATTTCACATACACATATTTTAGTCTGTTTAATTTGCTTCAGTTTGAGAAGTCATATAATCTGAACTTATCATGCATGTGGCAGGTAGAGATTCATAGTGCCTAGATACCCTACCGGGTGATAAGCCGTGCTTTACAAATCTAAATAACAAAACATACCCGTTGTTTGAACCACAAATACCAATTGGCGTATCACAAACAGGCATCTAATAACCTGCAGTTTCCTACTTTCATTTTGATGTTGTATATGTAATTCACTTTGCTTCAAATTGCATGTCCTGTTTTTTATGCAAGTCTTCTAATGTCTTCCTTTAGGTGTCTAGATCTCAGGAGTGGATTAGAATCCCATATTTGATGCTAGGGACAGTGTATCTTGTGAAAAGCATGGGTGAAGTAGCCCTTCTTCTGTAGTCAATGGGATACATTACTATGTGGTCTTCCAGGAATAACCATCCGTCCTCTCAATATAATCTGCATGACTGTGTATCCACTTTGAATCACCACCTCGGTGTCTCTCATTATCTCTTCATTTTGCATAGATGAAATGGATGGTTGAGGGCAAAAGGTCCAAAAATGCAGTTAGTGCCTTCCTGACACTCACCCCCTCAGTTTTTGCTGTGTTTCTTTCCCTTCCTTTGGCTCAGTCTGTTTGCACCCCCTCCTTTGTAGAATCTAGCTGACTTCCTCTTTCACACTTCTTGTTCCCCTGCTCCCTGACTCAGGGGGTACTTTCAGCAGCATGGCTGCAAATTCACCTCTGTGATTCCCACCAATGTCTTCGGGCCGCACGATAACTTCAACATCCAGGATGGGCATGTCCTTCCAGGGCTCATCCACAAAGTCTACCAGGCAAAGAGTAAGTCTTTAAGTTAATGGATGCACTGAGCAGGTGTTGAATGACAGCAGGGGCTCTCTGTAGAAGTGAGTTTGGGGATGGTCAGGGAGAGGAGGGGAAAGTGTCCTGCCAGGGGTGGGTGAGCATTGCATTACCCACTTCCAGTCCAACCTTTTTCTACTGGAACAAGGGCAGAGGCTGAGATTCTGTTGCAGTCAAAACCTGATGGATTTTTACTGGCTGGAATTCCAAGGCAGGAAAATTGCGTCCGGCAAACCAGGAGCGTGAACAACGGGACAATCCTAATAGTGCAGAGTGAATTCCAAACCGATGTCGAGCCTGAGTGTTTCAATTTGTTTGGGAGAAATTTCCTTGGATGATGGTGCACTGCGTTTGTGGATGTTGGTCAATTTAAGCCTGTAGGAGACGTGTATATAGCATTAGAAAGTTTACCAAGAGCATGCACAAATGCCAATAAGACTTATCATTTTAGGATATTATTAACAGGTGGTTTTCAGGTTAAACCATAGGCAGAAAACCGTATATAGATAACTAACCAATGTTTTAAATGTTTGCAGAAAATGGCACAGCCCTTTCCATTTGGGGTACAGGGAAACCCAGAAGACAGTTCATCTACTCCTTGGTAAGTAAGTTTCTGTGTTTTAGTAGCCATCACTGTTTTATATTGTTGAAGCATATCCTACATCTTCCATTGCACTTGCGACCTATTCCTTGAGCAGCAACTCTGCAGTCTCTTCTGTACGATCCTATATATATACGCTGTCTGCAACATATCTGACTGCTCAACAAACAGATATGGCCCCTGAAATAACAAAGGATGAAACCGCAGGCAGAGTCCTCTGTGATGTGAAGGACTCTTAGTGTAATGTGTAAGAGATGGACCGAAAGTCATTTGCTGGCTGCAACTCTTATTTTACTTTTGTTTTTGCCAATGTTACTACGCCTGTACTAGAATCAAAAGCTTCTAGAGTGCCTCTTTCCAGGTCATTATAGATTCTACTTCCAGGCGTGGACTTTTGTGTGATAACTACATGCATTCTGGGTCCTGTAGTACTGTTTTCTTCCATTCCACTAGTCAGACTAAGACATGTAAACAGTGATTTGTAGGTGAAACGTTCAGGGCTGGAGAAAGCATCTATGATGACCTGGAACTAGGTGGTAGGCTGACTGCACAAGGTAATTTGTAGGATTCGTGGAGGTTCAGCTGGGATCTTGTTAGACAGGATGAGTTGGAAGGCCTAGAGTACACCACAATGTCAGCCTGTCCTGAGAGGTCCTTGTGCTTTTTATTTAACGATGGGCGATGATATATAGGAATGCAACATGGCTACGGGGCAGTCAGATATCACTACTGGGCATACAAACATGTGGCTTGTAGCGAATGAAGTACCTGTTTGTGAAGAAGACAACATGGGGGGGGGGGGGGCTTGGTGGAATAGCATGCCCTTGAACACATATGTAATCACAATTTTTTCCCTTTATTTCCCTTCTCCAGCTAAATCTCTGGCTGCAGCCAGCTTGATGTTAGCTTTTGGTTGCCTCATGATGTCAGAGTTACATATAACAGTCTCCCCTTGCAGTACGTTGAATCCAGTTAGCGGTGACAATGGCCTCAATGGGCAGGACACATGGCACAACGCCATGGTACTAAGCCCAACTGTCACATCTGTCCAAGTTACTTGTTTACTGAGATGACCAATCGGGGCATGGGGGTGTGTGGCTCTTCATCTGCAAAAACTGCTATTCAGATCTGAACCGACTTCAGGTACTGCTTCTAGCATATTGGTGCAGAATGTTGTTGAGGTGCTTAGAGCACTCAAGGGAACCCACCTTTGTACAGCACAACTACAGTCTGATATGTAGCAGCAGAAAAACTGTATACATTGCATTTGTGCAGCAGAATTGATGTTGCACTGTTCCAGCAGCTCCAAGTAATTTGTATACTAAGAGGTCTGGATGGGGTGCTTCTTCTGCAGATCCTGCTACTTGGGACTGAACCGGCCCATGCGCTGCCTTGGGGATAACGCACCAGCCACAGTGATTATGTAAAAATGAATGGTCTCACAACTTTGAGGCCTTGAATGAACTTATTCTACTAGATCCCATTTTGTGAAAAGCCTTATTTTTTAATGGATTGTAAGTGTTCTTGAGAAAAGTTTATTACGAGACAAGGGAGCGGTGGGGAGAAAGAAGTGGAGCGTCTCTGATTTAAAATTGGTATGGTTCCACTTTTCTATGAGGGGCACAAGGTTGTTGGAGCTGCAGAAGAGATGTGAACGTTATTCCATAACCGACTCCAGCTGCTTAAAGTGTCTGGTCTTGCATTTTGTTTTTGGGGTTGAGAAGAGGTTGTTTGTTACAGTGGAGCAGTCTGGAGGTGGTTTATCTTTTGACTTTGTTCCATGCTCATGTTGGTGTGGGTCTTCCAGGCATTTAAATGTGAGGCAGAGTGTCATGAAGGCGGTTTACCTTTCACTGGTGCCAGATAATTCTAGAGTGCTAGATGATGTTCAAGCCCGAAGATAAGGCAAACTGCAGCATTTTGTCCTTGTATCGAGAGTTTCAATATGAAGCGGGATTCACCACTTGTCGGTCCTTCACCAATCACATTCTTTCAAGCAGGTCCTCTTTCTTCTCAGTCCAAAGCAACTGCGCAATAGTTAAATCAGTTGTTATAATATTAACCTAAATGCGGTTGTGAATCAAGTTGGAATTTCTTCACATTCTCCTCATAGCTCTGTCAATCAGCATCATGATCCGTTCCTGTTCTCCTTGGGCAACTTATCGGAAAAGTACAAATTATTTTCCCCCCGTAGTAGTCTTGGAGCCAACCTCTTCCAACCACTCTAGGATGAAAGCAGAACCCCAGCCCTTACGGTTAGGGAGTATCTTCCATATCTTTAGTCATCAAGAAATCAAGTGCCTACATGGGCTCACACAGGGGTGCAGGGTGGGGGGAGTTGTAACGGGAAGGTTGGTGGGGAGGGGGGGAGTTGGGGAATGTTTGTTTGTTTCACAAGGCAATGTGAGGTTCGCTTCTGATTTGTCCTGGTTGTGTTCTCCGGGATGTGGGCATCCTGCACGGGAGCGGGGTGGGGGGTAAGGGATTGAGAATACTTTCGTGGAATGTGAACGGACTGGGGGATAGGATTAAGCGCGGGGTGGTGTTGCAGTTTTTGAAACGGATCTCGCCCGACATTGTTTTCCTGCAGGAGACACATCTGATTGGGAACTCCTTCCATGCCCTGAATAGGCGGGGCTATCGCCTTGCTGTTCACTCTGGTTTCACTTCTGGCTCCAGGGGAGTGGGTATCTTGGTCAGGGCCTCTCTCCCGTTGGAGGTGGACGAGGTGCTCCACGATGATAGAGGGCGATATGCAGCATTGGTGGGGAGATGGGAGGGTAGAACTGTTTCGCTCGTTGCTGTTATGTGCCACCGGGATTGCAGACGGCTACATTTGCGGATTTGGGGCGTTTGGTCCTGGGACTCACTGGAGGGGTTTTGGTGTTAGGGGGTGATTTTAACTCTGTTGTATCCAGTATGGAGGACCGTCACCCCCCCCCCCCCCCCCCCCAGGGATCTCCCTAGAGCCCAGGCCTGGCTGGGTGGCTTTCTAGATACTTTAGGACTTATAGATTGCTGGAGACTGATGCACCCGGGGCAGGCACAATACACCTTCCACTCGGGGGCCCACGGGAGTCTCTCGAGACTTGATTATATACTTATGCCAGCGTTCCAGGCTGGAATGATCGGGGAGGTACGTCATTTGGCCCGAGGTATTTCTGACCATTCCCCTCTATTGTTGCAGATGGAGGTTGCTCCTGGGGCAGAGGGAAGAGTAGCGCCAATTAACCCCTGGTATTTGCGTAATCCTGAGGTTCGCGCTGAATTGGTTAGGTCCATTGATCGCTACTTTAATGATAATGTAGGGTCAGTGTCGTCTGCTGTCTCCCTATGGGAAGGTTCTAAAACGGTGATCCGGGGGCATGCCTTGTCTCTTATTTCCCATGCTAGGAGGTGCGGAAGGGAAGAGGTGGTCCGCCTGGAAACTGACATAGCTGAGATGGAGGGGGATTTGGAGCGGGGTGTCACGGATGAGAAATTGCACGTTCTCAGCCTTTAACAGTCAGATTATAGAGCGCTGGTCACGGATGCTGCTAAAAGGATGAGTAGAGAGCAACAAGGACGACTGTATGATGTGGGAGATAAGGCCGGGAAGTTGATTGCTTGGTTGAACAGGAAGGAGAGAGCGAGTAGAGTGGTGCCGGTCGTGGAGAGAGCGGATGGCGTGTGTGTGACTGACCCGGTAAAAATTGTTGACTGCTTTGCGGATTTCTTCCGTGGGGTATACTCTCCGGTCTCTGGGTGCTCGGAGGAAGACTCTCATCTGTTACTTAAAGATATTGCATTGCCGTCCCTCTCGGAGGCTGATAGCATATTGATGGAGGCGAAGTTGTCGCCGGATGAGATTGCTCTGGCCATTCGCTCGATCGCTTCTGGTAAGGCCATGGGTCTCAATGGTCTCCCCATTGAACTATATAAGTTGCGTCCAGATAAGATAGCACGTATCTCCGTGACATGTTCCTAGCTGCACGGGCGGCGGGCTCCCTCCCCCTTGACCAACGTCTCGCTACCATAGTTGTGATACATAAAGAGGGGAAGCCGCGAGACTGCTGTGCCTCCTACAGGCCTATCTCGTTGTTGAACGCGGAACCCAAAATTCTGGCTAAGGTGTTGGCCAATCGACTGGTTCGAGTCGTGGGCGACTTGATTCATCAGGACCAGTCCGGTTTTATACCTCATCGTAATACCGCCCTGAACCTGAGGCGGTTGCATGGTGTGCTTGCTAGAGCGGAGTTTATGTGTGAGCCGGCCATCTTGGCGTCTTTGGACGCTACCATGGCGTTCGATACGTTAGAGTGGCCGTTTATTTGGGCTGCGTTAGCTAAATTCGGGTTTGGCCCTGAATTCATTGGGTGGGTACAATTGCTGTACGCTGACCCATTGGCGCAGGTTGTGGTGAATGGTAGGGCGTCGGCTCCCTTTGCGCTGAGGAGAGGTACGCGACAGGGCTGTCCGTTGTCGCCCCTTCTCTTCGCACTTTCTTTGGAACCTCTCGCTGCCTGGTTGCGTTGGGAGCCGTCGTTGCGGGGCATTAGATGGACGCCGGAATTTGAGGACCGTGTCTCCCTTTATGCGGATGACATTCTTCTGCATCTCACCTCTCCTCGACAGTCGCCAATTGTATTGGTGGACGTATTGAATTCCTTTGGTCGTAATTCTGGCCTGGTTATCAACTGGGCCAAGTCATGTGTTTACGTCCTCTCGGGCGAGGCCCCTCTCCTGCCGCGGGGGTGCCCTATTCAGATTGCTACGTTGGGGTTAAAATATTTGGGAATCTTCATATCGCTGGACCCCGCGGTCCGCTATGAGCGAAACCTTCTCCCTCCACTCCAGCGATTGAAGGCCGACGTCGCGAGGTGGCGACGGCTTCCGCTCTCGCCGCTCGGACGGGCGACATTGTTTAAAATGATGTCGCTGCCTCGCTTTTTGTACGCTTTACAAAATACGCTAGATGTCGTGCCGGCCCGTTACCTCCGGGAGGTGGAGGGTCTTCAGCGCCAACTGTTTTGGGACGGGCGACCGAGGATCGCTCTCGCCAAGTTGACACTCCCTTGGTATGATGGGGGTGTTGCTCTCCCCGATATTAAAAGATACTATTGGGCGTCTCAATTGGCGGCGGTGAACCACGGGATATACGGTCCTGCTTTGAATCCGGCCTTCGAGATGGATAGGTTATTACTTCCGGGCGGGGATTACAATAGGGCACTGTACTCGGCAACTCCGGATGCACGGTTGACAGGACCAACGCAAGTTGCGGTACGCGTGTGGCATGCGGCGAATGCTGCGATGGGGTGGAGAGATCGCTTGACTCGAGCGACGCCGTTGTATGCCTCCCAGCGCTTGGGTTGTCTGTGGAAAACGAAAGGCTTTGAGAAATGGGATATGATTGGTATAAGTAAGGTGGGTGACCTCTGGGCGAAAGGCTCCTTTAAAACGTTTGAAATGCTCAAAACTGAATACAAATTAAATGATAGGGAGTACTTTCGATATGCACAGGTCCACCATGCGCTGTGTTCGGTTTTTCCGGATATTGCTGCTATCCCAGAATATTCCCCGTTGGAAGATAGGGTGTTAGACGGCTATGTGCCCGACAGCACTATTTCCCTGAATTATAAAAAAACTAATTAATGATCGTACGGACTTGCTGACCCATCTGCGGGAGGCGTGGACGGCCGACGGATTGGAACTGGACGATGAGGATTGGGTATCGGCGGTGGCCTCCCCGAAAGAGGTGTGGATCCCGGCCCGCCTTAGATTTGTGCAGCTGAAGATACTCCATAGAGTGTATGTCACAGGGCCTGGTTTGATGCGTATGGGTTATTCGAGAGATGGACTGTGTAAGCGTGGCTGTGGCTTGTTGGGTACCTTTCTTCATATCCTATGGGAATGTTCGGAGGTTGTACGATTTTGGAACGGGGTACATACTGTAATGGAGGAAGTCACGCATGTCGCTTTGTTACCAGAGGCCAGGAGGTGTTAGTTGAATGTCTGGGAACCAAATGACTATAATGCGGCGCAAACGCAGTGGGTGACTTTGGGGTACATGGTGGCTAAGCGCAATATTGCACAGTTGTGGGGTTCCTCGAGGCCACCTACGATTTCGGTATGGAAGGAGAATATGGATTGGTGTATGTTCAGGGAGAAGACGGTGTATGTGGCGAGAGGCAAGCCCGGGAGGTGGACTAAGGTGTGGGGTCCATGGAATTCCTATTGTGGGAATATCTGCGCTCCGCCTCTGCCGCGGGAGGTCGACGTCGCATTGTTCCCCTAGCCGCACATTCTACGTAATTGTGCATGCTTTATCCTCTTCTCCTCCGCCCCCCCACTCCCACCTCCTGTCAGGAGTTATTTCAGATACTGTGGATCTTCCCCCGTCCTGGGGAGCGCACGCTGCTATTTCGGACTCTCATTGCCTTGTTTGTGTGTTATTGTGGGGTTTTTTTTTTTTCCTCCTTTTTTTAGAAAATGTGAAACCTTCCTTTTTTGATTGCCCTTGGACTATGGCCGCGGCCTGTTATATGTGCTTTCGAACTTTCGGGAGCCTTTGCCTTTGGTTCATTTGAATGTATGGAGTTGCCTTGCTGGCTCCTGAGCTTTCTAGCGGCCGGCCCGTGTGGTTGTAGGCCCCTGTTCGTATCTCTTTAATGTGCAATAAAGGTTTCTTTAAAAAAAAAACTAAAAAAAAAAAAAAATCAAGTGCCAAGAGTTTCCCTTACCAAATAGCTGCAAAACAGACAGTGGCTTTTGTGTAGGAGGGACTGTTGAAGTAGCAGCTTGTTGGTTTAACAGGGCAGGGAACTGGTGACCAGCAGCGTCTGTAGGCAGAAGCACTCTATGCTGCACTGAACTGGAGAGTTGCCTAAAAATGTGTGGGCAGAGCTGTCCATAAAAGTCCTCCAAAAAGTCCTTAAGAATGTATAGATTTGTCACAAGGGCTCTGCCAGTGTTATTCTATTAATCCGATATTAAAATACGAGTAGTTTGTGTTCCTATTCATTTCTAGCCAAGAGTCAAAACCTGCTTACCAGGCAATTCATATTTAAGGCAACTGAAAGTCACATCTCTACCCCAAACATTCTTTTGGGCAATTAAACCTGTTTCTTTCAATAATGTCATGACTGTGTCTTAGGGCAAGAAACAAAGATTGTCAATTCCTTGCAATCATGCGCTGTCCTCGTTGTTCCTTAGAAATATATTCCTGCTAAGGAGACCTACAAGGCTTAGAAGAAATGCTGTTTGATATTGTAGATGCCTTGAAAATAGCCTTGATTTTCATACATTTTCATGCTGAATTCATAATCTCTCAGACAATGGACGCGGAGAAGAGGTGGCATTGGAAAATGAGACTGGGTAATAGTTCATAAGTTTCATCTCCAATTCTTAACACCTTCTCTTTACTGATAAGTGCAACTCCCCTTCACACATCTTAGATGACATCTGTAAGTTGTCTATGAATTGTCCACCTATCATAAAGTTGACGTTCTTTTTGACATAGGACTTTTATGTCTGGTTCACAAACTCATTGTTCATATAAAGTAAATTTATAGTGCGGAAGACATAGAGAAAATAAATGTTGCGAAAGTGTTATATTTTTTTCATATCTCTGTAGGATCTTGCAAAGCTCTTTATCTGGGTGCTTCGGGAGTACGATGAAATAGACCCCATCATCCTTTCAGGTGAGACATATCAACTGTAGACGTAAACCTGATCACTAAATGTTGCAACAGAAAGTCCAATTAAAAAAATATATATATTTTTGATTACTTGTCAGAGGGCAGCGTCAAAGCATTGAGTTGATAAAGTGAAAGTGGTAGGAAATGGGCATTGACTCATCACCATCAAGAAGAAAAGTGCATGAACAGTTGATAAAGCAGTCATCGTGTATCTGTTTATGGGCAAAATAATATTGAGTCTTACAGAATGATCGGAACAACCCAAAACTTGGTGAACTTAACTCCTTTATTCAACAGCTATCTCTTTTCAATAGTGTATATGTGCCATGATTTTCACTGCCTAATATCGATTTATGGACTGCTGGCGTCTATTGAAGGTCTAGCTGCGCTGGGTCACATGGTCATTTATGGTGTTCCAGTTATGTCTGTATTTAAGAGTGGCTGTGTCTCTTTCTTCCTGAATGCTAAGATGTGGGCTCTCAAACGTGTGTTCAGTAAAATACCTTGTTTCAGCTTTACAGCAAAAATTCTCTACAGATCTACATGCTGAATTGCATGTAGATTTTTGTTACTGAGAGTGTTTTCTTTGCCTATTTTTACTATCTAAAACTTTGACTATGATGTGATATTGTTTGTTTTAGTAGTTTCTCTAGTTCTGGTTGTTCATTGGCCTCAAACCTAGGTGATATTATATGAGAATACTACCGCTTGTTTCCACTTCCGTCTGGCTCAGTAAGGTCCAGCTTGAGCACTGTTCATTCTTGAACTTCAGTTGAACAAGTTGGAGCTGGTCATGTTTTAAATGAGTCGAAATTTGTTGGGGAAAATTGTTCGAGGGCATAACATCTGATTACCATGCAAAGAGTCCTTTCTGTAGAGGCCCTAGGAACCCAAAAAATAACTTATAGTGCCCCATATCCTGCATACTGGATTTACTAATAGACCACCTATAAAAGGTATGAAGTATAGCTGTGGGGGTAAGATATCGGATGGGTCTGTGCAGGATGCCGCTGAGCTGGACTAGGTATCTGTATTGCGGTGGACCTGTTTTTGTCAAGTTCTGAATCTGCTGCAGCAGTGATGGTATGCTGATTTGTAGAGCGCGCTATTAACCGAGAGGTTATCCTGGCACTGAGCTGGTGTGAATCTAGTCAACTCTAGGGCCAGTGGGATTCCTTGAACAGCCTAGTCTTCAGCTTCTTGCAGAATGCAAGAAGTGAGGAGGAGGCTTTTATGTGTCTTGGCAGGTCATTCCATGCTTTAGGAGCGATGTAGAAGGTGCAACCACCAGATCTGGGTTTCTGCATGCGTTGGATGTGTGCAAGTAGGAGTCCGGATGAGCAGAGATGTCTGGATGATTTATAAAGGCAGATTCGATTGTTGACGAACGCTAGTGGTATGTAATGCCTTGAAATTTTCTGTGAGGGGTTTGAATTGTGCTAGTTTATGTAAGGGGGAGCCAGTGAAGCTCTTTCAAATGTGGTGTGATGTGAGCCCACTGTGGGAGGTTCAGAGTGATCCTGGCCAAGTTCTGAATGGTCTACTATCTTATGGTGAGTTTTTTGTTGTTGACCCCGGCATAGAAAGTTCTCCCGTAGTCTAGCTTGCCTGTGATGAGGGCATATGTGACAGTTTTCCAGGTGCTGATTGGGAGCTCTTTGACAATCTTCGTCTGCATCCTCGGGGTATGGAAGCATGATGTGTTGCCTTGGACGGTCATGTTTAGTTTGTTGTCTATGACAATCCTGAGGTTCTCGGCTTGTGTCGTGGGGGTGGGTCTCGGACTGAACTCTGTTGGCCACCAAGCGGAGTTCCATGGTGAAGTGCTGTTCCAGAAGATCACAATTTTAGTCTTGTCGATGTTTATCTGAAAGTTGATCTTCATCCAGTGGATGGGCAATGCCAGTCATCCAGGCATTGAACTTGATCCTGGTGGTGGGCGTTTTGTTTGTGAGGGAGAGGATGAGTTGAGTGTTTTTGGCGTAGGATAGGACATTAATGTTTTGGGAGCGTATAATGCTGGCTAGTGGGATCATGTATGCATAGAAGAGGCTCGGGGAGGAGCCTTATGCAACTCCACAGATGAGGTTGGAGGTGTCCGAGGTGTACAGTCCCAGGCTGACTGACTGGGTCCTTCCAGTTGGGAAGAAGCAGATCCATCTGAGAGCATGTCCTCGGATTCCAATGTTGTATTGGCTTTGATGAGGAGGGAAATGTGTTAAATGCTGCAGAGAGGTCCTTGAGAATGAGGGCTGCTGTGTCTCCTCTGTCAAGAGCAATGTGCATGGCATCCGTGCCTGCGATTAGGGTAGGTTCTGTGCTGCGGTTGGGTCTGAATCCAGACTAAGTGAAGTCAAGGAGTTGGTGGTCCTTGAGGTATTCATCAAGGTGTCTGTTGAAGACACTGGCCGGGGCAGTGGCCGGTCACAGTTGATTACTGCAGGGTTTCAAGTTGATAAAGTGGGAATATCAGCCCAGGCTTTGATGCATATAAGAACACATTGTTTCCGATTAGCGTGTTGCAGGGTGGTAGTTTAGTTGCTGCAGAGGTCCACTCACTGCCATGAGTATATAAATTACCAAAGGTAGGGTGTCTATTGGGCTGTTATGTAAAACTTCAGATATGGTTCCAGGTATGCACCCTTGAGGTAAGCATATAAATCACCAAGTGAAGGAAAACCTCAACAATGGTGGCTAGATGATCATTTTCTCTGTAGAGCAAATAACTTTGAGTGAAATTAGTTTCATCTTGTGATCATGACAGACCAGAAGTTGGATCACCTGTTCAGATCTGCTGTTCAATCAGATAACATGCCCTGGACTGGACTGAGCATGGCCCTTGGAACGAAGGTGAGACTGTATAGTACCCAAGGTAGATCAGCAGGGTGGGAAGAGCTAGAGGGCACCTCGCTCTTTAACATTGATGAAAGCTTGCGAGCATAGTAAGCGTAACCCGTTGCCTTTGAGTTGGGTGAAAGGATTGCGTGTAGCAGTCGGATGGTGGAAAGGCGAGGCTATTGGTGGTTTGTCAACTCGCAAGTCTTGTGATACCGTGGCACAATAGCTTTTTAGCCATGTGAAGTGAAATTTTTCAGATTTAAGAGCAAATACTATGAACCTTTAGTGGCACTCCGGTGGAAGTTGACTCCTTGTTCACTCCCTGTTCTCCATTGGTTGCTGAGTGGGAGCTTTTACACTGCGGTCTATTAGTGAGGCTCATTGGCTTTGTGTAACTCATGGATGTCACCCCTAGAGAGCAGTTTCTTTGATGATCTGAGAGTATTAAGATAAACATATTGGTACTGGGGCTACCTTGCTTGCTGATTCAAGCTACTACAAGAGCTGACCTGTTGAAGCACGAGCAGGGCAGCTGGGTGCTTGAAGTGCTGGTTAGAGATGTCCATCCAACCATTTTCCAAACTGCCTAATCAAGTGGACGTAGTCATCAGCAAAGTCTTGTTCAACATCCCAATACCCAAAGCCCTCAATTTAGAGATTTGGCTAAACCTATAATTGGGCTATCTGTATTTCCTAAGGTGTGTATGTCCATTCTTGAAGTTAGGCCCCACCCAGCTGCTATTAGATGTCACACAACAAAATAGAAGAACTTTGAGCACTACTATACTTCTCTTTGCCACTTGTTACAGACAGCACTGACCGATATTTAAACTGTATTGTAAAAGCTTTTATCAAACTGTTAAAGGATTATTCTTTTGTGAGGACTTTGTTTGGATACCAAAATGTTGCAAACTTAATGGGATTACAGCTGGAACACATTTGTACACATTTCAGCAGTTCATATGGTCGCCTTGGCAGTCATAACTTTTATTGGACATGGCCTTCTCTGCAGGTTCATCTCCAACCCTTTTGCCTTCACCCTCCTGTTTTATGAACCAGTTTTTGTTGGCTTTTAAGACTCATTGCACTTTTCCACTGCTAACCAGTGCTAAAGTGCTTGTGCTCTCTCAGTTAAACATGGTAAAATTGGCTTACACCCAATTGGCACATTTAATTGACTTGTAAGTCCCTAGTAAAGTGGTACTGCATGCACCCAGGCTCTGTAAACTAAACGCTACTAGTGGGCCTGCTTCTCTAATTGTGCCACCCACTTAAGTAGCCTTGTAAATGTATGTCGGGCCTGCCATTGCAGCCTGTGTCTGCAGTTTTGAAACTGTGTTTCGGCCTGACAAAATAAACCTTTTGCCAGGTCTAAACATTCATTTTTAATACATATAAGGCACCCCTAATATAGGCCCTAAACCGCTCCTAGGGCAAGGTGCATTGTATTTGAAATGTTGGACATGTACTTCTAAGTTTTAAATGTCCTGCTAGTGAAAAACTCACAAATTAGTTTTTCACAACTGCAATGCCTTCCTCTCCCACAGGATAACACTGGGTTACCCTATTACATTTAATAAGTGATAACTCTTGATTGGAAGCAGGTAGAAAGTCGTGTTTGGTGTCTGAGGAATTGTAATTTAAACCCCTCTTTAATGATAAAGTCTGACTTTAAGCCACAATTCTGAAAATGCCACTTTTAGAAAGATAAAGACACACAGATGATGGACGGAATACACAGCAAATCAAACATTCACCCCAGTCAAGAGATCTGGGTTAAATCAATCATTCTTTTGCTCATATGCTACTCCAGTTTAGACCCAGCCATTTGCAAACCAGTCTTGACCCTGTGCCTCATGGGAATAGTCCAGCCCGAACTGTCAAGCCAGGTCCTTCTTGGACCAGAAACGAGCATCCTGGGACCGGTTTCGGGGCATCACCCCTCATCAGCCAGGCTAGCTTGAATCAAGTAGCACAGTGAGCCCAGGACCCGCGCCTGGGCATACCCGGCGCACTTAGGGCGAGAAAGCAAAAGACACACAGATGATGGACGGAATGCACAGCTAATCAAACATTCACCCCAGAGAAGAGATGTAGGTTAAATCCATCATTCTTTTGCTCACCATGTCACCCCAGTTTAGACCCAGCCATATGCAAATCAGTTTTGACCCTGTGCCTCATGGGAACAGTTCAGCCTGAACTGCCAAGCCAGGTCCTCCCTGGGACCGGTTTTGGGGCATCACCCCTTATCAGACAGGCTAGCTTGAATCTAGTAGCACAGTGAGCCTTTTGCTTTTAGAAAGATGGAATTTTTTTTGTCTTCTCCATTTGGTGGCTTCAGCATATGTGTGGGTCACATGACTATATGTAGCTGGCCTTTTGGTATTCCTCCCCGACAGTATCACAATAGAGGGTCTGGCTGTTATCAGGATAGACCATCTTGGCTTAATGAGGGCGGCGGAGCTCTCACCGGGCTTGCACTTCAAAGTCACTGGCCCAGCACACTCGCAAAGGACTTCACACTAGCCTATAGTGCCTCCAGGCAGAGGCCAGGACAGGGAAGTAGGAAATTCCAGACACACCTATAGTGGGAAAGCTCCAGAAGCTGCTCCAACTTCAAAGGAGGCACTGGGTATAAAAATGGGACTATCAGACCCGACTCTTCTGATCACTGCTGGACCTTTGAAAGACTCAGACGTCCTGCTTTGCTGCCCTTCTGCTCGGCTGCAAGGGCTGCCCAGCTGCTCTGCTTGGGGGAAGGTCTGTTCTGTTTCCCTGCTTCCTATTGAAGGACTGGACCTGCACCCTGAAACCAAGATCACCAGTGTGACTCCAAGGGCTCCAACACCCTTGTACCCTGCACCTGGACTCCGCCGACTGGGAGTCTAACCCCTCCACCCCCCCCCCCCCCCCTCCCCCCCCCTGCAAAGTGGGCCTTCCCAGTCCTGGACCCTTGAGAGTGGTGATAAAGGTGCTCTGCCAGCCCAGCTGTGCGCCCCATCAGAACCAACGTAGCTCCTCATCAGAATAGACCTAGCTTGACAAAACTCTACATAGACTGCACATTGCTCCTCAGAACTGCTGCTGCTTGGCACAATGCCCAGCATTCAGGACATAAAATACAATTCTCAGTGGTGCCCAACCTGGTCCCTTTATTGTTTAGGAAGCTGCCGAATGTCCATCAATTTGAGAAAAAAATAATGACTAAAGGCAGAAATGTTTTTGATCTCAAGAAAGCACACATTACCATAGTACTCTCTGAGTACCTTGTGTGCGGATGTGCTCCTTGTGAAAGGACAGCATTCTGTTACTCAGCAAATGGCTGAAATGGGCCGACACATTGCCTCTTGATGCATGCTTGAGTGGGTTGAAGAAAAATGTGAATGACACAGCCACAGACAAATTGATGAAGTGTAGCCGAAAACCCCTATCAGTAACTATGTCATACACATAGTTTTATTAAAATCAAATGGTCTTCGCTAACACACATAAAAAAAAAAAGTCATGTTTTTTCCCATTGGCTTGCAACCTCTTGACTCTGAGGAAGGAAGGAGAAAATGAAGGAAGGAAAGACAAAGGAAAAAGGATAGAAATAAGAAAGAAGGCAGGAAAGACCAATAAAGAAGGAAGGAACAAAGCATGAAAGAAAAGGAAGCAAGCAGGAAAGACCAAAGGAAGGGAAGGAAAGAAAAAACTAAAAAGGAAACAGAAAAAAAGAGGAAAAAATAGAAAGTAAAGAAAGATGGCAAGAAAGAAAAATTAAAGGAAAGGAAGTAGAGAAAGATGGAAATAAAAGGATGAAAAGAAGGTAAGGAAGCAAGAACGAAGATAAGACCATGAAAGAAGGAAAGATGTAAAAAGGAAAGATGGAAAGCAAGTAAGAAAGGAGGTATGAGAAACCAGGCAAGAAGGGAAGCAAGGGAAGGAAAAAGAAGGTAAGAAAGCTGAAAAGGAAGGAAAATGAAAGAAGGCAGGAGAGAAATAAAGCACAATCAAAGGAAGGAAATGAAGAAGGAAGAAAAAATTAATTAAAATGTAAACACGATAAAGGCTGATATTCTTCCTGGGCAAAATTTATTAAAGAATTATTGGAGAAATTGAGCCCAGAATAAATGAGTTCTGAAGAATTGTCCGCTTATAAATTCACAGGTTTCATATTAAAGCTTTCGGTTTGTGCATTGCATGTGTAGTAAAAGGAGGATAACTCACAATTGGACAGTTTCAAATGGATGCAATCGGTTATACTGTGAAATAGCACCAGTCAGATAAACAACGGGCAATAGCATTGGCTGGAGACAGGAAGTGATAGAACGTGGAATGTGGCCTGTGCTCACATCTGGTAGACCGTTCCTGCTTTCACTTTAGGCTCTAAACACAAAGGCAACACAAAAATATTTATAAAGTAAAAACAACAAATACGCTGTTACTGAAGGGAACTACCTTGTGTGTGGATGTGCTCATTGTGAAAGAGCAAAAAATAGTCACTCAGAGTGAAGTTAATTAGAGGCTGAAATAGGCTGACTCACTGCAACATGATGTATGCTGTTGTGGGCGGAAGCAAAATATGAATGACACAGCAAGAGACCAATGGATAAAGAGGTGGCTGAAAGCCCCCTTAAGTAAGTATAATATACATATAAGTTTAGTAAAACCAAAAGCTCTTGCCTAAAGTCTGACCTAAAAATCATATTTTCAGAGTCGATTTAGGAAATGGATACAGAATAAATTCATTCTTTAGCCATTTCCTAAATCGACTTGTGATATTTATCAAAATTCGAATTCAGTGATGAGCATATAGTTTGTTACATATATTCTCAAGATGATATTAAAAATGTATTTTCTGTGCCTGAAAGCCTAGGCAATAATTCACCCCGACAGGCTCTCCCTTCTCCAGTGACAGTAGATAACTCTTTGTGGTGTAAACGGTGAGGTATTAGTTGCAGGCCGTACACCCAAGTTCTCTTGGAATGTGGTAGAGTCGAGTGGGTGTGAACTGCAGATGGTGTCCCAATGATCAGCATGTTGGGTCATGTTTATTGTAAAAGGGGTCTTGGAGAGGAAGGCCTTTGATAGCATGTTCCCAACCAAACTTTCTTCAGTCACTAAAAGGAAGACCTGGCCTCGTTTCTTCATTTTAATAGGACAGTCCTTGGATGGGAGTTCAGAGCTCACACAAAGACCGTGGGATCCTGGCATCTTGAAAGATCCCAGAACAAGGTTTCCTGGGAATGTTTACAGTCGAGTTTGAACCCGAATCCAATCCTAAGGCATTTCCTACAGCTCAACCAGCCTTTTTGGAGTACTTCCTGTCCGCTGTAAACCCACAGGAAGTGCTGCAAAGAAGGCTGATTTGGCTGTAGGCATTGTTTTAGGTTTGAATTAGGCTTCCCACCACCAGCATCTCAGGCCATTACTGGACTGGGAGGAAGAACAGAAGACGAGAACCTGTTGCTGCATCTACCTGGAGAAAGGCTGAGATCTGAACTTGCCTACCCTTGTTTGTACCTCAATTTGTCAAGCGCCAGACTCTTGCATCCTCAGGCAAAGGAAGAGCATCTTGGAAGTGAAACCATCAGACTAGTTGGGAACTATTCTGGAAGCCCTGAATGGAGAGAGCACTCCACCACACTTTGAAAGCCCTAAAAGTGGCCACGCAGACACTAGCTGCCCAAAGGTTATTAAGCGCTTGGGCAAAGCAGGGACCTGCCTTTGGCTGGGGTTCCAGCAGAAGAACAGTAGTCCTGTCTCTTAACATGAATTTTGGAAGTTCGTTAATCATTTGATTGTGCCACATGGAAGCACTTTTCTGCTCTTCCAGATGTTGTGGTGCGGGAGTGGCCTCTGGTGGGCATTTTCAGTAATGCACGTAGACTAACATTGACTTTAATCCCCAGTTGTTTACTTAATGCGTCGTTTGACATTTTCTTAAAAAATGTATACATCCTGTGACTCCCAGTTTGTGATTTTATTTATTTTTAATCATTCAGTTGGTTTTCATTTTACTGAATTGGTTGAGGTTCACTGACTGAATTCATGACTAGTGTGTTGTCAGTGCTACAACAACACTGCATTCCCATTTCTGTGTTTAAAACCCTGTTACTGTGTCTAATTGCTATGAGAAATAAGTCAAAGTTTTCACATTGACACTGTATTAAACTAACAAAGCACTGGTGTAAATGTGTGCGTCCATACTTTGTCCTCTTCTCAGTTAGCAATCCGGAGTTTCACACCAACATTTCTTGACCGGTCCTCAAAATCTCTGAGAAGCCATAACTTACACTCGATGTCAAATGAGCACTTGTGTTACATTAACCAGACACACTCCGTTTGCAAGGCAAAGTGGCTTTTTATTGCCACCGCGTTCTGCTTTTGGAAATTCAATTTCTAAGGCAGTGATAACTAGGTGGGTTATTAAATGTATTACATTTTTATGAAAATTAAGCAAGCACTTTGGGCACCACACAAGCTCACCCCACACATGGGAAGGGAGCCACCGTGGCTGTTTTACGGGTCACACGATTAACTAACCGCTGAGTGCAGCTCCTTGGACATCTGCTCACACTTTCTTTAAACACTACTGTGTGGAGATGCAGACCAGACAAGCAGAACAAGTTGGCCAAACAGTTCTCTAAATGTTATTTATGACTCCACAGCTTTCCACAAGGCCTCGTTTGAGAGGGGAGGTATGCATTGCAGTATGTGCTCATGGGGTGTTCCAAAACACCACCATATACACAGGAACATTACTTGTCTGTAACAATGGGTTTACAGCATGTAGTGTTCTAAATTGACAGGCAGCCTCCCTTGATGCTGGAATGTGGGCTAATTGCGTCATACTGTTTACATATCTATCGTGAGAACACCTACAGAGGGGGAAAAAATCTAATCTAAGGCTTCGTCACAGCGGATTTCGGAGTTATACAGTTTTCGATGTACATCTAAAAGTGTAATATTCCTGACCCAACACTAGGTGGCAGGAGAGTACAGATGTGAATCCCCCGCACTAGAAACTGTAGACAGATTGTTACGGGTATGTAGGCGAGTTCGAGACCATCTCTTTTAAATTTACTTGTATTTTCTTCTATTCCAGTTGGCGAGGAGGATGAAGTTTCAATAAAAGAAGCCGCCGAGAGCATTGTAAAAGCCATGGACTTCAAAGGAGAGGTCATTGTATCCTTTTATTTAAATCCAGTAGGCAGGGCCGGTTCTAGGATTTTTGGGGCCCCGGGCAAAGGGGAATGTGCGGTTTTTCAACCGCTGTCCCGGCAGATTTCAGGAAATGTAGCTCCTGTCCCGGTTTTTAGAGAGGGTCGACAGAAAACTGCAGGAGGTGCTTCTTTATGCTTTACAAAGCAGGGATAGTTAGCAGTTCTTTCAAGAAAGCAATTTAATTAGCAGGCAAGCTACTGGGTTTAAAAATTGCATTTTATGTAAGTTCTAACTGCCTGTTCTGTAATTCTTTGCTGAGGAGCGCTGTCATTCTGTGCGCTCACTTGTAGTGAAATTGTAGTCCTTTTTTGTGAAATATCCCGGGGTTTGGCTTTAAAATTCTAGTCACCCTACTCCTGTGCCACAGCCTCGCTGCCACATACAAGCACCTCTTTCACGGCTCATATCGGGCTGAAGCTGTGAGAATAGCTTGAAGGCTGAGAGTTAAAACTGTGCAGACGGTAGAGTGCTGACAATGGGCGTCCCGCAGTGTCTCTCAATGGGCAGCCGGGCCGGAGCCTAATTGCAGGGCAAAATGCGTCTCCTTGCAACTGGGACAAGAGTAAGTGGCCCCCTCTGCTAGGTGTCCCCACACCATCCCTGAGAGGCCCAGGGAGGGGGCCCCTCCTGTAAGCCCAATTGCAAACAGACACCTTTCTTCAATAGGATAGGCCGGGGCACAAGGGGTTTGGTGGTGTGTTGCACTGGTGCGAGGCCCTGCGCAGCTGTCCATGCCTAGTGCCTGCCCTGTCCATAGATGCTGGCTGTGAACTTGTGACTCTCAGCAGGAGGATAAGATCGAAAATACAGAGCACAGGTAATTGTTATAGCGCCTACCCCTGACGAGGCCTCAAAGCACTTTTCGGCGAATAACCCGCTACTCCGGAACCCATAAAGGATTAGTGGTGAATTAGTATAGTGAAATATGAAAGTAATGGGAGTGGTGGATAGGTTAGTCTGTTATTTGGATTGAGAAGGATAGCGGAGGGATAGAAGAGGGAAAAAGGTTTGCATTTATATAGTGCTTGCTACCCCTGATGAGGTGTTGAAGCGCTTTTTGGTGAGTAGCACGCTTTTCCGGAACCCATAAACCGGATTAGTGGTGAATTAGTATGGTGAAATATGAAATTAATTTGAACTGTGGACATGTGAGACTGTTAGTTGGATTGGAATGGATAATGGAGGGATAGAAGAGGAAAGGGTATAGAAAGTTTATTTGGAGATCATAGCAGTGTGACTGGTGATCTGAGAAACATGGTTTCCACTCAAATCGAATTTAAGCGCAGGACTTAAAATCAGGCTGTGTTATCACATGGCCTAGTAAAATGTGACCATTGTAAAATGGGCCTGCACCATCCTTATTTGCATTTCTTTGTATTACTATTCTACCTTTTTTTTTTTTTTTATAAATTGTAAATGGTGGTGCGGTCACATTCATATCAGTTTTGCACATATTTCATTTTGGTTTCTCAGCTTTACATTTCATTTAAATATTTTTTCTGTTTGACCTCTGTGTAGCTGGTCAAGTGCTCGTTACAGCCTTGGCATTATGGTACATATAGAAATTCACTTTTCTGTTCATCTATTTTGTACTTGCTGTTTCAGGCTGATGTGTATCACCTTTCACCAAGCTCTTCGGAGGAATGCAATGATCCGCATTAAATATAGTGGAGTGTACTTATTTAAACAGATTATATTTTTATAATATTTAAAGTTACTGTTTCCAGCGCCCCATCTTCCCCCATGAACAAATCATCTTGATTCTCATTTCTGAAGTGTACACCCCCAGTAAGCAGAGGCAGGTGCAGCCTTTTTCAGTCATTTTTATGCATGACTTTATGGTACTTATAGCCACTCAATTTTCCATCGTTTAATTTTTCAAAGTATTTCCTTTGCTGTAGCTAAGTGTATATTTGGGGTTGGTTGCAGAGAAGCATTGGTTCTTGCCTTTTTTAGGTGATTATAACTTTATTCAAACTGGTGATACATGCCTTTTAAAAAGATTGAAGTGCTTTGACAAAACCAAGTCTAAGTCAATTGCACTCAAAGTGAAAACCACAAAACTGCATATGCCAACAAGTAATGTGAGGAATGAGGCACACCACGAGTTTGTATGGGAGTGGCACAGCATATTTACTGGGGAGAATGTAGCTTGCAGTATTGAAGTGCCTTCTCGGATGGGCTCTTTGGTATTGCTATTATCAATAGGGGCTGTCGTTGATTTTTTTACAGGTCGGGGTTGGTGGTGGTTGTAAAGTAACTCTGCAGTAGTTGTTCCTTAACTGTTGTCGCTGTCAGTTTGATACCACCAAATCGGACGGTCAGTTCAAGAAGACGGCCAGCAACAACAAACTAAGGAAGTATTTGCCAGACTTTAAATTTACCCCCTTTGTGCAAGGTATGTTTAGTAGGAATTAATTGTGTGACATTAAAGAGAACCTCAGAATTGTATTAAAAAAAGTACTACCACTGACACATGAAAAAGCAATTCTTGGTAAAGAATATCGAATTGAGATTGCTTGGGCGCTTGACAAAGCCCTGGAAACTATGGGCTGGGAATTATTGTCTTCTTGATCCACCCGATCATAGCTGATTTATGCCTGGCTGTTTAAACCAACATAAAAACGGGCATTCACACAAACCTATACTGCTAGTTCCTTGCATGGACGGTGCACTTGCACCGCTCCTTAACCTTGAAACATCCTGAGACCTAGTGGATGGAGTCATCTCTTTGCCCTCCTAAAAGATGAGCTGAGGCTCTAGCTTCCTCAAATATGTCAAACTGTTATGCCAACAAAGCTTCACTAGAGTGAGGGTGAATGAAGTTTTCACCATCATTCCCATTGGGTAGCGGCACACTGCTGCAAAGGTCCTCTCGTATTGTCCTCTTTGTAGCAGAGCCATTGGCTGAAGGGATTCCAGCCAATGATCAGGTGCCGGCTTGGATTGGCTCCTTGTGCGAAGCCATGATTCATTGTTCACACAAGATATGCTCTTGTATCAGAGCCAACCAGAACAGTCTGGTTCAAACGGGATTATCTAAATATAGAGATAAGCCTGCTGTCCACAACAAAATTAACATGTGGATGAAGTCACCCACTGGTAATCCGAACTTTGTCGAGTCATCCTCACACATTGCTTTCTGTCCTCCAAGACCACCTGTATGTGATTGTGGGGAACCTCTTCCAGAATATTTCTGGCTCAAATTTGCTCTTTCTTCTGGGGGAGTGCGGTACCTAGAACCTGTTTAGGTAAATGCTTCCAGTCCCCTTTTGACAGATGTCTGGGTTAGCTTGTCAGAGATTGTGTTAAATGACTGCCCTCACAGCACATGAGATGACCCTGTGACCCATCTGGAGTTGTGGGCCTTGGCGGAGGTCTGTATCGAGGACTCGCCCCAACGAACATGCTCCGACCATCTCAGGGCTGGTTTTGGGCTAGAACAGAGCTCTCACCTGGGCCAGATAGCTGTGTCGGTAACCAAGGAAAAGCCTTTGTGGATTGGGACCTGGCTGATTAAGTATCTTGGTCTTCACGGCCTGTGGCCCGATAGGCTTCTCCAAGCTGGGGGTCATTGTGCAACATGATTATGCGAAGTCTGTCACAGCCCTGCCAACAGTCTCACCTGCACCAACATGAGTTGGTTCCATTGATACAATTGTGCCATGAGCTTAGGGCATTTGTGAAAGAAAGTGGTTCCTGAGTTCAGCCTCCTGGGATTCAAACTCTTGGTTAGTGTAGGGAAATCTCACACATGTACTGGACACTAGTTATTCGGTCGCCCAGCGTGTTTGCCACCCTGAGATGGACCAGGGAGAGGCGTGTGAAAAACCTGACTGAGGAATATTGGTTTGCGAGGAGCATCATATGGCATGTAGGGAAGGGGTCGGCTTGGTGCAGCATTGCCTAATCCAGCATAAGATTCCTGCAGTTGGTGCATTTCACCAAATCCAGACGAAAGACCGCTCATCCATTGCCTGCACATGTTGGAAGGGTGTGTTTATGCATTTGGTCTGGTGATCAAGTGACCGCCATAAATTATGCTGTGACATAAGCCATATTCCCTTGAAATGCATATCCTGTACTGTTTAGGTGATAATGGTGGACCTCTTTCAGTAGGTATTACTGATCAGTACTGTGCATGCTGTAATTTTCAAATGCCAATGAAGATGGTTAGGAAAGATACAGTGAAGTCCTAATACATCTCCTTAAAAGCTGCCACTAAGAGATGAGTGGCCCAGGAATGTTCGCTAGCGTACCTCTGCCTGAGGGTGCTCAGAAACTGGAAGACTTGGGGTAAAGCGGATTATGTTAGGGCACGCCGAACTCTCTTATGTCTGGCATCCCAAGTACTTTTATTTCAGTTTACCTTTAACTAGTAGCAAGTGAATATGCCATATAACGGAAGGAGCTTTAAGCATGACTCAATACAGGAATTCAGTGGCATGCCAGATGATTTTAGTCTACTGTGAGGTTTCATCACTCCCAGGCAATTGCCCATCGGGCACAGGTCAACAGGTCGGTATCCCTGTGTCAGACATACATGCTGTACAATAGCATTAGATGGGTTTTGTGTGGGGAGAAGCGAAAGCACGTCCTTCGACGGCCTTGGTGGCCGCAGGAGACATGATGGGATTGACCTAACTTACTCCTACAATATTACAGGGCTGCTCATCGGTGCATTATCCGGGGTTTTAGAGAGCGTGAGGAGAAGTAACAGTTCATGAACTGAGCAGTGGTGGGACGCTTAGTGGAGCTTAGCTTGGTTAGAAATGGTGCAGTGCCCAGAAGACTCATATTTGGGAACTTAGGTGTGATGACCAAATAGCAAAGAAACGAGTCCTGACTGCAGCAGTGACTTTAACCCAGCTCTGGAGAGAACCCCCTTTCAACTTTTAGCAATATAGAATCTTTCAGATATATTTCATCAGGGTAGGGAAACATCTCCTTCCTGCAAGCAAGCAGATTATGCGATCATGGAAACAAACAGTCCCATACTGCCAGCTCATGTACTGGCCCCTCCACACCCTCCGTGCAAAAGCAGCCGCCAGAACACTAACCAACTTGGAAAAACTAAGATTGTCCTCCTCGGATTCGAGGGTCTTGTCTCGGTGTGTAAAGGGTACAGCATGGAAGTGGTCAAATAAAAAAGTGGTCCTGTGAGCACTTGCCAGAGGGATGAGCAGGGAAGTCGTTGATGAGGCGTGATTGATCCTTTGCTCAGGCATCCTTTCAGAGGCATTGTATTCACTAAGTGCTCATTTGTGTTTCTTGTTGTGTATGTTTTCCCTGCATGATATGTTTCCTCGTAAATCCTGCTCTATCTCTCGTGCCTTACCGTCAGTACTTGCCTATATGTTTATATTTAAGTGTTCTGTAGTCTTGAGAACTCGGTACAGTTTTGTTTGACTTTTATCAGTTGGTGTTTCAACTTACCACAATGTTATCTGATGTCCACGCAGTCCCACAGGAAACCCACCCTATCACTATCTTGCAAACTTGTCTTCCTATGCTGAGCGCTGTACGATAGTATATGGCAACCCAGAGTCCACCACAATCTGTATTTCCACTCCACCGGTCTTCATCATACACAGGGGGTTGGTCTTCAACATTCAATACAGGGCAACCAATACTTGAAATACCTTCTGCACTCAACAATACTTGCTCCAGATCACAATTATCCATCACACTCTTCATCCTAACATTTCCCTTTTCTTTCTTGAAAACCTATGCAAAGTGATCCACGACCCTGCCGTACGTACATTTAGACTTAAGAGCCGAACAAAGTTTATCTAGAGCTAAATGTCCTTAGTTTCCATATCTGTAACACGTAGGACACTTGTCACTTTCTCATTGGTCACTCCACTTATTCCTGCTAGAACTCTTGTTAGGTTGTTTCTTGATCTCAAACATGGAGGAATTCCCAGATACTGTACATATGGAGCCTGTTCCCATGCTTCCAGAATTCTTTATGGCTGCCTGGGCACATCTCTTGGACATCTCCGCTTTTTAGAGAATGGCAATTATTTCTTTAACTGAGGCATCTCCACAAACCCACAACCTTTCCTGTATATTAGAATCATTAGTATGTTTTATAATTTGATCCCGTATGAGTTCATCATGCTGTGGACCAAATTTACATGAAGTTGAAAGTGTTTTTTTAAAGAGCTGATACATAATTGTCCACAGTCTCCAAACCGGCTTGCTTACTCTGGGGAAAAATGATACCTATCAATGGATGCGCAGACTGCTAATTAATAAGACTTTAAATCCTCTAAGGCATGTTTAAAAATGTCAGTAACTTCATCAGCCCTGGGCTGCTTCTCCATTTGACCATAGATACGCAGCCCTTCAGGACCCAAAATGTGTAATTACATTTTCTTCCTCCTTGTAGGAGTAAATACGTCCACACTCTCTTCCTCAATGGCAGAGATATAATTCCGCTCCATCAGTTTCATTTGTGGTTCGCCAGGATGAAGGAGGAAAGGATACTGTGGAGTGAGAACATATTGAAGCAGTGTAGGTATAACCGTTGAACACACACCCAAACTACAGACCTTTTATAGGAGCTGCAATACAGGTGGGCGTGCCTCCAGTGAATACACACTCAAAGTACCGCAAGATGCAATGTCATCAGGAAATGTACTGCAGTACAATAGATGTGTGTGTGTCACTCGTCGGCACGTCAAAATATTTAATTTTAAATACGCAAAGTAGTAGTGTTGTATGCACAGGTGTGCGAGTCACTGCCAAATCTGCACAATATCAGTGAGGCTATCGACATGCAAACTATCAGCGACACAAAACCACACAATGCAGAATTGTCAGGGCTGTAATGTGGTGTGCGTGTCACAGTTGACACAAAATACCACAATAACTTCCCGTGGTATTAGAGAAGGTTTCGCGGCCCAATCTACGATGGCCCGACATGATGTACATTGCAGAATGCGCACCATCCCAATATGGCTGCTATGCATGCTACGTGAAACTCCGGCAGTGAGCAGGAACTGTGCACATGACGCCAAGCTCACGCAAGCCGCAACCATTCGAAGCTCAAGATCCCCAATAATAGGCAGAAATATGGAAATGATAGGATCACAAACTTCTCTGGCATCTTCGCAAATGGCTGTCATTGAGAAGCTTGCTCTCACCAACACGAGCAGCGCCCCCATACGAAGATCCTGCCAAATTCTACACACAAATATTGTGGCCATTGCGGGATAAACCCGATGTTGCCAACTTGTAGCAACATGCAGAGGCAGGTGAGTGTAACTTTGATATATTTTGAGAGCAAGCCGTTGTACACCTGTTTCTCTCCAGCCCACTGTGTCCACACAGTACATTATGGCAGTGGCTGAGTCAGATGCCACACAATCCACTCAAGACGGCCTCACCGCTTAAACATCAGTAGTGTGCTTTCTAGTTCCACACATTACTAAACTCATTTCACTTAAATGTAGTCCTTAATACGTTTGATTGGCAAAACATCAAAATGTAGGTGCCTAAAAGAAGCATCGCATACGCATCCCACCATCTTCTATCGCACATAGAGTAGGCACCTTTGAGGAAATGAAGGGGTGCTTATACTGGGTGGTCAGCATAGTTCAGTGTCTGTTTTTAAGAGAGGGAGTGTGCCTCCAATATTTGCCATATCATGATCATAATTAATTTTAAGCCTCAAATCTCAAACAGATGCTTCTGGGTTAGTGATGAGCATCTTGGTGCTTAAACCGTGCGGATCTATTCCTGGAATATTTCAGCAGTGTCTTTGCAAGTAAATGGCTCATTAGGTCGGTAAATGATCTCCAAATATATTTTTGTTGTTGCCATCCACATTGAACCTTTCTCAGTGGTATGATGCCTCATTACTATTGTCCTGTTTATCTGTGCTTGTAAAAGTGACTCAGCAGTGTACATCCTTTTAATTGGATTCTTTGCTTTAGAAATAAAGGGAGTGGCACTCATGAACAACTTTGTGTAATGTTTTCCGTAAAATATCTGAAAATGAAAGACATGTAACTTCTTCTTTTTCTCTTTCTTTCTTTCTCTCTTTCTCTCCTTTTCTCTTTTTTTCTCTTTCTTTCTCTCTTTCTCTCTTTCTCTCCTTTTCTCTTTTTTCTCTTTCTCTCTTTTTCTCTTTTTTTCTCTTTCTCTCTCTTTCTCTTTCTCTCCCTCTTTCTCTCACTCTCTTTTTCTCTCTTTTTCTCTTTTTCTCTTTCTCCCTCTCTTTCTCTCTTTCTCCCTCTCTTTCAGCTGTCCAAGAGTCCTGCGATTGGTTCAACGCCAACTACGACTTGGCCAGAAAATGAAAGAACGACACCACTAAGATGCTGGTTCCTTGGGTCTACGGACTCTCTTCTGGACTCCAGTCCTGGCAAACTTGAATGGCTGGTTGCGGCTGTGTGGGTGCTGTCGGTGGAGGGCTAAATATACTGCTCCCTGTAGAGTCAATCCTAGCGACTGATGAACCAAAATGCCACAAGTACTATGGTGATGGGAAACTGATCAAGTAGCCTAAAGTTTATGGGACTTTGTCGCTGGTCTTCCTTTTGTGGCTAGTTGTTCCTTCTTATGTACATATTTGTGAATAGCACATTAAAACAACTGAGCTCTCCTCTGTCTGATTTATTTCCACTTTGTAGTCAAGACTTTGTCTCCAAGGGATGCACCATGAAGGTTGAATCATGTGAGGCATTATTGGTGACAGGATTCCCTGTATCCCACTGCAGGCCTCATACACCTTAATTGGAAATATGCTGATTATCTTTCCAGTTCACATAGAAAAGAGTCCTCATCACCATCAAGTCTCTCTTTCCCTGACTAATGTATAACCTTTAACTTCCAGCTGAAGTGTGACCTGCCTTGAACACTTAAATCAGTTTGTGATTTGCTGACTCTGCATCTGCACTAGAGCGCTCCAAACATTCAAGGTCCAAAACCTTCGTCACTGCTCCCAGACACAGATCGGCTCCTCTCGAGCCAGTGAGCCTTGTAAAGAAGCTGACAAGGCTGGACTAGCCCCGGGTCCTCACCCGTCTGCTGCAGTGACATCCACAAACCTTATTCTGTCACAAATTCAGGATGCCCTCCTACACATAGTATGCTGGAACTGAAAGCAGCGGTCTTGGTCCCTGGGTGGTTCCTGTTTCCCTGTGATAAGAGACTAGGTCGGTGGAAGGTCTGCCAGGGTAGCTTGCAGCACATTTATATTGACGTTTTACCCAGATGGACACACACAAAAGAATTCCCAGCCTCTCCTTTATGTATAGAACTTGGCTGCATACATTCACTGTGGCAGAGCTGTTAACCGGCTTTTTGCACCTGACTAAAAAACAAACCGTCTGTCAGCGTATCATGACTGATGATGGGTAGAAATGTGCAGAGTTGCACTTTTATTTCACGATATATGTGCACTGCACGTGTTTAAGAAAAATGTAAGTGCTGTTTAATTGTTCTTTTGACTCCGTTTCAAAAATATTAAATCCCTCTGCATTTTCATTTCATTTTGAGAACATTTTTATTGCAATAACTTTTTCTGCAACAGTGTAAATTAGTAAAGAATAATGCGTTAAGATATAAACGGTTTCATCTAATGCAAATAGAGGGGCTTTCAGGGAACCTGGTAATAAAAGCTGGATTCAAGAAAAATGGGTTTCTGCCCTGAATTCCACATGACTATCTGGATCCACTATAGTGTTCGAATAGGTAGGTGCTTGGTGGGGGGTGATCAGATGGCTACCTGGTGCAGCATCCTTCTCTAGTACAGACTCTGTCCCATTCATGACACTTTCAGAGCACTTCTAAATCTAACAGATAGGTGTGCAGTTTTTATTACAACTGTGTGATCACATTTACACCCCAATTATTGGGATATGCAATTCATATCTAATTTCTGGTTTCTTTATGCTTGCTCCTGTCATTTCTGCTCTTGGAATGCTGGGCAGAAAATGCCACAGCGGATCTATAAAACTATATGTGCCACAGCCATATATGATGTGCTGACCACGTTCACTGTGCAACTTTAGAAACTGGATGGACAAAACGTCAGAGCTGCTCTCCCGAGCCTTTCAAATGACAGGAGAAACCTCACATAAACTTTTTAAAAAGGCAACTGTGGAGAACAAATTATGCTGTTTCACCCACTCCTTGAAAAGCCAAGTCTACAACCTCTTTTTAAAGCAGCAGAATTTATTGATCTTTTCTGTTGATTCCACAGACTACTCCTTCCACGTTGGGCATTTCGACCCTAAGTGTTCTACTATAGTCCAAAGGCCTTTATGCACCAACCTCAGGCACATATGTGACATCCTTGTTCTCCCATATACAAGATCGTTGTTCTCCCAGGCACACATGCAACATCATTGTTCTCCCAGGCACAAACGCAACATCATTGTTCTCCCAGGCACAAACGCAACATCATTGTTCTTCCAGGTACATATGCAACATTCCTAGGTATTTGTTTACAGTATGAAGTGAATGCTCGCATGAGCATGAAAAGTTCCATTAACAAACGATGCCTCAGCACAGGGTAAGGAAATTGGCTGTTTATAGAAGAGAAGAGCTACAGGGAGGGATCCTGCCAGCCAGCTGAACAGCAAGAGCTTCCCTTTCAATGTCAACATTCCAAAGAACGAGTATGTTCATACAACATTCTCTTTGAGAGAGCAGGATACATCACGTTTCGCCCTTAAAATACGAAAATAATAAAGAGATGAAACAGAAGATTACATACATGAAGATTTATTCACAACAGGCGCGGAATGCATTTGAATAATGGCTAACTAATACATTTCAAAATCATTGAACTACTTAGATACCTGAAAGGCCATTTTCTTTTTTTTTATGTTTAATAAGGTTTATTGAACATATGGCACTCATAAAACATAGACCTAAATATAACAAGTTAGATAATAACCAACATATGAGATATAAATAGGCACTAAAACATAGTGGAAAGCTGTTTACATTTTAAGAATTATATAGGAAGGGGGGGAGAAAGGGGAAGTAAATATATACTCTGCAACTAAGAATCAAATAGCAATAGTACTCTGAAGAACAAGAAGGGTATAATTAACAAATTTACATCTGAATAATGCACTATTAAATGTTGGAAAAGGAAAAAAGAGGGAAAAGAAAACATTATGGAGGTTGAAAATTTTCAGAACAATTGCGGGAAACTTGAGTAATTGAAATCTTCAAATAAATAGTTAACGGTAACCAAAATGCATCCTATTGACATGTGGATTACAATAGGGGGAAAAAGCAATATCTAATCTATAATAGTGGCATACAGTATTCCACCAAGACTTAATTGAGGGTATGTTTGAACATTTCCAATTTGTTATGATCTGTTGAAATGCTAAGGCTAACATCAGATCAAACAGCCCTTTTTTGTGAGATAATAAACTTAAGGACTCTGATAAACGTCCCATAAAGAGAAGAACATTTGATAGAGGAATATGTAAATTAAAAATAGTTAAAAGGCGGGACCAAATTTGTAACCAAAAAGAAGCTACTGGAGGGCATGAAAATAGGAGATGGGATAAGTCGGCCAAGGGATAGTCACAGGACCAGCAAGTCTTATTATTAGTGTGTGCAAAGTTAGCTATGGAGATGGGAGTACATAAGTCTATGATATAGAAAAAAAACATATATTGAGTGGTGGATACAGATCTCAAAATTCTTAACGATCTAGCCAAGATCCTGTTCCATAGATCAGTGCTCCACTCACAACCCAAATCTGTCTCCCAAGCGAGTTCCATCTTAGTCTTTGAACGCTCCAGATCGTGGAATAAAAGGATTTATAAATTAAGGAGGCTTTTGGAAGTAACAACAGAATTTTAAGGAGTGGGTCTTGTGAAGCCAAGGAATCTTCAGGAGGAAGGGAATAGAAAACACTCGGAATCACTTCCATGAGTTTAGAAAATTTGTGCAAAAATGAGTGAGTGCAGTTAAAAGTGGCTTGGAATTGAGGAAAAGAACACGGAGATATACAGTCAAAAATATCATGAACTCAGATAAGGCCTTTAGGTCTCCAGGAATTCCAAAGCAAAGGTCTGCTATTAATGGTAATGAGATGGTTATACCAAAGAGGAGAATGCAGAAAAGTATTTCTAGATATCATTTTTGGTTGATAGTGAGGCCCTAACAGTAAGCAAATGTGTTTAAACAGTGGAAAAGATGCTAGAATGGTCTTGGCAGTAAAAGTAAGAATCTCTTTGAACGAAAAAAAGGGGCGAATAATCGACGTTCGACAGTAACCCATAAAGGGGTAAAAGGAGAAGCGCCTGTAAGAAGTCTGTGAGAAGCTTGTTGTAGACAGAAAGCTGTGTGAATAATAAAATTTTGGTTTTCTAAGATAAGATAGAGAAATTCTAGATTTTTTTATTGTTTCACAAAAATTTGGAAACGAGTATTTTTTTGAAGTAGGTGAAGGGAATGTGAACCGGAATCATTGAAAAGAAATATAGTAAGATTGGAGTGATCATCATCTTGATACAGTCAAGGCGACCCCACCAGGAAAGAAAAAGAGGATTCCAGGAAGAGAGAAGTTTGGAAATGCAATCGTGAGCTTCCTTCATATTTATTTTGACCGAATCCAAAATGGAGTTACTAAACCATATACCGAGGTATTTAATTCTAGAACTGTTCCAATGAAAACCAGTTGAATCAAAGTGTTGCTTGAGGCAAAATTTGGTAATCGATAGAATCTCCGTCTTGGAGTTGATTCTGTACCCTGACACCGCTGAAAAATCCGAGAGGTTTTGTAGTAATGGGGGGGATAGAGGTTTCTGGGTTTGAGATAAAAAGTAGGATATCGTCTGCATAGGCAGAAAGCTTCAAGTGGTGATCTCCATAAAGGAAACTAGAAATAGAGGTATTATGATGGATATGAGATAGAAAGGGTTCAAGAGATCATATAAATAAGAGAGGAGGTAGGGGGCAACCCTGTCGAACACCACGAAGGAGTGAAAAACGTTGTGAAACTAGGCCATTAACTATGGTGGATGCATTGGGTGTTGAGTAAAGCAAAGAGATAAGAGAAATTAATTTAGGGCCAAGATCATGCCATCGGAGTGCTTTAAAAAGAAAAGACGAGTCCACCCTATCAAAGGCCTTTTCTGCATCAATCGAGATCGCCGCTAAAGAATAGGATCGAGTAGATGCCTTTTTCAAAACATTAAAAAATAACCGAGAATTATCAGAGGTTAATCTGCCTTTGACAAAACCACACTGTTATAAACCTATTAAATGTGGTAGGAGAGATTCAAGATGTAATGCTAGTAATTTTGTGAAAAGTTTATATTCACCATTTATCAAGGGTATAGAGCGATAGTTCTTGCAAAATGTAGGATCTTTGCCATCTTTATGAATAAGACATATAGAGGCCTCCAAGAAGGTGCCACTCGCCTTGCCAGTAGTACAAAAGTATTGAAAAAGTTTAAAGATTTTTGGGAGCAACACATTTGAAAAATGTAAATAAAATTCTACTGAAAAACCATCAGGGCCAGGGGATCTGTTTTTCTTTAACGAGTTCAGAGAAGTACAGATTTCCTCGACCACAAGGTCCATGTCAAAGGAAGTAAAGTCAAGATCTGTAGAAGAGGTGAGAGGAACATTACTAAGATAAGTGTCAATAAGAGAATCCGATGTGAATGTTTCAGGAGTGTATGCATTTTTATAGAACTTTGTAAACTCGTCTAGAATGTCCTAGGCTTTAAAAAGAGATTCCATTCAGTCAACGGATGGGAAATATATCAGCACTCTCTCTTTTCTAGATTTGAGATAGTTAGCTGGGAGTGAACGAACTTTGTTTCGTCCACCATAATACCGGGTGCTACTAAGAAGCAAAGTAAAGGAGGCATTATCAGTAGATATTTTGTTAAGGTCTATCTTTGCGTGGATAATCTTCTGCATAGTGGAATCTGATGAAGAAGTATAAAATTGGTGTTCTAAATGTTAGATATTGGAGACTAAAGCTTTATGTTGATTAAGGGTTTGTTTCTTTTTTCTGGATACAAAATCAATGATGAAGCCCCGAGCAGTGGCCCTAAAACTGTCCCATGCCAAGGCAGGAGAAACAGAAGGATTTTCATTGATAGAAAAAAATTCTACAGCAAAGGAAGTGAGTGAAGAGGAAAAAACTGTGTCTTGTAGAAGAAAATTATTAAATCTCCACCTGGAAGATTTGGACCGGGAGAGGAGCAAATCAAAATCGACAACCAACGGAGCGTGAACAGTGATCAAAATGGGCTCGCTCACAGAAGAAATGAGATTCTGAGCCAAGATTTTGGAGAGAAAGATGTAATCCAATCGGGAACCGTGTGGAGGGGAGAAAAATGAAAATTCTGTCTGATCTGGATTACATAGTCTCCAGGTATCAACAAGATAAGTCTGCGTAATTGTACTGTGAAATTGTTTGTGAGTTTTGTGGGGAATAAAACGTACCAGGAATTTGCGGTCAATAAAGGGGTCCATTACTTGGTTACAATCGCCTCCAAGTATAAAAAATTCATCTTTGTGTTGAATACACTTATTTGTAAAGTAGACCAAAAAGTGTAATCTGGTTGGGTTGGACCATAAACATTAAGTATAGTTAAAGAAATGTTATTAATAAGTAGTTTGACCAAAATCATCTACCATCAGTATCTATGTCTTGTGTAACAACAGAGCATTTCAACTTTTGATGGCATAAAATAATGACGCCATTCTTTTGTATTCGTGGGGAAAACCAATACTGAACCAACCCAATTGCGTTTAAGCTTAAGAGCTTCAGCCTCTGACAAGTGAGTTTCTTGACTAAATCAGGATTATAGGAGGCTAAATGGGAAATAATTATCTGCCCCTTTATAGGATTATTAAAACCCTTTACATTCCATGTAACTTATCGGAATGAAAGAGAATAATGTTATATATGCAACAATAAAGTTAACAATAGCAGAGGAGTAAAAGAAAATTAGTATGTAAAGTAAGAATGAAGAAAAAAGATAGAAATAAAACCATAGGCAACAGAATGGAGAAAAGGCATAGGTAATGAGGGAGAAAAATAGAAAAAGAAAAAATTGCAATATCGTCAAGAAAAGGGAAAGCTTCACCGAAAAGGAAGGAGAAGGGAAAGAAAAAAAGTAACAAGGAGAGAGAGTACATGTCAAAGATCTGACAACTGTAACACATACCTATACAGGGGAACAAGAGGAAAATTGAGGGGTAGCAACGGACAAGCGAAGACAGCACACCCAACAAAGGGCAACGCACCACACTGGGATGCCATATTAATGCAAGTAGGAGCCGGAACATAGGGCGGGTAGACATTGAATTCCACGGAACCTATACAAACAACAATAGGGAATAAAAAGTCAAATAATTAAAGTAACCAAATGCAACAGACGAAATATTAAAATTCAAGTGTGAAAGGAAGGTCCAGCAATCTCCATTGAGGATGTGGAATGTGAATGGATGAATTTTCTGGTATCCGTGAGGTCTTCAAAAGAAGAAGTCTTGTTCAAGAAGGTGGCTTTAAACAGGCAAGGGTGGAATAAGCCATAGCGTGCACCAAGAGAACGGAGAGCAGGACGAAGGTCTAGGAATTCCTTTCTTCGTTTAGCAGTGGCCGATGAAACATCCTGAGAAATAAACAACCTTGCACCAGACCAAGAAAGCTGTTTTTAAGTTTAGCTGCATTCAGAACTTTTAAGAGGTCAGTGAATTCCAGAAATAAGAAAATTACTCCACGAGGTTTGGAAGGAGAAGAAGATGGGAGACAGGCGCGGACCTGGTCTGTGCACGTTGAATGTTTAATTTGGTTGTTGTAGGTAGATCTAAAAGTTGTGGCAGAAAAGTGGTAAAGAAAGTAACAGGGTCATCGCCTTCAAGGCCTTCAGCAAGGCCATATAAGCAGAGGTTATTGCGTCAATTTCTGTTTTCAAGGTCCTCAGATGATTTCCTTAGTTGCACCACCTCTTTCTCCAAGCAAGTAATTCTGGTGGATGAGTCCTGTACCTCACTAATCTGTTAGTCCACTGAAGATAAACGAGAATCCATATCTGACCACTTGTTATCCAAAGTCTGTAAACAGAAATTGGCACCCTCAATTAACGGTCTTAGTGCACGTATCTCCTCCAAAACAATGTCCAAGGAAACAGGGGACCAAGACTTAGGAGGAGAAGGGGATCCTGCTTAATTCTTTTGATGGTAGTTGAAGGTAATTGTACCTTAGACGCAATGGTAGGTGAAGTTGTAGAGCGAGAGGACACTGACTGTGCCATTTCCTCAGGTGGCTATGAAGTCGACAATACCCTGGGTATCCTTCCCCTTATTACTCTTAAACTGGGTTTAATCTGTCTTGCTATTAGGTGTAGTGTGGTACGACCACAGCAATTTGCTCACAGCATTTTCTCCACTGGCTTCCGCTACACTGAGTCAACTGGTAGCCCTCTATTTTATCTCTCGAACAATCTATTTAATTGGTGGCAATATACAGTCGAACAAATGTGCTCAATTTCCCTCATTACAATGAGCGCAAATTGCACTCTATTGTCAGTTACAATTAGCTCTGGCATTTCCTCCCCTATCTTCAAGGAAATTAATTACCTTTCTCGGTGGACACCTGATTAAGAATTTAATATTTGGCGATCTTGAATGATAGTTCACAACTACCATGACATATTTGGTACCATCACCCAACACATTATACAATGCCAAAATATCCAGTCTGACTTCTCTTTCCATAGGACAACCATTCTTAAAAATGGGGTTTCTGGTTGGCTAGGGTGTACTCCTAAGCCAGGCAGAACCCACCACTCTAGTCAGGGTAAGGGAGTTACACACCCAAGATAACCCCTGCTCACTCCCTTGGTAGCTTGGCAGAGCAGTCAGGCTTATCCCAGAGGCAATGTGTACAGCGTTTGCGCAACACACTCGCACACACCCACACCAGTGACACACTAGGCACACTACAAAAAGAAACTCCACACAAGTTATATAAAACTAGGCTTATCCCAGAGGCAATGTGTACAGCGTTTGCGCAACACACTCGCACACACCCACACCAGTGACACACTAGGCACACTACAAAAGAAACTCCACACAAGTTATATAAAACTATCCTTTGTATTATTCATAAAAACACATTAGACCACAGTCTCATAAATCCCGCACCACCAGGTGCTCGTCATGACGTCACATAGATCATAATCACTTGGTAGTATGTAATACACATTTAGACCACCTCTCACATAAATTCCTGTGCCACTAGGCATGCGTCATGATAATGCAAATAATACACATAAATCACCTTGTAAAGAAACAATGTCAATTGGTCAAACATATCACTTGCAGTTGGCAATTGTCCTAAGCATCCTTGTTAGAGCCTTGCCATAAACATTTCACGAGTGGCTGCACCATAAATAGTTTCTACTGCCCAACACAGGCTGCCACGGGCACTAAGAAATGGGTTATCCTTAATTTCAGTGTAGGTTAGCCACAGTAGACAAACCCTCCCACGGTCAGGGAGAGACCAAAGTGTGGTCAGCGACTCCATTTGAGCATTGAAGCTGGATGCACCCATGCGCCTGTGGGCTTGTCCCTGCTCACTTCTTACTGGGTTGCTACGTAATCCCAGGGAAGAGGCATGAATCTTGGAATGCCGCAGCTATGCGATATCGGCCTCTGTGGGCGTGGGTACCCACCCGCTCACCATGAGACCCCAAAGCTCCTGGGGCCTCCATTAACTGCGGTATACGGGATCCACAAGGAATCCTTCCTCTCGTCGACTCCCCTCTCTTTGGTGGCTGCTGGTCGTGGAGGGTGGATGAGTCAGTCCTCTGGCCGCCCACAGCAGGGTAGCAGCGGAGGTTTTCTGTAATGCGGTCCTGGCTGGCAAACGCCCATACCCAGGCTCGAACCTGCGGCCCGGTACCTCTGACTGGTTTCCAGCTGCTTCCTGGTCGCCTGGGGAGCATCCTTGCTTCTTGTGGCTCAGTATGGCATCCTGCTGGGCTGCAACTAGCCGCAGCTTCTCTGGTTCTGGGGCAGCAGCAGTGCTGAAGGGAGGCACCTACTCCGCCCTTGATCCTCCCCGCGCAGATGCTCCCCTCCAGGGCTTACCGCGTGCTTCAGTTGGTTTCCTTCAGCCACGGGGGAAGGTGCCGCCCTGCACACATTGCATACACTTGGGTGAGCCAGTACTAGGACTGGCAATTAGCGCTCTCACCAGGCTCAATATCAATTACCTCGCTCACCATGAGTTTTCCTTCAAACACGAAAGAAAGCAATACCGCGCTCTACAAGCGCTTCCTGCAGGTCAGCCAAAAGCGCTCACTATGCGCTCTAGTTGCAGGGATCAGGCACTCCTCCTGTGCTGGGCCTCCTGGGAGAAACCTGGCAGCACGAACCCCAGGGCACAGACAGGCCAGCACAAGGGTTTCTGTAGTAAGAGTTGCAGTCCTTTTTTCAGCCCAGCAGGCAGCTGGACAGTACTCCAAGCAATAAAGTCTAATGGCTGTTCCTCCTGGCAATGCTCTGGCAAGGTGCAGTCTTTAGGGCCAGCAGCGACTGAGTAGAAATCCACGCAGTTCCTTTAATGGGGTCAGAGCCCATGTACTTATAGTTCCAAAATCTTTGTTCTGGGGGGGGGGGCACCTCAAACACTCTGTAGAAGTGCACAAGACACACACATTTCAAGCCCTGGCCCCAGATACCACAGGGGGGCAGAGACAGCATTGTAGAGGGCAGGCACAGCCCTATTCCGGTGCAGGCGTAACTCCTCCCACCACTCCAAATGCAGATCAGGCCTATTAGATGCAAGGGAAACTCCTCCCGCTACTCTAAATGCAGCCAAGATCTATTCAGCCTAGCGCTGAGTCACCCAGGAAATGCAGGACACACCCCAATCCCCGTTGTGACTGTCTAGAGTGAATGCACATCCACTCTCTCCTGTCTGTCAAAACCAGACTGTGAATACACATCCAGGCAGGGCACAAAGACACAAGCACACAGAAATGCCCACTTCTCACAGTGGCATTTCTAAAATAGTCATGACCAATCCGCTTTCACCAATAAGCAGGATTTATCACTACTATTCCAAACATTGCCACCCTACTCCTCTCATATGAGAAATTACCACTGAAGCACATATCCGGGAATCCTCAATGCAAACCTATGGGAGGGCAGCCTCACAGCAGTGAGACACTAAAATAGGCTATTTGTCACTACCAGGACATGCCACACAGTTAAGGCACATGTCTTACCTTTTACCTACACAGCGCCCTGCCCATAGGGCTAGCTAGGGCCTATCTTAGGGGTGACATATGTAGTAAAAGGGGAGTTTCAGACGTGGCCACCACTTTACATGCCAATTCTCTGCAGCAGTTAACTGCTCGCACATGCACTGCAGCAGCAGAGGCCTGAGAGAGGTTTGAAAGGCTACTTTGGTGGGCGCTGCAAGCCCACTGGTAGCATTTAATTTACAGTCCCTGGGTATATCGGATACCACTGTACAAGGGGCTTGCGGGTAAATTAAATATGCCAAACAGGTGTAGACCAATCTCACCAAGTTTACAAGAGAGAGCACATGATTTACAGCACTGATCAGCAATGGTAAAGTCCCTAGAGTTGTAAAACCAACAACAGGTTAGAAAAAAATACAGGAGGAAGGCAAAAGGTTCTGGGATGACCCTGCAAAAATGGCCAAGTCCAACAACCATTTTATCAGCTTCAGCTGGTGTATCGTAAAATATTGTTATGCCCCACCATCAAAAGGTTTACTTGCATGTACCTGGCTGTAGATGTGAATTGATGCCCAAAATAGGCCAAGGCTATCCATGACTATGTCTGGGCAAGAATTATACCAAAAGTGGGTATATAATCCCATGACTTCTGCAGTGAGCACTGTGCCGCGGGGCACTATCAGCCAGCAGGTGCCCACCATGAATGACCACTGTTACAGATATATATCCTATTGTGCTTGAGATTGCCCAATTGAGCGAAGAGGAGGCTTGCGGCACACAAGAAATGCAAACTGGTGCAATGGATGGCAAGAACGCTACAGTTTATTTTACTGTTGCAATGACAAATCCAGAAGGCTCACTCATATGCATATCTCACACAAAAGGAAAGCAGTGGCAACGCCTACGTATGGCATTGGCTTCTAGCCTTTTTGCTTTGTCAACACTTGTTTTCTTTTCTTATATAAAACTTTATTGTTGGTAGCTGCTGAGCTTTCGCCAATTTTAAACAAGCATTTGCAATGCAATAGGTCTCGCATTTGCAAAAGTTTAAGCTATTGGCATTGTTCATGACAATGCCTTTTTTAAAATCTATTTTATAAAACAAACACATAAATAAATGCAATTATCATTTACAATGCCAATAACTAGTGTTGCATTATTATTAGCAATGCTAACTGCTCACACTTTTATATTGCGAGACCTATTGCATTGGGGGCCGGGGGAGAATCACAAACAAAGAGTAAATACAGTTGGTGCATAACACTATTTGCATATTGAATTCTTCACCTCACACCTGCATTACATACCTAAGTCAGGATGTGTTGCCTCTTTTAACAGTGCATGCATTTTTGTATCCCTTGACAGCGCTCGACAGCATGAGACAGTCCTTACCATCCCATTAGTTTTTTTTTGATAATTTGAGACGTCTTACACCAAGAATGCAGTTGTGATCTTACAAAGACTTTGGAGACAATGTTTGTTTCGTAGAGTGTCTATCTCTAATGTGCTAACACTCTTTCACCTTGTGTCAGCACTTTCAACCCAGACCTACTGGCATTCTAAAGGCATATTCTCATTTTTGATTGGGTACTTGCTGTAGGTGGCAACTATAAAGACAATTTATTGGAGACAAAATGGTATATCTGCTCATTGCTTATAGGATATCACAGCCAGAGCCTGCCCAGTACCTCTTTGTTGCATTAAAACTCTCTTTCCTCTGATAAGTGTTGATGTTTACAAGATTTCTCCTTCTATTTAAAGGGGTTTTCAGTGTGCCAATGGAGTTATTTTTTAAATCTACTTTTATGTTTCTCTCCTACCTTTTGGTGTGCGGTTATAGTTTGTCACTTTTTTTATTTTCCTTTTGTGTGAACCTAAGATTTGCCTGTTTTACATTTCTTTTCAGGTTGGTACATCCTTAGTTGAGAATAATTTTATATGTGGAATGCTCCACTGGGAATAGTTGTGAACATCCACAAAATTTCGACCTGTTATTTACACTTCAAGGTCCACTTATCTGCCCTTATCCTGGAAACACCAGTTTCCCCATCCTTAATCCTCAATTCACAGTGCTGTAAAAATCTAGTGCTTAATTTGTGCTGGGTTTTCTAGCGAGCGTGTGTTCTTTCATCAATGCACTCTGACCAAAAGCAAGAAAGAAAGGGACAATCAAGAGGAAACCAAAGCATAGGAAGCATTGAAAGATATAAAGAATGGATAAAAACCTGCAAGTGACATTAGGAGCCAGGAGGCGTAGGGTCAAAGAAAGAGTCATTGAAACCATGAAGTGCAATCTGGACTAGGCAGGCTTGGTGTCCTGCAACCGCAGCCTTCAGCAGCATCAGCAGCGTGCTCTGAAGAAAAACTTTGCGCCTCTGGACTTGCGTGTTTTTGGTTAAGTAAACACTGCGTCAAATCGAGCATACTCTCGGTTTTCCTCCAGAGGAAGAGCACTTTACCATCTTAAACTTCATTTTAGATCACAAATTACTACTAGCCCCAAATTATGCTTCGGTGCACTGAACCCTCACAAGAAGGCAGCTTTTCCCAGCACTATTATTAATTACACTGTATATATTGCTCCGAGTTCCTATAAAGTATATTTAGGATCTGAGTAAAGAAAAAAAGTGTCCTTATTTAATAAGTAATGAAGAAGTCAATGACGTTGCATACGAGTCACAGAGAGGTTTTGTTACACAGGAGTCCAGCGGGACAATTGCTGCATTCAATGGAACAGGCATCAATTTTGCTTTAAAATGAACTGTATAAAAATGTACTTTTTTTTAAAAGAGGGGCAATGCACAAAAATAGAACATTTCAAGCTTGGACATCAACAAGCGATGATCTAACTCCCACCACAGACAATACCAAGACAGCAGCGACATATGCCTTACGTCTCATCGACGTAAAGCCCGGACTTCTGTTCCAAGACAAAATTAAGTAACAGAGGTCTCCTCCTTAGAGACTTGCAAAGAAGATGCACTAGCCAGTGGGACGTTTTAGAATATCGCCCCCACCTATTGGCTAAAGTAACTTTCAACCAATCCTCTTCATTCAATAAATAGAAACTAAGCATGCTAGGACCTATATGTCCTAGCATGCTTAGTGATGTCAGATGAACACCACGGCTAGATAAAACTCGCACAGGTGACATTTGGCCACTCACTGCGGTAATCTGTGTATGATTCCAGGGTAAAATCACTCAATTGGTTAATGCACTGGTCATATAAATGGAAGAGGTAATACTACAAGTCCCAGCATTCTTAGTACAGCGGTCTGAGAACTAAAATCCGCTGAAAGTCATCGGTGTCACATGAAGCTAGCTGACAGCTAGGAGCTCACAGTTTTACTCAAGAAAATGTTGCCAAGTAAAATGTGCCAATGTGGACCTGCCGAAGGGTGCAGTTCAAAATAAAGTTTGCAAAAAGGCCCGGGTACTGATGGACTGTGCCAGAGAGACTGAGAAGCGGCCTCTGAAAGGCCTGTCGGGCTGGGGCAGGGAGCCTCCGCCAGATGTCTTTCTCCACCCTCGTCCCTAAAGCCCTTGTGTAACCGGCACACAGCTGGTGACAACTCTCCCAGAACGACCTCGCCCTTGCTAGGTCTGGGCGATATTCTATTTGCGCTAGCGAAATTCTCAAATTTCAACTTACGCGAAATTTGCTGATTTTCGTGATTGCCAATTTCATGTCATTGTTGCCCATTAGATATTGCTCTGACCAGAAAGTGTCTCAGCAGAGTCATTTTTTGTTGCAAATTAGATTTTTTTCATGTGAGCTGCACACTCACGTAAAACCAGCCACACGAGATTTGGGCAAGCCACATGGCATATGTAGGGCACCAGGGCACTTCGGAGCCTGGCAGGCCCGAAGCCAACTCTCGGCCGTCCTCTGACGCCAGGCTGCCCAGAGCAAGTGACAGGAAGGGGCAGGACAATAGAAAGAGACACGTGGTTGTAGAGCCAAGGATGGGCCCTATCCACATAAGATATGATGCGGGCGGGAGGGCCAATGCAATGAACGATGTAAATTAAGAGATATAGGTAAGGGGGCGAAGGAGAGGGGGTGGGGGGCTAGATAGAGACCGAGTAGTTCAAATGTCAAAAAAGAAACCCCCTAAACATTTTTCTCCGTCACTCTGTGACCTGTTTATTTGATGCCTCTTTCCTGCAGACCCCCTTTCATTTACGTTCAGAGGGTGTGAGAGTGTCAGCACCGGAGAGAGACAGCTGCAGGACAAGGAAGAGTGAGCAGGGAGTGTGGCATAGGCAGAGACACGAGACTGCTTTCAGTAGAGTCAGATAAAGAAACGTAATTGAGTCGAGACATATTCAAAGAGATGATTGACAGAGGGGGTAGAAGGAGAGAGAGAGAGTATCTTAAAAGAAAACCGTCAAAGAGACAGACTAGTCAAGGGGAGAGTGGATAAAGAGCGATGGAAATAACGGCAGGTGCTGATGAAAAAGACGGCAGGCCAGATCAGTACAAATAGATAGCGAAAGAAGAATGGAAAGAGCTGGATAGATACAAAGCGTAAGAGACAGAGTGGTGAGCAAAGTGAGTGACAGAATAAGCAACAGAGGGAGATGGAAAGAGCCGAAAACACATTGTATGCGAGAAAAGGGGGGTGGGGGGAATAAAAAGACAGGAGAGAACATATAGTGCCCACTACAATTGAGAGATGCCTTTCTCATTTGCATAATATAGTCTGCGTGCTCGCCTAGGTTTTTAGTCCGAGGTCATTTACCATATTAAACTCTCATTGCATTTAGATACTCTTGACAGTTATACCGAGGACGAAAGTAATGACTGTATGCAAAACGAAAGTAATAGCGATCGCGATCAAAGCGAAAGTGATCGCGATCGCTTGGACGGGAGCGCTGTGTGGCAAGCACGTGAGTGGTGCGCGCGCAGCAGTGATTGGCGGCTGCGCGCGTGCACGCTCACGTGCACTGAAGCTTTAGGCCACAGGCAGCACTTGAAAATTCCCGACTACAAAATGTCTCTCCGAGCCAGCGCATGCGCTGGGCTCAGCGAGACCTAAAAACGGCTAAAAGCAAATATATATTTTTGTTCTAAAAAAAAACATGCATTGCAATAATAAACCCTAGCACTGAAGGGAACTACTTCATGTGAGGATGTGTTCTTTGTGAAAGTACAGAATGTGTTACTCTGAAGTTATGGCTGAAGTGAGGTATCCTACTGCTACATGATGTCCGCTATAGTGGGCAAAAATAAAATGTGAATTACAAAAGACCAATGGAAGAAGAGGGCTGGCTGGAGATCCTTTAAGTATGTATGTATGTATATATAATATTAGTAAAATCAAAAGGGTCCTAGCAAACGCAAGACTTAACAAGCTTTGGCAATAGGTCTGACTTATGAATGCAGACCATAAAAATCCATGTTCTTTAATGAGTGCCTCCTCACATTTCCACTGCCGCCAGAGAAAAACATCATAAATTATCTAGTTATCTAAGACACTTTAATAGAATTATAATGCATGTTTATGTGACCCTGAAAGTTCAATCTCAGGCAGCTGGATAAATAAATAAAATGATTATTTATCCAGCTGTCCAGTGTGGAAGGCAAGCACTTTTTTTTTTTTTTGCAGAAGTACACACGCGTATGCCCAATCAAAACACGTACTACTGGCTCCCAAAAATGGGGCAAAGCCAAAACCCTTCTAATGGTGGCTCTCACTTATTTGCCAGACTCTAATAATGGGGAATCTTTCTCCTAAAAGGGAGCAGTAGCACGTGTGATGTGTTTGCACGAAATGGCAGAGAAAAATAACAAGTAGTGGTCACTGTGACACGTCATTCTTACAGCTCACATCTCGCGCTTCTTCAACTTGGTAACAGTTGAACGTCATCCCACTATTGTAAACCTAAAAGACCCATTAAAGTTTAATCCCAGCGAAGTTTGAATCCTCATTTAATTTGACACACAGGATTAGGAGGAGTTATTGCAAACAATTAACTTTTGTCTGTAAATGAAGATTTGTGGTCTGAAGGCAAGCTTGTCCAGCAAACCCAGTGTGTAATACACTCATACAATTAAATGTACATTCAACTGGTTAATATAGATAATAAATCACAAATATTGGAATTATTTATTAAATAAAGGAAATTCATGTCGGTACATACACAGTCTTATTGAGACACTCTAATGCATGCAATTTGAAAAAAAACATTGGAAAAAATAAAGAATAAATGGTTCTTAGTTAAAGGATCAAATAAAAGAGGGGTTGACAATGAACTTCAGTTAGCAAATTACCCAAAAAATACTAAAGCAAGAAACTGGATCATGAATTCACTGGGAATAGCACGAGCTATAATCACACTAGTGAGCTGCACTAATTCATTGCTCACTCCTTGTAATCAGTGTTATTAAGCACGAATTCCAAGTGCTCAAACCACTAAACCCCTCCGAGGTTTCCGCTGGGCAGCCACTATTAGCAGCCATCTTCAGTATGAAAGTAACATACGTAATGGATGGATTCAGAATAAGCTGCCTTGAAAAACGGTGTTGTAATGAGTCTGCTTTCATTTAGCTTTGTGGTTCCCTATTAGAATGTATAATGTTTAGAGTCACTTCTGTTTTGACTGCCTGGCTGAAAGCAGATGCTGTGCTGCACTAATAAAGAGCTGTCAACTTTATCCTGGATTTTATTACTGGCAACAACTGGTGACGAGTGGTAGAGGTGGATCTGTCATCACGGCGGCACTGAGACGATACCATATCTATGTATGGTCTCCTCTTCAAATTCAACGTGCGACTGTGGTTGCCTGTGTATACTTTCAAGGAACCTTTTGGTGATAGCAGTCAAACTACTACTAATGGAGACTGTCTTTCTTTTCCTTTCCACCTCTGGTCGTTTTGGGATCGCTTGAGAGCACGGAGTTACAGGCTCAAGGGCACTGTTTAAATTGGCAAGAGGAGCGTTTTTAAGCACATCACGTGGAGAATGCTCGTGAGCACGGAGGGACTGGCTCAAACGTACCAAGTCCTGTGTGAAGCACACAGGGCCGTTTCTACCATTAGGCAAGACAAGGCAGCCGCCTAGGGCGGCAAAAGGGGGAGGGCGGCAAAAAAACATGAGTTTGGGAATCTCTAATGCATGAATTCTTCTAGCCTGGATGACAGGGGGAGAGAGTGATGGTAGTAAAAGGGAGGGGCGGCATTTTTCAATTCTCGCCTAGGGCGGCAAAACACCGAAAAACGGCCCTGGAAGCACACAGATGTATTTTTTCATTGGATGATTGTTGGAGAGCATTGAAGGACCAGCTCACGTGTATCACACACTCGGATTGGTGGAAACAATGACCTATTCTATTGGATGTTGCGTGGCAGTGCAATAAACTGCTATTCTATTGCAAAAGTGATCTCATTGCCGTGTTCATTGGTCAATATTTTCTGCTTCTTGTTAATTGAAAAAGAAATAGAAGGGCTGTACTGGGTAATAAGTCCATTTGATATTTTACTTTTGTTGTTGGGGTGTTGCTGTTCCAGGTAATTTTCATTGGCCTTTGTTTATTTGTGTGCCTGGACTCCAAAGGTATTTTTTTTTTGTTTCTTTGGGAGTGAAATATACATCATGCAGTTGGAGCCTACTATAAAAACATTACAGCGTAAGGATGCATTTGGGACTTATCTGAAGGCAATTGATGAGAAAAGGATGGGTGCAGAGAGGAAAAAAATAAATAACTTTGCTCCATTGTTTAGGGTCTGAGGGTCAAGTTGTATTCAGATCTTTACCACACGTTGTGCCGTTGGAAGGTCAAGGAAATACTGATGCTTATAAGGAGGCACTATTGTATTGCTGTGCTATGAGTATTGCATTGAATAGATTTAAATGTTATACCCCTGCTCAGATGGCAGTCTTTTGATGAGTTTCTCATTGCATTGAAGACCCTTTCTATGACATGCAATTTTGGTCCAATGACTGTTGAAATGATTAGGGTTCAAATAATTGTACATATAAAAAAATGCATGCAGGAACAGTTGTAGGTCATGGGTGATCCCAAATTGCAAGTGTGAATGTGGGAAGAAAATTAGAGTATTGTGTTGTCGGACAATGCTTCCGGTGTTGGTGAGGATAGTTTGCCAATCAGGAAACCTCCTAAATGTAAAGTTGTGATCTAGGACATTGAATTGGAGCTCATGGCTCATTCTGGCTCACACGGGACCATCATCACAAAGAACTACTTTATGGAGAAGTTTGGAAATAGTTTGGATCTTAAGAATCTACAAAGGTCTAATATAGTTGTGAAAATGTTGATGGTACCACTATTGATATCACTGGGTTTGAAAGGGTAAAGATTGAATTTAAAAGTAGGAGTGCTAACATAAAACTGTATGTGGCTGAAAAAGGGAGTCCACGTATTAGGGTGGATGGACCAATCCAAGTTGGAAATAATTTTGAATCGTAGAAGTAAAGAACCAGTGTTGGTTTTTATGGATGTGAGACTTTTCTCATAGAATTAACATCAAGAAAAGTGCGGTGCCTGTTAAACAAAAGTTATGGAGGAGGTGTACCAAATAATGTAAGACAAGAACTCAAGAATATGTTGAATGAAATGGTGGATGAAGGCATAATTGAGGAGACTCAGTCATCTGAATGGGTGTCTCCCATAGTTTTGGCACAAAGCAGATCACAAACTAAGATTGTGAGTGGATTTGAAAGCATTAAATGCGGATATTGTAGTACATTGCCACCCCTTACCTAATGTCAGTTAAGTGGTTTGTATGTTTGTAGGTGCCAAAATATTTTCCACATTAGATTTAAGATCTGCCTAAGATCTTCTATACAGAAGACTAGAAACATTTAATTGCATTCCTTCGCAGCAGGGACTGGCAGTTTAAAAGGATGCCGTTTGGATTAGCTTCTGCGGCATCAGTGTTTCAGAGGACCTTGTTGCATATTTTCAAGGATGTGGACAATATGTGTTTCCAGGAAGATATTTGGATATTTTTAAAGGATGAGCAAGAATCTTTGGAACATATTAAAGAAGTATGTAGAAGGCTGGAAAAAGGGGCCTGACTCGAGCTCCAAATGCAAATTGTTCCACATTTTTGTTGATTAATTAGGCCATTCTTTATCGAGTAATGGATGATACCATCATTGCTCCTGCACCAGAAAATGGAAAACAACTCCTCTCATTCACAGGGTTGTGTGCGTATAATAACAAATTCATTAGGAATTTTAACCCCAAAATGAAACCTTTGAGGGAACTGAGAAGGAAAAATGTGGAATTTGTTTTGTCTGACAAACGGCAACAGACATTTCAGTGTGTTAACTCCTTCGCTGCTAGGCCTTCCCCCCCCCCCCCCCCTGTGCTAAGCCTTTTTTGTCTGTTTGGGGTAGTTCATGCTTTGGCCCCTGTAACGTTTTGATCACATAAGGTATCTAATGTATCTACACCAAATTTGCATCCTTTTCTTCCAACATCATGTCCTGCAGAAGAAATTGTCTGGTTATTTCCCTGTAAATGGTATCAACAAAGGGTTTGTGGTGCAGAAATCACCATCTTCCCAGCTTTCAGGGACTGATAGACTTTTGTCAGAAAACCAAAATGTTTTACATAGTTTTGGCATTTTACTGGGACATAGCCTATTTTTGCAATTTTTTGTGCTTTCAACCTCTTTCCAGTATGTGGTAGCAAAGCTATACATTTCAGAAAAGTGTACAAACTTCTAAATTCAGCAAAGGTTCATTTGTGTAGATCCTATTGCCCCCATCTGCCTCCTGGGTGGGGCAGAAAGGCTGTGGCAATTTTTGGGGCGGAATTGACATGACCATTCTGGGCAGCCCCCACCCCTGAACTTTGTAAAAAATGAATCCCTGGTGCCTAGTGGGGGGCGCAGGTTAGAGGCTATTGCCCCCATCTGCCTCTCGGGGGGGCTGAAAGACTGTGGCAGCCCTCACCCCTACTTATTAAAAAATAAGAATAATCTCTGGTGCTTAGTGAGCTTTCTGCCCTCATAGGGGGCAGATCAGGGGTTACTGGTCCCATCTATCTCCTGGAGGGGGGGGGGCAGAAAGTCTGTCGCAATTTTGGGCGGGTGGGGGCATTGGCATGCCCATTCTAGGCAGCGCCAACCCTGAACTTTGAAATGAAATCCCTGGTGCCTAGCGGGCTTTCTGCCCCTGGGGGGAGCAGATAAGGGGCTATTTGCCCCATCTGCCTCCAGGGGGGACAGAAAGACAGTAGCATTTCTTGGGGGGGTGGGGCATTGGTAGGCTCATTCTGGGAAGCCGGCACCCCTACGTATAAAAAAAAATCCCTGGTGCCTAGTGGGCTTTCTGCTCCACCCCCGGGGGGCATATCAGGGGCTATTGCCCCCATCTGCCTCCTGAGGGGGCAACTTTGTTTGCCTTTTTGAGGGGGCACCTTGGGGGCAGCCCCCACCCCTTGCCTATTAAAAAAATAATCCCTGACATCTAGGGTGCTTTCTGCCCCCCCCCCCGGGGGATGATTATGGGCTACTGCCCCCCAGGGGGTGCAGAAAGACTGACTGTGGCAACATTAAATGAGGGGGAGCAAAGGCCCCAAGGCGCTGCTTCCCCCTCCCTGATGGATAGTGGTTGGATCCCTGCTTGGGGATCTCCCTCGGGTGATCCCCAAGCAGGGATCCATAAAGGAAGGGTACCATTGAAAAGGGAAGATTCTCCCCTTTCCAACGATACCTCGCCCAAGTGTTTTGGTGCTGGGGGGACTGAGATAGCCCGAGCACTGAAACAATGAAACTGAAACTAAGTTTCATTTTCGTGCAATGGCGTCAGCATGCCATGCGCGTGATCGTCATTGCATTAAAAATAAAAAAATGGCCTCGGGAGGTTGAAGAAGCTCTTCCCCACCTCCCGAGGCCAACAAAAAAAAGGAAATCCCTCTGCTGTCTGCAGAAGAGGGATTTTGTGCGCCTGTGCTCATGACTGAAAGGTTCCGTCATGAGCACAGGAGCACTGAAGGGCTTAAGAAGGATATTGTGGAGGCACCTATGTTGAAGCCTTTCGGTTTAAATAGAGAATGTATCATTGCTGTGGATGCTAGCATGTATGAAGTTGGCGGTGTGTTATCAAAGAGGTGTAGTAAAGCAGAGTGGAATGTAGCTTTTGCGCCCAGGACCTTTAATAATACTGAGAAAAGGTATGTGGTGATTGAAAAAGAGTTGTTGGCATGCGTATGCGATATTACACATTTCAGAAATTACATGTGGGGAAGTAGATTCAAATTAAGGACGGATCACAAACTGCTGGTAAACATATTGCTTGGTGAGGAGTGTAATGCTACTGCTCGCGTTGCCAGATTAACTTCAAGGCTAGAAGAGTATTGTTTTAAAGCTGAATTTTTTCCTCGAAGTGCAACGGGACGGCTGATTGCTTATTATGGTTACCTTGCCGGTTGGAGGATTAGAATAAGTGTGAGTGAAGTGGACATGATCGCTACTATAAAAGATGTAGTTGCTATAACTTTTGATGCCATAACCGAGAAGAAGAGGGCAGAGAGTGGAACGAGAGATACTTTATCGCAACAGGTAAGGAAATGTGTGATGGAAGGTTGACCTAGGAAGAAGTTGATTTCTCCAGAGTTATTACCATTTTGTAAGGTTTCAGGAGAATTAGGCATGGAAGGTGGATTATTCAACGAACGCAAGTGTGTTCCTCCGATTGATATGCAAAAAGTGATTTTGTGTCTGGCTCTTGAGGAGCATGTCTGCTATGAAGAGGCTTATCAAAACGTGTTTTTGGGGGCCAGGTGTGGTCAGGATGGCCTACAGGGTTGATAGAGAGTGGGATCAATGTCATAATGGTGAGAAAACCTTAGGGGTTAACACTGGACCTTTGAAACCAATTTCAAGGCCGAAATTCTCATGGAGAAAAAGTAGCCTTTGACATTTCTGGTCCATTTTCCTCTTTACCTCAAAAAGCTAGGTTTGCTTTAGTGATGATAGATTATCACTCCAAGTGGCCAGAAGTAAGATTTGTTGATCAAATCACCACTCACGAAGTAATTGAGTTTTTTAGGGAGACTTTTACTAGAGAAGGATTTCCTGATGTTTTAATTATGGATAATGGAACTTGGCCCAAGTCATGATAAATTCAGATTATTGTTTTTAAACAATGTGCAATACGCCATGTCACTACCTCGTTATATGAACCACACAGTAATGGATTAGTACAGAGATTCAACCGTGTTTGAAAGGTTTATGTGATAGAGGCACGTAAGAGTGGATATCAGTGGAGAAATCTGTTAAGGCAAAAACTGTGGATGTATCGCATTACACCTCCAACTGTTACAGATGTTAGTCCGTTCAAGTTACTTAAAGAAAGAGATCCTAGTTGTGTCCATGGTGATTCAGGAAAAGATGTGGTAATAGCAGACAGGAGTAGTATGTGGATAGTGTGAGCAGGAGAGCGGAAGGAAGAATACAAAAATTATAGGATGTCAAATGGAATGTTAAAGAACCCACGTTTGTTGTGGGAGATTGGATGTTGTTTATCAAACCTGGTTGTTAGAAATTAGGCTTCTGGTTTGCAGTGGTATGTACCCTATTGAAGCATGAACCACAATCCTAGTCAGGGTAAGTCAGATATGCACTCTAAATGAACCTGTGCTCACCCTGTGGTCGGTTGGCACAGAGCAGTCAGGCTTAACTTAAGAGGCAATGCTCAGTAATAGTGCAACACTTCAAACAGTAGAACAGTGAAAACACCACACAGAAAGATACCACACCTAGTTAGAGAAATAGAGCTAAACTTAATGAACAAAGCGACAAAAATCCAATAAATAGAACTTAAGATTTGAATTTTTAAAGATTCAATGTGACAAAAGTGCTTAAAAGCAACAAGCGCTTATGTGGGTTATCAAGTCGTGCTGGACCGGGTCAAAGTCAAGAGTTCAGGCCGACTATGATGGGCGCAGGGCAGATATAGGTACCAAGTGAGGCCTGCTGAACAAAAGTACCTTAATCCTGTGTAAGGGACTGTCCAGGTCTATATCTGGGACACAGTCAGGCATTCGGGCACGGTCTGTTGACTAGGTAGAAAAACATAAGCAGAAAGAGAAGTACAACGCTGCCCAGGATCACTCAGGAAGTCAGAGGAGAAAAGAGATCCAAAGGGGAAGCCTGCACAAGGGAACACAATGGCTAAGACTCAGAAATGACAGGCAATCGAGGCAATTTAGCATTCATAATTTCTACACCCAAAACGGACATGCACAACGTATATTTAACAACATTAACAATAAAGGGAATCTGGGGTAAATCACTCGGGAGCTCCACACAGTAAGAGTGAAGCTCAGTAAGTTCCGCACCCACAATTGCTGTTACAGATACTGACTGCAAATACCCACATGTAGGATATACATGCAAAGGCAGGGTCTGTGGAGCTGATACCTATGGTGATGTTATAAATGTAACTCAAAGACAATAGTCCCAGTATACAAGAAGCACCAACCAGGTTGTCAGCTGTGCCCACGGATCCTGGCGATCAAACAGGAACACGCAAGGCAGTAACAGAAAGGGTGTAGAACTAAACACAAGCACAAGGAGCTAGCAAGGAGGAGTGCTTAACAGGAAAGAAGGGAAAAAGGCCACACGTGGCAGAAAGCACGTAACAAACATACAAGGAAACTAGAAGCAAGACAGTAGAACAGGAAGAGAGCAAACTAGGGACTGAAACGGCGTTAATGGGAAGAAAAGCAGGAACTGAGACCAAGGAAATACACATTTATAGTACTAGTTCAGGAAACAAGGAATAGCTAAGGATCAGGAGTCAAGGTAGCACTGAAGACAGTGCTAATTCAGAAACAAGGAATTGCAATAGCTCAGGAATCAAGAGAGTACTGCAAGCAGTGCTAATCAGGAACAAGGAATACTGCAACTCAAGAACAAGGAACAACTATTGCTCATGAAACAAGGATGGATCGATCTCACCGGACTACAGATACAAGGACCAACACTGGACTAAAAGGAGCTGTGGCTTAAAAGAGCTCACAGTAATCACATGCATCAGGTGTGATCATCAGGCTAGCAGCAGCCAACTACAGGTGAACTGAATTCCTCCATCCATCCCTGGCCTGCAGGGATGGAGATGAAGCAGCGAGCAGGGAATTCTAGGTAATGGAGTTTCAGGCATGAGCAGGCTGGCTGCAAGCCTGAACAAGCTGGCTTCCACAAAACCCGGCATGATTGGGACTGGATGGCATTTTCCAAGTAGTATCAAAATGGCTGAAAATGAGTATATGCATGCAGGGGAGGGTTGGAAGCTTATTAGAACACTGTAAAGTCCCACAATTCGCCCTCCGGGTGGTGGGCACAAGAGCGCAGGGAGTGAATCATGACATCCTGGTTGTGTCAACAAAGACGGGGGTGCAGTTGAGCGATGCGTTGTTGTTACCCATGCAGTTGGGGTGAAGCATCAATTTTCTTCATGCCACGGCGGCAATGCGTTTGTTCCACGGGAAATGCGCTGGTTCCTAAGACAATGCGTCAATCTTCTCCACACAATGGCGGCTATGTGCTAGTTCTGAAGTGGTGGTTCCGAAGGCGATGTGCTGGTTTCGAGTGCAATACGGCAGTCCTGTTCTCACAACAACACTCATGCATCGATTCTGCTCACGCAGAAGGGGATGCGTCAGTTCTGCTGGCCCACTTCCAAGGGTCCAGGACTGGGTTGGCACCACTTGACAAGGCAGACGCATAGCTTGCAGAGTCCAGGTGTAGGAGCAGGATGGACGGAAGTCTTTTATGTCTTCGAGATGTCTTTCGGGAGGCAAGCCAACAAGCTCTTGGAGTCACTGTGGGTTCTGGGTTGGAGAGATGCAGGTCCTTCTCATTCACAGGCAAGAGGGCAGCAGGTAAGCACAGCATAGCAGGAGTCCAGCAGTTACAGTCCAGCAGAGTGACAGTCCTTGTCGCATCACAGCAGTCCTTCTTCCTGGCAGAATATCCACAGTTCCCAAAGTGTACTGCACTTGTGGTGTCAGAAGTCAAGTACTTATACCCAGTTGTGCCTTTGAAGTGGGAGAGACTTCAAATAGAGGCCTTTGAAGTACACAGAGTCCCTGCCCTTCCTGGCTCCAAACAAAAGAAACCTTTTATTTAACTGTTTTCTTATTTTCCACACTTCTGATGCAAGACCTGCTACTGTTATTTTATCTGGAGATTGGTTTAGTCAACGTTTCCCTAGTAATGGACCTGTGTTCCCTATATGTTCATACTGAATTTTTCACTATGAAAGAGGCTCTGATAATGTACTCAGATATAATGTTCATTCAATTTGTAGATTACCCCTGATGAAGAGCAGAGTATTAAGCCCGAAATGCATTGGGATTCCTTTATGTCTACAGGAAGCTCGCAACGGTCATTTTTGCATTTTTGATTGAAGCTCTCCAAGGGAGATACATACAAGATTGCTCAATAAAAGAAGGATTTTTTCTGAGCAACAACTTCATTGTACAAGTTTTTTGTATAACGATTATTTTGAATCATTTTGGCTTCTGATGATTCAATGTTGATGTGTTCTCTTGTTACACATGAGTACTTACAGTATAAAGTGATACACTCTTTTTGAGTGTCTAGTGTAGTGCACTTGGAGGCTATGACCTTAGGCCTAGCTTATATAAACTTTTGAGTAGGGGGTGGGCTGCACCTCCTCTTCAGGTGCACACCAACATTTTTTTTTTTTTATTATTGTTCAAATTCTCATTCATTTTTTGTTAAGTCAAATGCATACCTAGCTGTTTTTGTTAATTTTCTAAAAGTGGCATTTTCCGAATTACAATTTAAAATCTGATTTCACCTAAGTGTTGATTTTAAATTGTGAATCCAGAGACACCAAACTTGGGGGTCCCATCTCTTCCCAATTGGAAAATTACATTTACAAAATGTAATAAGGTAATCCCAATGTTATCCTATAGGAGAGATAGGTCTTGCAGTAGTGAAAAACGAAATATTTTTTTTTTCTCTACTAGGACATATTAAACTTAGAACTACATGTCCTACTTTTTGAATACACTGCTCCCTGCCCTGTCCAGGGCCTACTGTAGGGTTGACTAGTATGTATTAACACGGAAGGTTTAGGCCTGGCAAGAGGGTTAAGTTGCCAGGTCGACATGGCAGTTTAAAACTGCACATACAGGCTCTGCAGTGGCAGGCCTGAGACATGTTTTAAAAGGGCTACTAAAGCGGGTGGCACAATCGGTGCTGAAGGTCCACTAGTAGCATTTAATTTACAGGTCCTGGGAACATGTAGTACACTTTACTAGGCAGCATTGTAGAGGCACGCATGGTTTAGCCATGCGTGCCTCTGTCATACAGCCAGGAGGAATAGACGTGCTCCCAGCAAATATGGAGATTTTATTCTTAGCTGTCTGGATATTACTTGTCAATGTTCTTTTCTGTCCTGTATTTTAAGGGGGAAGGTGTGTTGTAATGAGTTTACATTCATTTAGCTATGTGGTCCGTGCATTTTTTATGTTTAACTGATGAACTGCCTCCACATTTCCCTATTAGAATGTAGAATGTTTAGATTTCTCTTTTGACTGCCTGGCTGAAAGCTGATGCTGTGCTGCACTAATAAAGAGCTGGCAGCTTTATCCTGGATGTTATTACTTTACAACACATTGTAAATAAAAGTCATAAGAAGGAGTGTGCAGTTTATCCAATTCTGTCTATTAAGATAAACACAGTAACATTGACATTCAATGTGAACACAAAAAGATGTGATGTCCAGAACAGTAACATCAAAGCAGATTAATTGCCAGACACTTAATGCTACAGGAACATAGGAAATGTTCAAAACAAGCATTGGCAAAGCCTGTAGGGATAGCATTGCCTGTGAGCCTTTTGGTTTTGCCAATCCAGTTTTGCCCTGGTTTGGAATAAAACACTTAGGGGCATATTATCAAGCCAGGCGATACAATTATCACCGATTTAGCGGCAGAAAACTGCCGCTAAAACGGCGATAATGGGCTTGATAATATGCTCTATGAAATTCCAATTGAGGCCCATGTTAGATGTGAAGGACATCTAACATGGGCTTCAATTGGAATTCCATAGAGCATATTATCAAGCCCATGATCGCCGTTTTACCGGCAGTTTTCTGCCGCTAAAGCGGCGATAATTTTATCGCCTGTCTTGATAATATGCCCCTTTGTTGGGAGCTTCTGGGCCCTTGTTAATATGAAAGAAAAAAAAGGCTAAATGCTAAAATGGTTTTTCTTCTAAAAAAACTTACATTGCTATTGTGGTCATTAGTGCTGAATGAGAACTACTTTGTGTGAAGATGTGCTCTTATGAAAAAATAGAATGCTGTCCCTCTCAGTGACATTTACCAATGGCTGAAGTGGGCTGACCCATTGCTTTATGTGGCATGGTGTATGTGAATGACATAACCGATCCAATGGGTGAAGAGGAATGGCCTACAGGTAAGTTTATTATATATATTATTAGTAAAATCAAAAGGTCGTGGCTAACAGCGGACCTAACTATCTATAAATGGATATAGACGCCTAATGTGATCACAGATACGCCTGTAAAAAACAACACTGTTCTTTAACTTACACACAATGTTTTTGCGTCACTTCCCAGAAGGGCTCCCATTTAATTTTTGAGTTTTCTCATGTTTGGTGATATACAAGTTTGCTGCTGCAAGGCAGTGGGACAGAGCTGTGTAGTGAAAAGCTAAAGGCATATTTCAGAGTAGTGTTGAAAATCTCAAAAATGTTGTCTTCCAGAGGAGTGAGGTTATATATTCTAGTCAGGATTGCATGGAGAGCAGGGTGGTAGCTGGGAAGGGAGTTCAGCGGTGCTAATTATTGTGCATAATGTCCTGTGCGGATGAGGAGGGGTTAATAATGGGTTTAGAGTGGGCTAGTTTGTTGGTTATCGATACCTGGTCAAGAGGGTTTTCCTAGACTCTATATTGGCGTGAAGTCTGTCTTGGTTATTGAGTGACGACAAACATTGCGAAAACACAGTGTGTTACAGGACATGCGCTGAGCGCCAAGTTGAAGTCACCAAGAAGGATGCTGGGAGTGGCGAGTGTGACATTGTTAGGCCCTTCCTAGAAATGACCAGTTTTACCAGAGGTCTGTGGGTGTTTGCTTTGACCTGTGCAACAACTCATGTGCAGTGGTGTTTGAAAGAGTATTAGAGGTTAGGTGAATGGATTTTGGGGTGACAATGAGCGATTTGCTCTGGAAGATATCTACACCCTCTTCCATTGCCATTGTTACAGGGTATTTTCTTACGAAAACATCTCATTAGTAGCTCAGTGAAACCTTCAAAGGTCTGTGTTGCTGCCGAAATATGCACTGAAGCAACATCTCGGTACATTCCTGTGGTTGCTGTTCATGGATAAATATTTTTTGTAATGTGGGCTGTGTGTCAAAATTTTCTCTGATTTTTTTACTCCTTCCATATAGTTATCCAACGAGAAAAATACAGGCTGATTAGGCAGTGCAGTTCAATTTTTATTCAAATGTACAACATTTGTATATTGGATTATGGGTACAGTGTTTTCTACTGTTCAACAGCGGCTCCTCCGCTAAGGCAGAGGAGCGCTACCCCACTGCATTTTGAGCAGTGGAAAAAGTAACAAGCATTGGCATAGCCAATAGGTCTCGCCTTTGGTATCTTATAAGTGTTTAGCCATCGCTATTCTTCCTGCCTGTTCTAATGCTGGTTGTTATAGTTTTTTTTCTTTTTTGGGGTGTTGGGGGGGGGGGGGGGGGACATAAACAACGAGAGGGTGGAGGTTGTGAAATAGTACCTGAATTACAACACTCGCCGCGGACAGACACTAGCGAAGAATCAACAGATGCCAGATTCTGAAGGGAGACTGAGATGGTGGTGTGCTGGTGCGGAGATGATGTTGAGTGATACTGAGGAGGTGCTGAGCTTTGCTGTGGTGCTGAATCAAGCTGAGATGGTGCTGAGGTTGTACTGCATTGGTGCTGAAGTGGTGCTGCATTGCTGCTGAGGTGGGGCAGCGGTTGCTGAGGTGGGGCTGCGGTGGTGATGGTGCGCTAATGTGGAGGTGGTGCTGCACTGATGCTGAGATGGTGCTGTACTGATGCTGAGGTGGTGGTGCGCTGGTGCTCAGGTGGTGCAGAGCTGATGCTGTAGTGGTGCTATGTTGTGCTGAGTTGCTGATAAGTTGCTGCTGCGCTGGTGCTGCTGCATGGGTGCTCAGGTGGTGCTGATGCTGAAGTGGTGCTGCGTTGTGCTAATGAGGTGGAGCTGTGCTGGTCCTGAGGTGGTGCTGTGCTGATGCTAAGATGGTGCTGTGGTGGTGCTGTGCTGATGCTGAGGTGGTGCTGAGTGATTCTGAGGCAGTGCCGAGTGATGCTGAGGTGATGCGCTGATGCAGAGGTGGCGCTGCACCGATGCTGAAGTAGTGCTGAGGTGGGGCTATGCTGGTGGTGGTTCATGGAGGTGGTGCTGTGCTGATGCTGAGATGGTGCTGTGCTGATGTTGAGATCGTGCTGAGGTGGTGCTGCACTAGTGGTGGTGCACTGATGAGTAGGTGACGCTGTACTGAGATGGTGCTGGACTGATGCTGAGATGGTGGTCTGCTGATGTTGAGGTGGTGCTGTCGCTGGTGGTACACTGGTGCTGTGCTGGTGCTGAGGTTGTGCTGCACTGGTGCTGAGGTGGTGCACTGATAAGGAGGTGGTGCTGTGCTGATGCTGAGATGGTGCTGTGGTGGTGCAGTGCTGATGCTGAAGGCAGAGCTGAGCTATTCTGAGGCAGTGCTAAGATATGCTGAGGTGCTGGTGCAGCGCTATGCTCCAGTGGTGCTGAGTGATGCTTTGGTGGTGCAGTTCAGCTGATGCGAAGTGATACTGAGGTGATGCTGAGTGATATTGAGGTGATGCTGAGGTAGTGCTTAGTGATGTTGGTGCTGAGTTTGTTCTGTGTTGAGGTGGTGCTGCACTGATGCTGAAGTGGTGCTGCATTACTGCTAAATTGCTGCTGCAGTGGAGCTGTGCTGGTGCTGAGTTTGGACTGCACTTGGGGCGGTACATTGATGCGGAGGTGGTGCACTTATGGTGAAATGGTGCTGTGCTGGTGCTGAGTAATACTGAGTTGGTTGTGTGCTTGTATGTAGGTGAGGTGATGCTGAGGTGGTGCTGAGTGATGCTGAGTTGGTGCTCAGGTGGTGCTGTGATAGTGCTTAGGTGGTGCTGAGTGATGTAGATTTGCTGGTAATGAGGTGGTGCTGCACTAATGCTGAGTTGGCGCTGTGCTGGTGGTGGTGCATTGATGAGGAGGTGGTACTGTGCTGATGTTGAGATGGTTCTGTGCTGATGCTAAGGTGGTGCTGAGTGATAATGTTGTGGTGCTGCGCTGGTGCTCAGGTGGAGCTGAGTTGGTGCTGTGGTGATGCGGTGGTGTTGCACTGGTGGTGGCACACTGATGCGGGGTGGTGCTTTTCCGTCTTTCTTTTCCTCCCTCTTTCCGTTTTGTGTGTTTTTCCTTCTGTCACTATCAGGAAAAGTCTGATGAGGAGAATTAAATATCATGCACTCCACTGGCTCACATTAACCACTAGTAGCATGCTTCAGTGGTCAGTGCTTGAAACTGCACTGGTGGACAGTGTAAGAAGCAGGGCTTTAAGTGGGCTGGGTCTAACCAGTGCTGAGTACCGGCAGCTTTTTAAAGGAGGCCTCGAAACAGGTCTCTATCGGGCTCTGTGTTGTGCCCTGGCCCAGGTAGTCCATTTTTTTCCGGACTGCAGTCATTGCAAGTACATTGATGTGCGCATGCTCACACTGCTCACTTCTCACTAGTGGAGAAGTTACGCCATGACGTCATGCCAGGTGTGCGTTGTAGGGGAAGGGAAATCCTTTAAAGAGTAATTTTCTCTCTGGATTTCCCTTCTCTTTTTGAAACTCTGGAGCAGCAACATTGTTGTGGTGTCACCAGGGCTTTAAGAGGAAGCTTTTTCAATATTATATATAAGCCATAGTTGCTGCTTATTTATCTTATGCAACTAACAACCATTGACAAAGCCAATAGTCCTGACTTGTTGGAGATGTGATGTTACTTGTATCATATATATGGATGCAATGACAGAAACAACAAAACACAAGTTGGGTGTCACACTATGCTAAACACAGATTTTTAGCTTGCGTGTTTTTAAGCCACGCCTTTAATTACACTGGCCACACCCCTTTGAAAGACCCCCAGTTTTTTCATCCACTTAAGCCCTGGTAAGAAACATCTACTAGTGACCAGCGCTAAGAGCTGCACTAGTGGAGAGTGCAAGAAAATGGCATTAGTGAGCAATGTGAAATGAAAACCGCGTCAGGAATTGGCACTAGCTGACAAATTACTTAGTACTGGGGGGCAGACTTGAAGCGTACATGTCCAAGGTTCTAAATAAGGCACTCATCGGCGGTATACCCCTAATCCTTCACAGCGCCTAGCAGCGATTCTGTTACTGTGGGCGCTAGAGAAGGACACCAGATTATTCACAGGGGTCCGGCCAGGCATCATCCCGCCCCTGGAGAAGCCATAGATTACTGCTGAGCACCAGGACCTTACTGTCCGGAGAGTTTAGAGAGCTCGGATAAATAGCTTCTGTTTATAGAGCACGGAGGACAGTGGGTGAGCCACGGGCAGGCTTCGGAGATGTTACAGCTGCGACCCCTGTGTGCCCCATACCCAGTGGTGGTGCGTCCATTTGGGCGCTGGGGCATTGCCCCACTAATGCCATGGCCCCATTCATCCTTTAAATAAATTACCAATAACAAATTCTTCATTCTACTTCTGACGCTAATTCCAATGAGGACTCCTGTTTGGAATTAGCATCAGAAGTAGAACGAGGGATGCTGAAGGGGGTGGGGCTGTGGCAGCACTCAGGGTTTGAGTGACAGCGCACTAGATGGCAATAGTGCACATGTTCGCTAGCCTTCCCCTTGGGAGAGCGAGGGTTGCTTCATGCCGCAGCCTCCGGTCTCCTAATGGGCGGGGAGCATCCCTGGTCAAGCCAATCCCGGTGCTGCTGGAGTAGCGTCTGGATTGGCGGAGAGGGGTTGCCAGTCACTCCAGTTAAGCAGAAGACTCCTGCCCAGCAGCAGAGGCGGCGTGGACCCGGGTGGTCAGGTAAGTTTTCTCAACTTTATTTTAAAACCCCCTCACCCCCCGCGAGTATTGCGAGCCGCGACTGGGTTGCTTGAATGTATGTGTGTGTGTGGGGGTGAAGCAAAAAAATAAGAAGCGGCTTCTAATATGGTGGTTGGGGTAGGCATAGGAGGGCGAGAGGTGAGTTGTGACGCAGTTATTAATGCTGAGGGGATGAGGTGCTGTAATGCTCCGTGATGGGATGCTCTGGAAGGAATCTGAGGGAGCGGACAGCATTAAATACACTGCTGGTCTAAGCTATGGCGCTTGTGTACAGATACAGAGGCCGAGGTGTTGGGAGAACTATTTATACTGCTGGCGTTTGTGGTGTCTTAACTACATTAAAAAGTACAAGTATACCTTCTTGGCAAAGAGGGAAATCAATTTAAATTTTGGGGGTGGGGGGGTGGTCGGGGCGGACGGTGAGCAACTTTGTAAGAATTAAGTTATAATTTCAAAGTGTATTTTGTGGTGCGTTTTTTTGACCACATGGAAGAACGAATCCAAAAATTGACCGTTTGTGGTTCAAAAGATACCCCCAGTGATGAGTTAATGTAATAAGGGCGGGACCTTTTCAATGTCGAGTCCTACTGTGAATTTGTTTAAAAACCAATGCAATTCATTGATGCGCTTGCTGAACCCCAGGTGAGAGATGAAGGGGGTGCGGGGAGCAATGCGTTTAAACAAGGTAGTAAACAAACACCACATTACCTGTTATAATACTGACAATTTAAACATTTACAACGAATACACCTGCAAATGGAATTAACTCTTGTACTCATTTTACCAATTTCATTGAGATGAAGGGCTGAGTCGAGTGCCAGTATCTCAATGGCAATCTTGCCAGCAGGGGGGCCGATTGCACAGACATTCATGCATTTGTGACATTTCAACATTGCTTTCAATACCATTGGACTTGTGCAAATAAACCAACAGAATAAAATTGATAGACAAAATCAACAACAAACGGAGGTTACCATTATAATGCTGCAATAAAATTGCAGTTGTGCAGGCCTAAAGGAGAAACAGAACGCAAGTAGGCCACTGATATATATCTATAAATTAACAAAACTGAAAGAAATATGGTTGATCAACTTGGCGGGCCATCACGGGCACAAGGAAAGTTGTTCTTAACAAAGTTCAGCTTACACGAATTGAGCTGTACACCATATAACACAAGTCTGGTAGTGTGCACACCTGATTTTCAGGACATTATCGTTCATTTTGTTGTGCATCGTTTTTCAGCGAGAGAAACGCGTGTCTGGGCTTTTCTTCCTCCTTTCCTGTCTCTCCCCATTCTCTGGTCCTATGGGGCCATGCCACTTTACACTCGTCCTTCCTTCAGCGCTACAAGCTTTCTCCCGACCAAGCTCCCTTAGTACTTAGTGCCCACTGGGTCCCCTACCATTACCTCAATGCCTTGCCTCGTTGGGCTCCAGCTTTACCCATACTTTTTCACAGCCGTTCTGGGCGTGAAAACACAGACAAACTCAACAGAACTCTGTGCACACATCTAGAACAGAGGCAGATGGGGTGGGGGGGCAGAAAGTTCATTCAACTGTGAAAAAGTCAAAGTCCAGCTTTTTTAAAGTCTCGCTTAAGCCCCTCTGTGTGTGTTATAGAGCACTCATGTCCCTTTTCATGACTCATGAGGATGCTTGTGCTTTCACAATGTTGATGTTTGAAACTGCTGTCAGGGGTGAGGCCACCTGGCTTTTTAGTCCTTTGCAATCTCCTTCTTTTATTACTACATTTTAAATTAAAACCAGTTACGCATTCATAATGAGAACTACTACCTGTATTGATTCCGTTTTTTAATGCAGGGTGGGGTTGTCCATTTCATTGTTATGTCTGTGTCCATTCTGGGTGTTTTTCATAGGCATTGGATAGCTCTATTGAGTAAGAGAGTTGGGGGGTTCAGGTGCTGGAATATGTGTGATATTGAATGCCCAGTCCTGTGCCAAACATGAGCAGTTGATCCAGTCCTTGGTAATGTTTTGTCTTCCTGTGCTTGCAGTGTTGCTCATCCTTTATAAGCATGAGACTTTGAGGGCTGATGGGGTGGGTTATGTATTGCACCTGGCAAATATCTTTAGCCTTTTTGTAGGGTATTCTGTGAGTGTGACAAATACCTGGTATTTCAAGTATTCCAAAGAAAAGTGGGTAATGTATGTGTTTATTATCACACCTTCTGGTTTGCTTGAAAATGCACCATTTGTCCACTCTTTTTTGAAATTTTTCTTGGGGGAGAAGCCCCCCGAACCCCCTATAGGTGGTTTAGGCTTGCTCGCTGCAGTGAAGTACGGCAATTGTTTTACGCCGCACCACTTTCAAATGTCACCCGCCGCCCCTGCCCATACCCCAAGCCCCTCTCCGCAGGCAGACACAAGAGCTGAAAACAGCTTGCAGGGACAGCTTCTCCAGATGAGGCACTCTGGGGGTGGGGGTAAGAGAGTGCACCCTGCTTTCCGTGCCCCCTTGGATAACCCACAATCGGAAAATATATTCACTGTGAGAAAAATTCTTTAAGCTGAACTGCATTTTTTTGTCCCTATCCTCTGTGTTCTCTTCCACTCTATGAGGAAATTAGGAGAACAGGCAGAGGATGTGGCACAACAGCCAGCGCTGCTGACTCAGAAGCTGGGGAACCAGGCTCGAGTGTCTGGAGGGATGTTCAACATCCTGTAACTCTGGGCAAATCACTCAATTTCCTTGTGTCTACAAAACATTAATGTGCTTTCCTGTGATGTAACTGGTGCTCATGTAAAGCGCCCCAACACGTTCCGGTCGAAAGTGGATAAAAAATACACACAAAAAACGTCTTGGCCAAAGGAAATTTGGGATGTTAATGCAGGATGTTCTTGATGCAGTTCTGTGGACCAAAGCATTTCCTGCCAGGTGACAGCATTTGTTTAGGTTGTCTGGCAGGCAGTAGCCCTCCTCCCTTTGCCATTGGTGCATCCCCAACCCCCTCCTCTACCCCAACACACACGTACGCATTCAGTACTGCCACTAGTTTAAGTCAATGGGATCGTGCACAGGGCCGGACTGGGAACCAAAACTGGCCCTGGCAAAGTGCTTGGCCGGCCCCCCCGGGGATGGGGGTGCCGCCGAGCTCTTTGCCAGGGCCGGTTTTCGGCCGATCTTGTTACAGGGCCCATTTTGCAGCTAGCTGCAAAAACGGCCCTGTAATAAAAACGGCCCCCAGGGACCCAAAACCGGCCCTCACCCGTGCCGCCCAACGGGGGATTGCCCGGTGCCCGCTACAGCCAGTCCGGCCCTGATCATGCATAAAGGAAGGCCTGGAGGAAAGAGTGTCTTGGACCCCAAAGGTGCCCCTTCCATAGTTTTCCCATGGAGAGAAACATGGTCTTGATCTCAACGGTACATCGCATTGGACCCTAAACCCACGCCGCAGCGCGTGCCTGAACCCATTTGCTGCAGAGCGCACACCTACAACCCTGAGGACAGGCGCAAGAGGTCATCAACTCTATGAGGGCGCTCCTGGCTCCGCCCCTCCCCATGCTGTATGCAATTAACTTTGATTCATTCTACATTCAAACACTAAATCAGTTTACAGTGCTTCTGTAAGCTGTATTTCAATTCTGACAATTACTAGGAAAAATGTGTTCCATTTTAACATACATATTAAAGTTTTGAGGACGTAATCGAGTTCTGACCCTAACTTCATTTGTTGGCCCATGCCCCTCAAGTAAAAGCAGCTTGCTAACCAAATAAATCAGAAATATTGTTACAGAAATGATTTTGCTACTGACACCCAGTCAGGTAGTTTAAAGATTATGTGATTATTCAGTTTGTATCAAAATTATGCTTCCTGTTTTTAACTGGTGCCACTTCCTGTCCATTGACTGTAGCTTTTAAAAATGAAGCTAGTTTGCATGAATCTGAATAAACTCTTTTATCTGTTGACATCGTTCAACTGAAAATAAGAGGCAGCCAGGGGCGAGGACGGGATGGCGCAGGTTATTGACGATGGGCGCCGAAGTAGTTAAAATAATAGGCAGTGACGAGCGGAGTGGCACAGGCAAATTCCCAAAAAGAAAGATTTACAGGCGTGTTTTTAAACCAGTTTGCACTCAGTCAGTTTTGTTTTTTATTGCAATCTGAGACGAAACATGAAGCACGTGTCCACATGAAGAGGGTACTGTGCTGATACACGACCGGACTCCAACAAAAATCAGAATAGACTTCCAATGTAGCGCCTTGAAAGGATCAGAACCCATAAGCAGCACATTGTGGCTTGGATGTTGCTGACTCATGTTTGTTGGCAGAGGGTAGCAGTGGGCGCCTCTATTAAAAGACCCTGCTTGTTTATCTGACCAGATGTCAAGAAGGCGACTCTCTGCCAGTTCTGTTTCTTCAGTCAGCTGCACTGTACGTTCTGAGACTTACCGGCCTAGACATATAATGGAGAAAAGAAATACAGGACCAATAAAAAAACATACGTATGTGCTAAAAATTGACGGCCAATTTAAAAAGCTTTCACTTTAAGGTCAGTAGGGTTGGTATTATTGTGGAAAATCTTCACAAAATAGAAGCAGCAAAAAAAGGCAGCTTTAGATAAAAACGTGCACGTTAGATATCATATGTATGCGGCGAGACAGCCTTTTTTTTGAGGTGGGGGAGTTTTATATATAGCGTGAACCTGACCCGCAGGTATTAGAGCGCTTTGCACAATAGTAAATACATTATAGTATAGACTTATGTACAGAAATACAGTTGTAGGATAGGGTTGAGGCAAGATGAGTTTTGAGACCTTTGCTTTCGGATGCGTTGTTCCTTAGAGGCGTTTTTGTTGGTGTTACAACAGAGATGGTTGTTATTCATCCATTTAATGATCGCTGAGAAACAGGCTTTAAAATTCTCCTCTGCTGATGTTGATCTATCCTCCAGAGACAGAATGAGTTGTGTATCGTCAGCGTAGGATGTGGTCTCAATTCCAAAGGAAGAGATCAGTGTGATCAGTGGAGCCATGTATATGTTGAACAGCAGGGGACTGATAGAGGCCCCCTGAGGGACACCCGTGGAGACGGTGCGTTCAGATGACACACAAGATCCCAAGGAGATGACCTGTTTCCTGTTAGACAGGAATGATGATATCCAGGCCAAGGCCAGGTTTGTGATGCCGCATGATCTTAATCTGGCTAACAGGATGTCATGGGAAATGGTATCAAACGCGGCAGACTGGTCCAAAAGAATCAAGACTGCCTTCCTGCCACTGTCCAAGATGAATTTCGGTGGTCCAGCAGCAAGATAAGCAATTATTTTATTTATTATTCTTCGACCCCGCCTCACCTGTGCTACTCGGTGGCAGCTGCTACTGGTACTGTTTATTGCCATGAGTCACAAGGTGTAGTTTTGATTGAGTTACATGCCCCTCCTCTCCCTTAACTACAGTAAAAATAGCATCACTCCGTGTGAATCTGCACATACGGTTTTAGTTACGGTGCTTTTTCATATGCAGTAGTTACACATAGAGGTATTTAACCAAAACTAGAGCACAGGGGGGTTACAGCTGTGCAATAAGATAAAACCACAGTATCAAGGCCTTGTGAGCATTCCGCCAATCTTTTCTTCTATAAAGTGATTCTAGAATGGAATCAGTGTGGCATTAAAATGTGTTTTTCTCATGTCCATTTTACTATAATGGTGGCCATTATGCCACCCCATGTAAGCAAGATGTTGGTAAGGGGAAAAAATCCTCTTGCGGAAACACAGAAGCAATGTGACCAACTCGTACATGAGCAGTATTTCTTCTGAGAGGGCACCAATAAAATTACTCAAAGTAATTTTGAGTTAACTCTTTTACCCAGCAGACTGTTGGCGTACATTTTGATATTTTATTTTGGGTTACACAGTGGAAGAGTGAGGCTACCATCTAGATAGCATTAACTTCTTTGTCTCATGTAGACTCCTCACTGTGCCCGGACCAGCTTTTGGTGATAATGGATCTGGATTTTGGAAGGAAATCATCACTCTTTCTTTGTCTGCAGTCTCTTCTGCATTATCCAGCCTTGGAATTTGGAATCTGTACTTTATTTTGGAAATCAAATAAATTTAGTTCAGTTCTTCTCAAAACATTTGTGTTGGCAGGCACCACTATTTTTGTCCCTTTTTGTGTTTGTTTGTTGCTGATGACCCGGCGCTTAGGTAAGGGAGGGTGCAGGAAGACTCATGTGAGATTAAGTCCTGGGTTAATGTTTTCTCATTTCCATTGTGTTTTTGTGAATTTTCTCAAGTTTCCTTCATACTGTGGAGCATTTTAATTTTTGGGGCAAGCCTTGATTATATTTTTTATGTATTTTTTCACATTGTCTCTGCTTGATGGAGATATTTTTCTTACATTTTCTCGGGGCATGTGGGTGCCTTGTATTCATGTCCATTGTAGTTTTTATTCTGCATGTGCCTGATGGTGGTTAGGGTTGTAGGGCCTTCAGGAATCTCTGCATGTTATTTCCCATGTGCTTGCCTACCATGTTTGTGTAAGGTTAATTGTATTTTGGGCATTAGTGATGTTTTTTTTAAATTGTCCTCATGATGACCTTGCTAAGCAGTTGAATTTATTGTTGCTGCTTTACCGGTGGTGTACTAGGCCCACTAATAAGCCAGTCACATTTTTGGTGTATATTTGTGCAATCTTTTTCTTGCAAGTTTCTTTCATGGGTCCGGGGCAGGGTATAGCAGATATGTTCTATTTGCTTTACATACTTCCCTGTGGTCTTTTTTTGTCTTTGTTCTAGATACCTGCTTCCTTGCTGGCCAGTGCTATGTGGTGACCAGCGATCATTTTGTTTAGCCAGTGGGTGTTTCTGAATATTCATCATTTTATTGCATTTTTAGAATCATTGATATTAAAAAAGCCCATTTTATGTTTGTTTAGTTTTTGTTTTTTCCTGATATATGTATTTGTGCTTGTGGCTGATTACAGTAGTTTGCAATACATAGCTCTGGAGGGATACCAGAGTCCATATTACAGAAGTGCCCTGGGGGTGCAACGGGATGCCTGCTTTGTGCACCCACTAGAGCTCTTTGGTATTACAGAAGGGGCCGCCGACACTTGTATGGCCCCTTTTGTAATACACATAGCGCTGGCATACAGGTAGCGGCAGCTCTATCTCCAGAGGGCGTTCCCTAATTTATATTCTGCCGCAAGATACGCCTGATCACCTTCTTCCTGGACAATCCATTGCAGGACAACATAGAGACGACAGGTTTAAGGAAAAAATCCTGCTTTTGCCCACCAACAGCGAAAACACCCAAGGAGGTAATACTATTTGAAAAGGTAGTATTGTCTGCCATCACGGAAGCTGAAAAACACAAAAAGAGATCTGTCAAATTCAACATGACGAAAGCTCAAAAAGATGCTTTGACTGATCTAAAAAATGACCCATCTATAATAATTAAACAAGCGGACAAGGGCGGGTCTATTGTCATCTGGGCCACTGAACGCTATACGGCAGAAGTGATGAGACAACTATCCAATGTAACTTGCTACAGAAAGCTTAATAAAGATCCAACGGCTGAATTGCAAGGCAAACTATTCAACATTCTCCAGAAAGGATTTGATGAAGGCTTTTTAGGCAAGAAAGAATATGAATTTCTTAAAAACAAAAACCCTCGTACACCTATCTTTTACGTACTTCCCAAAGTACATAAAAACGAAAACAATCCCCCGGGTCGTCCCATAGTCTCGGGCTGTGAGTCTTTGACTGAATCAATTTCAAAATTCGTAGATTTCTTCCTTAAACCCTTTATGCAAGAGGTTAAATCGTTTATCAAAGACACCACGGACTTCCTGATCAAATTGAGCACAATGGAGTTTCAAGAAAATACACATCTCTTAGCCACCCTAGATGTCACCTCGTTGTATACGGAAATTCCCCAAGACGAAGGGCTGGCAGTTTTGGAGACATTTCTAAACAGTAGACCGAAGCCTGAAAAGGTCCCAACACAATTCATCCTGGAGCTAGCTACCTTTGCGTTAAAAAATAACTATTTTTGTTTCAAGGATGAGTTTTTCTTACAAATCAAAGGTGTCGCGATGGGGTGTCCTTTCGCCCCAGAGCTGGCCATCCTCTACATGTCAAAATACGAGGAACATTTTGTGTATAACAATAATCCATTCTCAACTTACATCGGACATTGGGTAAGGTACATCGACGATGTGTTCTTAACTTGGACTGGAGAAGAAGACCAACTGCGAGACTTTGTCAATTGGCTGAACAATAGAACACCGGACATTAAGTTCAGCCTCAGTTCTTCCAAAGTCAAAATACCGTTTTTGGATGTTGAAGTCTACCCAAGTGAGGGACACCTCGTATCCACACTGTACAAGAAAAAAACCGACAGAAATAAAGCGTTACTCTATTCCAGCAATCACCCACGCAACCTGAGGGACAATTTGCCGTATGGACAATTTTTAAGAATCCGTCGGAATTGCACATTCAAGGATGAATTTCTCCTTCATGCAGAAAAACTAAAGACTAACCTCTTAGAAAGAGGATATCCTAAAAAACTTCTGAAGAGATCCATGAAACGTGCATGGTGGACCCCACGGGATGTTCTCTTTGAAAGGAGAGACAAATCCAAAATGGACAGGATTGTCTGTGTTTCCACCTTTACACCCACGTCCAATTGGCTTAAAAAGACCATCTCCCAAAACTGGCACCTGGTAAAAAATTTGGACCCTTCCCTCAAAGAACCCCCACTATTTGCTTTTAGAAAAGACAGAAGCATAGCTAATCAGATCGTGAGAGCTGCTCTCCCAAAAACAAAGGTCCCGGATATGAGAAGCTTTCTAAATCTTCCTCCGATTCAAGGCCACCACAAATGTGGCACATGTGTGTGCTGTGAATCTACTTTGGAAGGCAACCATTTCATCCATCAGGACATTCATTGGAAACATGATTCCTTTTCAAACTGCAAAACAAAATTTGTAGTATATGGGATATTATGTCCATGTGACAAACTTTATATTGGAAAAACAAATCAGGAAATAAGGTTCAGAATCCAACAGCACAAATCAAGAATACGAAAAAATGTGCAAAACGCTCCTTTGGTAAACCATTGGCGTCTTAATAACCATGCAGAAACAGATGTCAAATGGACTGTGATTTCGAAAGTTACACAAGACAGCAGAGGAGGAGATTTGGATGCCAAACTGTTGAAAAGAGAAGCGATGTTGATAATTAAATTCAATACATCAGTCGAGGGATTGAATGAAATGTCAGAGATTTTCAACCTATGAATCTGTTCCTGTTAGAACATCTCCGGTTCACTGATGTCTTGCTAAATAACGTCATTAATGATGCTTGCTTTGCAGCTTCATCATACCACACCTACGTTTCATTTTGCATTTTACATGCATATCCATTGGATCGCAATTTAGCGTGATATGGTGTTCTTGTCAATAAAGCTTAACACACCACGATGGCTAACTACAAATCCCATGAGCCTCCACATCGACATTGCGATCATCGCCCGATTCAAGCAGTCCTCCATTACTCCAATTAGCTCCCTAGCGGAAAGAAACTACATATCCCAGATTCCGCCCGTGCACGAAGACAGGAAGTGTAAAAGGGGATTCCTTCCTGTTGCACCGTGAACAATACCTGCATTGGCGTTACAAGCACGGACTATGGGTTCCCTGTAAAACTTTTTGCAAACTACCTCGGAAGGTAAGAGAACATTTGAACGAGCTATACTTGAGCCTTCCCGCATTCTCCTTGTTAGCCAGAATAACGCAACCACTGCATTCCGTTTTGGTTCATCTCTTTCAGATGACATTTTAAGTCTTTCCGAAACTTGAATCATCTTTTCCAATAGCCGGTACTTTGGCCGGAGGAACTTCAACCCACGCCAGTAGAAAGATACACGACATTGGCAGGCTGACAAGTAAGACGCTTTTCATTTTTGGACTAACACCGCTATCGCATCTACCAGCGCTTTAGGCGACATTTATATTAAATCCACTCTCCCTCCTTCTGTCTTTTTAAAGGTTTTTTTGAAAAGGCCTATATTCTATATTCGGAAGTCTCCCCTTGGTTGGCATTGGCTGCTAGGTAAGACACGAGCACAAGGTCTGCGTTGAGGAAATTTTAGTGTTTAAGGGTCAATTGGTCTAATTTAGCTTTTTTGTTCTCTCTTTAGTGAGCATCTGGTCCTGATGAGAATCCCCACAACTTGAGGGATTCGAAACGCGTAGACCTCTTCGCTGTGGGCTAATCGCACAAATAACAACTTAATTACTTTTAAATTACCATCATTAGGCTGTAAACAAGTCTTCGATAGCCCTCCCTTCTTTTAAAAAAATCGCCAAACTGTCATTGATTATTTGTCTCAAATGTCTCACAGTATGATTGAGTAGTATGAATGTATGGTATGATTGACACTTGTATGCCAGTAGCAGTGTCGTGTGTATTTGTGTAGGCAATGTAAATATTAATGTTGTATTGTTTTTTTTCTACTATTTTTGCTAATGTGTTCTGTATAAATAAAACCGTGCTTAAAAATGAGTTAATGAAGCACTGACCCCCCAAAAAATTGTCGATTAAAATCAAACGGAAAAAGTGGTTTATAGTGGTACTGTTTTGTTCAGCCCATGATCCGAAGTATCTTTTTCATATCTAGTGCAGCATTGGCAGTACTTTTGTTGTGTTAACTAATTTATATTGAGGCGTGGCCCCATGTAAATAACAGAATCTCTTTGCCTCTGTGTCCACGCCATATTACTGACGTTGGAAAAGAGGCAAACATATCTTTAGAAGGCGCATCGAAAGTGCGCCACAAAAAAGTGGTGCACTTTCAGTGCTCCTCCTAAATGCAACCCTCTGGAGGGGAGAAAAGGGGCCGCATGGACCGCCCCACAGGGATATACCCTTGTAGGCCATAGAAGTCACTCACTGATCCCTCTCCCCTCTTAAAAGTGCAGGTGGGTTGCCACCTGCACCGAGAAACGCAGAGAAGCTGTTAAACAGCTGATCCGTATTTTTATTGAATTCACTGCCCCGAGGGCAGCACAAGTTCACAGCTGCACTGGGGCAGTGCATTCTTCATAATTGGGTGCACTTTCTCTGTTTGCACCAGGCGCACCTTCTTTAAGGTGTGCAGTGGCACAAACAGGAAAAGTGCACCCTATCTGTAATAGGGCCCCAGGTATTCTATTAAATTATTTGTTTTATTTTACTGCCTGTCTCACATAGTGTAACCATGGGCATTGGAGGGGACACTAGGTATTTTTGTGTTATTTTTTTTTTGCCTGCCTGCCTGCCTCCCACTGGGGCCCATGAGAGAAACACCAAATAATTATTAATTTGTTAAATGTTTGCCTGCTCCCCCCCCCCCCCCGCCCCCCGCCCCACCTCCTGTAAGGCCCCATGGGTCTAGCAGAGACACCATGCATTTTTAATTAATGTATTACAATTTTGTCTGCCTCCCATAGATGTCTCAGGGGCCCTGGAGGGACATTGGGTATTTTTATGATAATCTAGTCAGTCAGTCACACATCTTTATTGGGTTCAAGGGAAGCTTAAAATTAAACAAGGTAAATATCAAATAACACAATAAACAAGCATTGGCATAGCCAATAGGTCTCGCCTTTGGGACCTTATAAGTGTTTAGCCATGCAACAGTTGCATAACTAAATACTTATAAGGTCCCAAAAGCGAGACCTATTGGCTATGCAAAGCGGCCGTGCGGCCGCGAAAGTAAAAGTGATCGCGATCACGATCAAACATCAAAGCGGCCGATAAAGTGAAAGTAATCGCGGTAAAGCGCGGCGCCCACGCGCATGCTCTGTAGCTGTAGGCTGGCCTGGTAGCACTTTTTGGAGACCTCTCAATAAGTCTCGCCAGACCAACGTTTTACAGAAATTCATTACAATAGTATACAATATGATGTAGACAAACCTAAGAAAACTAAAACCTCTAAATATTCCACTAAAGAACACATAAAGTGTCCGTCGAGTTACTCAGGATGTCAGTCCAGAAAAGAGTCAGACGAATTATCAATGGTTCTACTTGCGGCTGCGTAAAACCGTAATGTTGAAAAACATACCACTTGAGCAAAACGTATTATAATGAGCTACACACATAAAACCGGTAAAAAGGAATCAGTTATTAAAGGTACATAATAAAGTTAAAAAGGTCAAAAATTTAAATGCAATACAAAGTTCATAATGTTAAAAATACTGCAATTGTGAAGAGCCAATTCTATTTCTGAGAATTTCAGATTTTCAAAGCCCCGCAGATAAAACTAGTAATAGCAAAACAACGTTTGGATTCTAGTCATAACAGACGGGATAAGCTGGCATTATAACTTCTAACCCTAAATGAAAGCAGAATGGGTCGTCAAAAGGACCTTCTAGGTTGGGAATAAAACCTGCAGAAAAACATAAAGTGGACAAGAGATAGTTTTGCGATGCCATCAAAGGGACAAAGGGGTAAGCTGTGAAACCATGAACCCTGTTGCGGGTAGGCTACCAGAATGTGGACCATGCCTAATCTAAAACGGGTAAGGTAGAACCTATGTTCTATATCAGTGACCCAAAGGAGGTAGCATTCAACCCACGCCTCTTTTTTTAAACCTAATTAGCGCAAAATTGAGGTTGAAGAATGTTGGTTGCAAAATCTCAACTGGGTTCTATAATCTAAAGCTGTTTTCATCTCATCTTTTGCAATTACAGTATGTTCATTAGGGGAAAAAAAGAACTGGGGAAGATCTAGTTCCAAAAGAGATTTTCTTACATAAGACAACCAGGGGATGGCTTTACCTTGTTCTAATTTTAGGCAGTGCATCAAAATCTCTTTGGTGAAGGAAGAAAACGGGGAGGTCCAAACTTTAATCCACAGCAGCAAAGGGGCAGCTAGGACTGCATCTTCAAGAAAGAAAGGCCAGATTCCAGATGGGTAATTAACCTGGCAGGGTAACTAACAGCCTACAAAGAAACTAATTCTTAATTTTTTGTAGAGGATCTGGAAAGTGTAACCCCCAAACTCCTGCCACATAGGCTCCCAGAGGGATGCACTTCGCCTTATACAAGGCAATCAACTCCTGGATTGGTTTGGCCTAATTTCTTTGTGAAACTGAATAGGCTCTCTATTGCCCCGTAACTTAATCATTTTTTAATCATATGTTTTGATTATGGTGATTTTTTTTAATGACATTACAAGAGTCTCCCAGGCTCACTCTCTCCTTTCTTTTAGTGCTTGCAGTGTACAAGAGTATTCTTACTGACCGAAATGAGGAAAAGAAGTCTGTTGCCAGTGCCAGCACTGGCATCCAACCCTCGTCCTTTTGGACTAAAATGTGTTGGTCTATTCACTGATGAATGGTACTTGGCAGGGCTGATGGTTAAGCGATATATTGTAGGCATACCTCACTCCCGCTGACTGTACTGATGTGTCCTGTGAGACCGCCTAGTGTGTGTTTGTCCTGCAGCTGGAGTCCTGTGAACAGGCCTCAGTTTCCTGTGTGCCTGCTCTCGTTTCCAGACACTAACAATGGTCATCACCAAACTGTGATGAGCAAGATAGTATTAAAGTAGACCAGTTGACATACTGATTAGTTCTCTTTAAACAAAGAATTCCAAATAGGACTGCATTATTGGGAGAGACTTAAGACCTCCAAAACAGATATGCAATACAAAAGAAGCTTCATGTATTAAACCTGAATTTAATGGAGAGCCACCAACAGTTTGAATCATTTCAGTAGTCATCTTCAGTCTTTCTGGAATATTGTTCTTAGTAGTCCATCAAGGACCTTTCCACAATTGCCACTATGAAACAATGGTGAAGTATTCACAACTTTTCTTTCTGTTCTGATAGCAATCAGTAGAAGGAACAAATGATTATCAGTTGTTCATCGATCATGCATGGTCCCTTTCATTTTCATTGAAAGGTCCCAGGACTGCCCCAACCTGGCTCTTCTCTGGCCAACAATTCAACTGGAACTGTTGAATGAATAAAGGAAAAACTACTGTAAATACTAAAATAGCTTCCTCTGAAGTTCCTTTTTTCCTTTAATCTCTAAACCAATCGTTTCAGAAAATGACATGTATATGGCAAGAGACTTCTTCAAAATAACGGTCTACGAGTAGGTCTTATTTCAGCCTAGGTAACATCTGCTGCAAATCGACGAAAACAAGTCAATATAAGTCAAAACAGCCAAGGTTTTCCCCCCTCCATGTCCGAACATCACCCTCATTGACGGGCTTCAGGAAGAATCTCAAGACCTGGTTTTTCGACTAAGCCCAGCAACTCAACAGCTGGATACCCTCAGGGGTGATTAGCCACGCTTTATACGTACTGTTTGATAAATACCACCTCGTTGGGTATTGCACAATGCTCCTTCACCAGAATACTCCAAGTTAGGATATCCAAGCATCATCTTAAATGTCTCCAGGCAGGCTTTCGAAGGTGTTACCAAGGACATTGCCCAGGCCAATGCTGAGCCAGTGAAGAAACCAGCCAAGTAACCCCCCTTGTCCTCAATCTTGGATAAACTGTGCAGGGAGGAAAATCAAACATTCTTCAGTGGATCCTTAGAAAAGCACCGGGCATGTGTCTTGGTAGCATAGACATGAGAGCTAATTTAGGAACCCACTGGCTTCTTGTGGAGATGAATTCTTGAGTAGAAGTTACAAATTCTTCACCCAGGCTCTCTTTTTTAGTGAACAGTTATCTCCCCATGCAGATATTGTTCAAAACCAATTACCCTGCACTTTTCCTTTGATACAGCATTTTCACAGACCTTAATTTGAGCCTTCATGTTTCAGTGGAATCACCAACCATGCAAACCGATCTCATTTGATAATGGTGTCTTAGTGGAAAAGTGGAACTAAATGCCCCAGCAGGATTGGCACAAAGTGTGGGCTATTCAGTTTTATGTTTGTTGTATGTGTGGTCTGCAGGTGCATGTGTATATATATATATATATATATATATATATATTTCTGTTGTTTTAAAAACCAGGACTTGCTAAAAGTCATCCTTCTGACATGGGGTCAGTTGACAACTATGGATGGTAATTTAAAATGGAATAGGATCCGAGCATTTATGTCTCTTCCAAATATGATACATATGTGATATCGGATTTCAACATATCACATTCCACTAAGAATGTATCGATGAACATCATGACTATTGCCATTAGCAAACATCTGGTGGAAATCACCCAGCTAAATGTGGTAAATTCACAGTAAATGCGAACTTTGAACAGCAAACAATATGTGATGCGAGCTAAAAAAATATGACTTAAAAAAGAATTGACTATGTTGCAAAATGTCTTGCTTACTAAAGGCAACAACTTGCCAGGAATTTTACTAGTTGTTTCAGTTCATTGCCTGCTCTTTGTAAGCCTCCCAGAAGTTAATTTTCAGGCGAGAGAATGCACTCAAGACAGTGCATTTATAGTGTCGCCAACTAAGCAGCTTGTCCTGCTGGATGCTTGAGTGGGAGACTTCCGTCTGGAGTGACTGCCACTTCCGGGGGATGAGAGCACTGGGCCAATGACTCCTATGAAGTACCAGGTTTGGGCTGTCGAAGTCCATTGAAGGAACTCTAAAGGTTGCATTTTTCAACTTATGGCAGGTGATGGAGTAAGACGAACAGATTACTCCATGTAATGTGACAGTGCACAAGTTCTTGTTTTACGTGAAACAACCAAGGCGCATTCTGGGAGTTGCAATCTTTATTCGCATTCACAAATTTAATTGGATCAATGTGCCATGTGCAAGTGTATTTGCACCACTGATTAAAAAAAAAAAACATATGTTTGCATAATGTGAATAATGACAAATAAATAATTGCAGTTTGCAAGTAATTTTAAATATGGGTACAATTTGAAAACAAACCTTCACACATTCAAAGTAAAGCATGACATGTAATGTATCGTTTAGATTAGCAGTATCTCAAAATACAAACATCAATTTTTTCTTCAAGTAGCAAAAAGAAAAAGCTAATACAGCACACCAGTTGTGTATTCAAGATGATCACATAAATCAATCTTTGTTATGAGCATTCAGTGTTCTGTGAGCCCATCATGGAGTCCATATAGCTCTATAACTTCTCATAACCAGTATATAGGACATGAAGGGCATTCCACAAGATTCTTATCGTAGAAAACGTTTCATTTATTGATTTTCTTTTCAAAATTAATTCCCAGCAAACAAAGCAGCCAACACGTGTTTCGTCTGTACAAGTAGGTACTGAGACTTTTTCAAGGCTGGAAAAACAAATGTACAACCAATCAATAGAATCCATATGGGTCATCAATAATTCAATAGCATTGATACAATTAAAATATCAATAAATGACTCAATGATGTTAACAAAGTTAAAATATCTATGCAAACAAGACCCTCAATCACCTCGTACATAGGAATACAGGGAAATAATGTCGTCATTTTTAATGAGCTATAATTAGAAAAACCCAATGGTTCTAGTGCACGTAAAACACCCACCTAAAAAAGGTCAAATCTATCGTTGATGCTGGTATGGCCGAACGACGATCCGCATAATATAGTGCAATGAATGACGTTTTACTTTCTATGGAATAAAATATAAAAGATAAAAAATATTTGCATGCAAGTGTCTCATGTATAAACACCACTTTAGCCTAAATACTAGGACAAAGTAGTAAAAAGGTGGCCCAAATTTACCAATGGGGTTTTATATGTGGTTCATTCCTAATGTAATATAAAGAAGAAAAAACATTTTATTAATAAAATTCAAGAAGTAAGTGAGCAGAAATATATTGAAAGAGCACCCCATTGTATCTAAAAGAAACAGCACCCTCTGGCACGCCGCGTAGTGCCGTTTGTGCTGAGTTTACAGTGAGAAAAAATCAGCGCAACTGTGACGAATTCCAGCCGGGAAACTCCATGGAATATTGCTGAGTTTTTAGGTAACTCCGCATAATTCCATGGAGTAAAACACTGTCAGTGACCCCCCACCCCCCAAATGGTACCACATAACTAGCATTCCCAAAGAGGATGTGATCCGTCGGCTTATATGGTCTGGTACTTACCCATGTCCCCTACTTTTAACTACTGACCCTGTGGTTATGGATGACATTTCCCTCCCCTTCAGTGTAACACTTGTGAGACCACACAGATAGTTTTACGTTTTGGATTAGGGGGGAGTAACCCCGCCCCGGCCGTATTTATTAAAATGTAACAAAACAAATTAAAAACATTATATACAGAAACTTTACGCAGAAAGTACAGATACATTTTGATAGATATTCCACGGCTAACCTTAACACAGTCTAATACACAAGACACTCCTGCCGTAAATCTATCAATACATGTTATTTACTTTCTGCGTGTCCCATCTAGAGCCTACGGCAAAGTCAATGACTGGCAGCTCCCCCGGTCCCCGTGTACTAATAAGGTTGCACAGGGGGTTACAGCTTATCGAATGGATACTTTCCCCCGGGCCCCCCCTACGCCCTGTGCCTTACACTCCATTACGTGGGGGCTGCAGACTTCTGCATAGTGGTGCCTTAATGCGCATGCATGTGCGGGGGTGGCCCCAGGCCCACTGGGAAGGATGACTACCCCGGCCCCCGCACCCCGACAGCCTACCTACCGGCTGTCACTACCCCCTGGAGTTATATGGTGCTGACCGTTGAGGACCGAAGACTATGCTTACCAATCATGACCTTACCGCCACAGGCCAGCCTCGTTGCCCGACTACCTGGTCTCCCCCTCACCCCCTAGGAAGATAATGCACTGTGCCTTACGCTCTCCACCCAAGCTAGGATGTCCTCTATGAAAGCCTGATTCCCTTTATGTGAGAGTTGCACCCCGTCCTGAAGAAATAATTGTTCCCCCTTGATGTATCTTTGTCCTATGGACCCTAGTCTAGGGGGCCTAAATAGTTTATCAAATTTGTTGTTGACCTGCTTTACCGCGTAATTCAACGCTCTCACTGACTCACCCCCCCTCCAGTGCGACCTGGGAATCATGTGTGACCATGCTATTATCGACTGGGGACACTGCCTTGCTATCCACCCAACTTCTGTGAGGAGATCCTCGACCAGCACTCTCCTGCCTAAACGGGCCAAGTCGCTACCCCCCAAGTGCAGGATCCAGATTGCCGGTGGTCCCGTACTTGCTTTTCAAAGCTCGGTTCACCAACTCCCTGAATTGACCTACGCACAAACCACCCTGACCGAAAAAGGATACGTTTATCCCTAGCTGAGTGGCCCTAGTCTTGGTAGATCCTGAAAAGAAATTCTTCAAACGTCGAACATATGAGTGCCCTATCATCCACACGTGTTGATCCTCCTGGTGCGAAGAGTGAACTTGCGCCACCATGTTTGCTGTTTGTCCGTAACTCGGCGCCCGCCGTACTACTGCTTGCTCTTGCGTTCTGAGAGTGCGAAAGAGTCCAGACTCCTCTCCTGAGTCACAGGATGAAGAAACTGCAACTGACGATGAAACAAAAAGAGGGGGGGGGGGGAAAGTGCCTTGCCATGCTGGCATAAAACACACAAAATTCCACGAAACGGCGAGTAGCGCCTGTCAGCTAGCGACACTGTGACACCCCCTTTCCCTGAGTAACAGGGAGGAAAAGGGGGAAAACCCCCTTGTGCACCTAACAGTTGGACAGTCGCACCGTATTAGAGCATGTGCACCCGCACATATCTCTTGAAACAATTAGAGGACCACCTACAGATCCTTTTGAGACGCTCGTCCCCCAGCCCTCTTGCTGCTGCCTCGGTGGCTGCTCCTATCCTAAACTAATGAGTCCCGAAATCGGCAGGGTCTAGCCCAGCACTCTTCAACGCTAGGAGCATGACTTTCCTGAACTGAAATACCGTGAGTGGTGTCCCATCCCCATGTATCAGGAGAGGCCCTCCCTGAGTGCGTGCCCGTTGGGCCATAAAGACATCAAGCCTGTAAACCGGGCAGCATTGTGTGTTCCCTGCTCTGTGTAATACTATGCTCTCACCCTTGCCTTGATCGGTTTTTGATTTCCGTATGGAAATCAGCACTGAATCCTTCTTGATGCTAACGTGTCCCATTTGCAGGCCCTTATTTCCTTATTCCTGGTGACTAGCTCACCTACCCTAAAAGCACCGTAAAATGCAATGCAGAATGCAGCTTGAAACAAAATGACTTCGTCTGAGGAAGTGCAATCCCGCTGCAGAGACCCCAATAACTTCCCTAGTGTTTCGAAACCTATGGGTCGTCTGACATCCGGCTGCCCTCCCTGCAAGCGTTGCCACCCTTTCAGCGCCTGGCGTACTATGAAAGTCTTTGTGGGGTCCCCCTTTCCTTTCATTTTTGCAAAAAATGATATGGCTGACATATGCCTTCTCGCCCCTGCAACCGTGCGCCCCTGCTCCTTCATGTACACCAGGTATTCAACTACTGATTCATGGTCCTGCCATTTGTGCTCCCACTGTTCCCCCAAGAACAAGCAAAAAGACCCAAACGCCCCTTCGTAGGCACTCCTGGTTCTGGATGCTAGGCTCGCTGCCACGAGGTTCGATACTCGGGGGCACCAAGCCGCCAGAGATGTTCTGGGAAAGGTGATGGGTGCACTGCTGCCTCTGGAATATGCGACCTGAAAGCCTGCATTTTTAAACGAGACAGTGCGTCAGCCGCGTGGTTCAGAATACCTGGCACGTCTTTAGCTTTAAAATGGACATTCAATTTCATGCACTGCAACACAATCTCCTTCAACAACCGCAGTATCATGCTACACTTGGCTGTTTGGCTATTCACGCAGTCTACTACTGCCATGTTGTCGGACCAGAATATCACAGACTGATTCTTTAAAACCTCTGCCCACACAATCAGTGCCACTAGAATTGGAAAAAGCTCTAGGAAACTTATGTTGGTGGTGATTCCAGATTCCCTCCACCAGTCTGGCCAATGCTGAGCTACCCATTCGCGACCCAGGATGGCCCCGAAACCCTCGCTACCTGCAGCATCAGTCATGAGGCCCAACTCCGGGCTGGACTTAGGTGGGCTGGGCCACACCACTTTCCCATTAAAATCGCGCAAAAATGTCTTCCAAATCAACATGTCTTGCCTCACTTCGCCGGACAGCCTGGTGTGGTGATGCTTTTCCCTGAGGCCTGACATGGCATGCGCTATAGCGCGAGAAAAAAGGCGCGCCATTGGGAATATGCGTAGTGCAAAATTCAATATCCTCACCACCTGCTGTAGCTGGTGCAATGTAACCTTCTCTTTCCTGAGGCAGTGCTGCAGAGCCGCCCCGGAATCCTTGACTTTGTCAACGGGCAACCTCGAGACTCCTTGGACAGAATCTAATTCAATTCCCAAGAATTCGATTGTTGTGCTTGGGCCCACTGTTTTGCCAGGCGCCAAAGGCACACCGAACTCCTGCATCAAAGTACAGAATTTTGACAATGCTGACCTGCACTCCCCCAATTGTGGCGCCCCCAGAAACAGAAAATCGTCCAGGTAGTGCAGCACCCAGCGATGCCCTGACTCCCGTCTGAATGCCCATTCCAAAAACGAGCTAAATTTCTCAAAATAGGCGCAGGACACTGAGCAACCCATTGGCATGCATTTGTCGACATAATACTTCCCCTGGAACTGGAAACCCAGTAAGTGAAAATCTGCGGGGTGCACCGGCAGCAATCTAAATGTCGACTCAATGTCAGCCTTTGCCAGCAAAGCCCCCTGCCCCAAAGACCTAAGAATGTCTACCGCTTGGTCAAAAGATGCATATTTCACGCTACAAAGTGTGTCAGAGATGGCATCCTACACTGAACTCCCCCTTGGCGAAGAAAGATTGTGAATCCGCCTGTATTCGCCTGGCGCTTTCTTAGGTACTATCCCTAGAGGGGAACACACAAAATCCTTCATTGGGACGTTATCAAAGGGGCTGGCCACCCTACCCAGGCTCACTTCCTTAAGGATTTTTGCTGTCGCTATGCCTACATTGGACCTCACTGACAGCTGGTTCCGGCAGTGTGCCACCCCGTTGTAACCCAGGCCTGGTATCCTGAAGCCTTCTACAAACCCCTCCCTGATCGTCCTGGCTGCCTCTGGCAATTGTAAGACTCCAACCAAGGTATCATAGTGCTAATGTTAATAGGAGAAATAGCCTTCCTTCGTAGTAGGCTGCTATTCTTGCTTCTTTCCCCCTCTGCCTCTGGACTTTTTGTGACACCTGGACTCTGGGTGGGATGCATTACCACAGTAACCACAGGAATGTTTGAACCTACATGTGCCTGGTGCTCTACTGCAGGTCCGTTTGTTAAAGTCAAAACAGACGCCTTTTTTCAATTGCTCCCTGCCTTTCCCGTGAACCACCCCGTGTTACCGGCGGGGCCTGTCTTTAAGGGAGGAGACCGCACTGCGTCAGGCACCTGCCCCCGCCCATTATCAGCTGTTCCCTGAACCAAATGTCTCAGATGAATAAACATGTCTGTCTGGCTCCATCTTAGGGTTGGATCCTGCGCTTTCGCCCTTCTAAATTCCTTGTCATACTCTTTCCACCCATCCCCACCGTCAGGGACGGACTGGCCGTAGCGGGCACCGGGCAATCCCCCGGTGCGCCGCACGGGTGGGGGCCGATTTTGGGCTCCTGGGGGCTGTTTTTGTGACAGGGCCGTTTTTGCAGCTATCGGAGCTGTAACAAAATCGGCCGAAAACCGGCCTTTGCAAAGAGCTCGGCGGCACTCCCAAGGCCTGAGGGGGCCAGCCGAGCACTTCACCAGGGCCGGTTTTGGTTCCCAGTCCGGCCCTCCCCACCTTGTGTAGCATGGGCAACTGTGATCCTATTCTGATAACACGCCATTTCAGATCCAACCCTTGGGAAACGCTCTAACATGACAGCCATGAATATAGTGAAACCCTGTATCCAATTGGCCAAGTTCTCTTCAACTCTGTATTTCAGGACTATATTGGACCATTCCTTGTAGTGTGTCCATTCTTTGTTCCTTTTCGCCTCTTCCCTGTCTGCCTCATCAATCAAGAGTGAAAACATGCTAACGTACTCCCCTCTCCAGATCCTTTCCTTAGTCTCCTTTGACAGATGCCGCCCCAACTGCTCCCTCCCGGAGCGCAGCTCCCCCAAACCTAGTGGAGGTAGTTTTGCCCTCATACCTGCTGGTGCTGCTGCATCAGCCGTCTTGCCCGCGTCTGTGTTCTTCGCGTCGCCGCTTATCTCCCAGACACCTTCGCCACCGGGGGCTGGTGCTGCGGGAACGGGCGCTGCCTCCCCTGCCGGTACTGCCGGCACCTCGCCACCGGGGACCGGTGCTGGGGCAACGGGTTCTACGCCCCCTGCCGGTACTGCCGGCACCTCGCCTGGCCTCCCCTTTCCTAGTTCAGCCATCAATCTTTTTGCCCTTTCAATGGCATCCCCCCCGCCCGTTGTCGCCCCTGCGGCGTGAGACCAGTTCCCTACCGTCTCCAGCCAGGGGAAGACTACCGCTAAATTGGCAGCTATGTCAGGTTCAGGTGGATTTGCTCCGCCCGCCCCTCCACCGGGGGGATAGTGGGTTCCAAAATGGGTCCTGCTGGCACAGCATCCCCTGGGCCCCCATCGCCCACGGGGCCCGGCGTGTCCACCGGTGGGACTGGGTCACCTGTGCCCCCTTCACCCTGGGGGCTTGTCGCGGGTGCAGGCTCACGTCTTGATGGGACTGCTGCCCCTTTCCCACCTGGCTTGCGCCTGTACCTCTTAGGCGGTGGCGGGGAGTAGTGTCTTGGTGGTACAATAGGCCGCCTACCCCTCCCCTCTGGGACCTCAGGACCTTCCACCTTATCCTGCAACCTGTTGAGAGGCTGTCCCATGACCTGGACTTGCTGCATTAAAGCCTCCAGGAGGACGTCCGTGCGCAATCGCTTCTCGTGCCGCCGGACCGGAGGGGCCATCGCTAACAGATGCAAAAAACGTATATGGGACCTGCCTGCTCACGTAACCGTAACCCCCCGGTAGGTGACTGTGTCACCCCTTACCTGTGGAAGCAGCAGCCACTAGCCAACCTTTGCACCCACGCAACCAGAGCCACGACTTACTGGCTAATCCAGTAAGCTCAGGTGAGCCGCCCGCTCAAACCCTCTGTGGCTCCCAGAAGCAATGAGATGCTGGCTAGCCGGTGCCGCCCTAACGTGTCCCCTCAAATCACCACCAGCGAATTCGTTGGGCCTTGGTACCTTCTTGTCCTTACACGTAATGCTGGAGCTGTGGAAACACAAATAAACCAGTTGCGCTGCGCGGAGTCCTAGCTATTTCGCAGACAAACCCTACAGCCCACCTTACACACTGAGTAACAGTGTCTTGGAACTGAAAGGACTTAGGGCCTCATGTAGGTAGCGAAATACCGGTCGGTAACGGCCGATTTTCGGTAAATATGCCGTTACCGACCGGTATCCAGACAAGTGAGATGTAGGAGTCCAAAAACCACTTTTCGGTAAATATGAGGCGGTAAATACCGATTCATAGTTACCGAATTCTAAAATACCGATTCATATTTACCGAATACATAATTAACGAATCGGTAAATATGAAGTGGTAAATATGAAGTGGTAAAAATTTAAAATGACATGTAGGAGCAGTCGGTAATTAAGAAATCCAGGAAAATCGGTAAATAAGAGTCGGTAATTAACACGGATTGAAAGCAGGTGGTAACCATCAACAATGCACATAAGCAATCCCAAAATGCAACAGCGTGGACAACATGGCCGCCATGTACGTCATTGCAAGGCGCCTACGTCTACAGGCAGCAGGACTGAGGGTGTGGCGACGGGAGGAACAAATCTACAGACAGCGCATCACACTACTCCAGCTGACTGATGCAGAGATACATGAGAGGTACAGGCTACACCCCGAAACCATCATGGACCTGATAAGGGACCTGCACCCACTCCTGGACCAGCCAACAAGAAGGGCGCACGCCATACCACCACATGTGCAGGTGCTCTGCAGCCTACATCTACTGGCATCCGGCAGTTATCAGGTGGTGATAGCTGCGGTGGGTGGTGTATCCCAGAGTTGCCTGTCCCGTTTCTTCAGGAAGTTCCTGGATGCCATGATGCAGAGAATGCACCACTACATAAGCTTCCCAAACACACAGGCTGCACTGCAGAAAACAAAAACAGACTTTTATCACATGGCACAGTTCCCCCATGTCATCGGCTGTATTGATGGTACACACATCCCAATCTGTCCACCAGCTGATACAGAGCACATCTACAGGAACAGGAAGTCCACCCACTCCATCAATGTGCAGGTGATCTGTGATGCAGGGAACATCATCACAGATATTGTTGCAAAGTTTCCTGGGAGCACCCACGACTCTTACATCTTCCAGAATAGTGGGATCTACACACGACTGAGTGCCGGAGAATTCGGAGAGGGATACCTGCTGGGTAAGTAACAGTGACGCCCCTTGAAACCTGCAAATCAGAGTGTATAGAGGCATGTAACTGATGGTTCCCTTTTACTCATCCAGGCGACAGTGCATATGCATGCCGTTCATTCATCCTCACTCCCTACCTACACCCAGCAACCCAGAGTGAGAGACGATACAACGTGGCCCACAAAACAACACGCAATGTGGTGGAGCGCACGTTTGGACTACTGAAGAGCAGGTTCCGCTGCCTCCACAAGAGCGGAGGCGCACGCCAGTACAAACCCATCACCTGCTGCAAGATTATTGCCACTTGTGCAATGCTGCACAACCTTGCCACGAAAAAAGGTACAGATGTGGAACTAACATATTTTGAGGACAACGAGGATGAGTCATGCCAGCCAGAGGGCAGCGCAGCTAGAGTGCCAACTGCAATCGATGGGAGAGAGAGACGGGCAGAGATCACATGCAACTATTTCTGAGTAAGTGAGGGGACACAGCGAGTTGTGAGAAGTCATGACGTAGTTTAATGTGGCACCACGCCATGAACACATGAACAGGCCAATCTGGCAATATACCATCTATACAAGGAGTATGTCCAGGGTTACGTCACCCAATGGGAAGTGGCTAAGCAGGGCCACATCAATGTTTGCGCATACGCGCTGCAGTGGTGGATTGCACGGCCTGTGCATCCTCACTAGAGCCAACCCCAAGCCGCCTGCTGCTCCTGCGTGCTTCGGGGACGGGGGGTGTGATGCTGCTGCTGGTGTCGATGCTCTCCGCAGCATCCCCTGCAGCAGTTGTCGACGCCTGACTAGTCAATAGCACCCCTAGTGCACTTGTCACCTGCACCATCCCCCGAGACAGGTCGCTGCAGCACTGTGTTAGGCCCTCCTGCATCGTCACAGAGCGCCGGCAAAGTAGGGAAGTCGCAGTTGCCAGACGGTTGAGTGCCCTGCTGGTAGTGTCCCTTCTCTGGCGTTCCCGGCGCCGTGCTTCGATGTCAGCATCTAATTTGCTGCACAACTGCTGGATTGACTGGGACATGTCCCGAATGCCCGCAGCCATGCCGCCAATGTTTGTGTCCATGTTGACTAAGCTTGTCTTCATCACCCGCATGTGCCTCTGGACTGACATAACTGCCTTTGATTGCAGGCGCTGTTGCTTCAACATTTGGCCCTCGAGCCCCAAGAAGACACCATGGCCGTCAGTGGGTGCTGGTGGACTCTGGACACGCGACCTGCGGCGCCCTCTTGCTCCCGTCTGTGCTGCCTGTGAGGTGTGGGGCACAGTGGGATGGCTCCCTTCCTGGGGCCCGGTGCGGTCTTCTGGGCCCATGCTGTCGTCTGACGAGGTGTCGAAGGCTCGTAGCCTGGCTGCTGGACGCCTCCTCATTCTCACACCTGCAAGCGGAGATGTGGCCGGTGATTCGAACATGAGTGGCGATGCTGGCTGTGGTTGTGGTGATGCTGGCTCTCGGTGAGGTGATGCTGGCTCTGTGTGCGGCGAGGCTGGCTGTGTTGGTGGTGCGGCTGCAAGTGGGCCTGCTCCCTGGTCTGAACTCGTGCTGGCTAGAGGTGATTTTTGTGGCCGGTGTGCCGTCTCCCCTGCAGCATGCCCTGTACTGCATGATGTCACATCTGTGGACAGAAAAACAACATTGGCTCAGTGTCCCCGAAGGGCTGCATTGCAAGCGTCACAATAAATCATTTCACATTCCAATCTGTCCTCTGTCTCCTTGTGCCTCGAGTGCGTGACATGCCTTGTTGCCCTGTAACATTTACGTCATGGTTAGTGTTGCCCTGACTACATCTCCCGGAATGCATTGCCTGTCTGCACTGACACGTGTGGACTGCAGTGTGATTCTCGTTTCACAATGGGGAATGTGGGATAGGGGTAGAGGAGGCTACATTGCTGTGCTTTCGTCTTACCTTGGTGTGTTGCGGCTCTGGCAGAGCTGTCGGCGTCCCCAAGACCCACGACGCTCTCTTGCTCGATTGTGGCCGCCACCAGCTCCTCCAGTTCGGTGAGGGCAGGTGCCCTGTTGGTTCCACCTCCGGTCTGGCTGGCCTCCTTCTGGATGTCGCCCATCTTCCTCTTGGTCACAATCCTCAGGTCATACCAGCGCTTTTTGAGGACCTCAATGTCCCTGTGGGTCACTCCCACAGCATTGACCTGCGCCTGGATGGCCAGCCATATGTTGCGCTTTTCGGCCTCAGGCACTTGCAGGGATTGCCTCCCAAACAGCTTCTGGTGCTGCTTCACCACCTCCTCCACCAGCACCTGGAGTTCCTTGGGGCTGAATTTGAGCTTCCTCCTCCTTTCCCCTCCGTCTTTCTGTGTTCTCTGGCTGGACATGCTGTTCGTTTCCCGCTCGCACATGCAACTGCTCCCTGCCTCTCCTCTGCACTCCAAGCCTCTCCAGGGTCGGCTAATTATGTACACCTGCCTGGGTGTGGCCACTTCGGCTAATTGTGTACACCTGCCTGGGTGTGGGCAGTTCCTGGTTGGGTGGGCTGTCGTTGCACAGGATTAGCTGTTTCGTCAAGTCATGTGATGTTATTTACCGAATCCGTACATACCGATTCGGTATTTTCCGATTCGGTAGATACCACCTCGGTATTTTCGGATTCGGTAGATACCACCTCGGTATTTTCCGAATCGGTAATTATCACCTCGGTATTTACCGAATCGGTGAATTCCGATTCGTATTTACCGAATGTTACCGAATCGGTAACTGTTACCGAATTTTTACCTACATATAACTTACCGATTCTAATTTACCGATTCGGTACGGCTCGGTATTTAAGAACCGGTAAAATTTATTTACCTACATGAGGCCCTAAGTGTCTACTGCCCCCCCCCCCCTTTTCACACTGGGAAACCAGGGGAATGAGAATGACAGTGCCTCAAAATCACCGTGCGAGTTTAAGGAAATTACCCGCTGCACATGGGGTGCTTAACGTGTGCATAAGAAAAAATTCCACAGAATAGCCACTTGACTCTTTTAATATCCCCCAACCTTTCAGAGGAAATACTAATGCCTACACCTTTGGATGAGCACACAGTAAGGGTCCAAGATCAGATAATAGCCACCTGACTCCTTTAATATCCCCCAAACTTACAGAGGAAATACCCTTGTCTACCCCTCTGAATGAGTACACAGTAGCAGTGCACAATTACAGAGTCACCACTTGCATCTTAATGTCCCACCACCTTACAGCGGAAATACCATTCCCACACAATGGACTGAGCACCCAGTAACAGGCACTGCACACCTCCCCAGCGTCCTTTCAGAGATCTACCTGAACAGAATCAGAGGAATTGAACCTGCAACCTTGTCAGTACGAGTCTCAGACCTTAACCATTAGGCCACACGGTGCCTCGCAGTGCTGCCAAACGAACCCCCTCCCGCGCAAACCGCCGTGCTTACCGCCACATCAAAGGTCTGCAAAAGCTGACGACGCCTCTGAGCTACAGCTCCTGCTTGATGCGATACTGCCGATGCTCCCGCTGTACCAGGACGCCGGCGATTACGCTGCCCGGAGACCGCTCACTGCAAATCCCGGAGCTCCACTATCCCAGATCCGCGCACGAAGGGACTCGAACTTCCACCATCACGGCGCACGGGTGCCAACAGACGCCTTTCCCGATCCGTGATGCCGCTACGATTTTCTTCCTCCGCGCACGCCAAATCTGTTAAACAAAAAGAAAGAAAGGTTACAGGCCCGTAGCCGGCCCGGGGACCCTATCTGTGGGGAGCAAGAACAAGAGACTGTTCTGCTCCCCACCACCTCTTTTTAAAGAGGGCGCCCAGGCCGACCGGCTGAGACCGGTCAGCCTGGACGCCAGCGGGACGTTTCTGTGCCAGAAGCACTGGAGTGCTTCCGGCGCACAAACAACCTATTACCTGTTACATTGATGAAAGTACTCTGGCAGGTAATGTAATCCAGGAGCCGTAGGTATAATTAAGTAGATTTATTCATTGTAAGTAGGATGGTAAGAAGGCCCCACCGGGAGCAGCATCCAGCTGCCCAGCCCATCTCACTCAAACTGACCACACTTCAAACCATGCATCCACGAACATTCCGATGACATCACACACACAGGCTGAGCAGCAGGGAGAAGGAGAAGACAAGAATATAACACATCTCCCTCCTTTAAACAATGGAAACAAAAGAATACAAGAGAAAATAACACAATAAGCCCTGACAATGACAAGGTCGGGATTTCACATAAGCAATAACAAGAATATATGAATAACTATACATAAAATTTTCAAATAGCAATACAGCACAATATAGGAACTAAAACCGCGGGTAATAATTTAAAACGGTATGATTAATTGTATCACACCACCTGACGAAACAATGAAAACCATACATGACATACAATCCAACACATCGATGCAGAAATCTCACATGACAACTCATCCGACAATAACCAAATGTAAAACATCACATGACACTACCATTCAACAGTTCAAGCTGACACACAAGACATCACCTAACCACCATCCCTTATCCAAACCAAAAATACCCAAAATATCACAAGTCATGCCAGTTGGCCAGACCAGCACAAAAAGCGATAAACAGGTAACTGAAACTAAAAGGAATGGCGCCCCTCAGATTAACAAGGACTGGAATGTATCATTCAAAACTAAACACACACAGCATGGAGAATAAGACTCCTCAAAACACGTAAGGTAACTGACTATTTAAACATATGCTAAGGCATAACACAACTTTATGGTTTAAACTTTAAAAGGGTACTAAACCCCCAGCGCACAGGGTAAGCGACTCCCCGAAACGCATGCCTAGGCCACACATACTTTAAGGGGTACATGACTCCCCAGCGCTCACAGGATACCTAACTCCTAGAAACGCACGCCTAGACAACACATAACACACTTTAAAAGGGTATTTAACCTTCGAAACCAATGCCTAGGCAACACACTTTAAGGGGTACATAACTCCCCAGCGCTCACAGGATATCTGACTCCTAGAAACGCACGCCTAGACAACACATAAAACACTTTCAAAGGGTATTTGACCCCCGAAACCAACGCCTAGGTAAAATCACTTTAAAAGGGGTACATGACTCCCCAGCGCTCACGGGATACATGACACCCTGAACGCACACCTAGACAACACCTAATACACTTTAAAAAGGGTATTTGACCCCCGAAACACACATCTAGGCAAACCACTTTAAGGGGTACATGACTCCCCAGCGCTCACAGGATACATGACTTCCTGAAACGCACACCTAGACAAAATAAATGACAGACTTTAAAGAATAACCGGCACCCCAAAATAAAACAAATAAAAACATTGTGACCAGTTAAATGCAAATGCCCACGCTAACCAATTAAACCAAGCGCGAACATCATGGTACTAAGATATTAAACAAAGCCAGTGTTATTACACATCTGCACTCACGCATAACTTAGAAAATACACAACATGTAAATCGCAGAGGTTGACAATAAATATTAGGTGATTGATCAAACCACTGCAAAAGCATATGGTGATCATTAACATTCAACATTAACAGTGCAGATTTTTCTGTTAGTTTTGCACCGTAACTTTAGCCGTAATAAACTAAAATAACAGAAAGTAATCACCGTTGTCAATTGTTAGAAAATAATTAACTAAAATAAATAAAGTTGTCACCGTTGTCAAAGTGCTTTGAAGTGAATTAAGAATGTAAAACTGTGCGAATCAGCGCAGAGGATTCACAATTAAAAACACAGCAGAATAACAATTATCGATGAACTTGTAGTAGGGACATAGCGCTGGAACTTTATAAAATAGTGAACTTGCCGAAATATAAATAAATAAATGGTGTGCATGTCACCGAAAATAGGAAACATGCGAAGCGTTGTAGTTCTCAATCTGTTGATTTAAGAATAAGTTGAAACAGTACCTGCGTTGAAATGCGATATTCATCCGAGGGAATCCGAAGTTGAAATTGAGCAAAAAAGGCACTAAAAACTGAAAAATCTTTAGTATGAAGGAGGCACGTTAGAAAGCCTCATAAGACAACTTTATTAAAGCGTGGTTGGCTTAAGGGTGGTTGGCATAAATGTAGAGTTAATCAAGATGGCAGCACGTTATTTACGCACGGCCGGGTGGTTCACGGTGAGTGCAGCTGTAAATTGTGACGTAGAATTTAAGAAATGTCACAGAGGAAACAGCACGAGAACAACGTGACAAAGGTAATCAATCTGGCAGGTTATTTTTTAATGTAGAATGGCAGTTAAACTATCTGAGCGTTTGTCAGCCCTTCAAATATCACGAAGCGAAAATGATCATGTAAATGCAAACCACAGCACAAAGTTGAAAAATCCTCATGGTAAACAGGCTTGGGGTTAATCTCTCACCTGACCTCAAATTAATTAATTGAAAATGGTAGTACTAACCACGATGACGGAGATAACAGTTCGTCAGGTCAGGCGCTCTCCAGAGCAAATGCTGCATAACAGAAAATAAGTCACTTGCTTAATGGCAGGAAAACGGGAATGAAATGGCATGTAGAAGGAATCACTGCAGGTATGGAAATCAATTGCTGCTGATAATTTGAAAACCCAAACACTTGAATGTTGTTGAATAGAGTAAAGCAGGGTCAGTAGTTTACATAAGGGTTGAAAGTCTCGTGTGCCACGTTTCAAAGATAACATTTTCCACAGCGTATATTAGCATTTAGAAACGTTACCGCAGTCAGCAGTCAAAAGGTCCAATCTTTGTGGGTTTCAGATTTCAGGTCACACACTGTCCAACACATGTGAGATTATTATTATTTCTTTTTCTTTTTTTTTTTTTTTTTTAAGTTGAAGATGTCAATAGGCAAAACAGGTTACCATTCAATTGAGCCACACAACTTCCAACGCCTAAAACATATCTCTGAAGGCTATCTGTTATAAAAGACACCGGTGGGGCATCCAAGGCGAGGATTAGCTTTGTCTTCAGGTTCAGCTTGCTTCACTTAGGCGCAGTTTCATCAGTTCCTTAGGTTTTCGCGTGGTTCTTTACTTCCAATCGTCGCCACAGTTACATCCTCGTCGCCACTGTTACATTGATGAAAGTACTCTGGCAGGTAATGAAATCCAGGAGCCGTAGGTATAATTAAGTAGATTTATTCATTGTAAGTAGGATGGTAAAAAGGCCCCACCGGGAGCAGCATCCAGCTGCCCAGCCCATCGCACTCAAACTGACCACACTTCAAACCATGCATCCACGAACATTCCGATGACATCACACACACAGGCTGAGCAGCAGGGAGAAGGAGAAGACAAGAATATAACATTACCCTATTGGTTTTGGCAGGGGAGGACTGCCGCGTCCTCCCCCCCCCCCCCCCCCTTCTGGCTGGCCGGTGACTGGTGCGACCGCCATAATTGCGGCGCGTCCTAGTCAGCCCGCACCTTCTCCAAACTGCTGACTTTGGTGCTGGAAACCAGGGTTCGAGCATCAGGGTTGCGTCCACATCCTGTGATTCTGGGCAAATCACTTAATCTCCCCGTGCCTGAATGTGTAATGTAAATACGGTGCTCGTGTACAGCGCTCCAATACCTTCGGGTCGAGTTCGCGCTATATAAATCTGCAAAAAACCCAAAAAACAATGATATCAACAACATGTTTGGGTTCAAGAGAGGTTGGAGGTCAGCGGGCTTGGGTTTGCAGGGTCCCAATTTATACTGCCAGCTTACATAGTGAAATCTGAAGAGCGTCTTGCTTCCTGAGCCTATCTGTAGAGCGAAGCACTCTTCTTACACACTTTGTAAGCCACGTCACACTTGTAAACACGACTAAGAACATTAGACAGTAAAAGGTACAGAAAACTATCCCACACAAAAACAGTCAGCTGTTTGTCCCGTTGCAAATGTTCATTTGCGTTCTCGCAGATTTATGTACCCGAAGCATCTTCTGAAGTATCGAACACAATTCTGTGACGCAGACATGTATTCAGCAGCTCTCGTCTGTGACGCAGACATTTATTCAGCCGCTCTCGTGTGCACATGCGACAGGCACGATTGTTGGCGCTAGAACAGCTGCAGGAAGAACAGGCGGCAAAAGCACATGAACAGCGTCGTTTTCCTTCCCTTTGTAAAAAATGTCTCTTTGTAGACAACTGTAGGTATCTGGACTCCGGCTACATTCCCCGAGTATGGTAAATCTCATCTAAGGCTATGTATATTATGGCAAGTGCCGAGACTCGAGAAGGGGGCAAGGGGGGAAAACTGGCTCACTTATTTTCTTTGTGTAAGACCTAAGGACAGAATACCTCTATTGCTTCAAGAAGTGAACTCAAACTCTTCTGTTCTGGTGAGTTAATGCTGAGGTGTGGTTTTACAAATAGAGGTTGTTTCTCTAGACCTAGTTTCATTTTTCATTATTTAAGTTTGGGTTTTGGTGGTACAAAAGTAATTTATAAGGCTGTATTTGTTAGTATCTATCTTTGTTCTACAACTCTTTTTTGGGCATGAACACCGTCCTTCAGGTATGTATCTCACATACAGTGGATATGACCGAAGTTCTGTAATCCACTGGAGACAAACCCCACCATTGTGGCTGTCGGTCATGGAGGTTGTAGGGCTACGCCCTACACCTCACACAAACACCCCCTCTGCTTCAAGCGGAAAGAGGCAACATTCACACCTAATGATGCTCTTCCACCTCTTTTGTACTTGTAAGTAGTGTGAGTATTCCAGAATTGTGTATGGAAGTATTTCACTACTTCTTCATGGCACTGCTTAATTTGTAAAAACAATAAGTGTCAGGGCTCTTGTCAGAAGGCCACTGCAGCTTGCACCACCCATTGCCACTGCCAGCATTGGCAATGTCACTACCTACACAACTACTAACCAGCACACTGCTACAAGTGTGACAATTCAGCCTATTCCAGGCCCCCAAAGCTATAAAAATAGCTTGGACAGCAGGTATTAGTAGTTTTTAATGCATACTCATTTAATAAACAATTGCTGTTCTGCTCATCTCTAAATTGTACAAACAGCACCACCATGTGGCAGCTGTCATAACTGCTGGTGCTGAGCACTGGAAACCACTGGCTCAAATTAAGCACTGCCTCAGGGATACCTGCAGCCCTTGCGTGCAGCGAATCTTTCTAGTTATGTCGTGTAGACCAAATAAAGTTTCTCTTTCTAGTGACTTAATCCTATTCTTCAAACTGGCCCTCTCCATGATAGCTTCAAATCACGCCCCCATCTTGTGCCACAATCACATCTAATATTTGCCCCTGGGCCTTAAGCCATGTTAGTGACCTGATTTTTGTTTTCAGCCAGCTTCAGGCTTTTTTTTCGATTGAATGACTCCTTGATTTCCTAATTTTATTCTTTATGATAACTCACCCCAATTGTTTAAATAGCCGCAGTTTATACCCTCTTGCCATGATCTCCCATTTCATTGACCGGTATTGGTAACTATAACACACATAACCGTTAATATATGGAGCATACAGACATTTGAGATAAAATACATTCATTTATGTTTTAAAGAAAGAAGAAGCTTATTTGTTCTCATTGTTGTTAAAATACACTAGTTTCTGACAATATTATAATTGTTTTTGGAGCTCTGACATTCAACAAAAGATAGTGATCATGATCCTTCAATTTTGTTGTTTATACATATGATGGAATTTACTTGGATGAAATGATTGTTTTGGATGGAAACAGTACAACCAACACATGTTTCGCCTGAAAGGACTTCCTCAGGGCCGCTTACATGTAGCACCAAGATGTTGCTGACAGGCAGAATGTATAACATATGATAATGCACGTTAATACTGTACGGGTATGTACGGGTCTGACCTGAGGAAATTTGTGGCAGCATGTCCAGCAACCCCAGAATAACGCTCTACTGATGACAGAATAAAACAGAAACACATGGGTCTAGGCATACGGAAATCACTGGACCAGCTTTGGTAAAAATTATGATAAACTTTGATGCAAGCGTGAAATCCTGTACTACACTAACCAGGATTCAAAGGGGGTACTGGCACTGGGGAAAACACGTAAAACACATGTCAGGGGATGCTTTCATTCATTTCAAGTTAGTTTGGATGGTATGTTACCAATGCAAAGCTGTAATACTGCACCTGGAGTGGTAAAAGGCTTTTGTCCCTTTCTAGCTAGGCGTGGATGGCACCGTGCTAATTCTACGCTTAAAAACTTTGCTAGAAAAGCAGATATTTGAGGAGAATACATTTAGAGTGTCCCTGGTGTTGTAGGGTTCTCTATATAGAAGCTACTCTCTGCCTAAACTTGGGTCTGATTTATTTTTGCATAAATATATATACATATGTATTTTCAAAATTTGAAATAAAGTAATTTATTGTGACTATTTGCATTGGTGTTTTATTTTAAGTCTCTGCCTTCAATATTTTCTATGGGAAGGTGTTGCAAAGCCTGTGAGTGGCCATGGGTGGAGCTGGACTTATTCCAGGTATGAGCTGAAGTAAATGTACTTCTCTTTTGGGTCCTTTTTGGTTGTAGTAACTTTAGAAGTGTAGTTTGTGAATAGGAAGGTGCACACTCTAATGTGGATGGGGGTATGTCCCTCCCTAGGTTCTTCCCTAACCCTCCTGTAAGCACTCCTGACTAATTACCAAATATCTCTCATTTAGTAGTAAATATTCCACATTTTCCAGCCAAACCACCCAGTCGCTCCCACATTTACTACTAAATCGTACATGTACATGTGCGGGGTTCTCCGCACAGGAGAGGCAGAGGCGCAGACCTCCATCTGTAGGTTAGTGAATAGCATTTTGTAGTATGTGCACAGTACTACTACTAAACATGGTGCAAAATGCAGTTTGGGAACAGGCTCCTAGCTGCAGAAGTCTGACACTAAATGCAATCACAGCAAGATATTCCTGGTTCTTGTGCAGAAAAGGATACATCTGATAATACTTCACCAAATGAGGCAATGTCATTAATTCTGGCATCCCTCCTGCAAAGGACGCCACACTAGGTAGCGATATTAGTGTTTGCACAGGACAAGGGCGGTGTCATCTCTTCCAAAGAACAGCACTGTGGGCAAAAATAAACATTACAGCTGAACCGAGGACAGCCTATAAACTGGAAATGATTCACCTTCTGGGCTGCGAAGAGCAAACAACTTATAATCCCAAAAATAAAAAAACAAGCATTGGCATAGCCAATAGGTCTCGCTTTTGGGACCTTGTAAGTATTTAGTTTTGCAGCACAATATCCTTGGTGCAACAACATCAGCTGTTGCATGGCTAAACCTTGTACCTTATAAGTGTTTAGCCATGCAACAGTTGATGTTGCACCAAGGATATTGTGCTGCATAACTAAATACTTATAAGGTCCCAAAAGAGAGACCTATTGGCAATGCCAATGCTTGTTTTAAATGGATTGTCTCTCTGCCGGTTTATGTTATGTAGGCCTGTATAATACTCTCTTGTAGCCTTAACTGATGGAATGAGCTTTGCATGTGTTGGTCAAACATTTTGATACGTGTGGGATAATGGGCTGCAGATCGCTCAATTAATTTTAAGATATTTTAATTTATATACCATTTTATACTTGTTTTAGGTTGGTGTTCTGTGTTTGCTGTATTGATTTAATTATTTGCTATTTATTGTAGATTTTTATGATATTTGTAATTGCTTATGTCAATAAATTGAATAATGTGCAATATTTCTGTAAGAATGCATTTCTTGGAAATAAAGATTCTGATCTGATTATACATGTGTGCATTCATATATAGCAAACATATATTCCTGTTCAGCTGAGGCCACCCTCTTCACTGACTATAAAGATGGTTCTATATTTTGAATGAGGCCATACAAATTGCACAGAAAGGTATACTTTGCAAAAGTCTATGAAATTTGTTGCAGCTTCACAAAAGCTTGCAATCTTTGTCACGTCACTATGAAAATCATGAAATGTGGGGAAATATATGTCATCAGCAAGTGCCGTAGTGGTTGCAGGCAGCAAAGAAGACACGGGCACAGACCAGGCTACGTGCAAGTAGCAGCTTTATAGGCAGGTAACTGAGTTGCATTTCGTTAGGAGTCACGAGATGCGTGTGTTTTACGGTGAACGTGAAATATAATGACAGTACAAACTGATTAACTGTAATTTTGCTGCAGAGCATGACATGCACAATCACGACAATGCCCCAAATCGTGGATAGATATCCGATGCTGAAACGGGAGAGGTTCCGAGGACAGGGAAAGAAGTAAAGAAATGAGAGTGGCGGCACAGTGGGGGAATAAAAATGTGAAGGAGACGCGTGAACTAGCCTATGTTCGCATTAAAGTCTGACGGGTGTGGGAGCTAAACGCCATAAAGACGGTGAGATGCGAGTGCGATCTCAATGAAAGATAGGGCTTATGGCCTAATCACAGCGCAGTGCTGGTTCAGGGAATCCCATAGGTAAAGCACAGTGGCTTGCATGGACAGGCTGACGCGCAATGTAACCCCACAAACTCGTCCCAACTGTATGTAGTCCAAACGGAAACCCCAACAGTAGATGGGGCAACTAGTGTGAAAACAGCTAAACAGGGGTGGAGAAAGTTAATACAACTGGATGCTAATTGTAACAAATTAAAGAATTAAATAATTAAATCAAAAACGGGTACTGTGCAACTAGTTACCGTATAGTGAAAAAGATCTAAGAGTGCTTAATGGTGTAACGTTCTATACAGTGATTATATGTGACGAAAAGAAACACACAACAAGCACCAGAAAATGTCTACTGTCTGAGGCGGCATTGGCTTAGTCGGAAGTGAATTGCTCCTTGAAGAATTCACATCAGATGCTTCCGAAGTTAAGAATAACAAGCTAACGAGGAGGGAGGGGGAGAAGGGAGGGGGGTAGTGAGAGCAGACAGTAAGGGGGTGGAGGAGGCTTAATGAGCCATGACAGAAAGGCAGATGGCGGATGCGGGCGTGCACGCTCACGTGCACTCAAGCTTTAGGCCACCAAAAGCCTCTGGTGGCACTTTTAAAAGCCACTTACTAAATGTCTCGAAGAGACAGCATGCGCTGTCTCAGGCGAGACCTAAAAACACTGCTTAAGGAAGTATTTGCATAAAGTGTAGCACATCTGCCTCAAAACAGGCAGTATTTAACCAGGAACTTCTCTCGATCATTCATTCTATTGGCTGTTTGCTCACCAGGCTTTCCTCCTGACACTCCACAAGAGTTTGTTCTCTGGACCCGCCTTGTCCAGTGTCGCTAATCTTGAAGGTTAGCATCCAGGATGCAGAGACTTATGTCCTACAGGGCACACAGGCCTGGCTGCCAACACCAGGGACCCATGCTTCCGCACCAACAACCACAGACGTCAACCAGTGGCACAGCAATAGGGCCATGGGCCACAGTAAATGCAAGGAAAATGTAACTCCTAACCTCAATTTGGTGGTAAAATACAGGTATAAAATGGATGGCATAGCCCTTCCGGTACCACAGCACCTGCTGCACATCTGGCAGCTACCCCCTGGGGTCCACTTCTATCTGGCTGCTGTGCCTGACACCACATGGAGTTCATGCTTGGGGCCTCGTGGAGCAGGTCTGGATTACTGAAGTGGCAGTGAACCTTCGCTTTGGTAATTGTGGCCTGGTCTGTCTCTAACACCCATGAGCACAAGGCACTAAAGATGGCGCGTTTATTTATTCAGAGAGAAGCAGCACTGCTACTTAGTTTGACTTGACAATTTGGCAGTCCATTGAGATACAATAATAGATGCTTCTGGGTTTAATTTAAATAAATATACAACAATTCATGTTAAAGGATTTGTCTTTCTTTCATTATTTCTCACCTCTGAATGAAGGCAGCTACATTAGCTATCAAGAAGCTATTTGCAGAGAATACTAGACAACACAAGCTTTGCTCAATTCACAGGGAGGGATTTACTAAGATTTTGCGCTGTGTTTACATCACAAAAGTGACACAAAACGGCACAAAATCTTTTTTTCCTAATTTACTTTCCAGCGCTAAACTTGTCTAGTGCTGGAAATTTTCGTAAAAGTAATGCTTCGCATTACTTTGCACCATGGGGGCATGTCAAGGGTGGTGCATGGACGTTCCCATGCAACCACCCAAGGTTTCTCACGCTAAAACCAATTGACTAAATACAGCACGCATACAAAGTGGGAAAAGCTTTCCATCGTGTTTAGGCATAGTATTTTGTACAGGAAGGGTACCCTTCTGGTACAAAACCTATGCTGGACTCACACACACACACACACACACACACACACCCTAGCGCTATAGCTATAGTGCTAAGGTGGTGCGTGGCGCACGGCAGCTGTAATCCGCCGCGGTGCAAGGGTAATGGAAGGAGAGAGCCATATCTTTGAAAATATGGCGCTCTCCTGCTCCTTCCCTGTCACGCAACACAGCACAGCCTCGCGGGAGGCTGTGCTGCGTTGCGTGGAGATTTGGTAAATCTCCCCCACAGTGTCTTCCTGCAATAATTTGTTTTCCATTGTGTGAGAAATGCGGAGCCAGAGAATAAAAAAATGATAAGATTACATAAAGGAGAGGGGGGGAAGAAGTAGAGGGAATTAGTGGCATGCGGCCAGCTTCATGAAATTTCCATTCACAAAGAGTTGTTGCAAATTGTACCCGACATTTTGCAAATTTTGCTAACCAATGTATGTACTATAGGTTGGTTCAAATAATTCTGAATCATAATGGCTTGCATTGCAACTTACATCATCAAAATTCATGAGGTACTTTGCAAATTATGACTCGCAGTGACTGGACTCCATCATAGGGATTGTAGCCTGCTGATGTCAGCAGACAACCATGTCTATGATCACATTTAAATAAAGTAACCTTTTTTTGATTTTAATGGAGCAAGTTTTCACTAAAATAAGCGGGCTACAATTTTGTACCATACTTTTTTTTACATTCACTAAAGGAAAGGGTTCCTTTTTGCGAATGCGTTTCCAGCTCAACTCAGGAGTCTGTAATTTTTCAAAGTTGTGCAACCAGATCTCGGTCTCAAAACATTGATAGGTACAATGGGAATCAGACTCCCTCAAATTCAGAAGATCATTACAGATCCATTTGCTTCTCTTTAGCATTGGCATAATCATTCCTTCTTCACAGCTGTCCTCTCCAGATTGTTCCCCATGTCCTGCCCGGTAAGAGACCTATGAAGGGCTTTGCCTTCTTCACCCAGGCTCACACTCTTCTTCAAGGCTTTGTCAGCATGTTGAGGAGCATTAAGCTCCTGTGGCTTGAGCCGGGAGCAAGTGGCATGCTACTAACTGGTATTTTTTATTCTGTTTTATATCGCTAATCAGCCAGTGCGTTGTGTTTTAAAATTGCCATTGTAATTGAAAGCATCTATTTGTAAAAACTTACTTATGTCCATTTGTGCTCTGTAAGTAGTGTAGAGTTGTTATGGGCGGTGGGCGAGGCTTGGGACTTCTACGTCAACTTCCCCGGGACGGTCGGAGCAGCTCCGCCATCTTGGATAGGGGGGAAGTTGGCTGTGTAGCTGCCCGCCCGGATCCTCCCAGAAGTCCATAAATGCACGCACAGCCGCGACCGCGCAGCGGATGCGCCGCTGGCGCACGTAAGGCAAGCCCGTCAGCGTCCGTGCCCGTCCGGCGCAGGGCGCTGGCACCCCGGGTAATATCGTGCCCGATTCCATCAAGTATTCGCGGGAGGAACTTATTGCCCTGGCCTCTACCTGTCCTTCTTCACCCTGGCATCCACATGAACAGTCCTTTTACTGCAAATCTTGTTCGTTTGAACTGACTCAGGCCCAGAGGGCCCCTTGTCCATCAGGGTTTAAGGAGTTCAAATTCCTGAGCCTTAACTGCCGCTCTCTGATAAAGCACCATGCAGAGGTCTTTGATCTTTTGTTTGACGAGTCTCCAGACGCTCTCTTCCTTACAGAGACTTGGCTCAACCAGGATGCCGTGGCAGTACCTTGGCTGGCTCTTCCACCCGGCTATGTGTTGAAAAATCTGAATCGGGAGGGGGGGGGAGAGGGGGCGGGGTGGCAGTGGTAGTTAAGGAGACATATAGTGTTAGCCTGGAGAGAGTGGGCTGCGATTGTGCCTCGTTTAAAATCAGGCCAACGCATAACTTCTCATTGGCCGGTCTCCTGATCTATAGGCCTCCTGGACCAGCAAGCAGCTTTAGGGAAGACCTATTAAATAAAGTGGGTTATTTTGCCAGTAAGGCAGCTAATTTTACCATTCTGGGTGATCTCAACCTCCATTTTGAAAACGCAGAAAAAGGGGAGATCGTCAGTTTTCTGGCAGACCGTGAAGCCTTCCAATTAAGACAGCATGTGCTTGAGGCCACCCATGCAGCTGGTCATTTGCTGGATCCTGTTATTTCCAACCTGCCTCAGATCATAATGCGTACTCCAATTCCACAGGCCTGGACCGACCATTTCTTGGTCTCCTTTTCCTTACAACTTCAGACTAAGGCAGATCCTATTTGCCCTACTAAAACTCTGAAACGCGCTTGGCACAGGTTTAACCCAGAGGTTCTCTCTGTCTGGTTATCTAGCCATCAACCTCAGCTATCCTCGAACGCTGATGCAGCCAATCAGTGTTACCATGATTGGCTGACGGCTGGCCTGGATAATTACATTCCAGCTAAATGGGGTTGGAAAGGTCGCGGGCCAGCTAATCCGTGGTTCGACAACGCCCTTTCCCTAGCCAAGAAGGGCTGCAAACAGCTGGAGCGCATCTGGAGACGCTCTTATGATGCAACAGCAAAACGGGAATATCGGATGGCCCTCAAGTTATACCATAAGGGTATCCGAAGAGCATGGGCAGATTTTGTGGCCAGTAAAATCCTGGGCAGCTCCAACCCAGCTAAGACAATTTTTTCTTTACTGGGCGACATGAAGAATACAGGCGACAACAGGGCCTCTCCGGTTGCCTCCAATCACCAATGCAATGAACTAGCCCAGCATTTTATCAATAAGGTGGAACACATCTATCTGGGACTTCCGCAAGTAGTTTCCCTGCCTATGGCGGCGGGCTCGATAGGGGGTGAGGCTGCGGAAGGTCGTAGTCTGGTGGCATTTCCTTCCATCACGCCTTTGGAGTTTGTGGCTTTATGCTCAAATATTAAATCAGGCTCCCCAGCTGACCCAGTGACTCCCACTCGCTTCCGTCAGCTCTATTCTTCCATCTCAGGTGTGTGTTTGGATGTGGTTAATCTGTCATTGTCAATTGCATCGGTCCCACGGGCTTGGAAACATACTAAAGTCGTCCCCTTGCTGAAAAAACCCTCCCTAGACTCTGCCGAACCGGGTAATTATCGACCCATCTCTCAGTTACCCTTCCTGGCTAAAGTGGCGGAGGCGCATGTAAATTCTATTTTGGCTGACTTTGTTGAGCAACATGCCATATTTGACTCTACGCAACACGGCTTCCGGCCCCGGCACAGTACTGAATCTGCGCTCCTGGCCGTGTCAGAAGCAATTAGGAGCAATCTAGATGTAGGGGACTCAGCGGCCTTGGTCCTTTTGGACTTAAGTGCCGCTTTTGATACTGTGTCACATAAAATACTCCTGAAACGTCTGCAGGACATTGGGGTCAGGGATTCAGCCCTGGCCTGGATTAAATCATTTTTATCAGAAAGATCCTTTCAGGTCTTGGCACCTCCCTTCTCTTCACAGGAGTTTGCTCTACACCAGGGGGTACCTCAGGGCTCTATACTGAGCCCACTACTATTCAATCTTTACGTTAGCCCGCTGGCGGAGCTGGCAAAGGGAAGGGGGCTGTCGTTGGTATCATACACTGATGCTACCCAATTGGTGATAGCCTTCTCTAAGAAATGTACCATCAATCTAGAAAACTTCAAGGACGATCTGCTGGCTATCTACGATTGGATGGCAGCTAATTGTCTACAACTCAACTCCGGTAAATCGGAAATCCTGCTATTTGGGAAGGATAGGGAGCTGTGGACCAATCTTTACTGGCCGGACCGCCTAAAACCTGCCCCAGTCCCTAAGGACACCGTAAAAAATCTTGGGGTATGGTTTGACCGAGGATTGACCTTTAAGAAACAAACAAAAGCCGTCGCTGGGGTCTGCTTTGGACTCCTGCGGGGTCTAAAGCCGTTGCTCGGGTTTTTCCTCCCTCCGGTGCGCCAGACTATCATCCAGGCGTCTGTTCTATCTAGACTGGATTATGGCAATTGCCTATATCTGGGAGCAACAAGGGCCAGCGTAAAGCGTCTACAGAGGGTCCAGAATGCAGCAGCACGGATCCTGGTCTCACTACCTAAGCATTGCTCAGTCGCCCAGGTGCTTTCCAAATTCCATTGGCTGCCAGTGGATAAGCGGATACAGTTTAAAGCATTGTGCATCTCACATAAGATTCTAGCAAAACAGGCTCCGCCGGGCCTTCTCCATTTGTTGGAGGCGTATGTACCTAAGCGCTCACTGCGATCTGCTGACCAAGCTATGGTCTGCGCTCCTCAAGTGTGGAGGGCCAGGGCAGGGGGTCGTTCGTTCCGCTACCTGGCAGCAAAACTGTGGAACTCACTCCCGACATCTACTAGAACTATTTCTAATCACCTGGTTTTCCGTAAGGCCTTGAAGACTTGGCTTTTTCCCTTCTCTACCATTAAACTGCCGCGACTTGCTCAAGCTCTCGTTCCTGGTCCTTGTGCTGCGCTGGGACGCCTCGTTGCTGTGGCAGCCATGCGCATTATAAATTCGAAATAAATAAATATGATCATGAATATCCTCAGACACTTCCACCCCTGCCGTGGTGGTTGAGTGTCCCTATGGCTTGCCTTGTGATGCCCAGACTGTGGAAGCATGTCCTATCCCAGGACAAAGTGGATTAAGAAATATTGGCTGATGGTTTTTAATTGAGCACCAGGTGTGATGGTGCTGTTGTCTTCAGCGAGCGTTCTATGCCTGTCATATCACATTAGTTGATTACTTCATCTTTCAATGGTGCCTGGGTACCAAACAAGCACCAGGCGGTCCTCCAGAAACAGTGTATGCGACATGCTTGGAGATGCTCAAGACAGCCTCAGTCCCAAGGCCTACTGCAAACTGCCACAATTATTATAGCCTTTGCAGTGGAGAAGGTCACCAGGCGATGGGATGCCTTAATTATAGAAAGGGCGCGAGCAGAGTAATAACTAGAAAAGAGGAAAAAAGAGCGAACAGGAGATGGAGAAAAACAAAATGAATTAGACAAAGCCATTAGCAGATGTAATGTCTGAACAACAGAGAGGCAGAAACCGGGAAACGGGGGGAGGCAGACTGTGAGGAGGAGGAGGTGGCGACGGTGTGGTGTGCACAGAGCTCGCCTCCTGCAACATGCTCCTATTCCCATCGCTGCCAAAAAAAAGTGTGACTACGGATTAAGAGTTCTTATTTTAGGACTAACTGTTATAGTTCATATCTAGTTTTACAGGTCCTCTGTTAGCTGTTGTTTGCTCTATTCAGCCATCTGAATAGGTGACGATTTTTCCCATTTATGGATCGATTCTGAGTTAGCTGGTTACAATGTGTACAAAAAAACTCCAGTACTAATCACTTGTGCACAGTATCTGGTGCACTTTCACACCATGACAACGTTTGCAAAAGTAATGAGAAAAACTGTAGAAAAGTATTTTGTGCCAACCTTTGCGCACGATATTACCTCAAACGCACGCTTCTGCTTGAGCGATCTTCTCCAGGTAGGACTTGGAAGATATTGCCTCGGCGAAAATCAGATACGAGGGGTATTTGGGCTAATCTTGTATTTGGCACACGTTCAAACTGCTCGCAGAGAGTGTCGGGCGTTCAGCTGATTTTAAAAACTTTGAAGACCTGCGCGTAATTCCATGAAGTGGAAATAATGACGCCTCTTTTTCATTAAATGGCCTTGCTTCGCTGTTTACACAACCGTTCTAAAAGCAGCAGTTGTTTCGAGAGAGCTCAGATTTCAGAAACATCTCGTATGTCCTGTAATATGAACACAGGGTAAACTTTAGCTCAACTAAGACCAGTATTAGAATATAAGCGGGAATAAATGAGAATTCTCTTTTTCCTGCAAGAAGTGTATACAGTAGGCCTTGTTTCTTCAGAGTGCAACGTTGGATGTGTTCCACTCAAACTTGTCTTCCGTGCTTCCATGCAAAACAAAAGTATTATTTGGTGACTACCGTTTTAAATAGGGTATGAATGCTTGTAATTTTCTTTCTTATGAAATCACTGTACCATTCAAAGCGCTGGACTTGGTATGTGATGAGTGTTAAAATGTCAACATAGATAATGGTGCCCCAGAATGTGGTGTTGCATAATTTGCCCCATGCCACACAGTGTGCCTCACCTCCCATGCAGCATACTTTTGACCATTTACAAAAAGTGTTCTCAATTTGCACACTGCCTTTTTGTTTTGTGGCCTGCAAGTGATAGCAGACCACCATTCTTGTGATTGCATTTTCTAAAGGGAAAGTTTTTTTTTAAAGCAGCCCTGGTTCTTTAACGAACCGCTGCTTCTTCAAAAAAAAAAACACACAAGTTCCCATTTTGGGAAGCACCAGGGGGAGAAAAGGAGGTGGTCCAAAGTACCCCTGCCTACTACTCCCCCTGATGTTGCAACATGATTCCCATAGTGGGATGAGTCCCAAGAGGCCACGCTCCCCTTTGTGTTTGTTGTAACGCTTTACACCCCTTTGTGAGTCAGTAGCCACCTCCTTTGAGGAATCGGTAACTGGTCGATGGTTTCGGTGCAGAAATGCTGTTGCAGACCATTGACGAATACCATAACGAATCGCAATTTGTAAGGAATACCCTTGTCAGGCCCCTCGCAAATTATAATTCTGTATGGATCACAAAACCCATTTTATGAGTACAAGCCATAAAACTTTACAGACCCTTAAAATAAGTTTGGCACATTGGGAACGATCGTAGGGTTTGCGATAGCAGAATCTTTAGTACATATGGACTTTGTCAAGGCTGCCCGGGGGGCCACGTAGGGGACCCTCATCAGGGTGGCCGCCTTAGTGCCCCAGGAAGGCACTGGAGTCTGCCGTCTAGGCTCCCTGGGCGTGGGACCAGGGGGACTTCCGCCCGGCCACTTCCGGTAGTGGGAGGGGGGGACAGGGGTACATATACTGACCCCCGCCCACTGGGCAGTCTCTTGAACGCTGCCCGTTTCGCCTTTTGGACGTGTCCGTGGGCTGGGTCCAGGAGCTGCTAGCTTATCGCGGTGAGTCTCACCTCCCACCGCCCCTGTTGTGCGGGACACCATGCTGATCACGCCTGGTGGGGGGGGGGGGCAGCTCTCCCTGGACCTGGGTACGATTCCATGTCCGTCGCGACATTGTGCCCGGCCGGCGACACAGAGGCCCTAGGAGGGCTGCATGTGCGCGTGGACCGTCCTGCACTGCGCAGAAAGGCCGCTCCCGCCTTAGGGCAGGGGCGGCTATTGGTAAGATAGCGGCCGCTAGAGTGCGCGGGCTGGGCCGCTACGAGAGGCCACCCTCGCCCCGGGATAAAGTGCTGGGGGGGGGGAACACCTCATGGCTGGTTGCAGCCGTTGGGGGTGGGGCGCACGAGATGTGGAAGCGCAAGTTGCGGGAGCATCGACATGGCTTAGACCTTGCTAGTCTTGATTTGGGTCCTTCAGGGCCGGACGGGCAGGAGCGGCACAGGGCACGCGGTCTGCCCCTCAAAGCCCCCCCCCCAAGCCAGGACTTCTTTCGTCCTCACCTGCAGTGTCGGGGACCCGGGCTCACTCCCTTCGGTCCGGCGGCTGCTCCGCTGGCTTGTGCCGGTATGCCTTGGTCATGGGGTGGGCGGGCGGGGTACACCGGCAGAGTGCGTGATGCACAACCCACATCATTCCTCTCCAGGAGACTTGCCGCCTATGCGGCTGGCCCAGCTCCAGCCTCGAGCTGCCCTTATCTCAGTCCGTAGGAGAACAGGCAGCAGTATCAGATATCCTGGGCACTCCGGAGGTCCGGAGAGGATGTGGTCCGTCGGCTGCACTGCCGCCTCTGGGCAGGAAACCAGGGTTCAAGCCTCGAGGTCGCGTCCACATCCTGTGATTCTGGGCAAAACACTTAATCTCCCCGTGCCTGAATGTGTAATGTAAATACGGTCCTATGTAAAGCGTTCCAATACCTTTGGGTCGAGTTTGCGCTATATAAATATGCAACAAAAAAAAAAAGAATCACCAAGACGCCATGGGGAGCGGAAGTGTCTCCTCACCCGCATGCGCGCGATGGCAAGACAGCCTTACAGGCTCGTCAGCCGCCTGAACTCGTTTGCAACAAGTCAATAGAATTATTAGACGGCGATGGCACACTTGGTTAGAGATGCAGAGTTTGTATCTAATGCCGAGGGTTCGAACCCAGGTAATTCAAGGGGGAATGACAACTGTACAAAGTCTATATAATGTTAGCACAATGCATGGAGTCTGCGTGCACGGCGGTTCGCCACAGCACACGATGGTCACACTCCACAATGGCGTCACCATGGCGAATGTTGTGCTTTCCCTTAGCCATGCGTTCACAGGAGGCAGCAATTAGAAGCCCACAACCCTGACCGGTGACAATTATGTATGCTGGTCTCCAATTACTCCAGAGATGTCTGCTTTAAACTACCGCAGACTCACGGTATGCCGAGTGAATCCAGAATAAGCAGAATAAGCATTGCTGGATTACACACCCCGGTACCGAAGGTGACGCCCCACGGACACCTTAACAGATATATATCATAACACAGCAGCTTATTCAAACGCAGGGTTGTCGGGTCTCCAGGTGCGGGGGTTGAAGGCACGGCAGTGGGGGTTTGGAACGCCGGTGGTGGGCAGTTGGCACTGAGCGCCTGCTCCGGCAGCAACACATCGCGCAAGCTCACGCCTGCGGAGACTCCTCCCACCCCGGCAACTTTCGACACACGTTGGTTGTCTGAAGTGTATGAACAAATTCCATGTGTTTGCCTAATGGGACGGTGAACAAATATATAACTGTTGAGATTTCTCTCCCGCAACTGATTTCTCACCTGTAATTGCACAAAGCCCAATAGTAGGAGCCTTAACAAGACAAGTGTTTTCAGGGATTCTCATTTGTGTTAAAGGCAGACAGGATATCGCAGCACTATGACGTACAGGTCCTCCGCTTAGGGGCTAGTAGGGATAGTAAAGGAATGTGAAGGAAGTTATTCAAAATCACACACACCAAATCGCACATGGTTCACTATGCTCTGCATTTCGCTATTTGTGAATATTTCCAAGACACTACACTACTGCATCAGCACACAGGCGGTTCGCAAGTTATTGCCCCACCCAGCTTCTTATGAGAATGCAGGTAGGCACCTAAGTTCTCGGAACTGACAAATAGGCTTGAACCTGCTCGTCCGTTCCCCCCCCCCCCCCCCCCCCCGCCAACCAGTGAACTAGCACAAAACATTTGCTAAGGAAAGGTGCTTGAACCATTACTATGGGTTCAATCAGCAGTGGGGGGAGGGGGGGGTCCGTTAAGTTATGCAGCAAGTTGCTCGGTGGAAAGTTGACTGGGTGGTTTCTGGTACACGGCATTGTCATGTGATTGTATGTGAATTGGCATGGCGGAGCTTTATCTAGAAGGTGTCAGAGCGTTTTCTACTGGCCCTGTTACATTACACCGAGGCGTCAGAGTACAGGTTTTCTTCCATGAGACAAGCACTAAGGCTCCAATTCACTAGAGTGTTAGAAGCTGTACTTCACCGCAGACACTAATGGTAAAAGTTTCGCACGGGCGATTCTATAGATTAATCAGGGTTTGATACAACATGGCCATGTATTTATTCACACAGATGGGGCATTATAGGTGATTGTAACACGTTGGGCATTCCAGTTGATTGTAACACATTCCTTATGTAGCCAGTAGTTTGTTTAAAATCATCTTATCTGGTATCTCTGCATCTTCACCTCCGGAGTCAGAATATACCCTGAGTCCCGAACACTTAATAACCCGCAGGCCAAGCACCCAACTTTCCAAGCTCTTTTTCTGGCTGCCAGGGGGTTTCTTTTGGACAGCATTACCAGCTCTTGGGGGCGGGTTGCATCCGGGTCGTTATTCGCCCCACGTTCTTACTGTTCAGGCATCCAGCAACTTATTATGCATTGAATTTCCATTCCTGTTGCCCGAGCCATGGGCCCAGCGTCAAGGGCCTGGAATAGTCTGATGTCCACTTGTACTTGCTCAGGGTATAGCGGGGATCCTTTTTTGATTGGCAGCACGGCTGGAGCAAGGTGTGCGGCAAACGGAGGTGGCCGCCTGAGGTGGGTGCAGGCATATAGTGGCACATCCAACTGCAGCTGGCCTACTAGGGCCGTGGGAAGTTCCCGGGAGGGTCTGTGTCATCGAAGGTCAAGGTGATGCTCCAAGGATGACAGGATAGAATACTTACATTGTTTGGGGCTAAAATCTAGAACACAATTGTAGTCTCGGCTACAATGCTCAACATCCTGGAATTCTGGGCTAATCACTTAACCTCCCTGTGCCTTACATAATGTATGGGCCCTCAGGTAACGGAACTGGTGCTCATTTAAGGCGCTATGTTACCCGACGTCTCGGGTCATAGTCGCGCTATATAAAACTCTATAAATATTTGAAAGAAATATTCTTAGCTAGTCCTGAAGACACGCATAGATCCAGGGACCCAGCCGCCCAAATGAAAGGCAGAGCTAGCACATAGTGGATACATGCTAACGATGAAAATGCAGCGGTTTGTATTCCAGTCAGGGACCTAAAGGTATGCTGCAGCTTTGCACTGGCTATTACGCCAAAGTGCAAAGTAAGACTAAAGGCAGTTACTTGTATAAAAAAAAACAAAAAACGTTTAGTTACTTGATTGGGGTGACATCAAGAAAGGTTAGGGAAGGGAAGCTTGGCAAATATATAATTATAAGAAGTATGTGGTATTCACGAACAGTACTATGCCTCTCACGTGACAGATATTTCAGTGCCAAGCTCTTTACCCAGCCTTTGGTTCTTCAAGTAATTATATCCGCCACCCGGATCTACATGCTTTTCTGGTGGTCATGCGTTGCGGATGTCTTACCATGCATTGAACCACAGCAAATGTAAATATACTTGGGGAAGCAGAGGACTGCCAGAGTTTGCCCAGGCTTACCAGTGTTGAATAGGGCAGCCCGCTGTGGATAATGCAGTGGTGTAAGGGAGGTCTAGGTTTCAGGGGCTCCAAGCCAACTGGGGGGGCTCCTAGCGGGAGCTGGCTAGTGTGGCGGCCAGCTCGGCCTTAATTTGGGGCTGGAGCAGGTATTTGCATGCACTAAGTACTTAGATGCTAGTGGTCTGCCCTTAGGGAAGGGTTCCCACAGTACACCCGTGCCTAAGCACCTGAATGGGTCAACCTGCGACACACCTGGCGATCATGTGCAATGCGCTATACCTGGGAAGCATGTGCGCATGAGAGTTACTCTGCGTAAGGGTAGTTTCAGGTATTTACAAGACAGTGATGGAACAACAGAGACTTATATTATATTGGATTCACGATTGGGTAGTCAATACTCCAGGGGGAGGGACCCTTACATATTTCTCCCCTGCCACTTAAAGCCACAGTGATACACTCTTTACATACTTGAACCGTGCGGTATGTCTATCTGATTTATACACAGCGTTCAACCCCAGGAGCACCGGGTTCTAGGTCTGCTCCAAGACTCCATTAGTAACGGCAGGACAGTCATTTGTTCGACCTAAAATTACATTAACTGATTGTGGGCATGTTGCCCAGTGCCAACCTAAATGCTTTGCAGGAGTATGCAGGAGGGGGCGTAACTTTGAGTGCCTGGTAATTTTATGAGTGAGGCAGTTGAACCGATACCACTAGGGCTATCATGGCGGTCTTTTGTTGGCTCCTGTTGAAGGTCAGGGTACCCATTTTCGCAGTAACTGTGTGCTCTCCTGTGGTAGGATTTGGTTTGTCGGTTACAGTCAGCTTTCCTCCTGACCAAGCAATCCTTCTAGCCTTGGAGGGGGGGTGGCTGGATTGCCTCATTTGTCATACTTGGAGTTCAAGGGAAATAGAGGCGTGTCAGCTCTCTAAGTTCGATTGCCACGTTTGCTGCGCTTCAAGGACAGATGTTGAGTGTCTCCTGACAAGTGCCGCGTGCAATTTTAGTTTACATTGGGTTTGGTGAATACATTATCCTTTCACTTGCGGTCAGAGAAAGTAGATAAGGTGGTTGGATATAGCATTGCATGACCTGGGACACTTAGCGGTAAAGCCGGCTAGCATTAAGCACATATATCGTCATCCGGAAGGGGGATGCAGATGTCAGTTCTGTGTGGACAAATGCTCCTTTAGTAAGGGAGCTCCCTGGGGTAAGGCGTGCACGGCAAGGATCTGAGGGTACCAGCAAAGGCTTGCTTCCAGGGTTTGTAAAGTTGATCAGATGGGCCAAGCTGTGCTGCAAAGCACCATGCATAATCTATAGGTCACAGTTTTGAATACTAGGTCCCATGCACAGTTACTATTAGGTTTTGATCCCTATACGCCTGCACACCATCACATATTTTGTACATTCGGGACACATGTTATACGTTCCACCGACCCCTGATGAGAGGTAACCACACATTTTCAGCGATGTAATTTTTTACGGGTCAAGAGGGGCGAGTTGTGGTGGCAACAAGACACCTGCAGCAGGGAGTGCCGCCAGGCGGCAAGGAGTTGGAGAGTAAATGGGATTTGAAGGTCCGGCTGGGTGCCTGCCACCTGGCCACTGCAGGTTGTTGATGGTGACCTCTAAGGGCTTAGTAGGGGTCATGACAAAATACACCGGGGCAGATTCACAGGTGGGTGTGGTGGTCCCTACCTCATCTCACATGATCCTCCCTGTCGGGTCTGTCTAACGATCATCTAAAAGGGCTTTAAGTTAACAGCCTCCCTTGTCTCAGCCTTACTGTGAGCATTTGCAAGCGGTCTGAGCATCAGTAGGTTGGGTTGAGCACGTCCGTGCCCGGCGTTGTGGCTGTGATTCCTGATGTGACTCTTGGAGTCCTAGTCCTGCTTGCTGTAGGTGGAATGATGAGTGTTGATTACATAACTGGATGCCATGGAGGAGTAGGCAGAACCTTGCAGCACACTCTGATAAGCAATGTTCCTGGCCTGTTTTGACCCAAGGCCGAAGCGAGAGCTTCTAGTGCAGGGCCAGAATCATTAGGCCAGGCAGAATGACAAAGGTCTTTTAGGCACTGGTAGAATGGTGCATGCTAAGTAGTCCTGAAGGCCCACCCCCCCTGGCAAAGATGAAAAGCAGGGGTCACACGGGGGTCGGAGCTATCAGCTGCCAATCTTTTGAGCATATAACCAGCATGAAAGTCGGAGGGAGGCTGCTGAGTTGCCCTAGCATTGTTTGCCTCACTTCAGGGCCAGTTAGGGTTACTGTTCAGGGTAAGGTTAGAATTCTTGGTTGCGTTTGGATACTTTAACAGGTTGCCCTTGCTCATGCAACATGGAGATAAGTGGTAATTTTGTGGGTGTGAACTAGGTGTCCTTTAAGAAGCTCATTAGATCTTGCAGTCCCGCCTTTGCAGAACATAAGATTTGTCAACATTCTTCAAGGAAACCATTATTAGCAGGAAGGTATTGAACCATGGAGAGCCAATGGTTGTGGGTTCGTGCACAACAGTAGTAAGGGAATTACATTCAGTTTCAACAGGCTATGTGTACCATCAATAGCACCAGCAGCTATAGAGGTTCTATTTCGCCCGGGATTGGGGCTGGCAATGTCATCACTTTGCAGCCAGACACGGAATAGGCAAAGAAATGCCTGTGATGGTGCAACGTGCACTCAGCAGTAGAGTTAGCTGAGTTTCAACATACCCTGGTATACCGTCAGTGATAAACGTAAGGTTAGGGGCTACACACGAACAGGCACTTTCTGTCAGCTGGGGTGGAGTGTGCCAGTGCCAAGAGGGTGCGGGTTGCCTGGTTAGGGCTGATATGGATGGGAGGGAGCACTAATACGGACAACCACAAGAGCACATTTTGTAGTCATGGAAGTTTTAAATTAATAATTTGATGGCATGGTACCAGTTGCTTCAGTTATGCAAATTTTCCTTGGCAGTTGTCAGCGAACATTCAGAATGCAATGTTGATGGTTAGCCTGTTGTCATGCCTTTCAGATGTGTTTTTAGCTCAGGCATGGCCAAGCATGGGTTAGATGCCTGAAGTCTGCCCTGGGATACATGTTCACAGGCATGTGGAGCGGCAGAACTTAGAGGGGCTTGGGTCCGACCTCTGGTTACAGGTTCAGATCCTGGTAGGTCCACTTAGTATCCCATCCTTCTGAGTGCGATGAAACAGGTACCATTGATTTGAGTAACAATAACGTGTAATTTCTCCCGCCCTTCAGCCTTGGCTGGCAGCAATGCAGGTTGTGGAAGATGTCATCCAACGAGTAGGCTATGGGCCAAATTTTGGGTTAAGCACAAATAGGCTACAAAGTATTGGAGGACACTTGGCATTCCCAGTACTCGAGAAAGAGCAGGTATCTATACATTTGGTTCCCCTTCAGCCCACACTGTCCTGTCTGCTCCCTGGTGTCTAACAGAAGTTTTGCAGGGCAAGGCGTCACCTGGGGTGGTGACTGGCGTAATGTGATAGACATACTCCGACAAGTGCCATACACAAATAGCTGGGTGAGAGGAATGAAGGCGGGCTTGATTACTCTTACTTCCACCGCATTAGCACTTCTTGACAGAGGTATTGCTCTTCAGCCAGGCAGTGTTAACATTGAACCAACACCAAGCTAATTGTTTAGGTCATCCTGGGCGCATATACATGAAGCACTGGGCGTGGTGGGTACCACGGATACTGGGTCCCCCTCAGAGTTGCAGGCTCAGCAGGACACGCTACCAGGAAGGGCGATGGGAATCCCAAGGCATTTCAAGGGATAACTGGCCGCAAGCCACCCTGGCAAGGGGTGGTGTAATTGTGCAGGCACTGGAACAGCTTCTGTATAAATAGCGGCCCTGGCAGGGGTGGGTGTGTCTCCCCTCTCATCACTGGGGTCGAAAGCTGGGAGGCAGGGATTTGACTTTTCAGGGTAGGAGGGGCCTGCTGCCAGAATTAAATTTCCACTGGTGTAAGTTATGCATCCATCCCTGAAGAGAGGGGCTGTGGTGGTATCAGTCTGAAATCCCCAGGGAGTTGAGAAAGAATGGAGGCACCAGCTGTCCTACGGTCCAGTATGGGCTTGGACTTGTTTTGGCTGGTCCTGGCAGAGTCCAAGGAATCAGCCGGATATAGGTAAGATGCCTAGCTTGGTGGGGAGCCCTGGTTGTGACGGTGGCCACCCCCAGAGCTGGGGCGGAGTTACAGGGCGATCCAGAGTCTGCAAGGCACAGAAGGGTACTATATGCAGCAGCACAACAAGGGTGCTAAGCCAAGGATACCCAGGGATTTCTTAGCGTTGTCCCCTGGAAGAACTACGGTGCCCCGTTAGTCATACGGGCGGTTGTGGGTCTGAGCAACCGGGGGCTGCCTGGAACGCTCCGCCCACCTTTTGGGGGGCGTGAGTAAGGGACTGGACTGGTGGTCCACTGATGGGAGGGGTGGCCCCTCCCAATAATTGGTAAACACCGATTGGCGACGGCCACGGTGTAATTTGGCTCATCAGGCGGGCAGGCGGCATAAGGGTTGGCCTGCCCTGGGATCGCCCGTAAGATAACCCACCATGTTGGCATATTTGTTATGCAAATAAACCTGCAGCAATTTTCTCCACTGACAAGGTGTCGTGTGGTTTATTGATGTATTTTGCTGCATGATAACTGACTACTGTTGCCGATATTGGCACTATGTCAAGGCTGCCCGGGGGGCCACGTAGGGGACCCTCATCAGGGCGGCCGCCTTAGTGCCACAGGAAGGCACTGGAGTCTGCCATCTAGGCTCCCTGGGCGTGGGACCAGGGGGACTTCTGGCCGGCCACTTCCGGTAGTGGGAGGGGGGACAGGGGTACATATACTGTCCCCCGCCCACTGGGCAGTCTCTTGACCGCTGCCCGTCTCGCCTTTCCCGCCCCACCGCATACCCTGCGGACAGACAAATAGGAGGATTGGGGGGGGGGGGGAATATCTAACCTATTGTTTTGTGTTGCAGGTGGAGTTACAGGGCGATCCAGAGTCTGCAAGGTACAGAAGGGTACTATATGCAGCAGCACAACAAGGGTGCTAAGCCAAGGATACCCAGGGATGTCTTAGCGTTGTCCCCTGGAAGAACTACGGCGCCCCGTTAGTCCTACGGGCGGTTGTGGGTCTGAGCAACCGGGGGCTGCCTGGAACACTCCGCCCACCTTTTGGGGGCGTGAGTAAGGGAGTGGACTGGTGGTCCACTGATGGGAGGGGTGGCCCCTCCCAATAATTGGTAAACTCCGATTGGCGACGGCCACGGTGTAATTTGGCTCATCAGGTGGGCAGGCGGCATAAGGGTTGGCCTGCCCTGGGATCGCCCGTAAGATAACCCACCATGTTGGCATATTTGTTATGCAAATAAACCTGCAGCAATTTTCTCCACTGACAAGGTGTTGTGTGGTTTATTGATGTATTTTTCTGCATGATAACTGACTACTGTTGCCGATATTGGCATTATGTCCTTTACCGCTGTCTAGCTCTATGTAAATCTAACTACAATGCCAAATAACGTAGGCGGACCTGTGCATAAACAGAGTTTTTGCATTTACTTCCAAGCCAGAGTTCTGCTCCACAATCTAATCCTTTTGTGAGCCTTTGTGCATATCATGTGAGAGGACAGGCCTGGGTGTGTTATTTCAACCTGTCGCCGCCCACTGCCACGGGCGATAAAGGAAGCACGTGGAGGTGGTGCAATGCTAAACCAGACTAGCGCGGCGTGCGTATGTCTCAATGTGTAACGTGACCACGTACAAGAAGCGTCAGCCTCCGAGAATTGCAATGGCTGTATCTTTAATGGGGCAATGCAAGGCTGCCCGGGGGGGTTGCCCAGCAGCCCCCCTTAAAAGGGCGGCCGCCTTAGTGCCACAGGAAGGCACTGGAGTCGCCGGTCTAGTCCCTGGGCCACGGCCAGGGAAGACATCCGGCCGACCCACTTCCGGGGAAGGGGGAGGGGACAGGGGTATTTAGGCTGTCCCCGCCCTTCTTTCGCCCTCTTGTCCCTCGACGTCTCGCTTTGGACGTGGTGCTGGCCTGCCTGGACATGTGTGGCGCGCGCCATGGGTCCGAACGCGCACCCCCCTGCCTATCCGTCATATCTCTTACCACTACCCTGGGCGCCGTGCATCACGCCATCTGGTCGGTGAGGAGCTGCTACACACGGTGAGTTTTTGTGCCCCCCCTAACCTTTAACCCCTGGTACCGCCCGGCCATTGCAGGGTTGGTGCTGGCTTGGGGGGGGTGATGCAGTTCCTCCAGTCCAGGGCGCTTGTGCAGGGCAGTGTAATGCACCTGGGGGGCAGGAACTCAGCATCCGGGCCCTTTCCGATCCCGTCCATGTTTGTGAGTGGCGAGAGCGCAGGAATGCTGGTGCGCCAAGTGGCTCCGGTAGAGTGGCATCGATCTGGGGTCGACTGGGCATTCCCTGGCAAGGAGGGGAGGGGGCAAGGCTCCCGGTGTATGCCCCCCCCCCCCCGTCTTGCCAAATCGTCAGTGCGGAGGCTCAGTCTAACTTTAATGGACTCCAGGGTTTATGTGGAAGGAGCACAGACACGGGCATAGCGGAGAGCTAGAGGTGGGCTTGCCAGCCGTTTTGTTGAGCGTTAAACGCATCGGATCCATGCCGGCCTCCTCCATGCTCACTGCCCACGCTCAACCCTTGCTAGCCTCAGTGGTTCCCAACTCGCCGTGAGCTCGCCTCAGGGTCACTACTTTCTGTTGCCCGCGCCCTGAAGCACCTCGAACCCTGCCTCACCTCCCTGTTGCCTGCTACCCCACCTTGCCGTCCTGGCGGGTATCGACTTTTGCGGCCGGCCCTGGTTTTGTCGTCTTCCCCTCAGCGGTGGGTTGGGCTCACTAGGCGCCCCCCGAGCTATGAGCTATGGGCGGGGAGAGGCAGGGCTGCGGGCTTACCTCGGCTGGGAGTGGTGGGGGCGGAGCACCATGCTGCCGTGACGGGTTTCCCGGGCCTCGTGTGGACTCCTGCAACCCTAAGTGCCGTAGCACACCAGAGCTTACTGGGGCGGCCGAAATGGGCACAGTACGTACCCATGGCCTGGGCGGTGGTGGGCAGGCAGCGCATCTGCCGCTCCTTGTCCCCGGGCCTCCGGGATTGTGGGGGGGTCCGGCTTCTGCTTCGGGCAGCGTTTTTGGCTCACTGGTAAGGTGACCAGACTACAGTCTCCGAGTCATCCAGTTCATGCCTTTTGTGCGTTCAAGGCCCGAGCGCACAGGCGATAGTCCCCTTAGCAGATCACATCGCCACCGCTGAGAAACTGCTCAGTCTGGGACCCAATATACTAGAAACCCTTATAAAATCATAAGCTCTTGCCTAACTCGCGACCTAAAACCAGGTCTCGTTCTGATTTGACACTGGGTAAAGCAATGCGCAAAGTCGAGAGAGATGGGTCTAGGCACTAGAAGCAGGGCAAGCGGTCTGATGTCTTGGCAGGAGAGATATGCATTGCTTCACATCACGAAGAACATATAGTGAGTTAGGTTTACACACCTAACAGGAGCCGGGTACTGCCATATATCACTCCTACCCTCCATGGAAAACACATCCTTACTGCTACCGACAAATGTAACATGAAGTGCAGCTATCGGCATTACCGGACTGCACTGAAGGATACTACTACACCAAAGTAGATCATAGGTTGCTATATGCAAAATACTAGTTATGACATATTGCATGGAACACCGGCATGGGGAACTTTGCAATTTCGGCCCGCGCTCACTCCACCATGCAACCTACGGATGTCGCGGTCCTCTGCGCCGCAACTCAGGTGCCGACCAAGACCGGCAGACTCTAACCAGGAAAAGGGGGCAGAGGGGGAATTTGGGGGGCCGCAAGGCGACTGATCGCACCGCAGTGCCCAGGCTTTCTTCCGCCCACAGAGTCGCGTGATGTTTCGCCGGTGATGGTAATTCAGCATTGCTCCCTGGGTCGCAGCGGTGTACTGAACAACAAGCAGGTAGACCCGGCGGAGACACCTATTGGTCCCCATAAGTCACGGCCTCCGGTTAGTCACTCTTTATCTCTCCATATTCAAGAACTCGATTTCCTCGCTCTTGGGTGTAATGTTACCTAGATACATGCTTCGGCTTCCACAGGTTCCATGCCATACAAAACATCCTTAATGTAACGTAATATTTATAGCCCACAATGGTGTTCGGGCAAGAAATAAGTGTTTGGTTTACACTGGATGTAAGATTAGGTGCAGAGGAAAGGGTTAACGCGCTGAGTTTTTTGCATAACATAGCGCTCGCTAATTACCTGTAAACATTTATTAAAAAAAATAAAAAAAATTACTGTCTGCATGGAGAAAAGGGCTTTGTAGTTACAGTAACACTTAACATTGTGGAAACATTTGGGGACCGGGTTAGCGACTCGGTAACAACGCTCATCATTTTGTGATTCTGGGCAAATCACTCCCGTCCATCGCGGTAGTTGTGAGTGACGTCGATGTTAACCTTTCTTAAGTTATATCAGGGTTGTGCGCTTTGTGGTCTGCGAGTGCAAGTCCTGTCACAACGGCGGGACGGGCCATTGCTGGTTGGTCCTGTGCTGCCTCCGCAGCACACATGCAGGGTGCGCTGCATGTCACTTATTGCTCACCGGGCGCTTGTGACAGCCTGCCAGGAGTTGGTGCTGTGTGTCTATTTAGAGATGCCCACAACAGGCAGTGACTAATTTATTCTACATTAATGACTATGCCCGCTGCCCAAGCCATTGACATAGCTCTGCGGGCTTGGAATAAGTGCAAGTGCCATGCTTGCTCGTGTGTCAGGGTTAGTAGTTGTGGTGTTACTAAGGGTGGCAGCATGGCAGGAGCTAGGTGTGGGGCAGAAGGAAGTGGCCGCCGGACGGGAGCCTTGGCATATAGTGGCACAAGTGTTACAACAAACAAATGATGGACGGAATGCTGACAATGCATACATTCTCCCCCAGTCAAGAGATCTGGGTTAAATCCATCGTTCTTTTGCCCACTACACCACCCCAGTTCAGACATGGCCATATGCAAATCAGTCTTGACCCTGTGCCTCATGGGAACAGTCCAGCCCGAACTGCCAAGCCATGTCTTCCCTGGACCGGAATCAAGCATTCTAGGACCGGTTTCTGGCTCTCAGCCGTCATCAGCCAGGATAGCTTGACTCCAGTGGCGTAGTGAGCATGGGTCCCACGTCTGGGAATACCCATCCCACTTAGGGCGAAAAGCGTTACAACAAACAAATGATGGACGGAATGCTGACAATGCATACATTCTCCCCCAGTCAAGAGATCTGGGTTAAATCCATCGTTCTTTTGCCCACTACACCACCCCAGTTCAGACATGGCCATATGCAAATCAGTCTTGACCCTGTGCCTCATGGGAACAGTCCAGCCCGAACTGCCAAGCCATGACTTCCCTGGACCGGAATCAAGCATCCTAGGACCGGTTTCTGGCTATCAGCCGTCATCAGCCAGGATAGCTTGACTCCAGTGGCGTAGTGAGCATGGGTCCCACGTCTGGGAATACCCATCCCACTTAGGGCGAAAAGCGTTGCAACAAACAAATGATGGACGGAATGCTGACAATGCATACATTCTCCCCCAGTCAAGAGATCTGGGTTAAATCCATCGTTCTTTTGCCCACTACACCACCCCAGTTCAGACATGGCCATATGCAAATCAGTCTTGACCCTGTGCCTCATGGGAACAGTCCAGCCCGAACTGCCAAGCCATGTCTTCCCTGGACCGAAATCAAGCATCCTAGGACCGGTTTCTGGCTATCAGCCGTCATCAGCCAGGATAGCTTGACTCCAGTGGCGTAGTGAGCATGGGTCCCACGTCTGGGAATACCCATCCCACTTAGGGCGAAAAGCGTTACAACAAACAAATGATGGACGGAATGCTGACAATGCATACATTCTCCCCCAGTCAAGAGATCTGGGTTAAATCCATCGTTCTTTTGCCCACTACACCACCCCAGTTCAGACATGGCCATATGCAAATCAGTCTTGACCCTGTGCCTCATGGGAACAGTCCAGCCCGAACTGCCAAGCCATGTCTTCCCTGGACCGGAATCAAGCATCCTAGGACCGGTTTCTGGCTATCAGCCGTCATCAGCCAGGATAGCTTGACTCCAGTGGCGTAGTGAGCATGGGTCCCACGTCTGGGAATACCCATCCCACTTAGGGCGAAAAGCGTTACAACAAACAAATGATGGACGGAATGCTGACAATGCATACATTCTCCCCCAGCCAAGAGATCTGGGTTAAATCCATCGTTCTTTTGCCCACTACACCACCCCAGTTCAGACATGGCCATATGCAAATCAGTCTTGACCCAGTGCCTCATGGGAACAGTCCAGCCCGAACTGCCAAGCCATGTCTTCCCTGGACCGGAATCAAGCATCCTAGGACCGGTTTCTGGCTATCAGCCGTCATCAGCCAGGATAGCTTGACTCCAGTGGCGTAGTGAGCATGTGTCATGAACATCCAGACGGACAGGGAAGAAGCAGCGCGCAATCTAGCAACGGACGTAGAATACACACTACATTGCCCAGAAAGCAACGCGCCAAGTTCCCGCCAGGTACAAGGGAGCAAACAACATAAAAGACGACCGTCTGCAACGGGGCGGTGCCAATGATTCCGAAAACTACCTGAGTTTCCAGTCAACGGCCGGCGGCAGCTCCGTGTTCGTCTCAGCTACGAAAACCCCAGCGTTCCTCTGCCCGTGCTTCTGTCCGGGAAATCTGCACGCCAACCTTCCGAACCCCTCCCAGATCGTCGTCGAAGGCAGCGGTCCGGGTGAGTGAACCGTCACGCCCTCCTTCCTCAAGACCCGTTGGTTTACAGGTGATAAGTCCCTGGAGGGTCTCTCCCTTTCATCACCTTCTACCTCCGTTATACTTGCTCCTTCGGAACCGGTACCGCAGCGCTCCCCAGCCCCAAGGATTCCTGGGCTTGGAGTAGAAGCGCGGGCACCAGTTACTCTCCTTCCGTTTCTGTGCTACAAAACCGCCTTCCCGCGCTCCCCAGCCCCACGGATACCTGGGCTCGGAGTCGAAGCGCTGGTGGTTATTCCTTGCTATCAGTACCAGTTCTTCCAGATCTCATCCCTACGTGGTGCGCCCAGACCCCAAGGATTCCTGGGTCTGGAGCGTTCTACCATTCCGACTAGGGCGCAGCGTCAATAAACTCATTGGGCTGAAGCGCTCGTAGCCGGTGTTCGCGGCCCCATCAATCTCTCTGGCCAAGAAGGAGATCGGACTTCGCGGCCCTGCCAGGCAACGAAGAAACAGACACCCCCTACCTCGTCTAGGGAGGAGAAAGAGACAGGTGATTAGAGGAAGCTCCGTGGAACGTATTCCAGCTCAGAGAGAGACAGTATCGTTCCTAACCCTCTCCTTCTCTCGTTTCAGGACCCTTTCCCTGCGGTCTCCTCCCTTCCTTCCCTCACCCACCTGTCTCCCAAACCCGAGGGTCTGTTATACGAAACCGGGTTGGGGACGGATGGGAGGGGGACCCCCTATAGCATCAGCGTCATCCTGAGGAGCAGACTCGAGGAGCCACGCGACAGAATCATTGGCCCATGAATTACTCTCCTCCTGATCACGCTGATACAGAAATGACCACGTTAGAGGACGTGATGGCCGCCCTAGCCCAGATGCAGGTAGAACTGGCCACGTCTAGGGCAGAAACAGCGGCCTTGCACACCCGCATGGACCGCCTCCAGAAAAATCCCTTTGATGCCGGGAGTGTATTCCCATCAACCTCCCCCCAAGTGGTAGTGGAGATGCCATCCCACGTACCTTTAGCCCCTCCGGAAAGATACCATGGGGAGATCCAAAAAGTGCAGGTATTTATGACGCAAATATTGTTGCACTTCCAATGCAAACCCAAATTGTTTGCAACCAACCAAGCCAGGGTCGCGTTCCTCATTTCCTACCTGGCGGGAGAAGCCGCACAATGGGCTGTCCCCATCATCAGGAGAGACGATGCCCTCCTATATGACTGGGACTCCTTTAGGGTGGAGTTTGAAAAAACCTTTGATCGCCGTGCGGAAACCTTCTCAGCCGACAGCGACCTCCTTGACCTTCACCAAAACTCCAACGACTTCATTGGGTACATCAACAGTTTCCGACGGTTGGTGGCCGAAACCGACTGGCCGGAATCTAAGCAGACTGCGATATTCTATCGAGGACTAACGGACGACCTCAAAGACGTTATCGCCCAAATAGACCCACAACCCCGTACCTGTACGGCGATGATTGAATTGGCGTCCCGTCTCGAGTACCGCTTGAGGGACCGTAAAGGAGATCACAAGCGAAAAGAAAAGACCTCGGGTTCATTCGAAACCCCCCGCACCGTGGAGCCCAGGCCATCCCGCGCCGAACCCATGGAAATAGGAACTGTCAGAGCATCGCTGACACTCAGTGAACGTGACCACCGACGGAAGCAGGGTCTCTGCCTTTACTGTGGTAAGAAGGGCCACTTCCTCCGAGAATGCCCGGTACGTCCCAAGACCGGCCGCAACCGCGGCGGACAAGCCGCAGTGGTGTCGCAAGATGAACCGGCGGGAAACCCACGAGCTTGAGGGTCCAGGAAGGGGCATCTTCAAGCTACCACTCCATCCCTTCGACCGAAGCCAACCTCACCACGGAACCCAAACACTTCTTCATTTCCGTTTCTGTGATTGTAAACCATCGTCCCCAACCCGTTCGCGCCATGATCGACTCCGGCGCCACTGGGTGTTTTATTGACAAACAGGAGGCCGAGCGACTTCAAGTTCCACTACGACTCATGGACAAACCTGAACTCGTCTACGCAGTGGATGGGAAAGAGCTGGACTCCGGTCCCATTACTCATCAAACCCCTCCCCTATGGGTTACCATCGGGGAAGACCATGGCGAGTGGCTCACGTTGAATGTCATCAAGGCTCCAAGATGTAACCTCATATTGGGGTTACCCTGGCTGAGAACGCACGAACCTTACATAACGTGGGCGAACAATACGATAAAGTTCAACTCCGCGTTCTGCCACCTACGGTGCCATCAGCCACCTTGGCCAAGGGACATTAACCAACCTCCACATCAGCACGTGGCCACGGCAGCCGAGAAGGAGGTCGCACTCCCGCCCTGGTACTCCGCTTACTCTGAAGTCTTCGATAAACAACGAGCCGAAGAACTACCACCACACCGGCAGTACGATTGCCGTATAGACTTGATCCCGGGAGCCACCGTTCCATGTAGCAGGATTTATGCCCTCACGGGTCCCGAAACCCAGCATCTTCGGGAGTACTTAGACGAATTTCTGAAATTAGGCTTCATTCGTCCATCCAGGTCTCCAGCGGCTTCACCCCTTTTTTTTGTTCCGAAGGCCAACGGCGAGCTCCGTTGCTGCATTGACTACCGGGCACTGAACGCACTAACCATAAAAAACCAATACCCGCTTCCACTGATCCCGGTGCTCCTGGAACAGGTACGGGAAGCCAACATTTACACCAGGTTGGATCTTCGGGGGGCATACCACTTGGTTCGCATAAGACAAGGGGACGAATGGAAAACCGCTTTCAAAACTAGGTTTGGTTTATTCGAGTACCTGGTCATGCCCTTCGGGCTTTGTAATGCCCCGGCCTCTTTCCAGTTTTTCCTCAACGAGGTGTTGAGGGACTTCCTAGACAAATACGTCGTGGTGTATATTGATGACATTTTAATCTTTTCATCAACTGTACAGGACCATATACACCACGTGCAAAACGTGCTGCAAGCCCTGAAAAACCATCAGTTGTTTTGTAAACTCACGAAATGTGAATTCCATGTCACAACCGTGGAGTTCCTAGGGGTCCTATTAACACCCACAGGGCAGATCATGGCCAACAGGAAGGTACAAGCAGTGGTGGAGTGGCCTCAACCTAGAACAGTGAAAGAGGTCCAGAGCTTCCTAGGTTTCTCGAACTTTTATAGGAGGTTCATCCACCACTTTTCACAACTGGTAACCCCTCTCACCAGGCTAACAAGAAAAGGGGTTCCTTTCGTCTGGTCTCCTGAGGCCCAAACGGCTTTCGACCAACTTAAGAAAGCATTTACCACCGCGCCCATCCTACGCCACGCCAAACCCGACCTACCATTCATCGTAGAAGCCGACGCCTCCGATGTGGCGGTTGGGGCCGTCTTGTCCCAAAAACAACCTGAGACCAGACTACTTCACCCAGTCGCCTTCATGTCCAGGAAGCTGTGCCCGGCCGAACAGAATTACACCATCTCAGAAAAAGAGCTGCTGGCCATCAAGGAAGCCTTCCTGGAGTGGCGACACTGGCTAATGGGCGCGCAACACCAGGTGACGGTGTTTACCGACCACCGCAACCTTCAGTTCCTCCGCTCGGCTAGACACCTCTCGCCCCGTCAAAAAAGATGGATGCTCTTTTTTGCGGAGTACCATTTCTTAGTCACCTATCGACCAGGAGCCCAAAACAAGAAGGCAGATGCCTTATCCCGTCAGGACCTTCGAGACACTCCAGCACAGTCCATCGACCAACCCATCCTGTCGCCCAGTCAAGTAGTGGGTGGCCTCCAAACCACAACGTTCTTGCAGGAGATAAAGAAGGGGATACGCACGTTTGCCTGGGCAGCTTGGCTGAAGAGGCACAAAGAATGGCGAATGCGCAGCGGCCTTCCCATGTGCGGTTCTCGAGTGTTGCTCCCTACTCAGCGGCTCCGCAAACTCGTATTCACCTGGTGTCACAAGGCACCGAGTGCAGGGCATATGGGAGGGACGAAAACCCTAGAACTAGTGTTGAGACAATGCTGGTGGCCCACGGTCCGTCCCGATATACTGCTTTGGGTGAAAAGCTGTCCAGTATGTGCCCAAATGAAAGCGGATCGCCAAAAAGAACAAGGCCTCCTCATGCCTTTGCCGACCCCGACGCAACCGTGGGAAAAAATCTCTGTTGATTTCATCGTCGGTCTACCTACGGACCAGGGCTGCTCCGCGATAATCGTAGTCGTCGACTACTTAACGAAAATGGCCCATTTTATCCCGTGCAAACAGGTGCCCACAGCAGGGGCCCTGGCAAAAGAACTTCTGATACACATCGTGAGGCTCCATGGGCTCCCCCTAGGAATCGTATCAGACAGGGGATCACAATTCACTGCACGCTTTTGGAAGGTTTGGTGTGAAGAACTCGGCATCCAATCCTCACTCTCAACCAGCTTTCACCCACAAACGGACGGTCAGACAGAAAGACTGAACCAGACCCTGAAACAATACCTCCGTTGTTACGTTGATCAAGCCGCAGGTACTTGGGTGCATTGGCTCTGGATAGCCGAAATCGCCTACAACAACTCCGTGCACTCCTCCACGCGCTTCTCGCCCTTCTTTCTTGCTTACGGGCATCACCCCCGATTCCTCCCGTTTTTCTTACCGCTCGCACAGAATAAACTGCCCGAGGTGCAAGACAGAATAAGGCACATTCGCGTTGCAATCAAAAAGGCCAGGGACAATCTGAACCGTGCTAAAGCGCGCTACAAAGACCAAGCCGACAAACACCGGCGAGCCCCACCAGTATACCACAAAGGCGACAAGGTGTGGTTATCAACGAAGCACATCCGGTTCCGTAAACCTAGCGTCTTCAACCCGAAGTTCATCGGACCTTATCCGGTAGTTCGACACGTGAACCCGGTGGCGGTGCAGCTGCGACTGCCCAAAACGATGAGGATTCACCCTGTGTTCCACGTCTCCCTGCTGAAACCCTCCTTCTGTCCGGTTCGGAAGGTTACGGCCCCTGTCTGGGTCCATCATGAACAGGAGTACGTGGTTCGCCGAGTGCTTGACTCCAAGTGGTCTCGCGGCAAGCTGTGGTACCTTCTGGCCTGGAAAGGCTATGGTCCAGAGGAAAACTCCTGGGAGCCCGCTTCAGCGGTGCATGCTGACCGTCTGGTGGCTGCCTTCCACCGTCGCTGTCCGGATAAGCCCTCTCCTTCTCTCGCCGCGGGACGCGGTGTGAAGGGGGATGTGCTGTCATGAACATCCAGACGGACAGGGAAGAAGCAGCGCGCAATCTAGCAACGGACGTAGAATACACACTACATTGCCCAGAAAGCAACGCGCCAAGTTCCCGCCAGGTACAAGGGAGCAAACAACATAAAAGACGACCGTCTGCAACGGGGCGGTGCCAATGATTCCGAAAACTACCTGAGTTTCCAGTCAACGGCCGGCGGCAGCTCCGTGTTCGTCTCAGCTACGAAAACCCCAGCGTTCCTCTGCCCGTGCTTCTGTCCGGGAAATCTGCACGCCAACCTTCCGAACCCCTCCCAGATCGTCGTCGAAGGCAGCGGTCCGGGTGAGTGAACCGTCACGCCCTCCTTCCTCAAGACCCGTTGGTTTACAGGTGATAAGTCCCTGGAGGGTCTCTCCCTTTCATCACCTTCTACCTCCGTTATACTTGCTCCTTCGGAACCGGTACCGCAGCGCTCCCCAGCCCCAAGGATTCCTGGGCTTGGAGTAGAAGCGCGGGCACCAGTTACTCTCCTTCCCGTTTCTGTGCTACAAAACCGCCTTCCCGCGCTCCCCAGCCCCACGGATACCTGGGCTCGGAGTCGAAGCGCTGGTGGTTATTCCTTGCTATCAGTACCAGTTCTTCCAGATCTCATCCCTACGTGGTGCGCCCAGACCCCAAGGATTCCTGGGTCTGGAGCGTTCTACCATTCCGACTAGGGCGCAGCGTCAATAAACTCATTGGGCTGAAGCGCTCGTAGCCGGTGTTCGCGGCCCCATCAATCTCTCTGGCCAAGAAGGAGATCGGACTTCGCGGCCCTGCCAGGCAACGAAGAAACAGACACCCCCTACCTCGTCTAGGGAGGAGAAAGAGACAGGTGATTAGAGGAAGCTCCGTGGAACGTATTCCAGCTCAGAGAGAGACAGTATCGTTCCTAACCCTCTCCTTCTCTCGTTTCAGGACCCTTTCCCTGCGGTCTCCTCCCTTCCTTCCCTCACCCACCTGTCTCCCAAACCCGAGGGTCTGTTATACGAAACCGGGTTGGGGACGGATGGGAGGGGGACCCCCTATAGCATCAGCGTCATCCTGAGGAGCAGACTCGAGGAGCCACGCGACAGCATGGGTCCCACGTCTGGGAATACCCATCCCACTTAGGGCGAAAAGCGTTACAACAAACAAATGATGGACGGAATGCTGACAATGCATACATTCTCCCCCAGTCAAGAGATCTGGGTTAAATCCATCGTTCTTTTGCCCACTACACCACCCCAGTTCAGACATGGCCATATGCAAATCAGTCTTGACCCTGTGCCTCATGGGAACAGTCCAGCCCGAACTGCCAAGCCATGTCTTCCCTGGACCGGAATCAAGCATCCTAGGACCGGTTTCTGGCTATCAGCCGTCATCAGCCAGGATAGCTTGACTCCAGTGGCGTAGTGAGCATGGGTCCCACGTCTGGGAATACCCATCCCACTTAGGGCGAAAAGCGTTGCAACAAACAAATGATGGACGGAATGCTGACAATGCATACATTCTCCCCCAGTCAAGAGATCTGGGTTAAATCCATCGTTCTTTTGCCCACTACACCACCCCAGTTCAGACATGGCCATATGCAAATCAGTCTTGACCCTGTGCCTCATGGGAACAGTCCAGCCCGAACTGCCAAGCCATGTCTTCCCTGGACCGGAATCAAGCATCCTAGGACCGGTTTCTGGCTATCAGCCGTCATCAGCCAGGATAGCTTGACTCCAGTGGCGTAGTGAGCATGGGTCCCACGTCTGGGAATACCCATCCCACTTAGGGCGAAAAGCGTTACAACAAACAAATGATGGACGGAATGCTGACAATGCATACATTCTCCCCCAGTCAAGAGATCTGGGTTAAATCCATCGTTCTTTTGCCCACTACACCACCCCAGTTCAGACATGGCCATATGCAAATCAGTCTTGACCCTGTGCCTCATGGGAACAGTCCAGCCCGAACTGCCAAGCCATGTCTTCCCTGGACCGGAATCAAGCATCCTAGGACCGGTTTCTGGCTATCAGCCGTCATCAGCCAGGATAGCTTGACTCCAGTGGCGTAGTGAGCATGGGTCCCACGTCTGGGAATACCCATCCCACTTAGGGCGAAAAGCGTTACAACAAACAAATGATGGACGGAATGCTGACAATGCATACATTCTCCCCCAGTCAAGAGATCTGGGTTAAATCCATCGTTCTTTTGCCCACTACACCACCCCAGTTCAGACATGGCCATATGCAAATCAGTCTTGACCCTGTGCCTCATGGGAACAGTCCAGCCCGAACTGCCAAGCCATGTCTTCCCTGGACCGGAATCAAGCATCCTAGGACCGGTTTCTGGCTATCAGCCGTCATCAGCCAGGATAGCTTGACTCCAGTGGCGTAGTGAGCATGGGTCCCACGTCTGGGAATACCCATCCCACTTAGGGCGAAAAGCGTTACAACAAACAAATGATGGACGGAATGCTGACAATGCATACATTCTCCCCCAGTCAAGAGATCTGGGTTAAATCCATCGTTCTTTTGCCCACTACACCACCCCAGTTCAGACATAGCCATATGCAAATCAGTCTTGACCCTGTGCCTCATGGGAACAGTCCAGCCCGAACTGCCAAGCCATGTCTTCCCTGGACCGGAATCAAGCATCCTAGGACCGGTTTCTGGCTATCAGCCGTCATCAGCCAGGATAGCTTGACTCCAGTGGCGTAGTGAGCATGGGTCCCACGTCTGGGAATACCCATCCCACTTAGGGCGAAAAGCATTACAACAAACAAATGATGGACAGAATGCTGACAATGCATACATTCTCCCCCAGTCAAGAGATCTGGGTTAAATCCATCGTTCTTTTGCCCACTACACCACCCCAGTTCAGACATGGCCATATGCAAATCAGTCTTGACCCTGTGCCTCATGGGAACAGTCCAGCCCGAACTGCCAAGCCATGTCTTCCCCGGACCGGAATCAAGCATCCTAGGACCGGTTTCTGGCTATCAGCCGTCATCAGCCAGGATAGCTTGACTCCAGTGGCGTAGTGAGCATGGGTCCCACGTCTGGGAATACCCATCCCACTTAGGGCGAAAAGCGTTACAACAAACAAATGATGGACGGAATGCTGACAATGCATACATTCTCCCCCAGTCAAGAGATCTGGGTTAAATCCATCGTTCTTTTGCCCACTACACCACCCCAGTTCAGACATGGCCATATGCAAATCAGTCTTGACCCTGTGCCTAATGGGAACAGTCCAGCCCGAACTGCCAAGCCATGTCTTCCCTGGACCGGAATCAAGCATCCTAGGACCGGTTTCTGGCTATCAGCCGTCATCAGCCAGGATAGCTTGACTCCAGATACTAGTTATGACATATTGCATGGAACACCGGCATGGGGAACTTTGCAATTTCGGCCCGCGCTCACTCCACCATGCAACCTATGGATGTCGCAGTCCTCTGCGCCGCAACTCAGGTGCCGACCAAGACCGGCAGACTCTAACCAGGAAAAGGGGGCAGAGGGGGAATTTGGGGGGCCGCAAGGCGACTGATCGCACCGCAGTGCCCAGGCTTTCTTCCGCCCACAGAGTCGCGTGATGTTTCGCCGGTGATGGTAATTCAGCATTGCTCCCTGGGTCGCAGCGGTGTACTGAACAACAAGCAGGTAGACCCGGCGGAGACACCTATTGGTCCCCATAAGTCACGGCCTCCGGTTAGTCACTCTTTATCTCTCCATATTCAAGAACTCGATTTCCTCGCTCTTGGGTGTAATGTTACCTAGATACATGCTTCCGCTTCCACAGGTTCCATGCCATACAAAACATCCTTAATGTAACGTAATATTTATAGCCCACAATGGTGTTCGGGCAAGAAATAAGTGTTTGGTTTACACTGGATGTAAGATTAGGTGCAGAGGAAAGGGTTAACGCGCAGAGTTTTTTGCATAAAATAGCGCTCGCTAATTACCTGTAAACATTTATTAAAAAAAATTTAAAAAATTACTGTCTGCATGGAGAAAAGGGCTTTGTAGTTACAGTAACACTTAACATTGTGGAAACATTTGCGGACCGGGTTAGAGACTCGGTAACAACGCTCATCATTTTGTGATTCTGGGCAAATCACTCCCGTCCATCGCGGTAGTTGTGAGTGACGTTGATGTTAACCTTTCTTAAGTTATATCAGGGTTGTGCGCTTTGTGGTCCGCGAGTGCAAGTCCTGTCACAACGGCGGGACGGGCCATTGCTGGTTGGTCCTGTGCTGCCTCCGCAGCACACATGCAGGGTGCGCTGCATGTCACTTATTGCTCACCGGGCGCTTATGACAGCCTGCCAGGAGTTGGTGCTGTGTGTCTATTTAGAGATGCCCACAACAGGCAGTGACTAATTTATTCTACATTAATGACTATGCCCGCTGCCCAAGCCATTGACATAGCTCTGCGGGCTTGGAATAAGTGCAAGTGCCATGCTTGCTCGTGTGTCAGGGTTAGTAGTTGTGGTGTTTCTAAGGGTGGCAGCATGGCAGGAGCTAGGTGTGGGGCAGAAGGAAGTGGCCGCCGGACGGGAGCCTTGGCATATAGTGGCACAAGTGTTACAACAAACAAATGATGGACGGAATGCTGACAATGCATACATTCTCCCCCAGTCAAGAGATCTGGGTTAAATCCATCGTTCTTTTGCCCACTACACCACCCCAGTTCAGACATGGCCATATGCAAATCAGTCTTGACCCTGTGCCTCATGGGAACAGTCCAGCCCGAACTGCCAAGCCATGTCTTCCCTGGACCGGAATCAAGCATTCTAGGACCGGTTTCTGGCTCTCAGCCGTCATCAGCCAGGATAGCTTGACTCCAGTGGCGTAGTGAGCATGGGTCCCACGTCCGGGAATACCCATCCCACTTAGGGCGAAAAGCGTTACAACAAACAAATGATGGACGGAATGCTGACAATGCATACATTCTCCCCCAGTCAAGAGATCTGGGTTAAATCCATCGTTCTTTTGCCCACTACACCACCCCAGTTCAGACATGGCCATATGCAAATCAGTCTTGACCCTGTGCCTCATGGGAACAGTCCAGCCCGAACTGCCAAGCCATGTCTTCCCTGGACCGGAATCAAGCATCCTAGGACCGGTTTCTGGCTATCAGCCGTCATCAGCCAGGATAGCTTGACTCCAGTGGCGTAGTGAGCATGGGTCCCACGTCTGGGAATACCCATCCCACTTAGGGCGAAAAGCGTTGCAACAAACAAATGATGGACGGAATGCTGACAATGCATATATTCTCCCCCAGTCAAGAGATCTGGGTTAAATCCATCGTTCTTTTGCCCACTACACCACCCCAGTTCAGACATGGCCATATGCAAATCAGTCTTGACCCTGTGCCTCATGGGAACAGTCCAGCCCGAACTGCCAAGCCATGTCTTCCCTGGACCGAAATCAAGCATCCTAGGACCGGTTTCTGGCTATCAGCCGTCATCAGCCAGGATAGCTTGACTCCAGTGGCGTAGTGAGCATGGGTCCCACGTCTGGGAATACCCATCCCACTTAGGGCGAAAAGCGTTACAACAAACAAATGATGGACGGAATGCTGACAATGCATACATTCTCCCCCAGTCAAGAGATCTGGGTTAAATCCATCGTTCTTTTGCCCACTACACCACCCCAGTTCAGACATGGCCATATGCAAATCAGTCTTGACCCTGTGCCTCATGGGAACAGTCCAGCCCGAACTGCCAAGCCATGTCTTCCCTGGACCGGAATCAAGCATCCTAGGACCGGTTTCTGGCTATCAGCCGTCATCAGCCAGGATAGCTTGACTCCAGTGGCGTAGTGAGCATGGGTCCCACGTCTGGGAATACCCATCCCACTTAGGGCGAAAAGCGTTACAACAAACAAATGATGGACGGAATGCTGACAATGCATACATTCTCCCCCAGTCAAGAGATCTGGGTTAAATCCATCGTTCTTTTGCCCACTACACCACCCCAGTTCAGACATGGCCATATGCAAATCAGTCTTGACCCAGTGCCTCATGGGAACAGTCCAGCCCGAACTGCCAAGCCATGTCTTCCCTGGACCGGAATCAAGCATCCTAGGACCGGTTTCTGGCTATCAGCCGTCATCAGCCAGGATAGCTTGACTCCAGTGGCGTAGTGAGCATGGGTCCCACGTCTGGGAATACCCATCCCACTTAGGGCGAAAAGCGTTACAACAAACAAATGATGGACGGAATGCTGACAATGCATACATTCTCCCCCAGTCAAGAGATCTGGGTTAAATCCATCGTTCTTTTGCCCACTACACCACCCCAGTTCAGACATGGCCATATGCAAATCAGTCTTGACCCTGTGCCTCATGGGAACAGTCCAGCCCGAACTGCCAAGCCATGTCTTCCCTGGACCGGAATCAAGCATCCTAGGACCGGTTTCTGGCTATCAGCCGTCATCAGCCAGGATAGCTTGACTCCAGTGGCGTAGTGAGCATGGGTCCCACGTCTGGGAATACCCATCCCACTTAGGGCGAAAAGCGTTGCAACAAACAAATGATGGACGGAATGCTGACAATGCATACATTCTCCCCCAGTCAAGAGATCTGGGTTAAATCCATCGTTCTTTTGCCCACTACACCACCCCAGTTCAGACATGGCCATATGCAAATCAGTCTTGACCCTGTGCCTCATGGGAACAGTCCAGCCCGAACTGCCAAGCCATGTCTTCCCTGGACCGGAATCAAGCATCCTAGGACCGGTTTCTGGCTATCAGCCGTCATCAGCCAGGATAGCTTGACTCCAGTGGCGTAGTGAGCATGGGTCCCACGTCTGGGAATACCCATCCCACTTAGGGCGAAAAGCGTTACAACAAACAAATGATGGACGGAATGCTGACAATGCATACACTCTCCCCCAGTCAAGAGATCTGGGTTAAATCCATCGTTCTTTTGCCCACTACACCACCCCAGTTCAGACATGGCCATATGCAAATCAGTCTTGACCCTGTGCCTCATGGGAACAGTCCAGCCCGAACTGCCAAGCCATGTCTTCCCTGGACTGGAATCAAGCATCCTAGGACCGGTTTCTGGCTATCAGCCGTCATCAGCCAGGATAGCTTGACTCCAGTGGCGTAGTGAGCATGGGTCCCACGTCTGGGAATACCCATCCCACTTAGGGCGAAAAGCGTTACAACAAACAAATGATGGACGGAATGCTGACAATGCATACATTCTCCCCCAGTCAAGAGATCTGGGTTAAATCCATCGTTCTTTTGCCCACTACACCACCCCAGTTCAGACATGGCCATATGCAAATCAGTCTTGACCCTGTGCCTCATGGGAACAGTCCAGCCCGAACTGCCAAGCCATGTCTTCCCTGGACCGGAATCAAGCATCCTAGGACCGGTTTCTGGCTATCAGCCGTCATCAGCCAGGATAGCTTGACTCCAGTGGCGTAGTGAGCATGGGTCCCACGTCTGGGAATACCCATCCCACTTAGGGCGAAAAGCATTGCAACAAACAAATGATGGACGGAATGCTGACAATGCATACATTCTCCCCCAGTCAAGAGATCTGGGTTAAATCCATCGTTCTTTTGCCCACTATACCACCCCATTTCAGACATGGCCATATGCAAATCAGTCTTGACCCTGTGCCTCATGGGAACAGTCCAGCCCGAACTGCCAAGCCATGTCTTCCCTGGACCGGAATCAAGCATCCTAGGACCGGTTTCTGGCTATCAGCCGTCATCAGCCAGGATAGCTTGACTCCAGTGGCGTAGTGAGCATGGGTCCCACGTCTGGGAATACCCATCCCACTTAGGGCGAAAAGCGTTACAACAAACAAATGATGGACGGAATGCTGACAATGCATACATTCTCCCCCAGTCAAGAGATCTGGGTTAAATCCATCGTTCTTTTGCCCACTACACCACCCCAGTTCAGACATGGCCATATGCAAATCAGTCTTGACCCTGTGCCTCATGGGAACAGTCCAGCCCGAACTGCCAAGCCATGTCTTCCCTGGACCGGAATCAAGCATCCTAGGACCGGTTTCTGGCTATCAGCCGTCATCAGCCAGGATAGCTTGACTCCAGTGGCGTAGTGAGCATGGGTCCCACGTCTGGGAATACCCATCCCACTTAGGGCGAAAAGCGTTACAACAAACAAATGATGGACGGAATGCTGACAATGCATACATTCTCCCCCAGTCAAGAGATCTGGGTTAAATCCATCGTTCTTTTGCCCACTACACCACCCAAGTTCAGACATGGCCATATGCAAATCAGTCTTGACCCTGTGCCTCATGGGAACAGTCCAGCCCGAACTGCCAAGCCATGTCATCCCTGGACCGGAATCAAGCATCCTAGGACCGGTTTCTGGCTATCAGCCGTCATCAGCCAGGATAGCTTGACTCCAGTGGCGTAGTGAGCATGGGTCCCACGTCTGGGAATACCCATCCCACTTAGGGCGAAAAGCGTTACAACAAACAAATGATGGACAGAATGCTGACAATGCATACATTCTCCCCCAGTCAAGAGATCTGGGTTAAATCCATCGTTCTTTTGCCCACTACACCACCCCAGTTCAGACATGGCCATATGCAAATCAGTCTTGACCCTGTGCCTCATGGGAACAGTCCAGCCCGAACTGCCAAGCCATGTCTTCCCTGGACCGGAATCAAGCATCCTAGGACCGGTTTCTGGCTATCAGCCGTCATCAGCCAGGATAGCTTGACTCCAGTGGTGTAGTGAGCATGGGTCCCACGTCTGGGAATACCCATCCCACTTAGGGCGAAAAGCGTTACAACAAACAAATGATGGACGGAATGCTGACAATGCATACATTCTCCCCCAGTCAAGAGATCTGGGTTAAATCCATCGTTCTTTTGCCCACTACACCACCCCAGTTCAGACATGGCCATATGCAAATCAGTCTTGACCCTGTGCCTAATGGGAACAGTCCAGCCCGAACTGCCAAGCCATGTCTTCCCTGGACCGGAATCAAGCATCCTAGGACCGGTTTCTGGCTATCAGCCGCCATCAGCCAGGATAGCTTGACTCCAGATACTAGTTATGACATATTGCATGGAACACCGGCATGGGGAACTTTGCAATTTCGGCCCGCGCTCACTCCACCATGCAACCTATGGATGTCGCAGTCCTCTGCGCCGCAACTCAGGTGCCGACCAAGACCGGCAGACTCTAACCAGGAAAAGGGGGCAGAGGGGGAATTTGGGGGGCCGCAATGCACCGCAGTGCCCAGGCTTTCTTCCGCCCACAGAGTCGCGTGATGTTTCGCCGGTGATGGTAATTCAGCATTGCTCCCTGGGTCGCAGCGGTGTACTGAACAACAAGCAGGTAGACCCGGCGGAGACACCTATTGGTCCCCATAAATCACGGCCTCTGGTTAGTCACTCTTTATCTCTCCATATTCAAGAACTCGATTTCCTCGCTCTTGGGTGTAATGTTACCTAGATACATGCTTCCGCTTCCACAGGTTCCATGCCATACAAAACATCCTTAATGTAACGTAATATTTATAGCCCACAATGGTGTTCGGGCAAGAAATAAGTGTTTGGTTTACACTGGATGTAAGATTAGGTGCAGAGGAAAGGGTTAACGCGCTGAGTTTTTTGCATAACATAGCGCTCGCTAATTACCTGTAAACATTTATTAAAAAAAATAAAAAAAATTACTGTCTGCATGGAGAAAAGGGCTTTGTAGTTACAGTAACACTTAACATTGTGGAAACATTTGGGGACCGGGTTAGCGACTCGGTAACAACGCTCATCATTTTGTGATTCTGGGCAAATCACTCCCGTCCATCGCGGTAGTTGTGAGTGACGTCGATGTTAACCTTTCTTAAGTTATATCAGGGTTGTGCGCTTTGTGGTCTGCGAGTGCAAGTCCTGTCACAACGGCGGGACGGGCCATTGCTGGTTGGTCCTGTGCTGCCTCCGCAGCACACATGCAGGGTGCGCTGCATGTCACTTATTGCTCACCGGGCGCTTGTGACAGCCTGCCAGGAGTTGGCGCTGTGTGTCTATTTAGAGATGCCCACAACAGGCAGTGACTAATTTATTCTACATTAATGACTATGCCCGCTGCCCAAGCCATTGACATAGCTCTGCGGGCTTGGAATAAGTGCAAGTGCCATGCTTGCTCGTGTGTCAGGGTTAGTAGTTGTGGTGTTACTAAGGGTGGCAGCATGGCAGGAGCTAGGTGTGGGGCGGAAGGAAGTGGCCGCCGGACGGGAGCCTTGGCATATAGTGGCACAAGTGTCAGGTTTTCTCAGTGGAACTCTTTGCGGTCTGTAGCGCGGGCGTATGCCGATTCTAAGATTGCGCAAATATGGGGCGTCTCGATGTACGTGCCGCCGTGAACAGCTTTAGGTGAAACTTGTGCTTTACCCTGCTTTCAACTGGCGTGTATTTGGTTTAATTAGCTGTTGCATAGCACCAACTTTTTGCATTGAACTGTCATTACATTTCAGCATAATTTCGCTTAAATCTGCTAAGGTTCGATAGGCAACCCTGGACTTTTAGAAGTGCGGCTCCGTCACTTATTTGTTTTCATAAATTGCAAAGTCTGGTAGTATAAGGGGAGTGAGTTTATCGTGCTATGGACTACTTCAGAGATCGATTGTACAGATGTAGCAATGGCTGTGGCATATTTACAATTGGCACAGTTAACCCTAGCATATGACACTCCATGCTAGGTGTAGCTTCAACCCATAAAGGGCCTATTGAGACTAGCGTCACTATGTTTAGCTAGCAGAGGCTTTAATCTCTTTCTTAATACCCTTCTCTGACTGCGAGAATATATCCAGGGCACATCAAATCTGTTGACCCATAGGCAACATCGCAGAATTAAGCACAGCAGCAACCGTCGTGCTGCCATGGGCTCCAAATTTTGATCCTGTACCCACTTCTGAGGCCACAGAGTTCAGAACTCTGAGGGTTGAGACTACACTCATCAGAGTAGGATAGTCTCCTTCGTTAGCAGGCCATGGGCATGCTCTGCCAGGTCGTGTCCGGATCGGTCAACATGCCGGTGCTCGCCAGGGTAGGGCATGCATAGGGGCTGTGCATAGGTCTGGTCAAACTCAGCAGAGCAGTTACACACTGGTTCAGGAGCCATGCTACAGGGCTTCTGGTATAGCTCTTCACTGTACGGTCAGTTTTTATGTGTGGTTTCGTGCAACATCAAAAAACAGTATCTCACAACAAGACAGGAACTTCAGAATCAGAATTCGAGGGGGATCTTATATTATTTGGGCGCCAAGCCAACTGGCGATCATGTGCAACGCGCACCTGGGCAGCAAGTGCGCATCGGAGTATCTCCGCGTAGGGTAGTCTCAGGATTTACAAGACAGTGAAGGATCAACAGAGACTTATATTTATTGGATTCACTATTGGTGAGTCTATACTCCAGGGGGAGGGACCCATACATTTTTTTTTTCCCCGGCCACATAAAGCCATAGTGATACATGCTTTACATACTTGTACCGTGCGGTATGTCTACCTGATTGACACACAGCGTGCAACCCCAGGAGCACCGGGTTTAGGTCTGCTCCAAGACTCCATTGCTAACGCCAGGACAGTCATTTGTCGACCCAAAATGATTTTAACGGATCGTGGGCATGTTGCCCAAGCCAACATGAAAGCTTGCATGAGTATACAGGAGGGGGGACTTTACTTTGAGTGCCCGGTAATTTTAGGAGGGAGGCAGTTGAACCGATACCACTAGGGCTTCATGGCGATATTTTGTTGGCCACTGTGGAAGGTAAGGTTACCCATTTTCACAGTAACTGTGCTTCCCTGTGGTAGGATTTGGTTTGTTGGTTACAGTCAGCTTTCCGCCTGCACAAGCGATCCTTCTAGCCTTGGAGGGGGGGGTGTGGCTGGATTGTCTCATTTGTCATACGTGGAGTTCATGGGAAATAGAGGCGTGTCAGCTCTTTAGTTTGATTGCCACGTTTGCTGCGCTTCAATGACAGATGTTGAATGTCTCCTGACAAGTGCTGCTTGCAATCTTAGTTACATTGGGTTTGGTGAATACATTATCCTGTCACTTGCGGTCAGAGAAAATAGATAATGGGTTTGGATGTAATTGGGATTTGAAGGTCCCGCTGGGTGCCTGCCACTTGGCCACTGCAGGTTGTTGATGGTGATCGCTAAGGGCTTAGTAGGGGTCACGACAAAATACACCGGGGCTGATCCACAGGCGGTTGTGGTGGTCCCGACCTCTATTCACATGATCATCCCTGTCGGGTTTGTCTAATGTTCATCTAAAAGGGCTTTAAGTTAACAGCCTCTCTGGTCTCAGCCATACGGTGAGCAGTATGCAAGCGGTCTGTGCATCAGCAGGTTGGGGTGAGCACGCCCGTTCCCGGGGTTGTGGCTGTGATTCCTGTTGTGACTCTTGGAGTTCTAGTCCTGCTTGCTGTAGGTGGCTGAGGAGTGTTGATTACATAACTGGATGCGATGGATGAGGAGGCAGAACCCTGCAGCACACTCTGCTAAGCAATGTTCCAGGCGATTTGTTTTGACCCAAGGCCGAAGCGGGAGCTTCTAGTGCAGGGCCAGAATCATTAGGCCAGGCAGCATGGCAAAGGTCTTTTAGGCACTGGTAGAATGGGGCATGCTAAGTAGTCCTGAAGGCCCACCCCCCCTGTCAAAGATGGCAAGCAGGGGTCACACGGGGAACAGAGCTATCAGCTGTCAATCCGTTGAGCTTATAACCAGCATGAAAGTCGGAGGGAGGCTGCTGAGTTGCCCTTGCATGGTTTGTCTCGCTTCAGGACCAGTTGGGGTTACTGTTCCAGGTAAGGTTAGAGTTCTTGGTTGCGTAGTATACTTTGACAGGTTGCCCCTGCGCAGGCAACACGGCGATAAGTGGTAATTTTGGGGTGTGAACTAGGTGTCCTTCTAGAAACTCATTAGATCTTGCAGTCCCGCCATTGCAGAAAATAGATTTGTCAACATTCTTCAAAGAAACCATTATTAGCAGGAAGGTATTGAACCATGGAAAGCCAACGGCTGTGGGTTCGTGCACACCAGTAGTAAGGGAATTACATTCAGTTTCAACAGGCTATGTGTACCATCAATAGCATCAGCAGCTGTAAAGCTTCTATTTTCGCATGGGACTGGGGCTGGCAATGTCTCAAACTTTGCAGCCAGAAACGGTACAGGCAAAGACATACCGGTGATGGTGCAACGTGCACTCAGCAGTAGAGTCAGCTGAGTGTCATCATACCCTGGTATACCGTCAGTGATAAACGTAAGGTTGGGGCTACATACGAACAGGCACTCTCTGTCTGCTGGGGCTGGAGTGTGCCAGTGCCAAGAGGGTGCGGGTTGCCTGGTTAGGGCTGATATGGATGGGAGGGAGCACTAATCCGGACAACCACAAGAACACATTTTGCAGTCATAGAAGGTTAAATTGATATTTTGATGGCATGGTACCAGTTGCTTCGGTTATGCGCATTTTCCTTGGCAGTTGTTAGCGAACATTCAGAATGCAATGCTGGTGGTTAGCCTGTGTCATGCCTTTCAGAGGTGTTTGGCCAAGCATGGGTTAGATGCCTGTGGTCTGCCCTGGGATTCATGTTAACAGGCAGGTCGAGCGGAAGAACTTAAAGGGGCTTGGGTCCGTCCTCTGGTCACAGGTGCAGATCCTGGTAGGTTCACTTAGTATCCCGTCCTTAAGTTCGATTTAAACCGGTACCATTGATTTGAGTAACGGTAACGGGTAATTTTCCCCGCCCTGCAGCCTTGCCTGGCAGCGATGCAGGTGTGGAAGTTGCCTTCCAACCTGGGCGACATGGTACATAGGTTTGGGGGAAAACGCAAGATGCAGATCCTGGTAGGTTCATTTAGTATCACGTCCTTGAGTTCGATGAAACAGGTGCCATTGATTTGAGTAACGGTAACGGGTAATTCCTCCCGCCCCCCAACACTGGCTGGGGGCTGTGCAGGTTGTGGAAGTTGCCTTCAAACGGGGGCGACATGGTCCATATGATTGGGGGAAACCCCTGGGAAACACATTTGGGCTACAAAGTATCAGGAAAACAATTGGCATTCCCAGTATTCAAAATAGAGAGGTATTTTACACGTTGGTTCCCCTCTGGGTCACTCTGTCCTGTCTTCTCCCTGGTATACTAGCAGAAGCTTGGGAGGGCAAGGCTTCCCATTGGGTGGTGATTGACGGAATGCGATGGACATACTCCGACTAGTGCTAGACTCAGACAACTGAGTGAAAGAGGAAGTAAGGCGGGCTAGTCAACTCTTACCTCCTCCCGCATTGGCACTTCCTGGCAGGAGTGGCTTGTCAAAGGTATTGTTCTTCAGCCATGCAAAGGTAACATTGGACCAACGCCTATTTATAGGTTTCAGGTCAATTCAGTCAAAATTCCACGGGGAGATTAGAAAGGATGGGGGCACCTGCCCTGATGGGGCATGCTGGCCTCCGGCCCTGTATGGGCTAAGACTTGTTTTGGCTGGACCTGGGAGAAGCCCGGTAATCAGCATGTTGTAAGTTAAAAGGCAAAGAGGTTTTGGCTTCATCAGGCAAGGTCTTATACACGCCGAGTCCACAGGGTGCCTGGAGGGAGATGGGGTGCACCTCTCTAGTTTAGGCATGGATCTTTTCCTACTGGATCTAGGGGAAGCTTTGGGCTGCAGCAGGTTGTAAGTAAAAAGGCCTACCTTGGTGGGGGGCCCTGGTAGTGACGGTGGCCACTCCCAAGGTTGTGGAGGAGTTACAGGGCGATCCAGAGTCTGCAGATACCAAGGGGTACTTCATGCAGCAGCACAGTGTGGTGCTAAGCCAGGATACCCAGGGATGTCTTAGCGATGTCCCCTGGAAGAACTACGGCGCCCCGTTAGTCCTACGGGCGGCTGTGGGTCTGAGCAACCGGTGGCTGCCATAATACGCTCCGCCCACCTCTTTCGGGGGGGGGGGGCGTGAGTAAGCAAGTGGACTGATGGTCCACGGATGGGAGGGGTGGCCCCTCCCAAGATTTGGTATGAACCAATTGGCGACTGCCACGATGTAAATTAGGCTTATCAGACGGGCAGGCGGCATAGGGGTTGGCCTGCCCTGGGATCGCCCGTAAGATAACCCACCATGTTTGCATATTGGTTATGCTAATAAACCTGTAGCAATATTTCTCCACTTACAAAAGTGTTGTGTGGTTTATTGATGTATTATGTGTGTTATGTGACTACAGTTGCCGATATTGGCACTATGCAAGGCTGCCCGGGGGGATTGCGCAGCAGCCCCCCTTGAAAGGGCGTCCGCCTTAGTGCCACAGGAAGGCACTGGAGTCGCCGGTCTAGTCCCTGGGCCACGGCCAGGGAAGACGTCCGGCCGACCCACTTCCGGGGAAGGGGGAGGGGACAGGGGTATTTAGGCTGTCCCCGCCCTTCTTTCACCCTCTTGTCCCTCGACGTCTCGCTTTGCCCGCCCCTCCGCTTACCCGGCAGCCGGAGGTACAAGGTGTGAGGGGGGGTTAGGTTTTCTAACATGTTATTTTGTGTTGCAGGAGGAGTTACAGGGCGATCTAGAGTCTGCAGATACCAAGGGGTACTTCATGCAGCAGCACAGCGTGGTGCTAAGCCAGGATACCCAGGGATGTCTTAGCATTGTCCCCTGGAAGAACTCCGGCGCCCCGTTAGTCCTACGGGCGGTTGTGGGTCTGAGCAACCGGGGGCTGCCATAATGCGCCCCGCCCACCTCTTTCGGGGGGGGGCGTGAGTAAGCAAGTGGACTGGTGGTCCACGGATGGGAGGGGTGGCCCCTCCCAAGATTTGGTATGCACCAATTGGCGACTGCCATGGTGTAATTTAGGCTTATCAGACGGGCAGGCGGCATAGGGGTTGGCCTGCCCTGGGATCGCCCGTAAGATAACCCACCATGTTTGCATATTGTTTATGCTAATAAACCTGCAGCAATATTTCTCCACTTACAAAAGTGTTGTGTGGTTTATTGATGTATTATGTGTGTTATGTGACTACAGTTGCCGATATTGGCACTATGGAGCCAACCACTCATGAGTAATGCAGGGCTTTAAATGGGATGAAACAACTTGGGGGCTCTCAAAGTGCGTGGCCGAAGTAATTATGGGCGTGGCTTAAAAACACTTAAACTAAAAATCTGTACTTGGCATACTTTGCCGCCCAACTGGTATTTTGTTGCTTCTGTCATTGCATCCAGATACAGGACTATTGGCTTTGTCAATGGTTGTTAGTTGCATACAAATAAGCAACAACTATGGCTTCATTGCATATAATATTGAAATGCTTCCGTTCTGAAAGGATGAGACTGAAAGAGCTGAACGAGTCTCTGAGATTACATTAAAGGCTCCGAGCAGTGGTACTGCTGCAGAGTTAAGATTTTTTTCCCACTGTGAGGGCAAAAATGGAGAACCCGATAGGGAACCTATTTTTAAGGACCCGGCTCACTTAAAGCCCTCAGTAAATTCACAACATGACGATGTCGTAGGAGCGCACAGGAGAGCCAGTGATTAGGGAAACAAAGACAATGAATAATCGCATTTCAGCAATAACAAGGGTACCGGAGATCCGGAATTCAGCAATAAGATTATACTCAGACTTTTCTTTACCTAATCATCAAACGTTGACCTCACAGAATTATTGTTAAAATTATAGTTGTGTGCTGTCCTGTGGGTTATGCATTTTTGTCACATCGAGGTGAACTTGGTTGTGAGTCAGACCCTCTAGTGCGTGTGCAGTGGGGAATTAAGGCTGGATATATCACAGAAGTGAGGTAGCTCCGAGGCTGACTTTGACAGCACATGTTGGCTGCTTTTTAGTTCATTTACTCACACTTGCGACTTCCTTTTAGTGCAACCCTCTGGTAACCTTGTGTCAGAGCAGCCCCAGGGCTTAATTTGCCCCGGTGGGTGCCATCAACACTAATTTTTGGGGACTGGCACTTATTTTTCCTCTTCAGACTTTTCCCAAGGGCAATAGAGCAAAACACGCAGAATAGAGAAAGAAGGAAGAAGAGACAGACGGAAACCAAAGTACAAAGTAAGAAACAAGGAAAGCAACAAGGCTGAGATAAAGGGGCAAGGGGTGGATTAAAGAGGGTCCGAACACGCAGCCTTCGGTTCATATTCGGCGCTTGGACATTTACTAGCACCGGCCTCCAGCTTCTGAGCAGAACTTTGGCTACCAGCATTGCATCTTTGACAAATGAAGCACTGCAGCTCTCTGGAAATATTTCGCCACTCATTTTGAGTTAATTGTTGGAATGTTTCAGTTCCAATGACTGTGGGCCCGATTACCATGCTGGCCGGACGAGCGTCCGACCAGCATCGTTGGGGTAAATAGACTGGCCGACAGGTAGTCGCCGGTCCCGACCACCTTAGGATCCAACCATCTCTTTGCATGGAGGCTTGTGCTGTGGCCCAGAAAAGGGCCGCAGCACAAGTCCCAATACTAAAAAGCATGTTTATAAACATCCCTGCGCCCTGTGGCAGGCACCATGCAGTGCCTGCCACATGATGAAGGGATGTTTGGGGGGGCACCACAGCGGAGGGCCATGGGGGACATGGGCCCTGCTAGGGAGCCCCAATACAGCCTTTCCACCAGCCTTTTCATGTCAGAAGAACCAACATGAAATGGCTGGTGGAAAGGTGGATCATAATCCCCACGGCGGTGCCTGAGAAGGCACTACCTCCATTGTGGGAAATGTGATCCGACTGACTGCCCGACGTGCTCCTTGAGCCTGTCTGAAGCTGTCGGTCGGTCTCTGGAGCAATGCAGTCCGACAGACTGCATCGTAATGTGGCGGTCTGACCGCAGATATAGATGTCGATGGGACCAACACTGATGGCACGTCGGAGTCGGTCCCACCAACATCGTAATCGGCCCCTGTTTGTTTGGATCCAGGTGGCCTTGTAAACACTTCCGGCCTGCACTGTTGCTTTTGTGAGGTGGATGGGCATCAAGCAGGTTGTTACTAACAGGAGAATGCGCACGAGTAGATTGTCTGGTTGCTTTGGTTACCTGCACAGACTCTGTAGTATCTGTTTATCAGCATGACACGAGTCCTTCAAGAGCCTGCTGGTCCTTGAGAAGGAGTCCGTTTCAGCCTCAGCCAGTTAAATATTTCAATCGCCTTAGGATTCTTCCGTGCTGAAGTGGAATTGGAACTGGACTGTGGGGTGCCTTCTCAACTCTCTGTTAGAGTCCGTATAAACATGGCTTGTAAAAACTGAATACGTTCCATATGTGCATGAACGACACACACACAGAATGCTGTGTGTTTGCACTAGGAACATTTGGGGACTGGTGCTGATTCAGGAAGAGAGAGGCTATGTATGCCCTCCTCTAGGTGGCAAAAGTAAAAGAGCCATTTAATGAGACTGCACTGTTAGGGAGGGCATCAGGGGAAGTTGAGGCTGTGCCTATCACAATCAAACTAAATGGACAAGTTAGGGTGTTGGTTTGTGTGGCTGTAATGTGTCATGTGGGGCTGTGCTTTTGATGGCTACTGCCGGACATATGGTGGCTACATCTTGAAATGTGAGCCAGCCACTGGGCTGATGATAGCTATTTATTGGTCAGGGAAGCCATACCTGGGCATATGGTAAGATGCTTTTTTTTGTAAAGAGATGCAGTTCTTCCTTCGTTAGATAGCATATGATTTCCTTTTTTAGGTCTCGCCTGACCCAGCGCATGCGCTGGTCTGGCGAGACTTATTGTGAGGGCTCCAAAAAGTGCTACCAGGCCAGCCTAGAGCTACAGTGCATGTGCGCGGGCATGCGCGCCGCGCTTTACCGCGATTACTTTCACTTTCGCGCCGCACGGCCGCTTTGCATAGCCAATAGGTCTCGTGCTTTGGGACCTTATAAGTATTTAGTTATGCAACTGTTGCATGGCTAAACACTTATAAGGTCCCAAAGGCGAGACCTATTGGCTGTGCCAATGCTTGTGTATATAATGGCAACACGTCGGTTTAGGAGGCAGTACCAAGTATATGGTGGCTATTCTTGGCAAATAATATAGTCACACTGACTTTGTCAGTGCTTGTTTATGCAGGGTGCACTGCCAGTCTTGCCTGTGGTCTTGGAAGGATTCCCATGATATAGTGTTTGCAGCTGGACATTCGAGCCCGTCACTGGGCTTGCAGTGAAGTTGACTGAAATGTGAGGGGAGTGCCTGTAATGTGATGGCTGTACTAGGCAGTGCAAGGATGTGCCTCGCTCATTAGAATGTACCCAGCATTTTGTTACTGTGATTGGGCACATTGGCTACACCTGGCACAAACTAAACTCTAACGATTGACTTAGTCATTGCTTGTACACTTAGCCCCTTTGCCAGAGGCTTGCGGCTTTGTATTGCTGCAGTGAACAGCAAACTTAACTTAATTGCCTTTATTTTGCTGATTGTGTAAGGGCAGTGAGTATGGATGTTATTCGAGTCGGTGGCCTGCAGTTTTCCCAGTCTTTCCCACAGCAGTTACATTGATTCCCTTTGCTATTTTATCAGCTGCTTAGGCCTGGAAAGTAGCAGAAGGAATCTGATTTTTCACTTCTTGTTTTTGTTTTAAGGAAGCATTGTCAATTTATCTGCAGTAATTGGAAGCAAAGTAGTTACTGATGAGAACAGCAAGTGGATGAAGACTCTTCGGTGCAGATGTTTTGTTTTTGTACTAGTCCATATTCATGCCTGTTCTGCTGTTTGAGCAGGCGCACCCCGTTTAGGGGTGTGTGGGGTTAGACCAAGGGTGCCCATGGATCCCTACTCCTTCCATGCTCTTGTGATTCTATGGCTGAAGGCTATTGTTTGTGGAATCACACAGGTGCCCGGAGGAGTACTTCCTGCCCTCTTGCAGTGTGCAAGAGTTCACTAGGCACTGGGGGCAGGGAAGACAGGAAGTTGGTGGCTTGAACTTTGCATCAAGGTAGGCTGGCATTGCGGAGAGGAAAGGGTTATTCAGACTGGGATCATCTTGTCCTTTGTGTTTTCCTTAAGCGATCACAAACCAGAAGGCCTATCATGACTCTCACCTCACCCTCCCAGTCCCCTGGCATGTGAGTGAGCTGCGCATTGGTGGTTGGGAGTTGCAAGTGTATCTTATTGTGGGATAGAGGCCAATAGCAGCATGCAATTAAAAAACAAGCATTTGCAATGCAATAGGTCTTGCATTATTAACGTTTGAGCTATTGGTGTTGCATTATTTAGCAATGCCAATAGCTCAAACTTTAGTAATGCAAGACCTATTGCATTGCAAATGCTTGTTAGATTTTGCCTACAGCGTGACGTGCATGCACTGTCAACGAAAGGTATTGTCCTTTAAAAAAAAAAACTTAAAGGGAGCTTAGAGCCCATCCAAAAGTTGCCTTATCTTACTATTGGCTGCGTCCTATGTCACTCGTTTCTTTGCTTCCCATTGGCCAGCTGCTCCTCCTGGTGTCCGGCTTCCTCCTGTCATTTGGAGTCTTCATCCATGCTATGGAGCATGGACCATGTACTTCTTCCTGTGGCCAGTGTCCTTTCACTGGCCAGCAGGTAGTCTTTTTAGGTCTCACCTATGCAGCGTGCATGCGCTGCATAGGAGAGACCTTTTGGAATTGATTCAGTTTTTGCCCTAAAAACGTGCACGTGTTGCATTGCTTTCAATGGCAACGCGTGCACGTTTGGCGATTCCCTTTCGGGAGCGAGCTTTGACACCATATGTTTGTAATAAATTTGCAAACATATGGTGCCCTTGCTCGCTACCGCAAGGGAAACGTAAGGGAAACTGGCACAGGCCTCCTCCTCTCTCCCCTCCCCCTGCTGCCTCTCGTCAAACTTTTTTTTTTTTTTTACTTTGAGCGCGAGGCACGGGCGCTAGTTTAATATTGCCGAAGGCTTGGCAACTACAGAAACTGTGAAGTTCTAGAAAAAGCATGAGAAAACAAAAGAATCATTAGCAAAGCCAAAAGGCTGACCGCTAAGATTAGACTGATTGGCTTTGCCAATGCTTCTTTTACCTGGGATGTACCAACGTCCGAGTTGAAGTCCTGCTATCATTCCGATTAGTGGATTATACGCGCATCTCTACTGAGGATACTCAACCCGCTAAGTTATCTAGCCTGTTCACTCAAAATGTGCGTGATGGAAAGTGGAAACCCCCCTTTTATGTGGCACTAAAATGGTCGTCCTGTCCCATTCCATGTGTTCACCTCTCACCCCCACCTCGTCCCTCTTCATTCGGTCTAGCATTGTTACTTTTGTGTTGCAAAGGCTATGTTGCCCTGCATTTTGTCGGCACAAAACCCTTCTCCACAGCAACTTGTGTGTTAATTATATATTTAACTGACAGCCAGGATCCCAGGCCCAGCGAGCGGCACACAACAGACAAAGAAGGGGAGTGTTGAGACATCTAAGGCAAAGGTGTCGCACGCGCTGAAGTGAAACGCCACAGCCAAATTACATTTTTTCGAGCACTGTGGCTGCACACTGGAACAAGCTCCCACGCTAGGATTCTGGGCGGTAGCCAAGAGCCTGTTCTAGCGGTTGCATCATTGGGCCAGAAAAAAGAGACGGTTCCAATCCTACCCTGAGCAAATTGTGTGATCTTGAGCAAATTCCTTTGTAGCTCAGTTTCCTTTTATGTAAGCTTTTTTGGGGGAGATTCAGACTGTTATCCCGCTTTACCAAGTGCTATTACAATGCGTATTACTCCCTTGAGCTATAGACTATCTAATTAGGGCATTGGTAAATTAAGAGCCAACGCGCTGCTGCTTTTAATAATAAAATACTTTAATTGGGAATCATTCGTCCATATTTACAGTAAGCATAAACGTTAAAAAACACGATATTACAAATACTACAAGAATCGTTCCATCTGGATTGTTCTTTGCATATCAATATTTAAGCACACAATTAACAAGTGAAAGGATTAAAAGGGGTGAGTGAAGCAGGGGAGACAAAGGTGTCCTAGGTAAGGCAGCTAGACGTCTGATGGAGTGCAGTAGTGTTTTAGGGTCTGGGGGGAGGGGGGCATTAAACAACCCAACTCCTATGATGTCAAGGGTGTAATTGCAGCCTCGGTTGTCGGAAGAGTTCATTATTCCGGGCACAGGTCGCTACGATTTTTTTTTTTACAGAGTTTTATATAGCGCGAACTTGACCCGAATCGGGTATCAGAGCGTTTTACATAGCACCAGTTACGTTACATGAGGACACATTCATTTTTGTTAGCCACGGGGAGATTAAGTGATTTGCCCAGAATCACAGGATATTCAGCGTCATTGCCGAGACTCGAACCCAGTTCCCCAGATTCGATGTCCTCCTCCCCAGCCGTTAGGTCAACTCCTCTCCCCATTGATTGATTGATCCTTGCTGATTTTTTTTAAACTGAGAAATAACATGAGTTTGTTTTTAACACATCTAGTTGCATCACTTAAAAGTTGTGTGTTCATTGGAATTAATTAGGTGCAGTGTTACTGTCAGGTGCAGCACTTTGTTTCTTTAATTTGAAGAGGCAGGCTAAAAATATCTGTGACATTCATCAACACACCTTAAACACATTTCCAGTGGTGACACTAAACCAAGGTTAGCATACTGGTTACCCCCTTAGCCCAACCCCCAAGCCCTGTGCCGCAAGCCTAGCACACTTCAGCATGTATCCTTAACCATTTACCATAAACCATAACCGTATAATGTAACCTTTACATCCTTAATCAAATATCCTAACCCCATATCCCAAACACCAACCCTATACTTCTAACCAAGAACTCCTTACCTGTAACACCTATATCCCAAAGTACTACCCATGAATCTCTAACCACTCTTTGCTTATGTTACCAAGCACCCTTTAACCATGTACCCCCCAACCCTGTGCTCTTAGCACTTCTATCCTAAACTCTTAACCCCAACCCTTAACCTTATATTGCAGAGACGAATAACCCTATGCCCATAACCTAAAACCCTTCTATCCCAAAGAAATGAATGGAAAATAATGCTAAAATGTTGAATAAATATATTTAAAAAATGTTTTAAAAAATATTAGAAATTGAAAACATGTAAAACAATCTTTTTAAAGATGTTTCATAATTGTAAATTATAAATCCAATAATAATTAAATATCTGCAGGTATTGTATACATACTATAAACATATGTTGAAATCATGTATTAACAATATAATAAATGTTAAAACGCTGTTACTAAAATTGTTAATAAAAGTTGAAAATATTCAACGTTTAGGGGCCATTATGATGTCGGTAGGAAAGCCTCTGACTAGTTCTGACAGCGGTCGGAGGCTTTCTGACCGACACGGTCGGTTTTAGGTCCGACCGACCAATTACAAAGTCGGCGGTCGGAACATAAACCGTCCGGTCATTCCAACTCGGTTCCGACTGGCTCTCAGAATCTTCCAGCCGGTCGGAACCGCACCATAATCCCCTATGGATGGCGTTTCAGCTGTCGAGATTACGATGTCGTTTTCCCACAGACTTTCCATGCCGACCTTTCCAACATGGAAAGGCTGTAGGAAAGCGAGCTTGGAGGCCCCTAGCAGGGCCCTCTTCACCCTCTGGCCTACGGCTGGTGGTTGAGGGGCTACCTAGGGTACCCCCCTGTAAAACCCTGCACTGTGTGGCAGGCACCAAGGGGTGCCTACCACAGGGTGCTGGGTTTTACACCCCCCCATTTCCCTATAGTAGCCTGTATTACGGCCGGTTTATGGCCGTGACACAAGCTCCCATAGAGAAAATTGAGTATGCGACTGAACAGTGTTTGGTCCCATCGTAATAAGGCGGTCGGAACCACCGACCTAAGGTCAGTCGGTCCCGAGTCCAAGACGGTGTCGATCAAATGCAACTCTGACCGACATCATAATAAGCCCTTTAATAGTAATTAAATATTAAATTTCTATTTTTTTTACTAAAAACATTGAAGAAAATGTTTGTTTACTTACCCTTATAACAATGTTTATTTAAAAGTTTTTTATGTACATATATTTGTTTAAAATTGTACATTTATACAATAAAGTTTGATACTATAAATAAAATTAGAACAATGTGTTACATGTAGTTAATCTATAAAAAAGAAAAAGTAATTATTGATATAATTACCTACAAACCTACAATTTTTTTTTATTATAGTTGTAAACACCAATAATATTAATAAAATAACACAAACTATATCTATTACATAAAAATACAATTAAAATAACACATTTCAGACTAAAATATTAAGGATAAATATTAACACTCAAAAATAAACTATTTTTTTAAAATAGTTAAATGCTAAAAAAGGTGACATTTACTGTTCAGTCTAACCATATTTAGGAAGGTGTTGAGCAGTAAAAGGGTGACATTTACTGTTCCCACTCCAGCCTAACCATATTGGGGGAAGGTTTGGACAGTAAAAAGGTGACATTTATTATTCCTACGCCAGTCTAACCATATTGGGGAAGGTGTTCGGCAGAAACGGGGTGAACTTTACTATTCCCACTCCAGTCTAACAAAATTGGGGGAAAGTGTTTAACACTAAAGGGGTGACATTTACTATTCCTTCTTCAGCCTAACCATATTGGGGACGTTTTAAAAATGGGGGTTCTGGTTGGCAGGGGTATGCACCTTGTCCAAGCAGGTACCACTACTCTAGTCAGGGTAAGCTAGATGCACTCTGAGCAATAACCTGTGCTCACCCTCTGGTAGCTTGCAACTGAGCAGTCAGGCTTATTTAAAAGGCAATGTGTAAAGTATTTATGAATCACATACACACAATAACACAATGAAAACTCCACACATGGATAGAAAAACAGATTATATTTGTATGAGTAAAACAAGACCAAAACAACAAATATCCAATAAGTGGAACCGGAGTTATGAATTTGTAAAGATTAAATTAAATTATAGTACCTAGAGTCACAAAGCACCAATCAAGGACATCTGTTAGCGCTAGATTGGGGTAAATCGAAAGTTCAGGCCAACCGCGATGGAGGTCAGGCCGGCTACAGGACTAACGCAAGTCCCGGTGAAAAAGTACCTTGGATGGAGGAAGCGTAGATGACTCAATGCGAGGAGCCATGCTGTCATCGATCTCATGGATGGAGGCGGTCCGTCAATCCCAGGGGGATTGTAACAACTGCTGGTTATCCAGGGCACCTGTCACAATATTTTGGTTGTCATGAAGGAAATACATTTTACTTTTTACAACTCCCTTTGTTTGCAAAGAAAGTAGATGAGTTTCACCCTCTTTAATTTGAGGTCTCTTCAGGACCAAGGTCGTTTTTCTGTTGCACAATCTATTTAGGGATGTTTATGTTATGTTGAAATGCTTTTATCCTCAATTATATTGCTCTCAGATTAAAAGTAAGAAGTTAGGTGACTTCCTGCTTTTTTTGTCCTCCTCACTGTGCGCTCTTGCAATAGCTGTGAATACCTTTTTTCAAATGCGTCTCAAGGCGCTCTGCCTCCCCGGCAACATTGTTTTTATTTGGTGTGATTATTGACAACGCTCCACCTCGGCTTCTTGTATAATATTGAGCAGGCCTACTATCGCATTTAATTTACAGGCCCAGGGTAAGGTAATCCCACTTTACAAGGGACTTACAAGTAAATTAAATATGCACAACAGGTGTAAACTAATTATACCATGTTTAGAGGTGAGAGCGCTTGCACTTTAGCACTGGTAAAGAGCTAATAGTCCTAATGCCAACAAAAAGAAGGACAGAAAAAAAGGAGGAGGGAGGCACGCATTTAGTGAGTCCCTTCAGAGAGGGCCATTTTCCAACAGAAAGGTGTTGGACACTAAAGGGGTGACAATTACAATTCGAACTCCAGCCTAGCCAAGTTTCAAGTTTATTTTATCACGCATAGTTAGTTAAAACCATTACATCTTCATTTAAACTACTTTAAAAGACTAGCCTTGACAATACAGTGTGTCCATTAAAACACCTTAAAAATGGTGCATATATTCAAGTAGGGCTGTGTGCATCTGGCAATAAGGTAATGTAGTTTCAGTATGAACTCGACAGAGCCAAATCAAACGAATCAATCAAAATATTACACCCTAAAATGTTGTCTCCTAAGTGACGTGTGGCTTTCGTCAAGTAAAGGTGCTAATCGTACTGTGCAATCCTCTTGCTTTAAGATGCATTTGCGCTGCTATTGTGGTATGCTGAGTAAAGTGCTATTTTCTTTGTGGATAAATCTCGGGACATGTGTGTGAAATGTGTAAGCTATAGATGTCTCTACTGTACACTAAACTCCTACAGGTGTTTGTTTTCAACTACATAAATGAGCTCAAAACAAATGTATTGTCTGTACAATTCCCCTATTTACCTTCTCAAACAAAACTTTGTGTTTAAAATGGTACTTTGCTAGAACAGCAAATCTGAGAATGTCCTTTTCGGCCTAGTCATTGATCTAGTTTCAGAAACTTCACAGACTTGTATCTTTGACTACCCTTGCTCGCTAGGGCGTTTGGGTAATGGTCTTAGTGGGTATTGATCTGACTGCCTTTGGTCCACACTCTACCAGAGGTGCCATGGCTTCTAAAGCCTTTTGGGCTAGAGCTAGACTAGAGGACATCCTCAGATCGGCAGACTTGTCTAATTTTTCAACTTTCTATTGTAACCCTGTTACTCAAGTGACAAATACTGTTGTTTCAATGTTTTGAACAAGCATTATAGGATCTTCCGGGCTTGTAATAACATGGAGGTTTTCCTAGCTTTAGTAAAGGAAAGTTTAGATTTTATTAAAGACTCGGAGTTGAGTATTATCCCACCACTTTTATCTAGCGCTCCCTTTTTCTCTTCATAGTGCATCTGCATAGACAGACCCTTCCTCTAACGGACCATTTACGATGTATTAATTCCTTGGATCTGCTGAAGAAACCTGTTGTACTTACATTTCCTGCTGCTCAGCCAGTATGCATGAGTGTGTGTATGGAATGTTGGAATGCCTGATGACTGTGTGAAATGTTGGTGTGCCTGGTGGACTGGAGGAATGACAGCTAGAGAGAGTAGGATGAGCAGCAAAGATACAGCTCCTGGTGGGGCCTTGAATCAGCTTGAACTAACACATCTACTTGTAACTACGATCCTGTAACTTACCAATAAACTTCTACTTTGACTTACCTCGTGACTACAATCCACCTTTTCAACAAAACCCTTAGTTTTGTCCTCTTCCGGTGGAGTGCTCAACGTTCCTGGATCAACATTCCTTGCACCCTGCCGCTATGTTCATATTGGCCGTGGCTAAAGACTTTTTTTGTCTTCTGATGGCTGTCATTAGAATCATTGTTATTTTTCCAATTATTACATTACTCTTAACTGCTTTCGCAAGAAAAAAGGGGTTTCTTGGTCGCAGTCAGGACTGGTATTATCAGCGGTTATTACTGATTGGTTATGCCTTTATGATGTCATTTGATAGCGTGCTTCCCTGTCACTCATGGGTTACGTAGTTTATTTATTTTTTATCTTGGCTGCTATTAATTTAAAGCAAGAAAAGAATGCATAATACTCGCCTCTCTCTTTAATGAACTCTAGACTTTTCTTCACTAAAGTTATGGAAATCTCCATTTTAGCCCATATTGCTATTAATATGCAATCATGCCTGTCAGTGTGGAAAACATGCTGTAAACATGGATGTAGGCGCAATCACTGTCTGGTGTGGATCCCATACTTTCCTATGGCAATGAACAGTATACACCACACACTTAGATGTTCTCCAAGGCATGGGTTTGCGACATTTTGTCAGAAATAAAACTTTTGCAAAGGATTAAATGCTGCATTCTATTCCATATGCTTTCTTGGTAACTTCTGATCTGTTTGAGCTAGAAATAGGATGTTTTTATGAAATGTCCAAATTATTCTGAAGAGGGCAGATTATCTGCAAATGTATCTACCTGCTATTAATAAAACATGCTGAAGTATTTCTTTTTTCAGAAGACACCTAGAATGTCACCACTACATCTGCCAGCACAAACACTCAGTTCCAATGTAGTGGGCCTCTTTTGTCATTTATTAATTCCTTCTTCCTGACAGCTGCTCCCTCTGAGTTGTCCACAACACTTTTATTTCACAGCAGTTCTGGGGAATCTGACATGTTATAGGTTTAAGGAGTCACTCGAAAGGCCTGGCAGCTTTACCCTCTCACAGTAGAGATCTCAATATTTGCTTGTCATAAAGATGTGCAGTCCCCTTATCTAGAAAAATGTTGACTTTCTGCACCACACCTTAGTTCATGCCAGGGTGAATCTTGGCCCCACTCATGCACTAGTTTTTGGGGCAGAGTGCAAACATGCCAGCGAGGCCATAAATACTGACATGAGAGCCTGCAGCATTCAGGAGTCACCCACAAGTAGACAGGTAACTATCTTTCTTATCCTCCCTGGACTGTAGCTAGGACTCTGACGGGGCATGGTTGCTTTGCGATGTTTTGAGGTTGCGGCGTAGGTGTGCTAAAGACATCTTGGGGACATTCATAAAGTTGACCTAGGAATGCATTCCGCTCATTGCTTACCATTAGCTTTGTGGTTTATTAACTCACATTTTCTGGCTTTCTATTTGTTGGCTTTATATGCCTTAGGCTGTCCAGCTGGAGTTCGTCCCTCCCGTTGCCCAAACCTTGTTTACTGTATTTGGCCGCAAACTTGCTTTCTGTAAACAGACCTTTAAATCTTGTTCTTGTCTTGTCACATTTGCTGTGCATTCAAAGACAGAGGTCAAATGTCAGGATGTGTCTTGCAGGGAACTTGGTGCTTATTTTTCGTTGTCTGACTTCAAAGTGAGAGGATTTACGTGAGGATCATGCTGGCTAGTGGGGGCTGATCAAGGAAGGCCGTAAAGGTGTTATTTTTATTTTCCAGCTCGCAACAAAATTTAAATGTCTGTAAATTAACTGTGCTGATGATCGAATCAATACATAGCTTGATGACATTTCCGCACATTATCATTTGTGCGCTGTATACTTTTAGCAGTACAAGTGTATGTGAGTGCAAATGTAATGGTCATTTCAATTGAAGATCTGTTGTCTGTAATGGCAGTGTGCTACCCCCCTCCACTCTATGCCAATGCACTCTATAGCACTTTACTCAAAACCAATACACGTTATGCTATTGCACTCGATGCCAATCTACTCTGCACCACTGCACTGTATGCCACTATATTCTACTCTTCCACTGCACTCTACACCACTCTACTCTGCACCATTGCACTCTACGTCACTTTACTCTGCACTACTGTTTTCCACTGCACTCTCAACAAATGCACTCTTAGTCACTCTAGTTTACACCACTGCACTCTACAACACTTTACTCTGCAGCACTGCACTCTCTGCCATTGAACTCTCTCACCTTACTCTGTGCCACTATACTCCGTGCCACTCTACTCTGCGCCACTCTACTCTGTGCCAGTGCACTCTACTCTGCACCACTCTACACCACTCTTCTGCACTCTATGCCAATGCACTTTAAACCACTCTAATCTACTGTGCACCATTGCACTCTGCCACTGCACTCTGTCACTTCACTCTATTCCACTCTAGTCTGCACCACTCTACTCTATATCAGTGCACTCTACCCCACTCTACTATGCACCACTGCACTCTTAGCCACTGCATTCTACACCACACCACACCACTCCGCAACACTGCACTCTATGCCAATGCACTCTATGCCACTACACTCTATGCCACTACACTCTGCCCTTCACTATTCCACTCTACACCACTTCACTCTACTCTGAAATAATCTACTCTACACCACTGCACTCTATGCCACTACACTCTACGCCACTCCACTCTACGCTGCGCCACTGTACGTTACACCACTCTACTCTAAACCACTGCACCCTATGCCAATTCACTCTACCCCATTTTACTCAAAACCAATGCATCCTAAGTCACTGTACCTATGCCAACTACTTTGCACCACTGCACTTTGTGCCACTATACTCCACAACATTCCACTCTATGCCATGCCACTGCACTCTACGTCACTGCACACTACGTCACTCTACAGCATTGCTCTCTACGTCACTGCACTCTACACCACTCTATTCTGCTCTGCACCACTGTACTCTACTTCACCTCTCTCTGCACCACCTCTCTATGCCAATCTACTGCACTCTACACACTTCACTCCAAGCTACTCTAATCTGCTATACACCACTGCACTCTAAACCACTCCAGCCTAGGCCACTCCTCTCTGCACCTCTCCAAACTACTCCACTCCACTGAGTAACACTGCACTCTACGCCCGTGTACTCAATGCCACTACTCCGTACCACTCCACTCTACCCTGCAGCACTCCACACTACCTGCAACCCTCTACAACATTTTATCCAACTCTGAAACAATCTGCTCTACAGCACTGCACTCTATGCTACTGCACTGTATGCCCGCTCTACTCCACTCTGCGCCACTTTACTCTACGCCACTGCACGCAATGCTGTATCACTCTACTCTACACTTCTCTACTCTCTGCCACTGCGCCCAACCCTGCACCACTATACTCTACCCTGCACCAATCTACTCTACTCTGAAACAATCTACTCTACACTGCTGCACTCTATGCCACTGCACTCTACATCACAGCCAAACTCTACACCACTTTACTCAAAACCTATGCACCCAACATTACTACACCTACGCCAACTACTTTGAACCACCGATTTTTACGCAACTCTACTCTACAACATTCTACTCTATGCCACTGCACGCTATGTCACTCTACACCACTGCACTCTACATCACTACACTCTACACCACTCTATTATACTCTGCACCACTGTACTCTACGTCACTGCTCTCTGCACCACTCTACTCTGCACCACTCTACTCTTCAACAGTCTATGACCCTGCACTCTACGACCCTACACTCTGACACTCAACTCTGCATGACAGCACTCTATGCCACTGCACGCTATGCACTCTAATCTGCACCATTCAACTCTACAACACTCTACTGCACTCTATACCAAAGCACTCTGGGCTAATGTACTCTATGTCACTGCACTCTACACCTCTTTACTCTATGCCACTGCACTCTACCCAGCACCACTCCACCCTATGCCACTTTACTCTACGCCACTCTACTCTACGCCACTCTACTCTACGCCACTCTACTCCACGCTGTGCCACTCTACTCTGCACCACTCTATACCATTGCACTCTACGCCACTGCAATCTACTCTGCACGTGACGTCACAGCACTCTATGCCATTGCACTCTTCACCACTTTATTCAAAACCAATGTACTCTACGCCACTGAACTCTTAACTCTACACCAATTTACTCTGCAGCACTGTACTTTACGCCACTTCACTCCAGGCCACTCCATGATGGTCTACTCCATTACACTCTGCTCCATTGCCACTCTCCTCCACTCTTCTCCACTCTATGCTATTCTACAACACCTCCACTCTATGAATCTCCACACAGCTCCCTCTATGTCACTCCATGCAACTTTACTCCACTCGGTTCTATGATGCACTACTCCACTCTACTCCCCTCCACTCAATGCCATTCCCCGTTATGACAATCTACTCCGCTGTACTCCACTCTATTCTACAACACTCTAATCCACTCTTCGCAACATCCTCTGTGCCACACCACGAAACTCTATGGGACTCCATTCTGCGACACTCTACTCAACTCTGACACTGCTCCACTCTACATCACTCAAATCTATGCCCTTCTACTCTACGACACTCCACGACCGTCCACAACACTGTACGCTACTCTATGACACTCCACTCTACTCCACTTTACGACACTCCACTCCACTCTCCTTTACCCTACTAACTTTCAGCCATGATGAAGAGCAGCCACGCTGGTGTACAACACGGCTAAAACATACTGGCAAAGCCAATAGCTCTTGCATTGGCAAGACCTATAGGCTTTGCCAATGCTTGTTTTACTGAGCGCTTACATACCACATGTGTCTTCTTGGAGCTGTAACTTAAAGAGTTTCCACCCAAATTAAACTAAAATGTCTACATTAGATTCACACACAGAATTCATATAGCCTTCGTTATAAATATTATTCGGTGTCTAGTATGTGATTAATTCATTTTAATTATTTTCTTCTGTAGAAAGCAGAAAAAGTTTGTATTTTATTTGTTATGCTGAATGTCACCTGCTGTGAAACTGAAATTTTTCAGGTAGCAAGGACTAGGATCAGACAAATACCATAACATACTGTGCAATTTTAAAATGACAACCGGCAGTCATTGTGTTTTCAGTAGCAGTCTGGGACCTTGTAGCACTATAAATACACGTCACTATCCAGCCTCACTGATCCCACCCCCATTGCACTCCGTATCACAGTTCCCAAACTTCTCATGACCTTGAACCGCTGCTGTGGCTGGTGGAAGTGTCCTGTTCAATGAGCACTGGCTCTGTGATTCTGATGCCACACAGCTCTGCCTGAGAACTTTTACCAACTGCTTGCATCTCTCTGAGGCCAGTGTTATTTGGCGTCTTTGAACTGTGTGGGTGTCTGTGGGATGGTCTGCCTGATGTGGTATCTGTGGTGCAGTTGCAGCCGCCATAACATGAAGGTCGGAGTGCGGCGGGCGGTGGGGCAGACAGGGGGAGGGGACGGGAAAGGAACGGGAAAATAATAATTGAAAAAAGCTTTCCTTTCGCTGCTACCTCCGACTGCTGCCTCTGTGTTCTCCCAGCAGTCTCTGGGAAGTCCCACACTGCTCTCATGCTATGAAAGCAGCACCAGTATTGGTCTGAACTACTTGCTCTGCCACTCAGACACTGCCTTGTAGCCTGCAGCTTTTTTCCATCCCTGCTGTGAACACAGCTGGGTAGGAGAAATTGAAGTGTGCATGTGTTTGGCCGGCCTAGGATGTCCAGGCAAACTTACATGTGCACTTCTAAGTGCTCACCATCTGCCCTCCATGGGCCTGCCCCGCCCTTCATGTATGCCAAAGCAAATTGACCGCAACCCGCGGCCTATCACAGCACTATCGCCTCGGTATCCCAAAACTCACCACTGTCAGATGGAATCTGACAGACGAAAACAAGACACACGGACTGGTCGCCCTCTTTGTCCTGCTGCCCTAACGCCATTTTGCAGCCGGACATGCCGTCTTCGGGGGTTGCATCGTGCGCCGGGCAGAAATTTGCAGGTCAGCAAGAGAATTGGCAGATGTTCTCCCGCTGGACGCGATGTGTCCATGGTGGTCGCCTTCGCTGTGCCGCGTCGCGCCGTTTGTCAGGAAGAGGTGTGGGAATTTTTCACGGTTAGTCCAGGCCATACTGCGGTGCTCTCAGTGTCCGGTGGCTGCACAGCGTGGGTGGAGGTGTAGAGCGCCTGTGTTTCAAGGCAGCGCTATTTGTGGCAATTTGTCCTGCCCTGAACGTTTTGGGGGCACGCCGGGGCTGGTGAGGTATTGTTTGGGGGACAATATGAGCAGCGCGGGCCAGGAGCTCCAAGGCAAGGTTTGTGGTGATTGTGCTGTGATACTTGGGCTTGTAGTCCTGCCCGGGACATTTTGGGGCGTGCCTGGTTTGGCTCGGCATTGGGGAACAGTGCAAGGGGCGCGGTGAAGGGGTCGCGGTCCCCGCACTCACGAATGTCGGGCTGTTGTGTCTAGCGTACATGGAGCTGTGGCTCAGAGGCTGTGCTGTGGGCCCGAGTGCCCCTGCCAGCGGGAGTTGTTCGCCGCTGGCCCGCATCTCGTCCGGTCATGTGGCTGCCTCCGCCCGGTTATGTTGTTTTCCAGGCAAGGAGCAGCCTGGTGCAATGGAGCGGGAGAACAATTGAATGTTTTAATTTACCTGTCCTGCGCTCAGTGGGAAGGAGGGATCTTTCTTTTGAACCCCGGTTTATTATGGCTACAACTTCTTCCATATTATCAGTTTTGGCCGACCCTTCTGTCTGGTCAGATTGTGTCCAATCTGCACTTTGCGCCTAGATGCTGAGTCTGCAGAAACAAAGTTTCTTTATGTGCCGTTTGTCCCCATATGTGCTTGGTCGGTAGACTCTTCCTTCCAATTAACGACTCTCTAACACAAAACCAAGATTAGCTCGTCACAGACTATATATACATAGACAACACATTTGGCGGCCACCCCATGATGTTTTGACTCACCCCGATTCATCAAAATAAATTGCCGTACGTAAAGTTTCGGTTGTATGTACTGACTTATCAGCTATGATACTATGTTTATGCAAATATAAACCCATTATATTAATTTCAGTTAGTAGTATTTTCATGCGACGCATGTCTGCATACAATAACATTTCTCTGTGGTGAGTGGCTTGCCACGTTCTTTTCCCATATTATGATCAACTCCGGGTGCGCCAAGGGGACCATTTTACGCGTGAGGAGATTCAGACGGCGGTGCGTCAGGTCAGGGCGAGCCCTGTGCACTCGTGAGTGTTTATTGCAGGAGGTGGAGCCACGTCTCTGCCACCTTTTTCGTAGAGAGCTGTAGGCGTTGGTGTTTTCACAATCCTTGGGTCAGTTTGGTGCGTAGAAGACAGTGTGGCGGCTACAGAGGGATTTTGTCTTTGTCTTATGTCCAGCTGTTTCCAAAACAAGCCTGGTGGTGCTACGTTTAGCGGTAAACTGTTTTTCATTAGGAGACACGGAGGCCCAGTGCTTTACAGGCCTAGTGTTTAGGGTCTCTGACGATTACTCCATAGGTTATGTGTTCACATCCTGGCAGTCATGGGGGTCTCAGAGGGACTATTACAGGCAGGGGCACTGTCTCTGAATTTGTATGGATATTTTCTTTGGTTGTCTGGTCAGTGCGCTGATACACATCAGCTAGGCTAGAAAGTTTTACACGAGCGGCTCGTGAAGCAAAACCACAGTGGGAAACGCTCTCTCTCCATGTAGTGCTGCACGTTCCTAAGAGCGGCAGAGTTGCAGCATGCCGGGCGGCCCGCAGCACTGTGCCCACCCCTCCCTAACCCTCCATCTACTTGCCTTCGCGATGCGGACGAGGGGAAGGGGTGTGGGATTTGGTCGGTGACCTTTGCTCTGCAACCGTCGAGCCCCTTAAGCAACAATTGAGTTGATTTTAGCCATTACGTATCCCTTTGCAGTTCTTGTGAACATTCTACTGGTAGGGCTGTCACGGGCACTCCGCATAAACGGGCTTGGGGGAATTTTGGAAGCGCGTGCACTCTGCAAGCGCAGGTTGTGGCTGGGCAGCTGCTGCCTGAGTGGTGAGCCTTGAGGGGGGGTTCTCGTCGGGCTCTGGCCTTGCCACGGAGTGCGTCAGTGTTGCTGGTTTTATCTGCAAGTTCTTTGTCACGGACTTGGTCCGAAGGCATCAGAGGGCTGTACAGCAGTCGCAGGATACATAGTGCCAATATCGGCAACTGTTGTCACATAACACATAGTAAGTACATAAATAAACCACACGACACTTTGTAAGTGGAGAAATATTGCTGCAGGTTTATTAGCAAAACCAATATGCAAACATGGTGGGTTATCTTACGGGCGATCCGATACCTGGGCAGGCGAACCCCTATGCCGCCTGCCCGTCTGAGAAGCCTAAATTACACCGTGGCAGTCGCCAATTGGTGCATACCAAACCTTGGGAGGGGCCACCCCCTCCCATCAGTGGACCACCAGTCCACGTGCTGACTCAGGCCCCCCCCCGAAGGAGGTGGGCGGAGCGTATGCTGGCAGCCCCCGGTTGCTCAGACCCACAACCACCCGTAGGACTAACGGGGCGCCGTAGTTCTTCCAGGGGACAACTCTAGACATCCCTGTGTATCCTGGCTTAGCACCACGCTGTGCTGCTGCATGAAATCCCCCTTGGTATCTCCAGACTCTGGATCGCCCTGTAACTCCTCCACAGCCTTGGGAGTGGCCAACGTCACTACCAGGGCCCCCCACCAAGGTAGCCTATTACTTACAACCTGCTGCAGCCAAAGCTTCCCCTAAGTCCAGTAGGAAAAGATCCATGCTTTAACTAGAGAGGTGTACCCCATCTCCCTCCAGGCACCCTGTGGATTTGGCGTGAATAAGACCTTGCCTGATGAAGCCAAAACCTCTTTGCCTTTTAACTTACAACATGCTGATAACCGGGCTTCCCCAGGTCCAGCCAAACCAGTCTTAGCCCATGCAGGCCTGGAGCCGGCATGCCCCCTCAGGACAAGTGCCCCCATTCTATCCAAACTCCCCTTGGATTTTGACTGATATGACCTGAAACCTATAAATAGGCGTTGGTCCAATGTTACCTTTGCATGGCTGAAGAACAATACCTATGACAAGCCACTCCTGCCAGGAAGTGCCCGCGGGTGGAGGTAAGAGTTGACAAACCCGCTCTACTTCCTCTTACCTCAGTTATCTGAGTCTAGCACTAGTCGGAGTATGACCATCACCTTCCGACAGTCACCACCCTATGTGAAGCCTTGCCCTCCCAAAGTTCTGCCTGCATACCAGCGAGCAGACAGGACAGCGTGACCCAGGGGGGAACCAAAGCATAAAATACCTCACTATGTTAATACTGGGAATGCCAGTGGTTCTCCTGCTACTTTGCAGCCCAGATATACCTCCTAGGAGTTTGCCCCAAACATATGGACCCAATCGCCCCCGTGGGAAGGCCACTTCCACAACCTGCATAGCTGCCAGGCAGTGCTAGAGGGCGGGAGAAGTTACCCCTTACCGTTACTCACTATAATTGTACCTGTTTTGTCGAACTAAAGGACGGGCTACTAAGTGAGCTGACCAGGCTCTGCCCTTGAAACCAGGGGTCAGACCCAAGCCCCTCTAAGTTCTGCTGCTTCACCCGCCTTTTAACACGAATCCCCAGGGCAGACCGCGGCCTCTAACCCATGCTTGGCCATGCCTGAGCTTAAAACACCTCTGAAAAGCAGGACAACAGGCTTGTGAGAAGTTGGCCTGATGTATGATGTCACTAGTTATAGTGTACACCTTATATCAGTCCAAATACCCTTATGGTGATTGGTTGTAAAGTCAACCTTATAGACCAGCTATCCTAGTGGTAGCATGGACAAGAGCAGTCTTAGGCTAAACTCTGAATGGCATGTGAAGCCAGCTGTGATACCATATGTAATCCCTTGAATACCAAATGAAAAGACACCACAACAGATATATATATAAAATAAAGTGTATTTATTCTAAGCAAACCCTCAGCACTCTTTATGAGATTAGAGGTAAGTACAACACAGTCTTATTTATGCATACATTAAGTCACACAGGTAAGTAATACAGTTAGGCCCTAGGGGCCACGCAAACCATATACTAAGTAAGTGGTGTAAGAACCACTGTCACGGAAATAGAATAGGCCTAGGCCTAGGGAATCGCTGGGGCTACACTACACTAGCGTTAGTTAGGAAGTGGGAGGCCCACGGGATTCGTGTGCAGAGTGGAAACACTCACGCGTAATGCGTAAAAGTCAATAGCAATGTTACAGTTTAGAAATAGATAGATTTAGGACACTTCCGGAGTAGCTAGGAAGTTGAGACTTGAAAACTAGACACTAGGATAGTCACTATCCTGATGAGCACCGGAGTACCCAAGTTACCTAGCCCACAGGCTGCGGGTGCATAGGGGTGAAGATGCGTCGTTTTCGTCGTCGACTCCTATGGATGCCTGAAGAAAGATGCTGACAGGCAGTCAGGGGAGAGTGTCCGGTGGATCCCAAGGCTGGGATCAAGAAGAGAGGAAACCTGCAAGCAGAGGGGACAGAGTCAAGGTCACTAGCCAGTGACCACGTGGAACCAGGAAGGAACCAGGCGATGTCGTGAAGAGTTGCAGGTGAAGGTGAAGCTTGTTGCTGCAGCCAGGAGGACCAGGAAGCGTCGAGGACGACCAGGACCAGGAGGCGAGCTGTCCCACGAAGGCTCTTGCTGTCGGCGGCGTCGAAGTTGGACTAGGACTCACCAAGCCTTGGCAAGCGGAACCCACGAAGAACAAAGGACTTGCTTCTGGTGCAGACCAGGAAGGTCTGGGGTGCTTCTTCTTTGCAGAGAAGCGGGAGCCAGTCTGGAGGAGCCAAACCAGCGCAGAAGATTTCAGGGAGCGTCGTCACAAAGGCCACTAGCCAGCGGGCAAGCAACCGGACAGACGCGGCAAGCAGGAAAATGCTGAAGGGCCCCACGCAGGACTCGTGGAGTGTGGGGGGCTGGTCTTCGGTGCAGATGGTGCTTGGGGTTGGGGCTTCTCAATCCCCGGTGCACAACTTCGAGGGTACCTCAGAAGCTGCGCTGTAAGTTACTAGCCACTTTTCCCAGGTAGCCGGTCCCACGTCGCTCGTCGCCTCCACGGATCTCAGCTCTGCTGCAGATGTGGATGAGGGTCGGAGAAGTCTGGAAATCAAGGCTCCGGGTGGGCTCTGCAGTCGGTTCCTCGTCGAACGTTTCACAAAGCAAAGGGTAGTCTCTTGATGGTGCCTGTTTGCACAGGGTAGCCACTCCTTGGCTACAAGGGAGATTCTTCAGTCTTCTTCTTTCGTCGAATGTCGAAGGTCCAGAGTTTCTGTTCAGTTTTGCAGGTTCAGGATAATCTAGAGTCTTGAGGCCCAACTCCCACTCTTATACTAATCTGGGGGGCTGGGATACCTGCTAGGTCACGCCTTATGGGTGGGACCTGGGAGGGGGTGGTTACACCCACTTCCCTTTGTCCAGTTTCGCGCCAGAGCTGGGGCTGGAGTGCCCCAGCGCCGGTTTGAACTGGACTATGCAAGGAACACCTTGTGTGCCCCAGGCATGTCTCATTCCTTTCAGCCCACCCTGCCCCAATACACTAAAGGCTGTCTGGGGAGGTGCTAGCACCTCCCCAAGCAGGAAACCTATTGTCCAGGCCTCCCTGGCTGGGATCACTCCCAGCTGCAGGAGGTCAGACTTGTGTCGTGGCAGCAGCATCCATTTTGTGATGCTGAGGCTTTGGTCAGAGGCTAACAGTTGAAGTATGATTTTAACATGTCTCTCCCTCTAGAAGGGAGGGATAATATCCTCATCACCAGAAATGGTATGGGGGTATTATTCCAAAGTGTTAGACACCTTACACGACATGTTTTGATACAGCCCAACCATAGTTACCATAACCGTTTAAGATTATAAGGCACTTTAAGAGTATATGGTAGGCTATATCATAGAACAGCTATAAGGACATGGTTCCGAAAGCTGCAGACAGGCTCAGCTCATGCTAGAGCACCATCTCACATGTTACCAAGCACTCTGCCTTCAGGATTGTTAAGGCCTGCCATAGGAGTGACTGATAGGTACACATGTGTCTATATATAAGGTAGGTATAGATATACTATATCTAAGCAAGGGGTGATTACATGACCTTGCCCCAGCTGAGTGATCAGCCAGTTGTGTCTGATTGGAAGGCCAGACCAGGGGTGGCATAATACATGCTGCAGCCCCTGGGAGGCCTAGGGTACACCTATGCCCCGGGTACCTAGGGTACACTGTACAGGGTCCAATAAGGTGATCCTTACCAATTGGTTATGTACCTAGGGTACATGGAGTCCATTTTACAGAGAGCAGACAGCCTGAGACCCTGAATGGCAGGATCTCAGGCCAACTAAGTCGAAAAACCAGCTAGACACTAGGCAAAAAGTTGGGGGTAACCATAGTCAGATATCCACCTTCCTACACAACCCCCCCCCCAAACGAAAGGAGATAAGGCTGGCCTTGACAAGGTAAGCCTCTATTGCCTGAGTGGCCATATAAGGAAGAACCAGCACTGGCATGGTTACCCCCTGTCCCATGGTCCACTAAGCAATCCCTCATCCTAAAGATATCATAGGGTCTCCACCATAGGGAATCTCTACCTCTGGTGTGTCTTTGCAAAGTAAAAGGCTGGTGTTGAGAGGGAGTACTGAAGTGAGTGTCCTCAAAGTGAGGCCTCAGCTTCCTCCAATCATCCTCCACCATGGATGCCTTTCTTTCTCTAACTGAGTTGCACTGTGCTCTCAGGGTCAGCCTCTGGCTACCTAAAGCTGGAGGCTGGGTCCCTTTTGTGGGCTTACTGGAGGGACAGGTCAGGTTTGGGGCCCTAAGGTCCCATGTTTGCCTGTGCCCAACAGAATCCCTCTGGGGGAGGTCCCTAACTACCTGTGAAGGGGATCCCTCAGGATTGTTTTTACCCATCACCTGGCTAGGGCAACTAACCAGGCAATCCTCATTCTTTTGAAGGGGGGGTTCTTGTGGACAGGGGCCCTCTTGGGGTCCACTGGCCTCCCTGACCTCTGCAGCCCTGGGCTGACTGAGGCAGGGTAGAGAGAGGCAGGCTACCTGCACCAGACTGGGTCCCACCTTGGAAGGGGCCACTGACATCAGAGGCTCTGCCAGGCCAGGCCTGGCTACCTCTGGGGCAGTTCCTTCACAAGGGGTGAGGTCAGATCCCTGAGGAGGCTGACCTTTTCCTAATGTCTGGGGAGAGGGAGACTTTTCTTCCTCCCCACTACTCTCTGTCTGTGTGGAGTGATCCATAGTTTCAGGCTTCACTACACCTATATCAGTCTGAGTGTGGGCTGAGACCATTACAGCCTTGCCAACCTTTTCAGGAAGGCACTCAGTTTGTGTTTGAGCTGTGACTGTCACAGCTCTGCCAGTCCCTACAGGGAAGTCTGTCTGTGCCTGGGCTGTGGCTACCACTGCCCTTCCAACCTTTTCAGGGAGGAAAGCTATTTGGACAGGGGTTGTGACTGGCACAACCCCACTACCCTTTTTGGAAAGGCCTACCATTTTGGAATGGGTGTCTTGTTCAACTCCAGCCCAAGCTGAGAGTTCTAAGTCATTCCCCAGCAAGCAGTCCACAGGCAAGGTTGGAGACACTGCCACCCTTTTAGGGCCAGTGACCCCTCCCCAGCTGAGACATACTTCTGCCATGGGATGACTGTTTTGTTTGCCATCAATGTTAGTTACCTGGTATGAGAAACCAGGCAAAAGCTGCTCAGAGGGAACTAGCCTATGGGCCACCATAGTGATGCTAGCTCCAGTGTCTCTGTAGGCCTCAGCTTTTCTACCATTGATGTAGGGTTCCTGTCTGTACCTACCCAAAGTGTTGGGACAGGCAGTGAAGTTGGCAAACCCCATGCCACCATCACAGACAAGAGTAGCTGCTGTAGGGGAATTGGCTAAGCCAGGATCCCCCTGTGTTCCCCAAGAAAACCCAACCAAATTTTTGGGGGCACTCCCACCACCTGGGGGATTACTGCTGACAGTAATAGGTGGTGTGACAGGAGTAGTTGGAGGAACAGTTTTGTTTTTAGCCTGTGGACAACTGCTGTCAGTTTTCCAATGCCCAGGTGTTTTACACACATGGCAGTAAGGCTTTTTAACTGTGGTAGAGGAGGGAGCTTGTGACCCACCACCCTGTGTGGAGTTTTGGGGCCCTGAGGAAGATTTCTCTTTTGCTTTGTCCCCACCCTTCTCTTGAGGCTTGGTGGTATCTTTCTTTTGGTCACCACCCTGATTTTTAGGCCTAATCCTGGTCCTGACCCATTTATCTGCCCTCTTTCCCAATTCTTGGGGAGAGGTCAAATCTGAGTCTACCAGGTGTTGATGGAGAAGCTGGTTCTGACAATTATTAAGGATCTGCTCCCTCATAATCAAGTTGTACAATCCTGTATAGTCCTGCACCTTGCTGCCATTTAACCAACCTTCCAAAGCCTTAGTGGCACAATCCACAAAATCAGACCAGTCCTGTGTCTGTGTCTTCTGGGTGTCTCTGAACAACAACCTATATTGCTCAGTGGTTAAGCCAAACCCATCTATCAGAGCACTCTTCAGGACTTTGTAATTGTTTGCATCCTCATCACTGACTGTGAGGAGCTTGTCTCTACCTTTGTCAGAAAAGGAGAGCCACAAGATAGCTGCCCACTGACTTTGGGGTACCTGCTGTACTTTGCAGGCCCTCTCCAAAGCAGTCATCCATTTGTGGATGTCATCCCCATTCTGATATGGGGGGACTATCTTGCTTAGGTTTCTATGGTCATAAGACCTATCCCTATCTCTAGGGATGTTGCTGCCACCAGTGGGTTCTGACCCACACAATTTTTGCTCTCTAGCCAGAGCAAGCTTCTCTTTGGCAAGGGCAATTTCTTCCCTCTGAATCCTCAGATTAGCTTCCCTCATTCTGGCTTTATGCTCCTTTCTCTCAGGTGAAGTCATTCCCCTGTGAGAGGAAGCATTAGAGATGCTAGAGACATGGGAGTGGATGGATTCCCTTGAAGGGGATCTGTCCCTCCTGCTTCTCTGTGAATGTCTACTTGTGGGTCTGTATGGGGGGACCCCATGCAAACTCCCATGTAAACTTAAGTTAGCCTGGCTAAGTCTCCTTACTTGGCTCTGGCTGTCTACCTCCCCATCTGAAGCCCCATCTGACTCCTCTGTGGTGGGTAGACCCTCCTCTGTGCCTAGGGCACCTGCCTGAGATGCCCTCTGAGCATCATACTCCTCTAGGAGTTGTCTTAACTGAAGGAGGGTATGGTTTGCACCCTGTTTTATTCCTCTGGAGGTACACAATTGTCTCATCTCCTGGAATGTTAAGGTATCATACCTAGAGGGGGTCTTCTGCAGACCTGACCCTCCTGGGAGAGCATCTACTTGATCTCCTCCCAGAGGCATGATCTAGTGAGGGTGTGGTGTGTGCACCTACCTACACTAGTTGTATCTACTAAACCTCTCTAGTGGTTGTAGTCAGGGTGTGTTACTCCCTTCAACCTACAACCACTAAGTCCAGTAGGACTTAAGTATTACAAACTATGTTATATGTACCTAGACAATATCTGTGTGATCTTTCAATTTAGTATCTCAAGATTACAATGGTATTACAACAGCAAGCTCAGATCCCAACCGCTGCTCACCAATGTGAGAAGTTGGCCTGATGTATGATGTCACTAGTTATAGTGTACACCTTATATCAGTCCAAATACCCTTATGGTGATTGGTTGTAAAGTCAACCTTATAGACCAGCTATCCTAGTGGTAGCATGGACAAGAGCAGTCTTAGGCTAAACTCTGAATGGCATGTGAAGCCAGCTGTGATACCATATGTAATCCCTTGAATACCAAATGAAAGGACACCACAACAGATATATATATAAAATAAAGTGTATTTATTCTAAGCAAACCCTCAGCACTCTTTATGAGATTAGAGGTAAGTACAACACAGTCTTATTTATGCATACATTAAGTCACACAGGTAAGTAATACAGTTAGGCCCTAGGGGCCACGCAAACCATATACTAAGTAAGTGGTGTAAGAACCACTGTCACGGAAATAGAATAGGCCTAGGCCTAGGGAATCGCTGGGGCTACACTACACTAGCGTTAGTTAGGAAGTGGGAGGCCCACGGGATTCGTGTGCAGAGTGGAAACACTCACGCGTAATGCGTAAAAGTCAATAGCAATGTTACAGTTTAGAAATAGATAGATTTAGGACACTTCCGGAGTAGCTAGGAAGTTGAGACTTGAAAACTAGACACTAGGATAGTCACTATCCTGATGAGCACCGGAGTACCCAAGTTACCTAGCCCACAGGCTGCGGGTGCATAGGGGTGAAGATGCGTCGTTTTCGTCGTCGACTCCTATGGATGCCTGAAGAAAGATGCTGACAGGCAGTCAGGGGAGAGTGTCCGGTGGATCCCAAGGCTGGGATCAAGAAGAGAGGAAACCTGCAAGCAGAGGGGACAGAGTCAAGGTCACTAGCCAGTGACCACGTGGAACCAGGAAGGAACCAGGCGATGTCGTGAAGAGTTGCAGGTGAAGGTGAAGCTTGTCGCTGCAGCCAGGAGGACCAGGAAGCGTCGAGGACGACCAGGACCAGGAGGCGAGCTGTCCCACGAAGGCTCTTGCTGTCGGCGGCGTCGAAGTTGGACTAGGACTCACCAAGCCTTGGCAAGCGGAACCCACGAAGAACAAAGGACTTGCTTCTGGTGCAGACCAGGAAGGTCTGGGGTGCTTCTTCTTTGCAGAGAAGCGGGAGCCAGTCTGGAGGAGCCAAACCAGCGCAGAAGATTTCAGGGAGCGTCGTCACAAAGGCCACTAGCCAGCGGGCAAGCAACCGGACAGACGCGGCAAGCAGGAAAATGCTGAAGGGCCCCACGCAGGACTCGTGGAGTGTGGGGGGCTGGTCTTCGGTGCAGATGGTGCTTGGGGTTGGGGCTTCTCAATCCCCGGTGCACAACTTCGAGGGTACCTCAGAAGCTGCGCTGTAAGTTACTAGCCACTTTTCCCAGGTAGCCGGTCCCACGTCGCTCGTCGCCTCCACGGATCTCAGCTCTGCTGCAGATGTGGATGAGGGTCGGAGAAGTCTGGAAATCAAGGCTCTGGTCGGGCTCTGCAGTCGGTTCCTCGTCGAACGTTTCACAAAGCAAAGGGTAGTCTCTTGATGGTGCCTGTTTGCACAGGGTAGCCACTCCTTGGCTACAAGGGAGATTCTTCAGTCTTCTTCTTTCGTCGAATGTCGAAGGTCCAGAGTTTCTGTTCAGTTTTGCAGGTTCAGGATAATCTAGAGTCTTGAGGCCCAACTCCCACTCTTATACTAATCTGGGGGGCTGGGATACCTGCTAGGTCACGCCTTATGGGTGGGACCTGGGAGGGGGTGGTTACACCCACTTCCCTTTGTCCAGTTTCGCGCCAGAGCTGGGGCTGGAGTGCCCCAGCGCCGGTTTGAACTGGACTATGCAAGGAACACCTTGTGTGCCCCAGGCATGTCTCATTCCTTTCAGCCCACCCTGCCCCAATACACTAAAGGCTGTCTGGGGAGGTGCTAGCACCTCCCCAAGCAGGAAACCTATTGTCCAGGCCTCCCTGGCTGGGATCACTCCCAGCTGCAGGAGGTCAGACTTGTGTCGTGGCAGCAGCATCCATTTTGTGATGCTGAGGCTTTGGTCAGAGGCTAACAGTTGAAGTATGATTTTAACATGTCTCTCCCTCTAGAAGGGAGGGATAATATCCTCATCACCAGAAATGGTATGGGGGTATTATTCCAAAGTGTTAGACACCTTACACGACATGTTTTGATACAGCCCAACCATAGTTACCATAACCGTTTAAGATTATAAGGCACTTTAAGAGTATATGGTAGGCTATATCATAGAACAGCTATAAGGACATGGTTCCGAAAGCTGCAGACAGGCTCAGCTCATGCTAGAGCACCATCTCACATGTTACCAAGCACTCTGCCTTCAGGATTGTTAAGGCCTGCCATAGGAGTGACTGATAGGTACACATGTGTCTATATATAAGGTAGGTATAGATATACTATATCTAAGCAAGGGGTGATTACACGACCTTGCCCCAGCTGAGTGATCAGCCAGTTGTGTCTGATTGGAAGGCCAGACCAGGGGTGGCATAATACATGCTGCAGCCCCTGGGAGGCCTAGGGTACACCTATGCCCCGGGTACCTAGGGTACACTGTACAGGGTCCAATAAGGTGATCCTTACCAATTGGTTATGTACCTAGGGTACATGGAGTCCATTTTACAGAGAGCAGACAGCCTGAGACCCTGAATGGCAGGATCTCAGGCCAACTAAGTCGAAAAACCAGCTAGACACTAGGCAAAAAGTTGGGGGTAACCATAGTCAGATATCCACCTTCCTACAAGGCTAACCACCAACATTGCCTTCTGAATGTTCCTGACACTGCCAAGGAACATGCGCATAACTGAAGCAACTGGCACCCTGCCATAAAAGTATCAATTTAGCCTTCTATGAATGTAAACGCGCTCTTGCGGCTATCCGTATTAGTGCTCCCTCCCAACAGGCAGCCCTAACCAGGTAACTCGCACCCTCCTGGGACTGGCACACTCCCGCCCCAGCTGCCCTAGAGTGCCTGTTCGAGTGTAGCCACAACCTTGCGTTTTATCACAGACAGATCATAGGGTATGATGAGACTCCGCTGACTCTACTGCTGAGTGCCCGTAGCACCATGGCAAGTCTGTCTTTGCCTATTCGGTGTCTGGATGCAAAGTTAACTGACATTGCCAGCCCCAGTCCCGGGTGAAAATAGCAGCTTTAAAGTTTCTGGTGCTATAGACGGTACCCGTAGCCTGATGGAACAGAATGCAATTCCCTTGCTCCTGTTGAGCACGAACCCACAGCCAATTGCTCACCATGGTTCAATACCTTCCTGCTGCTAATCATTTCCTAGCAGAATGTGACAAATCTATGTTCTGCAATGGCACCACTTCGCAGCCTGCACCATTCTGCCAGTGCCGAAAAGACCTTTGTCATGCTGCCTGGCCTAATCAATCTTGCCCTGTTCTAGAAGCGCCCGCTTCAGCCCTAGAGCAAACAATTCGCCAGTAACCCCAAACTGGCCCTGATGCGAGACAAACCATGCCAAGGCACACAAGTGAGTGTAATAACTAATAGCAGGTCTAACAGCGTTAACGGGCATCCTCAGCTTACAATAGGAGTGATGGAGTAAGGGTATACAGTGAGAATAAAGATGACAGCTTCCCATCTGACCAACCGTGGTGGGAACTACTCCTGTATATTCTAGTACACATGGTCCCAGTTCACTTGTCACTGCCTGATGTACGTGACCTAGGTACATGGTCCCCTTGCATGGCAGCATGCCATTGAGACCAACGTCCAGTCCCCGATAAGTACCACTATCTGCCTACGCTACAATCTTGCCTGGCGTTCCTTCATGCCCAGATATACCATGCGATGATTGCCCTCCTCCGTCGCTTGACCCGACCACACCTAGAAGAACAACACAGCAAGAGGAAGCGGCCTGTGACCTGCCCCACGACTCTACGAAATCCTCCTACCGAATGATGTGGGAGCTCGCCGCCAACCTCTGTCCAAGCCTGCCAACCCCACAAGTATTTGGACCCCTATTGCTCCAAGAATTGGAGGGGGGGGGAGGAGGGGCAGTCCTGTCTGGAGATGTGTGTAATGGAGGACATGCGTCCTAGAGTACCTATTGTTTGGGTGCAAATGACAGTACCACGAGTACCTGATGTGTTTAATACTAATAACAGTAGTAACAACTCAATCAGCACAGGGCTAGTTGCCCCCCCCCGTCTTGCAACCGTGTGTGACAGACAGGGAGATTAAAGGAAGGCTAACCCCAGTCAGACACAGAAAGAACCACCACGTGGCTGTGCCCAAAGACCACCATCCCGCATCAACCGACCCGATGGAAAGACAACAAGAGCCTAACGCTCCACACCCGCGGATGACCCAGAAAATAACCAAGCGTTTAACAATCGAGTAAATAACAACGGACATCCTCAGCATCTGAAGGCCTAGCCATTTCAGAAGTAACCTGGGACCCCAATGCCAGGCATCAGGGCAGGCCTCGGCACCTGTAGTGTGAGTGATCTTTGCCCACTTCCGTGTGAGCCAGGGCCCGCGATGCATACTTTCTTTATGATCGCTGAAGCACACGTAAACCACCCTGGCAGTACCTTGCCGCAAGGTCATCCTACCCTAAGGAGCCCCAAATGAACGACCAGGTTTCATTAACACTCACTCAACCTTAGGCGTAACTCTTTGCTTAGCCTAGGTGCTGGATGCAAGTGACACCGCCCCCTGCTCCCGACCATAGTGGTGAAGCATCCCAGGGGTGCCCGGCTAATATAAAAGACCACGACAGAAACGAGGAAGCCCTGCGCAGCTACAAGTGTTTTCCAGAGTAAAACTGGTCTGCAGGGCTACCCAGCATGCTCAGGCACTGGCTATGGCCTACAGACCGGCCACCAACACACAGCGCATTTACTAGGTGTTCCAAGTCCACTCGGTCTCATTTGCCAATGAAACAAAGCATTGCAACCAAGCCCCCCCAAAACCAGGCCCAGTCCCCCGCAGCGGCAGGAATACTATCAATCAACCTCCCTTCTCTCCTCATCAGTACTGGCTGGACTACGCCTCTTTGTTGCATAAGATGAATGAGTCATCATTGTGGCTAACAGGCATATCCTTTTGAAAATGCCTCCGTTCAAGCCTGGTAACGCCGGGTCACCAACACTACTAGCCAAATTTACTAAAGGTTTACACTCCCAAGCCCTTTCAGTGTAAATATTATTTAAATCAAAATGCACATGGGATACCTACGGGCCCCGATGTAATTTTAATGACGCTAGCATGCAGGTAACCCAATAACCTTCAAAAATTCCATCTGGACACTCATCCCTGCTCTATAATTCTACTCTTCATTGAATATACTTGTACCGTCACGGAATTTGGACGATATGTCACACACACAGCCAAGCTCTTATGAAGGGAAGGGAACAACCGACCAACCTTACACTAATGTGTCCCGCCTATCAACTGCACACCACCTACTAATAGTGCTTTAATGAAAGCGCTGTAACGCAAAGACCCGTGTAGCAACAGTACCCAAGGTAGAATATACCCGGAAATAAGAAAACGTTGATGCAATAAGGCTCAACCATATCCAGGGTTCAGTTCCCGAACCTGGCCTCCCTCACCATGTCTAACACATTTGCAAACATTCACAACAGACCGCTGCTCAGGGGACCAATCCACAGCTGTCTGACCAGTAGGCAAAGATTAGGCCCTAAGGGCTGCCCGCACGCACGTGGCCGAGACCCAAATCACCAGACTCGCTGCATGGTGTCCTTTTTTTTAACATACCCATAGATGAACTAGTTCGAATATGGATGGCACCAGAGTGGGGTCAAACACATTTTGCTAGGTGTGATGTTTTCGCCAACAGTGTGAAGAGTGATAGTTACCCAAGTGTGAGTGACACTTATAGCCAGCATAATAAAGCCAATGAGACATACATATCCGAAAATGCACCATTTCGCGCAACAAACCCAAAAGATCGTACCCCTGTTGCGAAACACCAGAAATTGAAGGGCCCTCATTGATGCCGTGTTGCAGTTTGGAACAAGACAGGTGCCCCGTGCGGAGCTCGCCCGCACGGAAATGAGCTGAAAAGTCGCATATACCTTAGCTTGGGTTGCCAATTTGTGCCACTCAGCTTATCTTGTCCCCTAAAAGCCCTCTCCATATATTTCCTTGCCAGATGAAAATCATATCACACCCATGAAGCAGAGTTCTTAAATAGGGCCTAGTCAAAACAAAAGACTTAAGGCAGTCTACTCAACTATGCTCCTTTCCATAATCAGATGCTGATATCTAAACAGTCTTCAACCAAGTTAAACCATATCCTGCATAGTAACAACAAATAAACAATCTCTTTCAGGCGGGCTTAAGTCCTAATTACAACTGATGCAGGATTTTAGCATTGGTCTATAAACACACAAAGTACAAATACTACAGGTAGTAATACTTTCAGGGTGCTAAAATCGAGCCTTAAAGAAGTTAGCCCCTGTTCACGCATGTCCCCACGCTTCTGGGCCCCCTTTTTATCAGGACAGTTTGCCTGCTTTTAATAGAGAAAACAGCGTTAACTGATAATTCTGTGACTCTGTACCAGGGCCACAAGAGTTCATTCTACACGGCGAAGATCAGACTAGCAGGCCCCACAGTCACCTGTGACCCACAGTGGCGCGCCGACCCCCAATGCACAAACCATCCACAACTGTGCCCCTCCTCCCTGCACACAGCACAAGGGGGGAAATCCGTCCCGGCCCACGTCCCGAGATGCAGTCCCCACTGACCGCCGCGCCATGGCCCGGAGGATGGAGCCCAGTTCCTGCGCACCGCACAACCATAAGCAGGACTCGAAGAGGTAGGCGAGCCGTGCCGTCCATGACAATGAGGCCTGGAAAACAAGCGACATGCCCAGAGACCAGGCGACAGCAACGCTCGAAACCCGGACCGCAGCACTGCAAAGTGTGGATCCACCACGCCGCGCAGGCGACCCGAGCGGATGGCGCGCCTGGCAGGCCACCCGCCATCGTGCCCTCCAGCCCAGGATACCATGGGCAAGGTGAATATGCCGCTCACATGGAAGCACACAACATGTGGCGCGAGCGCGACCCGGAGGCACAGGAACGCCTCATGGCACCCAATCATCTCACCGTCAGGTCGGGGCCAACACGTGGAATGCCAGCGTCATTCAACATACCTCCGTCAAGTAGGCATCGTGCAGGTGGCCCCCAGCAAAGCCCGCTTGGCCTGACCCTGATGTGGCACTGCACAGGCATACACCGGGAGATAGGGGGCTTCTAAAAGAAAACGCAATGTCGCCGCTAGCTAGCGGGACCTCACTGCCCGAGCCTGGGGTGCCTGCACCAGTGTTGGCAAGGCAGCAAGTAACCACAGCCCCACTGGAGAAGGCAGGAACCGCCCTCTCGCCTTCGGGCCTGAAGGGGCGGCCGAGCCGGCCTGCTGCCGTACCGCCTGGGGCACGCTCGAGCTTGTGGCTGGGCCGGAAGGGTCGCGATATTATTGAAAGGCGCGAGCGCGGCCCGCAGATAGCCGCGCGGACGCGACACCGAACCCGCTCCGGCCGTCCGTAGTCCCGGTGTTGGCGTGCCCTGCCCGGCAACTACATACGCGCTCCGCTCTCGGCCCCGGCCTCCGTCCACCTGTGACCGCGCTAAGCACCGGATAAATGCTTAATACCGACATACATGTGCACAATGCCGTCCTAAGCACCTGGGGAGGCAGAATATACGTGACACCGTTCATGCCATTAATAAAATCCGTCGAAAAACAGCCCGACCACACAAGGGACTCCAACCCCCAACCTTCTCCTAGGAAGACAGGCGCTTCCACGAACACGCTGCACAGTCCCGTGGTCCCAAGCACACTCTGGCGCCGTTAAACCTCGGCTCAGCGAGCACTCAGAAGAAACCATTTGGCTTGGTAAAGGCGCGCTTCCCCCGACACAGGAGAGCGGGCGAAAAGCAGAGCTAACCCCCCGACTACCATGCCATCCCTACTGGCAGGCAGTACAGTTCAAGGTTGCTTGGTGTGAAGAATCAGAAGCTCCGAGTCGATCTGTAGCCAAATTAACCCTTTCTGCAACATTAATCAACATACTAATAATGTAAGCTTTGCGGTGTGTACGCATTTCCAGATGAACGCTTGTAGCTCACTATTGCATATTAGGACCTTAACTTATAATTTGCAAGTAACAAAAGGATGCCTCTTTTGAAAAACAGCAACCCGCTGACCCACTTCCATCACACGCACACTGTATTTTACTCGGCACCCGCTCGCTCTCCATGAAGATAATGAATCACACGAGTTATCTTGGCATTTATGTGAGGCCTGGTAATTGACGCGGAACAATTCACACCCGCAGCACAAGCCGCCTCACGCAATCTGCCCGAACTCGGACTCAACCAGTGGCACAACGAGATCCAGCCCCGGAGCCGACCCACACCTGTCACAACCCGGGGACAGTGCGACCAGAAAATTCAAAGGAGAGGCTCCGCGCCTCGCAATGCGGCACAACCCACGCCACCAACACACTGCCCCCCCCCCCACAAAGGCAGAGGCAGGACATGCCCAGAAACACGTGACGAGCCGACAACGAGACTCGCTCATGGGTCCCAACAATAATCGACGCAGGTCAGGCCCAGGCCTCGAACCCCACGACCAACACCGAAACACCGCCTGCCCCTACCCGGACAACCACGCCGGGCATGGCCAAAGGGGGAGAATAAGGAGGAAGACAGAACTCGGCAATGGCCCCTCCTGGCCCGCACTCACCGCAAACGAAGCCGGACCCGATGACGACCACACCGCAAGGCGGGACGAGAGGGACAAGAGGGCGAGGAAGGGGCGGGGACAGCCTAAATACCCCTGCCCTGCCCTGCCCTGCCCTGTTAGGGGGGCTGCTGCGCAACCCCCCCCGGGCAGCCTTGCAAGTGTGCAGCGAGTTGCGATTAGCAGCAATTTAACATGCTGACGAGGTTGTAGATGGTTAGGTGTAACATGTTCTAATTTCGGTGATGGGGCGTGGTGTTCCAGCCACGATGGGAGACACGTCACCATTGCAGTATGGCCACGCAGGTTGTTGGCAGTCCAGGCACTTCTGTTGTTCCCTACATGGTTCCGCACATGGCTAGGGAGTCTCTTCCGGCGTGGGTGCGGTGACTCAGGAGGTAAGGTTGATTGGCTTGTTGTTGCTGCCAGTGTGGGGCCGGGGGAGTGGTTTCGTCGTGGTTGCCCCTTTATGGCCATGGGGCGCCTAGTTCCAACGGTTAGCACGACAGAGCTCACTGTGGATAGGGTGGCAGTGCATCCTCGGGTGTATATAGCTTCATGGGGGGATACAACACACCTAATCCTGCCCGCTTTGTCCTCTGCTCCAAGTAATGGCAGATTGCCGCCTATCTAGTTCGGTTTGACATTAACAGTACACTGCAAGTTTGTAGTATGGTGTGGTAGTGGGCATCGTGCTATGACCCTCAGTGATTGGGTTGTAGGGATGTTGTTGGCACAGCCCCAATGGTGTGGTGGGCTGTTCTCAAGCAGATCTGGGGCTGGTGTCAGGCGGGGAATCTTTCACATGGCTTTACCTCACGGGGGTCGTTCAGTTCACCATTGGTTTCTTTTGTGTTGTAGGGCCTGTTGCAGAAAGGTTTGTATTGGTTCCACACACCATCCATATAAGTACCTCTTACACCAAAACAGGACCTCTATATTGAGAATTGGTGGGTGTCACAGATATTATTTGCTGTAAGGTTGGTGAGCCGCTGCGGTGTTCCTATGTGGAAAACACAAGTCACTATACCTCTATTTTGAACAAAGCGAACTAGGTCTATAGCTGGTTGAGCTTCAAGGGTGACAGAATCGAGCTTTAGTTAAGCAACCAAGAATTTGGAAATCAGAGGAATGTGCAACAAAATATGTGCACTCTGCCCCATGGGCAGGTTATGGTTGCCTCAGTTAAGCATAGAAGCTTCTCGCCCTGATAGCCAAAGTAGACAGGCTGGCTGTGGGTGAGGTCACCTAACAAGAATCTGGTATTGGGTAAACGAGGGCTTAGTTAATCCTGAAGGATAGGCACTAGATTTCAGACAGTGGTATCTCCTAGCGGAACCACTGAAGGTGTACTGCAGCTAAACAGGAAACTGGGAATCTGGGATTCCGACACTTTTGCGGGTTTAAAGCATCCAGGGTCAGAGATGGACAGTGGGTACTGTGCATCTGTGATCCAACGGCAGTTAAGCAAGCGGGGTGCGCTGCGTAAGTTGTCACTGCACGAAAGGGTGAGGTGTCGCTAATAGTGGGTGCAAGACATATATTGTTTCCAACCAGATTTGACACCATTACGGTGTTCACCAGGGTTTAGCAATCAAAGGGGTTTGTGCAATCGTCTGGTCAATTCATTGGTAGAGAATGCCTAGGAGTCGTTTGCAGTCCTTTTGCAACCGCCCCACAGGACAAATGTTTTAGGCCACATGGCTTGTGAAGGGCTTTTGTGGTGGAGCCTGGTTGAAGAGCTAACGTCGGGCAAGTGTGTCTTGTGCTTTCATCGCAGGGTGAGCGGGCTGGAGGTCAGGGAGCGCCGATGCATCAGAAGCACTGAGCAGCTTTCAGCCAGGTGTGTATGGTTGATATCTGATGCAAGGGGCATTTGTCAGACTGAAGCTGTACGCAGATGTTCCGCCTTCGGTGCTTGGAGGTCTGTTGGCACCGCCTTATCAATGGAAGCCATTGTCTAGCGGGTTGCTCTGAGCGTAGTATTTGCAGGCTTAATTAACATTATCAGCTACCAGTTCAAACGTGCATCTTTCACTAATTTATACAATGCAGATCACAAGAACTAATTCTCATACTCCTGCAGTAGGTGCGTGAAAAGGTTGGAGGATCCTGGCAAGGGTGCTGTGCCACGTGTGGTTGGTAGCTTGTGTCACTTGGTTTGGGCAGGAACACGGCCTGTCCTGTCGCCGGTGGTCAGCGAAGTTGGTGGCCTGTGCTCCCAGCAGTCCTGTTTGACGAATGCGGGGTGACCATATGGCAATTTCACTTGTTTGTGGTAGGTCACCTTGTTTGGGGTTAGGGGTCCGTTGGTCTAAGGAACTGGGCAGTGCGGCTTCCTGCGCTCAGGTCGGTGAGCAATAACTTTGGGTGTTATGGTGTGTGTGGTAAATTTTGGGCAGGGAGACTCAGGCCAGTCCACACCCTTTGGTCGAGCAGGACATCCCGCGCAAACTCCTTCAGCGGGGATCATTTCAGGGATGGGTCATAGGGATCAAAACTTGTCAGCAGGGACACAGCAACCCCCTAGTCGCACCCTGGCACGGGTATTAAAGCTTCCCGCAAGTTTAAGTTCTGGTAATAATATAGAATGTCTTATTAGGAGGGGCCCAGTGCGGTCATGCCATTGTCTCTTTTTTGGTGACTAGAATTTGGGCCATGTCCGGTACAAGCAGGGTGGGACTAGTGCCTAACAGCTACATTTAACGTAAGTCTCGGTGGCGGGGCGAGTAAGGGATGCTTGATCTGCACACAGGGGCGGGCGATTTCTTTGTGGGCTTAGCTCTGATGGCTACCCTGCCCCCTGGTTTTAACGGACTAGGATACGCAGTGAAATTTGTGGCAGGCTGTGCCAAGAGATGAGCCTTCTGATACATCTATACCTGGTTTCGTTCCTGGCTACAGAGTGGCTGCTTGACACTCTGGTGTTGAAAGTGGTCAGCTGGTTGGCAGGCCTTCTAGAGGTGGGTTTCTAGCTCGGGCATGTCCAAGTAAGGGTTCAGGTGCCGGTAGTCGACCCTGGGATTCAATTTCACAGGCCTGTGGAGCGGCAGAATTGAAAGGGGCTTGTGTTCGACCTCTTGGTCACAGGTTTGGATCCTGGTAAGTCCACTTTCCAGCACCCCATTCCAGTAGATTTTCCACACGCAGGCCGGCATTCTGGTAGGCGGCAGCAGGAGTCTGGCCATGGGCTACTCACGTGAGGGTGGGGACCTGGGCCATCAAATTGGGACGACTTGCTTGGCATGCTCCCTGCAGTCGTTCTCTGACTAGGGTGATGCATACAGGTTGCAAGCATGCGCTGTGGGGTGGTTCTTTTGACTTCATCCACTTGTGAACGTCATTAGTTTAAGGCCAAAGAGCGACTGCTTGACCCCTGGGTGCCGGGGAGGGTTTTTCTGGGTGGCAGCTTCCCCAACTATTACACAGGTTGTTGTTTACACAGAGTGGTGGCAGGTTAGCAGTCCTCCTCTTGTCAGGGTGTGAGGTGTTGGTTGGGTCTTTTAGATCGAGTATGGATAGGCTCTATCCTGTCAGCTGGGTTGTGAGTTTGCCTTTCCCAATATGGTGCTGGTACCCTAATATTGTTGGAATAGAGGGTTAGCATCACAAAGACTGACTACTATCAGACCACATTTTGCTTTTATAGTTAAGAAGGTACATGTACACTGACCATAGGTTTACTCCATGTCCTCCGATCCACAGCGGCATGATACAGGTTGCTTCCGTTAAGCTAAATGTCCTTGGGAGCAGTCAGCCAACAAAGGAACGAATGTCCCAATTTTGGCCTAGGAAGACAGGTGGGTGTGGTGCTCCCGTAGAAGGGGTAGGGAGAAGGGCACATTCCGACCAGGCTCGGCTGAAGGGTATGCTGTTACACCCAGCTGGGAGATAGATGTATGGCCCAGTGTGTCCGGTAGCCCCTTACCTGGCCCTTCGGGAGAGGGGTACTCTGGTTCATGCTGACAGTACGCCCCTTACCATTTTGGGGTTGAACTGGTATGGAAGGCATGATTAAATGCCAGGCTTGCGGGTCCTGGCAGGCAACTTTGCAAGCACTCTTTTGAAGGGGCAGCAAGCCCAGCGTTCTGGGCAGGCTTGTCAGTGGAGTGCATCATGCAGGGGGGACGAGGTGAATCCCAATGTGTTAAGAGGTACATCCATCAACAGTCACCCAGGGGAGTGGCCGGATGACAGGTAAAGTGTTTAAAGTACAGGGGAATGGTGAATATACCATAGGCACCTGAGGTTTGTTGGGGTGCAGTGTTATTAGGCAAATATGTGCAAGCCTGGCCAGTTAGCTCAGTGGGTTGGAGCGTGGTGCTTATAATGCCAAGGTTGCGGGACAGATCCCTGTATGGGACAGAATTTTGGATTAGTTGTATAGAATAGTGTGCAGTGCTCAGCAAAGGGGGTTTTGCAACTAACATTTCTTCAAGTTGCCGGGACCAATGGTCTGGGGGGAGGGCCTTCCGGGTGTCCTGTGAGTGGGGGTCCCAGGCATGCGCTGGAACAGCTTGCTTTAGAGGGTTTGGCATCATCCGACATGGTTTACTGCACGTGAAGTCCATAGGGTGTTTTAATGAAAATGGGATCACCTGTCCAAAGTGGGAATGGACCTGTTCTTACTTGATCTGGGGGAGGCCTTGGAATCAGCAGGGTGTAGGTAACTAGGCCTATCATGGTGGGAGGCCCTGGGGTGACGGTGGCCACACCCAGTGCTGTGACGGAGTTACAGGGCGATCCAGAGGCTGTAAGGTACGGTGGGGTACCCTCTGTTAAAAATATTAAAACACAATTATTGTTCTGAATACAAACAGCTTTGCCACAGAAATGTCTGCTTTTTTATATAAACATTAATTCATGATTGTAATCACCATATTATGTATTTGTATTCAGAACAATAATTGTGTTTTAATATTTTTTATGTCATTCATATTCAATATATGAATACATTTATATTTTTTTAACAATAAGAATAAATGTTTCTTTACTGTTTATATTTCATTTATTATAAGAATTTGTCAATTTTAACTTAGAGACACATATTTCATTAATGTTATCACTCCTTGATTGCCTAGGTTGTTACTTGTCAATATATAGTACCCTGTCCTAGGAATTGGAATTATCAGGGGGTCCTTGTTACTTTTGAATATAGTAAATCACAATGCCTTTTATTTAGGTGTTGTTTTTTTTAAAACATAAATAAAAGGCATTGCCATTTACAATGCCAATAGCTTGAACTCTCGCAAATGTGAGACCTATTGCATTGCAAATGCTTGTTAAACTTTACAGCCTGACAAACAGCCTGTAGCTCTCTGCTCTCCATGCTCAGTGTAGTGCCGCGGTGGGATAGGCTCCATTCAGCTGACTCTTAATTTAAAGCACTGACTTGACTTTAAATATATAATTTAGGGCCCTGACGGAGGGACTCCAGTCCATGCGCAGCCTCTCAATGGTACTCTGCTGTGCAGGAGATCGCGCTCACACTGGCACCAGGCAGGAGTGTTTTTAAGTCCCGTTGTGCCCCCCTGCTGCCTGAGCCTCACCAGCCCTGGCCCCAGGCAGAGATTCCCATCGTCTGGGCGGACCTGTGATGTAAAGCATTCTTCACCTGCCCTGGCTCCATGTGTGTTGTGTGAATTGTGGGGCACTTGTGTCCGTCTGGACGAGCACCGTGCTCTACTATCTTAAAAAGGCATAGCAGAACAGAGCCTGTGACTTGTCGATGACCTCAACTGGCAGCTGTGACTGAGGATTCTACAGACTATTCAACTCTATAATGCAGCACTGAGCCCCCAAAGTTAAGAGAGGCCCAGCGCCTACTGCAATCAGCGCAACGCCAGCACCAGTTCAGGTGATTGGCAATTTAGCAGAACCCGTAGTCCACAAAGTTGGTAAGTGGCCTGTCCAGAAGGGGCAAACAATCAGTGCTGATAGAGTGATGTCTTCGGTTGAAGGGGTGACGTATACCTATGAAATGATTCAGGAATTTATTTAAATGGAAACATAAAACGTGCTGGTACTTATTATCCACAGTACCTATTCGCTCCGCCGAAGTGCTGCTGTTCTCCCATTAAATGTATTGCAGCAGTGCTTAGAAGTGCAGATACTCTCCCATTACATGTATTACAGCAGTGCTGAGAAGTGCAGATGCTCTGCCTTTTAAATTAAAGTAGTGCAGGCCCTCAGTACCGGACACACAATTGATGGCTGGAATGCAGAACAAATCAAAACATTCTCCCCCAGTCAAGAGATCTGGGTTAAATCCATCATTCTTTTGCTCACCATGCCACCCCAGTTTAGACCTGGCCATATGCAAATCAGTCTTGATCCTGTGCCTCATCGGAACAGTCCAGCCCAAACTGCCAAGGACACCATCTGCCCAGTTAAAGCAATAGTTTACAGGAACAAGTCTGGATTCAATGATTATTCTCAGGGCTTTACGTGGTTTTTAGGTTGAGCCTGTAGCAGCATGCATGCGTTGCTCTGGCGAGACTTTTAGTAAGGGGCTTTCAAAAGCTCACCACACGCTCGTGCGTGTGTTTTGGTTTTAGTTACAGGTTATTGGGCTTTGCGTGCGTCTTTCTAAGAAAGAAAGCACCCAATTGGGCAAAGGCGGGTGCATGTCCCACCTTTGCTCCACCCACGGCCTATTGCTTGTGGTTACCCGCACGGGCGACATCTGTTTTGAATTATCGTGCCCAGACACTGGCGCGATAATTGAAAACAGATCGTTCGCTGTGGTGCGCGCGCGCACCACTCGCGGGCTTGTTCTTTTTGGCTTTGCTGATGCTGGGGAGGAGCTGCTAAAAGGATTGCTTTATATATTGAATGCCTATAGGAAATAAAGAAAGGAATGTGACAAGCCTCGTGATGATTGAGTGTATTTTAGCTGTAATATAGTGTTTCAGGCATTCCAAAGGAAGCATCTCCTGGAAGGATGAATGTACCAAAAAGCCAATAGCACACGGCGGGAGAGTTAATACTCCTCTGGAATGAGCCAAAATCCACCCTATGTATATTTTAAATATGTTTTCAGCCAGCACTGTCAAGTCAGACCTAAACAGAGAGGAGCCTCTCCTCAAACAGTTGCCTCTTTAGTACCTGCTCTCCGATGTTAAAAAGCTGACTTTCAGGTAGGGTTGGGCTGTGTCCTCAGGAGAAATTCCATCCTTGAGCGAGTTTCTGCGCTATATATGGGCAGGGACGGTTCTTCAACGGGGAAATAGCACGCATCCGCCCATGGTACCCTCTTCCTTGCATGTAAGTGTGTCCCTAACATTATTTATTCACTGCTTAGGTCAGGTCGGGGTCAACAAAACATTACCTCACCGGGATCCCAACATTCTTGCCCCAGCCTTTTATTTATTATTGAGGACACTCATTCGTGCATTACTCATTTTTGAGCCTCCCCGTGTGTTGGCGTGTGTGTACACGATTTCTGTCCAGGAAGTGAGAGGGGGTAGTGTGAGTATTGTGTAAAGCGTGAGGGGGTCTAATGTCCAGGGTAGAATGTGGGGATAATGTGGGTCTTATATGTGTCCAGGTTGAGGGGGTGGAGTTGTAGAACTCCAGCTCTCAATGACGTGCACAGGATTAGTCCAGAGCGTGAGGGGAGAGGGGTATGCATTGAACTGCGGTCCCAGAAGTGAAAGGGAGATATGAGTCCGTTTTCTGGCCGCACCTGGGCGGCCCTCCCACTTAACGATTCCCAGATTCCGGGAAGCTGCACCAACCTTTCCGGCATATGCCGGCCCTCTGTGCCTGGGCCGTGCTCTGAGGAAGAGGGGCCGGCTGACTCACTGGCCCGCTTATCAGAGGACCCCCGCAGCAGGCGTTGACTCATCCAGATGTGGGCTGCCCCTAACCACCTGTGAAGCGCAGTGTGCAGGCTTCCCAAGATTGGGCCAGAGGCGGGTGGGGGGTGCCTGGCTGGAAGCCCGAGGGAGGAGACAAAACTTGGACCAATAAACCAAATGACACCATTTTCTGCAACTCCGTTGGTCTCTTTTTCGCGGCTGCTGGGGAGGCCCTAGCAGCTCTCCAACAATAACGATTTACAACAAGCATTTGCAATGCAATAGGTCTCGCAGTTACGCGAGTTTAAGCTATTGACATTGTAAATGACAATGCCTTTTATTTATGTTTTTAAAACAAAAATAAAAGGCATTATTATTTGCAATGTCAATAGCTCAAACTCACGTAAATGCAAGACCTATTGCATTGCAAATGCTTGTTTAAAAGAGGCCACAAAATGGGTCTCTATCGGGCTCTGTTTTGTGCCCTGGCACACGCAGTCTGTTGTTTTCCGGACTGCAGTGACAGCAGGCACATTGATGTGCGCGTGCTCTCCCACTTCTCACTAGTAGAGAAGTTACGGCATGACATCATGCCAGGAGAGCGTTGTAGGGGAAGGGAAATCCTTTAAAGAGAGTCATTTTCTCTCTGGATTTTCCTTCTCTTTTTGAAACTCTGGAGCAGCAACTTTGTCGTGGTGTCACAAGGGCTTTAAGTGGAAGCTTTTTCAATATTCTATATAAGCCAAAGTTGCTGCTTATTTATCTTATGCAACTTAGAACCACTGACAAAGTCAATAGTCTTGACTTGTTGTAGGTATGATGTTACTTGTGTATCATGTATCTGGATGCAATGACAGAAGTAGCAAAAATACAAGTCGGGGGCACACTATGCTAAGCACGGAATTTTAGCGTACGTGTTTCTAAGCTATGCCCTTAATTACATTGGCCACGCCCTTTTGAGAGACCCCCCAGTTTTTTCATCCCACTTAAAGCCCTGATTATTCTGGTAAGGTTTTGTAGCATGGAATGGCAATTTTATCCTGGAGGGAGTAGTGTCAATTATCTGCTGTATTGCGGTGCAAGAAGGTGTAAAGTGAAGGAGATTATGCTGGTGTATGTTTGTTTTGTACAGGAGAGCTGGTGCTTTCAAGGAGTATGTGCTGGGCTAAAAGCCGAAGAAGGATGTGGTATTGCTCTTGGCACCTGTTGAGGAGGACTGCCCTTCCATTTCTCGTACTTGGCAGCAGGGCCGGACAGGCTGTAGCAGGCAAAGGGGATTTCCCCGGTGGGCCGCCAGGGTGGGGGCCGTTTTTTTACCGGGCGTCAGCAATATCGGCCCCCTGTAACAAAATCAGACGAAACCGGCCCTAACAAACAGCTTGGCTGCACAATCCCTCCCCTCCAGGGAGGCTGGCCGGGCAGTTTGACAGGGTGGGTTTGTGTCCCCAGTCCGGCCCAGCTTTGCAGCAGTTTTAAGATCTTCTTAGAGTTTCTCGTTGCTCAATGCATGTAATTTCTGATGTTAATGTTTCCCTTGTCTCCGTTGTTTGATTTTGTTCGCAAGAAAGTGTCACTCAAAGTCGTTGAATGTCACTCATAACTACACTGAAATTCTGAAAGTGTCACACATAAGTAATCGGAAACCTTGGCAGCTATAGGAATCAACCTGACCAATCCCTTCAACATGGAAAGTGAGTCCTCACGCCTACGTGAATGTTTGCATCAGCGGCGCATTCCTGATTCCGAGACTCTGGGTTTGAATTTTACGTCTGTAAACACCTACATATCATGAGTTCAAAGTTAGGCCACCAATGATGTTTGAGAATCAACAGCCGCACATCTTTAGTACATAAAGCACTTCCGCCTGGTCTAATGAAGGGCACTCACACGCAGGCAGCACCATCTGCTGGCAGCCACGATAAATGCAGCTGAACTTTCGGAATGGTTCAAGTGAGCTGCCTCTGTCCTCTACGAGAAGCGCTGACTTGCTGTGCAGAGCATGAATAAAAGTTTAGAGACATCTTATCATCTATTTTTAAAATGTATTTTTTAAGACATTATCCTAGCTATTATCTGAGGTCTGGTCCTAAAAGTCTGGCTTAACCTGTCTGCTGTCTGAACCTGCCATGTTTCTGTCCCCTGAGCTGTAGCTCTGCTGTACAAGCTAATGTCCTCGGTCTAGTTCAGTTGGTTAAAGCCACACAGAGACCTGGGTAAACTTGCATTTTTCCATCTTGCTCTTTCTAAATAGATTCCCAGTCACACTATGGGACTGAAAATCTACTGGGAAGTGATACCTAGAAAACTAAAAGGAAATGTAACTGACTTGAAGAAAAATAATATATACCTTTATTTTCAAAATGTATTAGCCATAGCAAATTGTATACTCAGAATTTTCTTAAATGAATGTACAGCATCTCAGAACACGTTTAGGCAATTTATCCTGAAAAATACACAGTTTTGCCACCATTTTAAAGCTGTCTTAGGTAGAGATTGCCTTTTTTGCACATAGTGAGGATATTGGACTATTTCATCTGTGCCCCTTCAGAAAGTATAGCTTTCAGCAATTTAATGCGGAAACTGTGCTTTAAAATGCACATTCTGACCCTGTGTTTTTCACGCATTTCTTTGGGGCAGAGGCACTCTGAGCCCGAATGGAGTGAGTGAGTTCACGCCCTGCTCTTCCACGCTCGCTTAGTACAATTGAGGTGGACATTTTAGGCCTCACTACTTTGAAAACGCATAGTATCCCGGTATATTGTCTTTTTCTTGTGTCCTAAGAGTATATGGCATTTAAGAGTGCCTTATAGGAGTCAGGGTGTTACAGAATCTGAAAGCATTCATTCAAGTATAATCTTTGACTTGCCTGCCTCCAGCTGCTCTACAGCCCACCCTTCAGCTGCTCCAGGGTAAATAAAGATTGCATTCATGGTAAACTACAACCCCACACCTCTGGTCCCTGGTTTTGTATTTGCGAGGCTGTTATGATGCAGTCACTTAACAGGTCACACTGGAGGCCCCGTACTTCTGATTTTTCGGTACCTTGGATGTTGTGCCTGTGTGATCTATGATCTATATACAGGTCCTATATACCAGTCTTAATTACCACATCTATATACAGTTCCTATTAACTGGCCCTCTACACCGGACCTATGTATTGGTCTTATATACCGGTCATATACATCGGACCTATGTACTGGTCCTATATACCGGTCTTAATTACCACATCTATATACAGTTCCTATAAACTGGCCCTCTACACCGGACCTATGTACTGGTCTTATATACCGGTCTTAATTACCAGATCTATATACAGTCCCTATATACTGGTCCTAAATACTGGACCTATGTACTGGTCCTATGTACTGGTCCTATATACTGGGCCTATGTACTGGTCCTATATACCAGTCCTATATACTGGGCCTATGTACTAGTCCCATATACCGGTTCTATATACAGTCCTATATACGGACCTATATACGGTCCCATTTACTGGTCCTGTATACCGGTTCTATATACCAGACCTATGTACTGGTCCTATATACCGTACCTATGTACTGGTCCTATATACCGGACCTATGTACTGGTCCTATATACCGTACCTATGTACTGGTCCTATACACAGACCCATACACTGGTCCTATTCACTGGACCTATGTACTGGTCTTGTATACTGGTCCTATATACCAGACCTATTTACTGGTCCTATATTCCCTGTCCTATACACCGGACCTATGTACTGGTCCTATATACTGGTCATATTTACTGTTCCTATATACTAGTCCCATACACCGGACCTATGTACTGGTCCTATATACCGGACCCATGTACTGGTCCTATATACTAGACCCATGTACTGGTCCTATATACCAGACCTATGTACTGGTCCTATATACTGGACCTACGTACTGGTCCTACATACCGGTCCTATACACCGGACCTATGTACTGGTCCTATACACCGTACCTATGTACTGGTCCTATGCACTTGTCCTATATACCGGTCCTATACACCGGACCTATGCACTGGTCCTATACACCGTACCTATGTACTGGTCCAATGCACTGGTCCTATATACCGGTCCTATACACTGAACCTATGTACTGGTCCTCTATACCAGACCTATGTACTGGTCCCATATGCTGGTCCTATATACCGGACAAATATACTGGTCCTATATAGTGGTCATATTTACTGGTCCTGTAAACAGGTTCAAGTACCCATATGCCTTTATTTAAGTAGCAATTCTGTTTCTCTAGTGCACATCATGGTAGTTACATATTGCATCAGTCGAAATCTGGAGAAAACATGGCCAACATCTGCAGAAAAGTTCGCCATAGTCTGTTACCATTGTAGTAAACTTGCAGAGTGTTGTACGTGAGGTAACGTTCTAGCCTTGCGATGTAGAGAACAGTCCTCTTTCCTTGTGTGTTGCCTCCTGACATCACTGGCCAATCCGACGTCGAGGATGGTTGTGACGTCAGGGAGCGGCGGGAGGAGGGGTAGAATGAGCGCGAGGACGCTAGCCGGCGGTTGTTTCACCCGCTGCTCCTCGTGGGCCGTAATTTGTACTGCAGTGAATAAAAGACTCAGTTCTACCGAGTAACCTGTCTCGCCTCCCTCATTCATGCCACTACAAATGGCGACGAGGGTAAAAGCTTTCAATACGACCCACGTGTGATTCCGACGTGCCTGATGGTCCTGTGTTGCTGGTACGGCGCGCCGATGTCTCCTCGCTCGCTCCTGCGCGATTGACTCCATCGCTGATGACTCTTTGTGTCTACCCCTGCCTGCTGAATGCGTGGCTCTCTGCCAGTGAGCCCTGGTGTGCCGCCTGATGCTGCCCGCTGTGATGATGTGCTGTAGCGCCCTGACCACCCTGTGAGCTGCCTTCGGTGAGCTGCTGTGGTGGGTGCGCTGGTTCTGCGGTTCCTTGGTGCTTCCAGTCGCCTAAGGCTAGGGCTGCTTGCTGCTGCGCCTGGCATCTGCCTTCCTGCACCCGGCGGGGTCCTTCTGAGCTGCCTGGGAGCTGTCTGTGTGCTGCGCTCCTGTTCCACGTGTACCTGCTCTCCAGCCATGGCGCAACCTATCAACATTTGTGTGCCGCCCCTCTTTCTGGACTCTCCCGGTAAGCCATGTATGAAATGGAAGGGGTGGCTGCGCGCATTTGAAAATTACATCGTCTCCATTGATGGTGAGGGGTATAGCCCCGAACGGAAGAAGTCGCTTCTATTCGGACTGTTGGGGAAAGCGGGTCAGGAGGTTTTCGACAGCTTACCGGTTTATGCGGACCCTCCGGGGGCCCTTGCCCCCCTGAATGCATACCAGGAGGCGGTCAAGCGGCTCGAACTGCAATATTCTGAGGAAGGTAACATCATGGTGGGGCGCCATAAGTTCGCATTGCGGAAGCAAGAGGAAGGAGAGACTATCGAGGAATATATTGCCTGTCTACGTGTTTTGGCGCAAGACTGTGAATTCGCGGAGATGACTGATACCTACCTCAGGGACCAGGTGGTGTTCTACTGCCATTCTAAGAAGGTGCAGGAACGGTTGCTTTCTTGCAGAAACCCTCCGCTGAAAGATGTGGTGGCCATTGCGAAGGCCGTTGAACGTTCTATGGTGTCCACGAAGGAACTTGCGAGCACAAGTCAGGCTTCTAATGTGTTCTATGTGCAGGACAGACATAAAAGTACATCCAAGACCTCAGACAGGGCGGCGAGTGAGAGAGGGGGGGGCAGGAAGCCGCTCGCTTGTTTTAGATGTGGGTCGAGGGACCACTTAGCGGATAGCAGGACCTGCCCGGCTCTGTCCAAAAGCTGTTCTAAATGCAGGAAAGTGGGCCACTTCGCGGCAGTATGCAAGGCCAGGAGACCTGGTGGGGGCATGAAAGTGAGCTCGGTGAGCGATTGTGATGTGGATGCGGATGCCATTGATGCCGAGGATGGTAGAGTGAAGGGGCCTATTGGCTCTGTCCTGATCGGTGCGGTTGAATTGCCATTTACGGCTGATTCTGGTTCCCCTATTACCCTGATATCTGATACGACATATGATTTGAAATGGCAGGGTGTGAAATTGCATGAGACGGATGTCAATCCGAAGGCCTTTGGGGAGCAAGACATAGTGATGATGGGGTACTTCTGGGACTCCCTCACCTTCAGGGGGCGAACAGTGAGAACGAAGATCTATGTGGCTGAGAAGGGAAGGAGCCTGGTGGGATGGAAGGACCTGGCAAAGCTGGGGGTGATGCTAGTCCCAGGGGCGGACGATCCCATAGTTCTGAGGGACGATTGGGTCAACTACGTGCAGCCGGATGACTTGCCAGAGGGCTTGGCTGAGGTCATCGGCAAATTTGAGTCTGTTTTTGAAAACAAAGTAGGGTGTGTGAGAGGATTCGTGCATGCCATTCGATTGAAAGAGGATGCTGTGCCGATGAAACACAAGGTCAGGTCGGTTCCCCTATCTGTCAGGGGGGAGCTAAAGGCTGTTCTTGGTAGGCTGAAGTCGGAAGGAGTGATAGAGGAAGCAGGCGCATCAGAGTGGGTGTCCGCAATCGTGGTATCCAAGAAGAAGAGGACAGGGGACATTCGGCTGTGTGTGGACCTGCGATCCTTGAACAGAAACATCCTGGTGAACTGCCACCCTCTGCCCAACATTCAAGAGATTCTGTCTTCCACGTCAGGATCGAGGTTTTTCACTTTGATAGACCTGAAGTCCGCGTACCACCAGGTATGCCTCACGGAGGATTCCAAGGCACTGACCACCTTTATTACCCCATTCGGAGCGTACAGGTACGTCCGTCTCCCGTTCGGCCTCGCTTCGGCTTCCGGTGTCTTCCAAAGACTGATGGATCTACTCTTCGGCGGCATGAAGGGCGTTGAAGCCTTCCAGGACGACATTTTAGTCCACACGGCGGATGAGGAGGAGCACCTGGAGCTGCTGGGCAAAGTGCTGGAGGTGCTGCGTAAAAAAGGGATGACGGTCTCCAAGGACAAGTGCAAGTTCATGGAGGGCAAGATCGACTACTTGGGACACGTGCTGACTGCGGAGGGCATTGCGCCTAAAGATGACTTGGTGAGGGCCATACGTGATGCTCCGTATCCCGGAGACAAAGACGCCTTGCGATCGTTCCTGGGGCTCAGTGAATACTACTCCAAATTCATGCAGGGATATGCGACCAAGGTGCAGCCTTTAAGGAAACTGCTGAGGAAGAACGAAAAATTTACGTGGGCGCAGGACCAACAGGCTGCTTTCGATGCTGTCAAGCAGGCCATCGTGGCGGCTCCAGTGCTACAGCCGTACAACAAGGCATTCCGGAACGTGATCACAGTTGACGCCAGCGCCAAGGGTATCGGCGCGGTGTTTTGCCAGTTCCAAGGGAAGAAGGAGAACACGGTCGCTTTCATTTCCCGGTCACTGAGTGACGCTGAGACGCATTACAGCACCATCGAGAGGGAGACGCTCGCATGCGTGTGGGCCGTGGAGAAACTGAAGAACTATCTGTGGGGTATGGAGTTCGAACTAGTCACTGACCACAAGCCCTTGATCTACATGATGGACGGCGAAGGTCGCGGCAATGGGAAAGCCAGCTCGAGGCTTCTGCGTCTGCTGTCCAGGCTGCAGGAATATCACTTCGTCATCAGACACATCAAGGGTGGCCTCAATTGCAGGGCGGATTGCCTGTCGCGCATGCCGGTCAATGGCGAGGAGGACGTTTCCATGGATGACACGGAGTGCGTGGTGGTGCTGGTGGACGCTACGGACATTTGCGAGGGATCCATTTCTGAGGAAGAGTGGTTGGCGGCCCAAGAGAAGGACATGACTATGCGTAGGGTGATGGACCATATGACGGCTCGTTGGCCCCCGATCCGGAACTTGAACGGTGCTCTCCGGAGTTTCCACCAGGTTAGCCCTGAACTCACCATCGAGGGCGGCTTCGTGAAAAGGCATGAGCTGTTTGTGCCGCCGGAAGGGTTGAGAGAAAAGCTAATCAGGATAGCTCACAGGGGCCACCCGGGCGGTACTGCCACGAAGAATCTCCTCAAGCAATACTACTGGTGGCCAGGGATGTGCGGCGACGTCGGCAGTTTTATTGATCGATGCGGACCGTGCTTAAGGGCCGACAAGCATTGGAAGACGGCGAAAGGAACGCTGCAGCTGGTGGACATTCCTGCCGGTCCATGGATCAAGGTTGCCATTGACTTCGCCGGCCCGTTTACCCTGCTGCCTGACGACTGCAGACATCTCATTGTTCTCACGGATTACTTTTCCAAGTGGATCCACTACAAGTTCATCAGGGAGGTTACCACTGAACGAGTGATCAAGGAGCTGAAGAAGATTTTCGCTAGTGAGGGTCAGCCGAAGGTCTTGGTATCCGACAACGGCACCCAACTGGTCTCCAGGCAGATGAAGGACTTCCTGGCAAGATTGGGAATCAAGCAGGAGAAGACCCCTCTCTACAGCCCTAAGAGCAATGGGCAGGTCGAGCGGATGAATAGATTCTTGAAGGAGGGTGTGCAACAGGCGGTTGCCTCCAACTTAGATGTGAAAGCTTTTCTGGCGGACAAGGTGCACACTTTCCACAACACGCCTAATGCAGTTACGGGGCACATCCCATTCTACCTGATGAGAGGGAGAAGGTGTATGAGTGAGCTTACTCCCAAATTTAATAAGTGGTATGACATGAGGGAGGAACCTGAGAATATACCTGATGAGAGCTTGAGAGTCAAAGAAAGAATTGTGGCTAAACAGGAAAGCAACAAACGGTATGCAGATATGGTGAACAGAGCCAAAGTTAAAGATGTAGTGCAGGGGGATTGGGTATTGGTGAAGAAACCAACCAAGGTGATGAAAGGAGAATCTGTATTTCAGACCCCTGCACGTGTGCAAGGAGTGACAAAGGGAGCTGTCTGTTTGGAAGGAGGGGGATGTCGTAGCAAGGACGACATTGTCAGGCTCAAGGCAGGCCAAGAGGAAATCATCATGAGAGGCAACCAGGTGCGCGAGGCCGAGAGCGATGATAGTGTGTACGAGTGGCAGGTTCAAGAAGACAATGATGGTGCCACGGATGATGGTATGAGTGGTGGTACGCCTCCTGTACGAGGGCGGACTGGACACGGGAGTGCAGACCGGTATGAGAATACGCGGCACGGCCTCGGGAATAACGAAGGCCGTAGTGATAACAGTCCTAAATCTGTGAGGAGTGACAGTCATATTGTAGTGAGTGCAAGCCAAGATGGTACGGGCACTAGCGGCGGGGGGTCCAACCTGTATGTCACTCCCCGCAGACCGGCAAGGCATGTTAGAGTTCCCAAGAGGTTCGAAGATTTTGTTATGAAATAAAGTTATGTATATTTCTCAATTTGTTAAGGAAGGGAGATGTTGTACGTGAGGTAACGTTCTAGCCTTGCGATGTAGAGAACAGTCCTCTTTCCTTGTGTGTTGCCTCCTGACGTCACTGGCCAATCCGACGTCGAGGATGGTTGTGACGTCAGGGGGCGGCGGGAGGAGGGGTAGAATGAGCGCGAGGACGCTAGCCGGCGGTTGTTCCACCCGCTGCTCCTCGTGGGCTGTAATTTGTACTGGAGTGAATAAAAGACTCAGTTCTACCGAGTAACCTGTCTCGCCTCCCTCATTCATGCCACTACACAGAGTTAACAGTAAAACAAAAAAAGTTCAATTAAATTCTTAATTTGCTAAAAGTAAAACATAGCACTTTAAACTGCACCCACTGTTTATTTCTGAGTGCTTAGTAAAATATATATTTCTGCGAAGAGAAAGGGGTTTGTAGTATTTTCTCTTCTTTTATAGTCTGGTGGGACCGCCAGCATATGGTGGGACATATTGCATAGGTAGTCGATGAAAGATGAATGGAAGGTTTGGAGTTGACCCAACAAATTGTTGCACCATGCCCTTTCTCGCGTGTCACGCTTTCAGTGACTTGTTGCTGTGAACTCAGCAATTGAGTCTGGTTAACATTGTACAGAGGGCTGTGGTGTACTGCCTCGAGACGTAATTTGGGAACTGGTACTTGACATTACCACCGTTTTCATTTTCTTTTCCATTGAAGGTGGCATAAAAAATCTCTTGGACCGAAGTGTTAATCATTGTCCGTTTAGTTCCAAGAGCACCCACGCAAACCACGATATACCGCAACAGTTCAAAGGGAATGGGGGACAAAAAAGCATAGAGCTGAGTGCCAGATGTACCAAACAGTTTTACTCATTCTGTGTCTATGGGAAAATGTCTTCGTACACCTGGCCCTGAATTCACACAAGGCGCACGCAGCGCGCATGCGCGGATACACTCCGCGTGAACTGATGCTCCTCTCTCAAGGATGAAAAGTTTGTCTTCACATGAATGGAGATCACTGCACCATTCATCCATATGCACTTTGAGATTCAGAAGAAGAGTGTTCATGAACAGGTACAAAGAATGTTTGCTACGATGCTTTACACCAATCCTTTGTCATTTCCATGAGATGTACACAACAGGTCAGACAGACACTCAGATTTGTGTGTATTTAGCCATCAAACAACAAGAATTATAAATAGCATACAGTAAAAATATATCATATAAAAAAACAAATGAGACAAAACCAAAAAGAAAAGTTGAAAAATGTAAACCAAGGCATCAAGTTGCACTCTTTTGATCCAAATACCACATATCAAACAGCAGCGACCTAACAGATTTATGGGACATTGTGACATACTTAAATTAAAAAAAAGGCATTAAAGCAATGAAGAATGGAATAACATATAATCTAATAAATAATATCTCGGCGGGTACATTTTACACTCAAGGAACACCAGTATTTTTGTTTGAATTTGTAAGCAGTGAAAGAAGTAGAAAATGTAGTATTGAGTCCTATGCAAAATTTTGGAATTTCACTGGACATTATGGGCCTAATTACGATGTCGGTCAGATCGTCGTTGAAACGGACAAGGATTCGGCGGTTCCACTTCCACAATTAGGAAACATCCGCCTTCACCGCGGTCGCAAAGTGTATATTTCTATTGAGGCTTGTGTTGAGGGTTGCACCACCACCCTCCATAGAAAATATACACTTTTAAAACACCGCTGCACTGTGAGGCACATACTTATTCCAAACAGAGGTTCAGCGTGTTCATAAAATTATCACAATAAATATACAAAAAGCAGTTAATGCAACACAAATTATATGTACAACAATGCACACATTGAGATACAAAGAGAAAAAGGAAAGAGGGCCCTAGTCGAAAAAACATACAAAATGTATTCAATAAAACATATCAACAAAGCTCAGTGTTATAAGCTGGTACACATAACATATACAAAACATACATAACCAGACAAGTGGCAGACAAGGAGAAAATTACATAGAAGCGGGAGTTTCAGAACATTGCATAAACTACAACAAACAGAAAAATGTGTCCTCCAATAGTTGCGGCCACAATTGCGTCGACGGCGTTTCGACCTTTGGCATTAGTACATGGTCATCTTCAGGACATAAAATTTAACTGAGCATCCCAAATGAACAATTTATATATCAAATTAGGGTCAATACTGCTGTAAATTCAGTTCAGCCAGTGGCCTCCATAACAGATTAAGTTAGGGACTTTTTTTCGGCCAATGAAGAGACAATCTTCCAATAAATGCCCGTCGTAAATTCGAGCGAAATTCAAATCGTGCACAGCAACTTAATTGCCACATAGCAGCGACTTCAACTATGAGGCAGGCACAATGCGGTGTCTGCCACACAGTGCAGGGATCTTTAGGATAGCAGAGGGTGCGGCGGGACAGGGGCATTGCTAGGGGCCCCCAATGTCACTTTCCCACAGCCTTTCCATGTTGGAGAGGCAGACATGGAAAGGGTGTGGGAAACGGACATCATAATCCCGAAGTACCGCCGCCATTTGGGGATTATCAGTCCTTCCAACGCTCTGACGAGCTCCTTGAGACCGTCGGAAGTGCAGTGGAATCCCCCTGTGGGTTTCCCTTCGATCGCCGGTTTGGTAATACAGCAGGTGTAGGGAAACCATTGATGTCGGACGGAAAGCCTCCGACTAGCTGTTGGATGGCTTTTCGCTGGACATCGTAATTGAGCCCTCAATGATTGGGTAGACAAGGGATGTGTGAGGAGATTGCATTGGCACCCAGTGAGTGTAAAGTTATGGAAACAGATTGCTTGCACTGCAAGCTAGTTCTGTCTCCACACTTTGAAGCTTGAAAAGCAAGACTTTTAATTTCTGATTTTGGAATAGTTATGGGAATCTGTAAGCTCTCAATAACCTGTGTAAACCGTGTACTTAATCGCCTTGCATGGTGGATGGTGAAGGTACTTAACTATGTTCACTATGATTTAGTTCCAACCAGCACAGTACAGATATTTTATTTAGATCTGGCCGGGAGAGAGAGGACAAGAACCTCACAGTGAGTATTGAAGCTAAACCCCCCATGATGTTATATTCGATTACAATGTTAATACATGTGCGATACCACTGAGAGGACAGGGAGTCGTGGCTTCCAACCATTACTCTCTATCCCCTACCAAGACATCTTTGACTCCAGTGTTAAAATTCCTGAGTCATACAAAACTTGGGGGGAAATTTACTTTTAAACCCCAGGGTTAAAGGATCTAAAGAGAGACCTTCATATTCCATGTAAATCTCTGCAGTCATCCAATGCATGCGCAAGCTGCACCCCTGCCGGCTCGAGATGATGAGACCTTCCAAAGGTCTGTGGAAGGTCACACCCAAGTAGTTATAAGATTCCACCTCCTGCAATTTAGTGGCATCTAAAAACCAAGAACAGGTCTTTCTTTTAAAGCCAGACACTCACATTTTTGGCTGTTCAAATGTATTGTTATATTTCTTTAAAAAAAAATTATCTTGAAGAGTGGACAATTGTATGATTTTGTTTTAGTCAAACTGTTATAAAAATCCATTTCAAACTGAGCCCAATATGTAGAATGAAGAGCTATGAGAACTGAGAGGAGACCTCTAGGGATGTCCCATCCTTCAGATTCCTGTCATGGGGTCTCTCAGTCACTGAGGTCAAACTCTGCTCGAAATCTATGAAAGAGCAAAAGAGTGGAATGACCCTCTCTGAAAGCCCTGCTCAGTTGTAATTAGATTGTTCTGTTCTATCTACTCTTTTAACAAAATTAAAATGATCTAATGAGGCTGTTAAACTATAGTTTTTAGGAAGATTTGATTTGAAAATTTGTAGAGCGCGCAAATGCCCATTTCCCTAGTTAATGTGGGAAAGACTGCCGATGATAAAGAGCTCTAACTAGGAGGTAGAAAGCCAGGTTTTTACAGCTTTCCTGAATGATAGGAGCGAGGTGCTGTTTTTTATTGTGATAGGGAGCAGGTTCCAGGTCCCGGTCTTCTGCACCAAGAAGCTTCTCCCCCCCCACCTGACTTGCTTAAATTTAGGGACCTGTATCAATTTTGCCTGACCAGACCTCAGGCTGCTTTGTGGCTCATACCGTTTCAGATGTGTTTTTAGAAATTGTTGTCCTACACCTTTGAAGGGGCTTGTAGGCTAGGCAGACTGACTGGAAGGGGGGGACTATAATTGTATGTATTGGTTTAATCACAGCCCCCTTCCAAAATTCTGTAAAAATGTCTGCATTCCAACAGAGAAACTGGAATGAGATGAAGCCCACCAATCTGTATTTGACTAATTGTTACTGTGGGGAGGTTATCTGGCCCAGCAGCCTAGATCTAGATGTTGCATTGGATTTACTTCTATAAATGTAATTAATAATATAATTACATAATCAAACTTTGTTGGCTGTGCACCAGATGCCAATAGTATGCTACCCCAGCCTCTTCTAACTTTTAGACAAGTTGGTAATAAGCTACAATTTCCTTACTTTTCTCCCCTTCAAGTCATTCTCAAAGCCTATCAGTTTAAAATCAACTGAAGACATATCCTCCAAAAGAGAAATGTGACAAGGGTTGAACAAGGGACTGATTTAAAGGTCAAAGCTTCTTGACCTTCTCGCCTGTTCTGGAAATCCACGTAGTTAGGATATAAGTGAACTCTGCAGGCGAATCACTGGTGAGGAATTCTGCACTATACTTGGTCAATAGAGTGCGGCCCACCTCAGACCCTTCCTAATGCTGAATGGTTGTTTGAGCTGCTGCTCCCAGTGCCCACCCTGAAGCAGACTTCCAATGGGGAATCCCTTAACCCGGGATAACATTGCTAAAAGCCATAATTTAAAGCTACCTTTAAGAAATCTTTGGTTTGCCTCTGTGGCTTCCCCTATACAGGGGGTTGAGGCAGAGTGACCTCTATCGTAAGCATCTTTAGTCCCTCTCCTACTCAGCCTGCCAGGTGGATTCCTCACCAACACAAACCCTACTGCATATAGAAAATGGAGACTATCCATGTTCCCTAATGCATGTCTGTGAGCTGCACAAACTTTCACATTTCGCTCAAGTAAGAGCAGCCCACCAGCAAGTATTCCCCTGATGAGTTTGGGAATCTTGCGTAAGATATATCAATGCATCGGTACTGCTTTGAAGGTTGGCATTCAGTGGTTAAAGGTTTCCACGTGAGAGATGGGTCAATGGAAGTGTTTACTTCATGAGGTTGCTTTTTGGCCCATCCTAAAGTCAAAGAGATTTTTAGGTTCTCTAGTTCATAAATCCCTCAGCAGCCCAATAACATTTGAGAGCTGCTCTCGTGCACCCCCACAACACGACAATGTCTGGCAAACTGAGCACTGTTCAGCAAAGAAAGATACATTAAGAAGCCATTTCATGAGCTTAACTCTGAGTCTTGGGGTGAGAAGGTGGCCCTCAGCATCAGAACATCCAGATGTGGTTACTTGAGTCTACGCCCACGACATGTTTCCATGCCTCATTACAAGGCATTGAGACCCACTGACCTTCAAGAGACAAAGTGAAATACTAGGACATGTGGCTGCAAAATGAGACACTGGATGCTGAGTGAGGGCCAGTTCATTATTGTGTAATAAATATGAGGACCTTCCAGCATATGGTGCTCGTTGGACACGCGGGTTATGGGTAGGAGGATGGGTAAGAGCTGAACCTCGCAATAATTGAATATTCTCTTCTCTACAGGATGGAGTTTCTTACAGTTCTTCTGTTCGGACTCGGCCTCTTCGGAGAAGTGCTGGCGGGTCCAGCCTGTGAGCCAACACCAGCAAGTAAATAAAAAACATCACTTTTTATACTGTGTGACATGTTTGGTTTGTATAACACAGGTACAAACCAATATGAATATAATTCTGGAAATTCATCTGTCATTGAGGAGCTGTGAGCTTGCAGTTCCTTAGCGGGGGTAAGGTGGGTGACAGGAAACAAGTCACCACAAATGGCCAACAAACCCGTGAGCGAGTTACTAGGAATCTGGGGCAGCTTAGACTCCAGCCCTCAGATATTGGCTAACTTGCCTAGCTTTTTTCAGTTTGGGATTACAGACATAGACACGGAATGCCCTGCAAACCTCAAATCTTGGCACATAGTTTCCTCATATTTCTGAGAGGGGTAGTTCTGGAATTTGCATTGGTCCACACAATTCCTACCACCAAGCTTTTCAGCTCTTCTCCTGCGAAAAATGGTCTCCCAAATGTGTGACTGGGTTTAGCAGCTGTGATAGGAATAGCCTCAAAATGCAACATGGAGGCATTACAGTTCCGCTATCAGAATCAACACATTTTGGCAATACAAGTAGTACTGTATTTAGGCCTAGGCCTGGCCACCACCCATGGAAACATACTAACCCAGACATTTCAGAAAAGTAGTCACGGACATGCGGTAGTGGTGGTGTAAGTATTGTGGATTCCACCAGGTTTTCCTACCCACAATGCCCTCTAAACCACAAACTTTGGATATAATCAAGCTTTTCCTTATATTTCTAAGGAAAAGCTCCTTAGTCTGTGAAGATCAACAAAATTACTACCACGCTGGGTGCCTACACTTCTCCCGATAAAAGCAGTACCCCACTTGAGTGGCTGGGCCTAGTGCCAGTGACAGGTACAGGTCAAGCCACGGACCATGCAAAAACCATAGTGACTATGTATGATCACAGTTTTCATTCCTTCATTTCACAGGTGCTAGGCCCACCCATTCAAGTGAGATGCAGGTTTTTATCAGGAGAAGTGTGGGAACTCTGGGTGCTAGGAAGTTTGTGAATCTTTTCAGATTATGGAACTTTCCCTCACAGAAATGTGAGGAAAATGTGTTAATTTAGAAATGTTTGAGTATGGGAGGACATTCTAGCTAAGAAAATATAGCAGGATCCATGCAAGTAACACCGCCCTGCATTTGTCTCTAGGTTCCAGAAATACCCAGGGTTCATAGGGTACCCTGGTTGCCAGCTGACCCAGAGCTTGTAAAGTGCACAACTTCACCATAGCAAGAGAAATTGGAACCTACCCCCTCTCTGCTGACCGATATGTCAAAACTACGTCCAAAATAATACAGATTTCCTTTCACTTGCCTTGGGGATGTGGATGCTCTAGGCCCGTGGGGATGGCAGAAAGACTGTTGGGACTTAATGCTTGGGAATGCAGACTGATGTCAGAATGGGGGCAGCCCCCACACCATCTAAAATAAAAAATATATTCATGGCATTCAGTGAGCTTACTGCCCTCTAGGGCGGTAGATTGGAGGCAAGCAGTATGCATACTTATCTGCCAATGCTGTTTCGTGTATGTAGGAAGCACAGTGCATCCAGTACATAAGCGTATTTTACAACATATACACACTATTAAGAACCTTGATAAGGCATACCCAGTGCTAGGCCACTTTGATTTGGTACACAGAGAGGAGGTAGAGAAGCTACGCTTCATCGTGGTTGATCATGTCCTCAAGAATTTGATGGGAGGTAACGGGGGAAAAACACTACACCAACTAGAATCGAGATATATATACTCAAGTTTGAAAGTAAAAACCCAAAAGGGTTAAACATGGAGGAGGATCTGCATACTTTCTTGTGATGTTTCTCAAGACAGAAACACTCTTTTGTAAAGGTAGATGCGTATTACCCTTGTTTACCTGGGTTCTAAAAGAATGTCTTTATATAAGTTAATTTTGGTGGTTAGAACTTGATGACACAAAGGCACTCCACTAGGGTTAGACCACTGTAAAACGCGAAATAATATGATCAAGAAACAGCGCATGAAACTGCAATGTATGTGTATGCGCCAGGAATATAACCCTACTTAGAAGTGACAAAGGCTAATATAGCTACCTATGTGTGTCATCCAACTATGAAGGGTTATTCAACGAAAGTGTGTGCTGCTAGCTACTTAGCGTATCATATTTTATGTATTGAATTTAATCAATGTGATATGAGATAGCGTTCTAACACTGTGATTGGCTAAGGGATCACCAATTAATGTAATTTTCACAGGAGTTTACACATTCTACATTTTAATCACTGTCACAATTGATTTTGTTTAAATTGCTAACATGATGTAAAGCATTTTCATAAGATGTGATTTACTTTTTACTTTTTATGGTTATGAAAAAAATCTTTGTACATGACAGTAAGAATTGGTGCCTGTGAAGCGCAAGTTAGTGTTCCAGTGTTTAATTGTGCTGATATTAAAACTAGAATGAACATTATTTGAAAGATGACATTTTAGAAGTGTATTTAAAGACACAGAAAATTAATTTTGTTATTAGCATTTTTGATGCACAATTGCACTTTGCACGATGAAATGCATTAAAAAAAGTTCACGTGAGCGTATATATTCAGAAATAAAATGGTGTTCTCTTGTTGTGATCAAGTCCGACTAGAACGTCCAAACTTGTTAGCGGTCTTTCTGCAATAAACAAAAGTTATTCTTTGCAGCCTGCAGTGTCTGCGCCTGTTTCTATAGAGCACTGTAATGTGATATATATATTTATATACATAAGGCAGAGAGACTGTAGGGACTGTTCTGTGGAAAAGACATGGCTTGATTCCACTCCTTTCCCCCACCTTTTTTAACCTCTTCGCTACAAGGGCCCACCTCTCCCCGTGCTAAGTCTTTATTTGGCTATGAGGGTACCTTTTTGTCCATATAAGGTATCCACACAAAATTTGCGACCTTTTTGTACAACATCGTGAGGATTCTAAAGGTACCCAAGGATTTGTGGATTCCTCTGGAGGAGACCGAGAAATTACCCAAAATACAGCAAACCTATGTTTTTATGGGGGACAAATGGGAATAAAGTGCTGCAGAAGAAAGTGCCTCTTTTTTTCCCTGCAAATGGTATCTGTGAAGGGTTTGCGGTTCTAAAATCACCATCTTCCCAGCTTTCAGGAACAGGCAAACTTTTGCCAGAATACCAACATTTTCTACACAGTTTTGTTATTTTACTGGTAATTAGTCTATTTTTCCAATTTTGTTTCTTTCAACCTCCTTCCAGTTAGTGGTAGGAATAGGTGTGAAACCATGGTGTGAAACCCAAAATGGTTCGTGGAAAGCAATACATTTCTGAACAGTAGACAAAATTCTGAATTCAGCGAGGGGTCATTTCTGTAGATCCTTCAAGGTTTTCCTATAGAAACTAAGAGTTGGAATAAAAAATATTGAAATTGAGTTAAAAAAAAAATAGGCATTTATGACTACGTTTTCACCTGTAACTTCTTCTAAGTATGGCAGATTTTTGAAAGCAATATACCGTTACGTCAGCTGGACCTTTCTGGTTGCAAGGATATATAGGGCTTGTAGGTTCACCAAGAACCCGAGGTACCCAGAGCCAATGACTGAGCTAAGCCTTGCAATGGTTTTTCATTGTGTGAAGGGTATACAGCAATTCATTTGGTAAAATATAAAGAATGAAAAATAGGTATCAAGGAAACATATGTATTTCCGAAATGGAAACAAAATATGGAGTTTAGAAGCAGTGAATATTTGCACATCTATTAACTCATACTAGCATGTGAATTAGAGGGCATTTTTCAAAATGACTTCGTTTTTACTCATTGTTGTACATTTGGAAGGCAGAAATGCATAGAAAGTCAATTGGAAATAACACCGATAAAAATGGCACCTCACTTATGTGGGTAGGTCTAGTGCCTACGACAGGAAACGGCCCAAAACGCAGTGTGGACACATCACATTTTTCCAGTGAAAACTGACCCTTTTTACGCAATGTGCCTAGTTGTGGGTTTTAAACCTTAGCTCAGCCGGCACCTAAGGAAACCTAGCAAACCTGTATAGTTTTTTTAACTAGACACTCAGGGAAATCCAGGATGGGTGACTTATGTGGCTCTCACCAGGTTCTGTTACCCAGAATCCCTTGCAAACCTCAAACTTTGTAAAACAAAAACACATTTTCCTCAAATTTCTGTGATAGAAAGTCCTGGAACCTGTGAGGAGCCACAAACTTCCACCCACCAAGCATTTGCCCAGGTCTCCTAATAACAAGCATTTACAATGCAATGGTCTCTGCATTGTTAAAGTTAGAGCTATTGGCATTGCTCCTGACATTGTTTTTGTTTTTAAAACATTTAAAGAAACTGCATTGTTATTTACAATGTCAATAGCTTAATCACTCTCAAATGCGAGACATATTGCATTTGCACCCACACACAGAGCCACATACAGTTTGCGATGTTGTAATGTGAAGGCACACGTTCTTTGGTGTCTGCACTACTATATGGTGAGAGACAACTCATAGCTGCCACTCACAGCTGGCAGCCAGGGCGCTAAGTGGTCAACCAGTATCCTACACCGGGTGGCATCCCTGTGCCCCATTCACCGGTGCATGGTGCACCCATTACCCCCAGACCATGTGGTCGCCCTGCGCCTTGGGAGTCCCCAACACCCTTCCCCCAGTGCATAGTCCCTCATTACTAACACACCTCCCTGCCCCTTGGGTGTCCCTCACCAGGCCCTGGGACCTCATGTCTCTTGGGTGTCCACCACACCCCCAGTGCATGGTCCACTCATCACCCCAGACCCTGTGGCCTACCTGCCCCCTGGGTGTACCCCACCAGACCCTGTGACCTCCAGGCCTCCTGGGTATCCACCACACCCTCAGTGCATGGTTCTTCCATCACCCCAGACCCCTCCCTGCCCCTTGGGTGTGAACCACACTCCCAGTGCATGGTCCACCCACCACCCCGGACCCTGTGCCCTCCTTTCCAATCCTCCACCCTCCTTTCCAATCAGTGAGCGAACTCTAGTGTTTTTGTCGGAGTATACGATAGTGGACACGCGCTTTTTTTTAATAGAAGCGTGTATTTTTTTATTAAATCAAAGAGGTAGGGGACATGGCGTTATAACACTATTCAATTTAATAGACTTCAAACCACTCTGGTTTCATAAAGGATGACGCTCTTCTGACGGACGCGTGTGTTCATCACACTTATAGAGAAAGGTGTAGATGGCACAAACATAGGAACTGAACATATTTTCTACAAATACAGTACAGGAAAGGAGCCACGGGCTTAACTCCAGCTGACCGGAGTAAGTGGCTGATTTAGTGTAAACCCTCAGGGTCATTAACCTTTTACCCCCGGTGCCCTCTATATCGCCAGGCAGCATTAGCTGGTTAAGACCCTGCCTTGTGTTGCCTCAATATTTCCATCCACTGCAGCATCTCTCTTCCAGCCTTGCACGACTGTCAAGTCCCCCCTTCGCTTCATGAGCTCAAGCGTTTACACTTCAAACAGATGGCGTTGACCTTTCGATCAACTCCTCGGGCACAGAACGGATCTCTTCCACGCCACACCCCTTTCAACTACCGTTAAAAACATTTATTGCTCCCCCCGCGTGCCTTACTAATTGCGTATTTCCACAGCACCAGTATCACTGAAGAAACATCTCTTTGAGTTAATGTACAGCGCCCAAAGCCCTGACTGGGCTCGTCAGTGCATGATAAAAACTAAAAACAATCAACAGATATCAGCAGCCAGATTTTGGATAATTACTCGAATTTTCCTCTCTGCTCTTTTCCACCCTTGTATCTTTCCTTGAAACAAATCTTTGCTTAAAGGGGTCAGTCAGTGACAAATATACAGTTCTCGATTGCCAGTCACTAACAATAAGCATACTAGAGTGGCGCTATGTGTGATGACGTCGGTTTGGGTTTGAAACAAGTGTTACATCATTCCCTGAAAGGCCACTTTAAGATCCGCCCATGAAGTGTTTTTAAATGCAGAAGTCAATGTTACTTCATGTTATGTTGATAAACATTTGAAAAGTATTCGTAGGCCTATCAGGTTTCTTGGTGGCAGTGTGAAAATTACCTACAGGAAATTTAGAAGCCCATCCGGACTGGATCATTTGCTTGACGGTTGTCATGGGTATCAACTTGTTACCGCCCTGTCTACTTTTAGGATGGTCAAGAGAAGAATGGCACATAGTTCCTTCGTGGGTATAGGATTTATTATCAGAGAGTTCGTTGTTTGGCAGGCAATCCTGTCAAGTCAGTGGTAGGAGGAGAGGAATTCCTCCTTTCGGAACTAGTGCCCTCACACACCCAGCAAGCTAGGTGTCATGCTTCATCATATGGGCCTGCTCCTCGTCGGGTTGGCGCTGCAATACCCGAAGGGCACCCATAAAGGGGCTCTTTATCGGAGAACTTTTGTTCCTCAACGTTTAGGTGCCGTGGGTGTGAGGGCCCTAGTCTGTGTGGGTGTAGTAGTGAATGTGATAGTTAAAACAACTGAGTCTGCGGAAGTGCGGCTATACTCACAGAGCCGCTGTCAGGTGGGCAGACATCAGGTTCTCACGAGGTAGGTACACAGTGACTCATTATTAGAACTCAACAAGCTAGACCCCTGCCGCTTACCTCTGTTGTCGATGTGGATAGGGGGGTTCTTTTGAAAGCATTTCCAAATACTCACCTGGTTCTAGTAGAAGCCGAGTGGTTGACCTACCCCGCACCTTTGGATCCGGGATGGTAACTGGCTCTGAGGTGGGGTCTTTTTTATACCAACCGGGAAACCAGCAGGGGCGGGGAAGCCAATCAGTATCAGCTGCAGGCTCCATATGTCACATGACATTCCCAGAGGGCCGAGAGTATTGAAAGAGTGTCGGCCATCTTTGAGGGATCATGGATGCTTATGTCCGTATGAGCATTAACAAAGGGGCCAAAGTTGTGGGTGTTTTGGGTACCTAAGTCTGGGTTCTCTACCCTCATCGGTATCAGCCATCAGTTCAATGCATCACATGACGTTACTGGAGGGTGTTGGAAAAATGTGTCGGCCATCTTGGAGTGTCTAAGTGTGTGGGAAAATGTATCGGCCATCTTGGAGTGTATAAGTTAAAGTTACTCAGTGTCATTCTGTCGGCCATCTTGGATTGTCCAAGTTTAAGTTCCTTAGTGTCAGTTGTTGGCCATATTGGAGTGTCTCTGGATGCATATGACCCAATGACTATAGACAAAGGGGCCAAAGTCATTGGTGTTTTGTGTACCTAAGTCCGGGTTCTCTACCCTCATCGGTGTTGTCCCCCCCCCTTTGTAAGTCCTTTTAGGACGGCCCATCCGGACTGGAGCCTGATTGAATTGGCAGATGCATGCAGTTTCTGATTTCTGACACATGCGTTGTGTGCTCTGTGTCTCCTACAATCGAAATTCCATAATCCGCACATTTAATTTATCTATTTTAACCCTTTGGTATTAACAATATTCACGGAAGTGGTTTGTGTGGGGACATACACAATTCATTGCCTCCATTACCCGCTGATAATCTTTTTCACAGTAGTTTAAGGAGCCATCATTATCTTAGTTACAACATATGCATCACTTACACTCAATTGTTTTAAGCAGCATGCTACCCGTCCTCAAAGCGCTTCGGCGCCTCGTCAGTCAGTGATAGCGATAAATACTACTACAATACAGTAGGGTGGCATACTTTCAGATGTCTATGCGCCAATCTTGAGCTATACTAGCCAAAGTGTTGGGGGAGAGCGCAATGTGCATGGCCACCTTCAATGTATGGGCTAGCAGCTGGGCAGTAAAGTGTGCTACTCGCCATGAAAGCACTCCAACGTTCATCGCGGTTAGTAGGCGCTATATCAATGCAGTCACAATTTATTTATCTTTGCACCTTTACATAGCGCAAACTCGACCGAAGGTACTGGATCGTTTTACATTTACCCGTTACACTACATAAGGTCCGATTCAGTGTAATCTACTACTTGTGAATCTAAAGTACGAACTATTCTCGCGTGCACTAGGTGGTTTGGGAATGAGGCAGATAAACGGCAGCCGCAGGGGCAGAATTTTTACTCGCACATGCCAGTGATTAGGGAGGGTGTTCCTTGCTCTGCATGCGGCTAAAAACGTCCCGGGAAAAGCTGCAGTTTGGCCGCCCCTCCAGGGATAAGACTGCCACATACAGGGATGGGTGGAGGCTGCTACCCTTGTCTGTGCATGAACAGTAGTGGAGGGGGCTAACACATTCCACGTCCCCTCAAACCACGACGTTACACATCATCAGCCGGCTCCTGTCTGCAGAACACATCTGTACAGACTGCAGAACCACAGAGCCACATGCGCAGTCATTTAGCTTACTTTGCTGGAGTGCATCACATTTTTCCACTTTTTATGCATTTAGTAAACGTGTAATCCGCAATAATGTTTTAAAATAAATTTCCATGCTAAAGTAATATATTGCACATTTCTCACTGATGCTTTTGTCTTACAATGAAGCAATTTAAAAATTATTCCACACTAAAATGAACACGTGTGTGTAGGAAAGTGGCTCTGTATATACTGTTCCCAAATAGGTACAGTGTGTACAGAGTCCACAGTCCCCAGAGGTTTGGCAGAGGCTAAAGTTAGATATAACCTTACTCCCTAAAGTGGTAGTTGGTCGAGCAGTAAGGCAGTATCAGAGGACCGTGTAAAGTATTTGTTGCACACACTCAGTCAGCAAATGGTCTCACACACTCAAGAACTGAACTCTAGGCCAATGGTTTGTATATAAAAATATATGGTTGTTTTATTTTAGAACCAACAATCGGTAGAATGAGATGCTTTAGTTAAATACTTTGCAATAGGCAATTGACTTTTGAATGCAATAGTTAAAGTTTGTTGCAATAGACAACACAATTTCAAACACAATAATACATTGAGCTCAATGGGAATTTCAAGTTAAATGCAATTGATTACTTTTAGGATTACTTTCGTCCTGGGACAGTTCCTTGAAACAGGTGAGTAAATACGATTTAGTTACTGTTGTGATTTTTAAGCAATATTTTCGTATTTTAAAAGTTGACAGAAACTTTTTCTAATGAAATCACCAATGTTATCCTATGGGAGAAAATTCACTTAGCAGGTAAATGGGGTTTGTGTTACTTTTTCTAGCTCAGTGTTGGATCCTGGATCCAGCACTAGTGTACCACCTGTAAGCAGTTGAGAGAATGCTTTTAGGTTATACTGGCGATTTGTAACGAATATTTGTAAGTTTGCAAAATCGACACTTGGAAACTTTTTCAGCAAAAACGAATGAATGAATGAATGCAGCTCCTGTTTCACGCCCCGTCTGCCTCCTCGTGCACATGCTGGGGTGGGGGCAGGGGATACCTACAGCAGACTCTTCCCCACACTAAACGTGTTGTCACTTGACGGGCTCCCACGTGTCGTGAGCACCCATCTGCTTTTTTACATAGTTCGGTTTTCCTTCAGTGACTCCGAGTCGCCCCTCTGTCCTGGCTTCACTTTTTCGAGCTTGTGTGATCCTCTACTTCAGAACCGCTGTTTCACCAGAGGCTGCGGTAGAGTTTTCAGGGCGGGGTTGCAGAAATCAATACTGTCTTTTCCAAAGCAAGGTGAGGGGCCGCAGAACCATCTATGGCACCAATACTACAAATCCCAGAATATATCAGGATAATTGAAAGCCCAGTTATAGAACGGCATATTTCCCCCGGCATGTAGCAACTGGTTGCTCAACTGGATGTCGTTTGTTGCCCCCCTCATCTATAGGCTGGTGTCGGAGTGTGCACATCTTAAAAGACAAACAAGAAACAAATGGCTTCTT